>NC_083734.1:670000-1340000 GCF_028564815.1 Eubalaena glacialis | reverse complement strand
CCAGGAGATGCCGTAGAGGGTGCAGCAGGCCAGGCTCAGCACGCCCGCGGGCAGGGAGACATAGTGGGAGTAATCCAGGGGCAGCGCCAGCGGGGTGAAGAGGCAGGCGGTGCCCGCCAGCACGGCGGTTTTGTGCAGGCAGTTGCCCACGGTGATCCAGCGGGCTGTCTCGTCACCGATGCGGGTGGGCTCGATCACGATGTACTTGTACTGGGCTTCCAGGGCCTGCTCCAGCTCGTACTCAAACTGGTCTTGGGCATTCTCCCCGTTGTAGATCTCATGCACAATGTAACAGTCTGTGGCTGACAGGCTCGCCCTTAGGAGGGAGGGGTGCGGAAAAAGAAGAGCCGGTTAGAGGCTGCTGCTCTGTGGAGATGCCATCCCCCACGGGGAGGCCCCTGCCCTGCGCACACCAGGCGGCTGCTGGGAGCGGGGCTCGGAGCTGCCTGGTCAGCGGCTGCACAAGGGGCCGCGCACGTAGGTACCCCAGAACCTCCAGGGTCAGCATTTCCTTCAAAGAGGAAAGCTGTTACGCGTTCAAGGCAGCGGAGACCGGACTGTTGGGCAAACTCCTGGGAGGAAAGACAGGTGAGGGAGAGCTGGCCACTGGTGCCCGCCCTTTCGTGCTCCCGGGGGGATTTTTTTGGGGGGCCGTGCTGCATGGCATGTGGGATCTTAGCTCCCCAACCAGGGATCGAACCCGTGCCCCCTGCATTGGAAGCATGGCGTCTTAGCCACTGGACTGCCAGGGAAGTCCCCCTCCCCATTTGGTTTTAACTCAGAAAGGAGACAGGCTCCCAGGTGGGATCCAGCACCTTACGAGGCACCTTAGCAGACAAGCAAACCTAAGAGGCAGGGCCTCACTCCCGGCAGGAGCAGCCCTGGTGAAGAGACTTCCTTTGTGTTCTCAAGTTCATCAGCCAAGACAGGCACAGGGAGAGAAGCACGGGAAAAGGGAGGGTCTGTGCCGCCCCGCTGACCGTCAGAGTGAGGCCAGGGGACGATGCCTCCTTGTCTGCCTCCCTGTCGGCGTCCAAAGTGAGCTTTCTGGCCACAGAGTCCCTCTGGAACGCTCAGAGCAAGACGCGGGTGTCAAGGCTGGGATTAGAGAACATTCTTGCCCAAACCCTAACCTACCTGAGTGCAGTGACAAAACAGGCCCAACAAGAAAGCGCCAGTTGAAGCCCCAGCGTCCAAACAGACTGCTCCATCTCGGGGCCACGTCATGGGCAGACCCCACCCTCACCTGGCGCTCACCCAGGCCTTCCTGTCTGCCCCGCCCTCGCCTCTGCCAGCGCGCTGGCGCCCACCCCAGGGGCGGGCTCCCGGTTCCTCCCACAGCGTACTGGGCGAGCCCATCTCCACAGGTTGGTGGCTGTGCCCACAAGTCCCTCCAGGCTGCTGGCTCAGCCCTGATGGCACGGGGGCAACTACCAGTGGACACGGGCAGTCGGGACAGCACAGCTGAGGGTGTGTGGATGGGGCGCTCACCCACCAAGGCCATCTGGAGCCCCAAGTCTTACGGTGGGCCGGTCACCCCACTCCTGTCCGTCACCGCCAACCAGTGAACAACCTTCCACAGCGCGGAGAACCCTCCCAGGCGCCTTCCAACACAGTAGGCTCAGGAGCCAGCCCAGCGGGCACACCACCCTGGGCTCACCATCAGTTCTGCTTTAGAGGCCAAACCTGCTTTACCTGCTCAGGAAAGGATGGACCGTGACACACACAGAAGCAGATTTCCAGGACTCCACACTGTGCAGGGAAGCGAAGCAGCACAAGGTCCAAAACAGACCCAGACCCACCAGCAGGCGCCCCCTTTGTCAGAGTACCCACCCCGCGGTCAGCACCCGCAGCCCCACCTGCGGGGGGGGGGGGCGGGGGCGGGGCACCCTCTGCCCTCCAAATGTAGTTTCAAAGGCTGCCTGGACCACCAGATTCAGTCCTGCAGTTGACAGGGACTGTTGCTTCTCAAGCCAGGTGGCTGAGGACTCGAAAGTGAGCCATGGCCACCACTGCCCAGCTACCCCAGCGCCCACTGCGTGTGGCCTGCTTTGTTTCTGGGTCAAAAGTAATCCAATTAAGGAAAGAACCCAGTCAGAAGGTTGCCTTGAACCATCTCAAAGCACTACCAGCCAACCCCCAACTTGACCCTGTACACAAAAGCAGACTAAAAAAACCCAACAACTAATAACTAATTGGGATCCTTTGAGTCCTGGGCTTCGTAAGCGACTATATTTTTGCATTTTGTTGCAGGTGTGAAATGACCAGCAAGAGAGCACAGTAGAAAGGGTTCACGTTGAAAAATAAAAACTGAGCGCGCCAATAATGGAAAGGTCTTTAAAGTGAAAAAGTCAAGTACAGAACAGTGTTTGCAGCCTGTGATTTCCAGTGCATTTCTGAGAAAGTGGACGTTTGCTTTTAGATGCACAGAACGTTTCTGGGTGGAGATACAAAGACCCAAGAGTTACGACTGTCTCTGAGGAGGGGAATGGAGGGGCTCCAGAAAGAAAAGGGGCCCCTTCTTACCAAATGACTTTAGAACCCTTTGAATTTGGCAGGTTCCATGGAGCTTATGGGACGGAACTGGCCGGCACAGGAGCACAGCCTGCCGGGCCACAGGGGCTGCTGCAGGCGCTGCCTCTGGTCAGGGTCACGGGCTCTCCCTGGGGGCTTGTGAACCTGCCTCCAGCTGGGGTCAGTCTCCTCCTCTCCTTGTCAGAATCGGCTCCAGCAGCACCCAGGAAATAGTCCTCAAAGGAATCGTGGGGAACCTGGCAGCCACCACGAAGAGCCCACAGAACAAACCTCATTTTGCCAGCACAGAATCCGGCCCTGGGGATCCCACGCCATCTTGAAGCCTGTCTTGAACCTGGGATTACAGGAGCCTCAGACATGGGACCCACAGAGTCTGGAGACAGCTCCACAAGTCAGAGGTGCACAAGAATGTTCAAAGCAGCACTCTGGTGAGAGCAGAGAGAGACCGCGACTCGGCCAAGGGAGGGAAAGCCGTGGAGGCACAGTCACCCAGTCCCTCCCGACCCTGAAGGGGAAGCGGGCGCACAACACCCGTGAACGCCTCACACACACACGCACGGTTCAGAAGCATGCAGAACCAAGCACGTGCCGTCACGGAAACGATGGAGGATTCAGGAGTAAGGTGGCTGCTGCCTGCGCTCGGGAGGGAAGTGTGGGCCAGGGAGATGCTAGCACTTGGTTTATTAATTTTTTTCTAAATTATGGTAAAATACACATAACACAAAATTTACTATCTGTAAATTTTGTGTTATGTGTACAGTTCAGTAAGGTTAAGTACACTAAGACACTGTTGGGCAACCAATCTCCAGAACTTTTTTGTCTTACAAAACTAAAACTCTGTCCCCATTAAACCGCAATTCCCACCCCACCCCACCCCACCCTTCTACTTTGTCTCTATGAATTTGGCTGCTCAGGGAGGGACCTCATGTAAGTGGAGTCACACAGTATCTTTTTTTGCGGCCGGCTTCTTTCACTTAGCATAATGTCCTCAAGGTTCATCCAGGTTGTAGCAAGTGTCAATTTCCTTCCTTTTTAATGCTGAGTAATATTCCCTGTGTGTATAGACCACGTGTCATTATCCATCCATCCGATAGGTTGCTTCCACCTTCTAGCTATTGTGAACGATGCCGCTGTGAACACGGGTGTAAAAATATCTGTTTTAGTTCCTGCTTTTAATTATTTTGGATATGTACCTGTAAGTGGGATTGCTGGATCATGTGGTAGTTCTATTTTTAATTTTCTGAGGAACCTCCACACTTTCCCACAGTGGCTGTACTAATTTACATTCCCACCAACACTGCACAAGGGTTCCCTTTTCTCCGCATCCTTGCCAACACTTTTATTTTCTGTTTTTTCCATAGTAGCCATCCTAGTGGTATGAGGTGGCATCTCGTGGTGGTTTTGACTTGTGCTTCCTAAATGACAGCTTTATTGTGATAGATTCACCCACTTAAACTGCACAAGTCAGTGGCTCGACACTTTCACTGAGTTGTGCAACCAAGACCACGATCAATTTTAGAACATCTTCCTCACCTCAGAAAGTAACCCCGTCACTCCCCATTCTCCCCTGACCCCCGTCCCTGGCAATCTCCAGCCTACTTTCTGTGTATCTGCCTCTTCTGGGCGTTCTGCAGGAATGCATCACGTGGCACGTGGGCTTTGGGGCTGATTCCTTCATTTAGCCTCGTGTTCCCAAGATCGTACATATGGTAGCAAGTTTATAACTTTTCATATGGTAGAGACATACTTTTGATGGATTTAACATATAATTTTTAAAATTCCAAGACAAAATATCCGGTGGGAAGCATCAAAGATGCTCTGCATAAAAAAAGGCCAATAATGGTTTTCTCTGTATGGTGGCCCAACAGGTAACTTTTAAATTTTAGTTTTCTGTATTTTTCAAAAACAAAAAATAAACGTGTTTCTTTTATAATGGGAAAATTAATTATAAATTTTTTCATAAAAAGAAAAATCCTGTCCAATAGCTCTGTATCCCTTGGGGTGGAAGAGACCAGACAGGGCAGGCCCTCCCAGCCGAGGAGAGGGGGTCCCCCTCCTGCTCCAGTGGCTTCCCAGGCCGCAAAGGGGCCCAGGTGGTTTCACAGTCCTGCAGTCCATTTCCCTGTTCCACTCCAGTGGGCACTGGCCCTGCAACCCACCACCTTTTCTGGTCATGCTGGAACCAGAAGAACCGACCCAAACACCTGCTTTAAGGCCCCTTCCTGGAGCGGCGCTGGGCTCACAGTCTCAGCTCAAACACAGGAGGAGGTGATGCCAAGCTCCTTGAGGGCAGTGACTGTTTTCATCGCAGTCTGGTCCGCCCCACCCCACCATGGGCCTGAATGTGACAGGTTCCCAGCAGACTTAGAGGAAGTACGTTTGAAAGGACTGACAGATGAAAAACAATTAACAGTAATTAAGAGCACCTGTGGCTGAAAATTAAACTAGGTCCATGCATCAGGTTGCTTTCCACCCAATAAGCACAGGGTCACGTGACCAGCTGTGACATGCCAGGTGGTGCCACCCCCGCATCCCCGGTCTAGGGAAACCCACTTCTGGCAAACCCCAAATCACTTCCTTGGGAGCCAAGGAAAGCAGTAAACTCCTATGCTGTGGATTCAAAGGCCAGTTAGGACTGAAAGGCACAGGCTTGTAGCTCCAAATACTGAGGACGTTTCCAAACTGGCACCTGACGTTCTCGTTGTTTCAGAGGAAGCCACGTGCCAGGGAACAGGCTCCCCGTGGTGCTCCAGGGACCAGGCAGCTCTGCTTTGGGGACAAGACCATGGCGCACCAAGAGTGGGAGCCGAGAGGCCTGGATTCCGGTTCCTTTCAGTCACTCACTGGCTTTGTGTCCAAGGATAAAACCCCTTGCTGCTCTGAGCCAGCTTCCCTCATGTCAAACGGTGCAAAGGCCCCGGCTCACAGAGTGAAGATGGGGTGAGATGGGATGGGCCGGGCATGCAAACAAGGTGACAGCTGCAACGCACCACCCAGTGTAAGGCCCAAGCACTGTTTAGACTTAAGTAAAATTGAGTGAAATTTAAAATTCAGTTCCTCAGACACACCAGCCACATTTCCAATGCTTGACAGCCGCAAGTGGCCAATGGCTGCCCTAGTGGACAGCCCCGAGCGGAACTGCCGAGACTGCCCAGGAGCCGGTGCAGAGAGGCCCGGTTCAGGACACAAGACCACCCTCCCTCCTTCAGAAAGTCAGGCCTGAAGGACTGAACCACAGAGGCACGAGTTACTGCCGTTGGAACCCGGACGGCTTGAACGAATCAAGGAAAATGGAGATTCACCCCAGAGAACAAACCTCAGCAGACCCTAACCTACAACATCCAACTTCCAGGATCAGAACCTTCTGGCAGCCAGCTGAGAGGGACCCACACCCTCAGGCCTGCACACCCGTGGACCTGGGTGCAGATGCTCTACTGGCACGACTCATACAGACCAGGAGGAAAGAAACTCAAGAGAAAGAAAACATCCAAACCCCCTGGAGGTCCTCAGCTCTAAAGGAAATGACCAGGTCAGAATGAGGGGAATGTCGCCCTGGGGCTGTCAGCCACCTGCCCACGTGGCTCGTGGTCCACCTGTTCTGGGAACGAAACCCTCCAGCAGCCAGCCAGAACCACATCCATCCCGTTCAAAGATTACAGCAAAGCTGTCAAAGAGGAGGGCCCAGTCCCCGGGCATAAAGTGTAGCACAGAAGATGTGGAAGTAATCCCACAGAACTGGCTGCCTAGAAACGCTGGAGCAGACACCTGCACGAGCCGGGGAGGGGAAAGGCCACAAAAAGTGGTTTCACCCTAAAACCTGAGCATTCAGTGCAGCACGCCCGGCCCTCTGAACACTCCAGGCCTTTAAACAGTGCTGCTGCCTCACATCGTGATCAGAATCAGATCCCATGCATCCTCACGGGCTGCACTCACGTTCAACAGTCACAGAGAACTAGGGACACTCGGGGGCCCTCCGGGAGGAGGACAGGAAGCCCACATGGGACGGAGGGGGGACTCTGTGAGCTGGCCCAGGTTGGCACCCAAGCGGCAGAACACACAGATACCCGCACCACGCCTTCCCAGATGGGCAAGTTTGTCTCAAAGAGGCGACAGGACAAGTGGCCATCTGTTTGCTGTGCTTGCTGCCAGTGTGTGGAGTTTTGGACAAGAATTCAGGTTACAGCTCAGGGTCTGATGTCTTTCATTACAAACACTGTGGGTTCCGTAGATCTAATGGACTGAAGAGAAAAATCAACATGCAAGCAGCTCTCATTTTGCTATTTCCACCCCTCTCCTATTTTGGTCTAGACCAGCGCTGACCTTTCTGGTCTCCATCTGCGCTGTGCAGTATATTAGCCACGAGCCATGCGTTGCTACCAAGCACTTGAAATGTGAATAGTGCGACTGAGGAGCTGAATTTTTCACTTTATTTAATTTTAATTAATTTAAATTTAATTGCTGCAAGTGACTAGTGGGCACTGAATTAACACAGCTCTAGACTCAAGAACCAGGTAAATCAAGAATTCACACACTATGTATTCTAAATTGGACCGTCATTATCACACAGCTGACAACAGTAACTCCTGCGGAAAGTCTGGCACCAAGCAGGGCCTTCAAATACAATGCAGGCGTCAGAGTTTGCAGCCACAGGGAAATCTGGAAAGTCTGCCCAAAGCGTTGCTCTGCTCCAGCCAATGCCCCAAACTAGACGCCGTTTCCTTGGGTGTCAGCATGAAGCAGATTCCAACCAAGTGTGTGCAGCAACTCGGGAAAGTGGTCTTAGAGTGTGGAGCTGAAATCCGAGTCAGCACAAACGTGACATGGAACAAAGTCATTTAAGACCACCATAATCAGCCTACTTCGGTCACAGGAGCCACTAGGTATGCTTGGGCCTCAATCTATGGTGTGGGCAATCAATCCAGCCTGCCCACCCGAAAGTCTTCCCACCCACTGAGCAGGAATGGAGGTGTGCCCAGGCTACGTTTTCATCCCCTACTCAGCATGGAGGATCTCAGGGAAACAGCCCAGGCGAACACTCCTCCAAAAGAGCCCAGCTAGGGCCTCATGGCAGAGGCAAACAAAGGGGTACCCCCCCAGCCACTCCATGTTATCTGGAAGGATGACAGATGGTGCCACCCAAACCACAAAACCAGACGCCCCATCCCTGGCTGACACACGACATATGCATGTGCAAGCAGAGTCTGCCGTTCAGGCCAAAGAGTGCAACCTGAACACCTAAGGAGACCAAGCAGGTAACTGCAATGAGTCAAGCTGTCAGGTGAGGAATGATGAGCACCTGCCCTGACCAAAAAGAGCCACCAGGCAGCTTTTCAGGGGGAGTTTTATGTGAAATCTTTCCATTTATAACCATTGGCAACTAACTTAAATTCTCTTAAAAACTGAGGATCACAGACAAGGACTAGTTTCAGCTTTTGGGATCCTGGTTTGCAAACTCAGTTTCGAATTAACACTTGTCTTAAACCAAAGAGAAAAAAAAAACACCCAATATCCAATTTCTTAGATCAGTAAAAGCGTAACTTTTGCTGGCACGGCCCCTGTATGGTGTCTGGGGCGTCCTCATTTGGCCCTTTCTGTTGTTTTTATCCAGTAAGGAGGAATGCTTTTCTCTCTGCAACTGAGTCTTCTAAACCAGTTATTTCCTATTACTAAAGGATTAATGTTTGCATTAAAGATCTTGAAAATGTTTGCTAGTTTTTAAGGCCATCTGGAACCATCGAGATCACTTCTTTAACTTTTTATGGTCCGATCTAAGAAATAACCAGGTGGGAGGTGGAAAAACAAAAATACTTGCTGGCCATTCACTGCTGCTTCTCCAAGAAGAGGAAGTGCAGCAGGGACAAGGCTGGATAACTCCGAGCTCGAGAATAAAATGCAACCTGGAGGGGTCTATCAGCACAGCTAACCAAACAGGAAAGCGACCACAATGAGTATGTGATGCAATCAAAGAGAATAACGCAGAATAGTCGAGAGAAAAAGAGAGCGGGGCGGGAGGCGAGGGGAGGAAGGGGGAAGAGAAAAGAAAGAGAACTTTTCAGTTCAACAATCCTCACCAAAAAAAAACCAAACCCGGAGATCCTGCTGACCTCTATCTACCGCAACAGCCCACTCGTAACAGAATGGTCAGGACAGTGCAAACCGGATGACTCCACGAATACACATCCTTTCCCAAACTTCTGGTGCCTGAACAGCTTCTAGTGGCTCCTACTAGCTGAAACTGTTTTCCAGAAGCAAAAACTGTAAATTCAACACGAAACACGAAAACGACTCCAATCTCATCTTCTAGAAATGAGTCCTTCAAATCGAGATCCACCTTGTTAGAAACAAGCTCCCGGCTCCCTACTCACGCACCGTTCGTTAGGAAAGGTCGCTGCAAAGGACTTCCACGGCAGGGGCGATCGGGGAGACGCCTCCAAAGTCCCAAGGATCACCTCCGGGGGAAGCGGCCGGCTCCCCGTCCGGAGTCACAGCGCGGAAGGCTGAGGCCCCTCGGTGACCGTGCGAACCTCCCCGCCCGCCCCGCACCGGCCCGCGCTGGGAAGGCTTCCCCTTCCTCCTCCGTCCCAGGAGCCACTCCTCGCTACGGCTGAGAGGACCACGCGCGCGACCAGGCGGCCGGGGGCTCCGGCGCCGCTCGGCCCGCGGCATCCAGGTGGGTCCCGCCGCGGCCCGGCCGTGCCCAGCCCGCCATCGCCCCTTCCTGAGCCCTCCGCGGAGGCCGCGTCGGCTGGGACCGGGACCCCGCGCGCCCGGCGGCTGACTGGGGCGAGCCGCGGGGCGGAGGCGGGGACGGCGCTGCAGCCTGAGGAGCCCCGCCGGCTCCCAGCCCCGAGTCGCTCGCAGGGAGCAGCCCGCGCCTCACCTCTCTCGGGCGCCGCCGCCGCCGCCCGGGCCAAGACGCCTCCTTCCCCACGCGGCCATCTTGGAGACTCCCCGCTCGCGAACGCCTCACGCCGGGCGGCCTCGCGACACCGCGCGGGCGGGAGGGAGTTGTAGTCCGACCGCCGCCCCGGACGGCGCGCCGGCTGGGGATCGGACCACGTGGGACTATAAGGTCCACAATACACTGCGCGCCGGAAGCCCAGCCCGAGGCCGCCTGGGAAACGCGGGCCCAGACAGGAGGAGCTGAGGGCCCACTTCCGGACTAGCCGCCGCTAGGCGTCCTGCGCTTCGAGAGCTTCGACCGCCGACGTCACCGAGGGGCCACTCTCGCTCATCCCCCAAATTCTCGGGAGGCGAGACGGACGCGGTTCCCGCCGCCAGGGGGTCCCTGCTGGCAGGCTGTTGGCAGAGAGTGTCTGGAAGCGGAGAAAGGGGAGAATTTAACGTGTGATGACTGCTGGGAGAGACAGGGCCCCGCGCACGTCGCACCCTCGTCCGGCCGTGGTGGCGAGGACACAGCCCCGCACTCGGGCGTCTTCGAAGGCGGGTGCTAGCCCCTCACCCCGCCGGCGGGAGCCCTGCCTGGACCCTGCCGAGTCGGGAGGGCGGACGGAGGCCAGTGACTCCTGCCCGCTGTCGCCTCCGAGCAGGGGCTGATCCGGGGGACCCCTCGCAGCTCTGAACTTGTAGTCCCTCCCCTGCTTCCGACCGACAGCGTTGCTAGACATAATTGGTCCCATAAGCATTTGAGCAACTCTCATGCCGAAATCAGCTCCGTGTTCAGAGAGGGGAGAAGCACGGCGCCTGCCCTCAGCCCCCGGGTCTGGCGGAACCAGGCGAACCAGGGCCCGAGGGCTGTTGGGTGTAGATGCGGCTCCCATCGTTGAGGACTCCTCAGGATTTCCTTCCGGCTCACAGTCTACAATAGTCTTAATATTGTCTGTCACGGGCCCTCAGTACCTTCAAGATGCAACTCAAGCTCCTTAACGCAACCCAGAAGCCCCTCCGTAATGTGGAGGTTGCTCCCCTCTCCAGCTTCAACTGCCTCCCTTCCCTGCCCAGAGCCAGGTTAGCAGATTCGGAGGGTTCGGAGGTCCCCAGACGGTCCATGCTGTGCCTAAAATGCCTTTCTCTCCCTGCCAACTATCCTTCAGCAGTACCTGCTCTTCCTGTTGGGTCACGATCCCGCCTCCAGGTAACAGTGTGCAGCACTGCTAGAGACCTCCGAACGATGACCATCTCGCCTTGTGATTATTCTGTTTTCTCTGGACCAGTTTGCTGATTCAGAGGGTTTCTAGGGATTCTACAACAGCTGGGTTTGAAGCATGGATCTGGATCTGGGGCTGCTTTTATAACCTCTGTTTCTCAGCCTCCCAGTTTGTAACCTGGGCGTGATACTAGCACCTCTCCTCAGAGGACCAGTATGAGTATTACACAAGGTGACACCTGTAGGAACTCAGAACAGCACACAAGGTAAAATCAACTGACGTTTAAGTCAGGCCAAGCCCTGTTCTAATTATTTTAAGTGATTAACTCTTAAATCTTCACAACAGCCCTGTGAAAGTGATACTGTTTTTAGCCACATTCTCATTTTGCATATGAGGAGGACCTACCTGAGTGACCCGCTAAAGTCATGCGCCAGGATTTGAGCCCAAGCTGTCTGGTTGCCGAGATTTCGCTAGGCTATGGTGTCTCTCAGGAAGGGTCAGGCCAGGATCTAGTGCACAGAGAAAAGTGCTCAAGCAACTGTGGGCCTGGGACCATCTCCCCATCTCCCTGCTCTTGCACTTAACTTCTAACAGGCCATCTGCCACCCTAAAAGAGGTCTTTTTAGGGTGAAGTCTGCTGACTTGAGTGGAGACACCCAGAATGTCACCTGTTCATCACTGCTAGTGCACAGACACCTTCTGGAAGATTCATGGGCAGGTTGATTCCCTCAGCGTGTAGTAACTGAGCTCCCACTGAGGGCACAACCTGAATGGTGGGAGTTGAAATTCCTGTGGGCCCCCAGAGAGCCCTGATTGCTGGCAGAGAAGCAGCCAGCAGGAAAGGTGGATCCTAGCTGGTGCTTGGAAAGCTCTGCCACTTCCCTTACTACTCTTTTCATTCATTTTTATAGCAAATAATTGTGTGGACAGTCAGTACCAGGTACTCTCAGGCACCAGAGGCACAGCATTTAGTAAGACAAACACTTCCTGGTCCCATGGAGTTTCCAGTCCAGTGGAATAAACAACTAAGTAACTAAGTATTTTCAGTGAATGATAAATACCAACAAGAAACTAAGCAGGATGATGTAATAGATGACTTGGAGATTACACCTGGCTAAAGGTCTTTTCAAGAGGTGGCATCTGCATGGGGCATGGATGAAGAGTGTGCAAGGAAGAGCTGGGGACAGCATTGTGACCCAGTAATGGGACCAGGGTGACAGAGGAGAGGTACTGGGTTTGCCTTTGGTTAGTCGTTTCCTCTCTCTGAATGTCACTTTTCTCAACGGTAAAATGGGGGTAGTTTTATCTATATTAGTCAGTGTCTAATTAGGAAAAGAAATCCACCCGAGGTATTTCAAACAGAAGGGATTTAATACAGGGCATTGTTTGTGGAGGTGCTGGGTAGGCTGGCTGAATCACTATCTTGAACACCTGAAACTTATTTAATATCGTACAACTATACCTCAATTAAAAAAAAAAAAAACTGCTTTCTTTTACCCAAAGGCTGCATGCTGTGCCTGCAGCTCTGTCCTGCCATCTAACTCCAGGCTTTAAACCTCCCAGGACCACCTTGCCAGCCAGGCTGCCTTGAGGGGACCCTGCCCCATGCTGTGAGCAAAGAGCCCTCCCCCAATCCAGATCCCAGTGGGGGTGCGTTTTCCTCTCTCCCCATCCAGGCCTCAGAACGCAGGCTCCTTGTTTGTATGGCTGGAACTCACCCCCAGCCTGCCCTGCAGCAGGCCCCTGGGCCCCGTCCTGCCCGTTCCACAGCTGGATGTGGTCGGCTTTGGGGATGGGGACTCTGCAGGCTGGAGGGGACAAGGGCCCCCGAGTTGCTGCTCAGAGGAAAGCCTAGTCACACCCACGTGGTCAGGAAAGAGCCGCAGAAGGTGTGCCGACGACTCCTGAGAGGTGGCCACGGGGAAGCAGGATGAGGAGGGCTGGGTGGGCAGGGGTCACTCAGCACCCACGACTCCTGCCCCGGCTGCCGGCTCCCGCCCTCCCTCCTCCCGGTGGGACCTTTACTGGGTCTGTCCTGTCCCTGCCCCGCCGTTTCATTCTGGTTCAGGGTAGACGGTAACTTGGGTTTTACTTCTAGACCCCAGGCTGCTGCAGGGCAGTTGCTGGGGGTGTCCCTGGGAATTGCCCTGTGAAGTCTCCGCCACGGGATGTGGACGTGGAGGGGCAGGAACTGGGCGTGGGTCCTGGTCCCCTCGCCTTCCTGCAGCCTTGTGACCCCCCCCCCCCCCGCCCCCAGCTTCTGGTTCCCAATACCTGGTGTCTCATGGAGCTGCTGTGGGAGCCGAGCTGGCCACGATGGAGGGCTGGCGACCTGGTGACCGCAGAGCCCCTTCCTCTCCGTCGGGGCAGAGATGTGACCCCCGCCCCCCCCGCCAGGTGGACCTAGGGGAACACGCCCCATCCAGGAGTCCTCAGGCTCCGGACACCATGCCGGAGGCTCTCCATCGTCTGTGTTCTGAGTCACGCTTGCCCCTGGCCTGTGCCCCCTGGGCCAGGAGCTCCAAGGGAAGGCTTCCTGGGGAGAGAGGGACAGGGCTAAGAGCAGCAGCTGATGTGACCTGACGGCCTCTTCCTGGTCACCCTGTCCAGCTGCTCCCAGCGAGGGGAGCCAGTGCCCAGGGCATGACTGTGGCCTCAGAGGGGCCCGTACCTGGGAGGAGGCACGGGCCGGGCCGGCAAAGCCCCCAGATCCTGACGCCACCCGCGCCTCTCAGAGCCTTGCTTCCCCTGCCGCCAGTTAGGATGCGGGAACGCAGAGCACCTGCCAGGTCTGCCCTCTTACTCCTCCCTCACACCTGAGGGCTCCCCCCCCAACACACACCTGGGTGGAGCCCGACTGTCATGGGGGTGGGGCAGAGGCAGGGGTGGGAGGTGGGGGGTGGGGGAGTGCCCCTGCCCTTCCAGAAGCAGTCCTGGAGCTGCACTGGGTCACACCTTTTATTGAAATGTGCGTCATGCAATCCGTCTGGAGACCAGCCCTGGCCCAGACGCCACCTGCAGCAGGTCCTGAGTGGGAAAGGCACGTGAGTGACCACCTGTCTCGACCGGGCGAGAAAGAGAGACCCACAAAGTCAGCTGTGGCAGGAGGGCACGGGGCCTCGGGGGCGATCTGCTTGGGGGGCCTGGGTGGGTCTCTGAGTGTCCCCCTGCCCTGCCAGTGGCACACAAACTGGCCCACGTGACCTGCCTCCTGAGCAAGAGTTCCCCAGGTGTCCCGGGATGGGTGGGGTTGGGGGCCGAGGCTGGGATGCCAGTCAGTCAGGGTAGCACCGGCGGGGGCGGGGGGCGGCCAGCCACAGCGGGATGGGGTTCGGCATGCTGGCAGAGGGGGCTGGGGCTCCGGGGCAGGGGTCTGCAGTGGACCCGGCCCGACCTGGGAGAGTTGGCCGTTGCTGCCGCCGAGGGCTCTAGCGGGAGCAGCGGCGCTTTAAGGCAGCCCGAGGTAAGGAGGCCCGGGTCGCACCTGCAGAAACTGGGGACAAGCTGTCCCTGGGTCCAGTGCTGCAGGGGCCCTGGAGACCCCGCACATCCCCTGGTTCAAGTACTAAGTGTTTTGTCTGCGTGCCGGCTGGGCACCAGAGTCACCTGCTGTTACAACACAGGTGCAGGCTGGGACGGGGGTTGGCGGGCCCTGGTGCCACCCAGCCCTCCGCTCCTCCACAAGCTGCTTGCCCTGGGGTCCCCTGCGCCACCGCTGCAGGACACCCTCCCATGGACAGCGCCTCCTGGAACGGGGCCACCTTGCCCCAAAGGCTGCAGCGGGATCAGCACCAGCTCGCTGAGCTACTGGAGAGTTCTCATGACGGAGTCTGTGCTTGAACTTGGGGAGGGATGTGTGGATGGGGAGGGGGTGGTGCTGGAGAGGGGAATGGCTCAGAGCCTGGGCTGCCCGTCAGTCCACTCTCAGGCCTACAACCCACTCTTTCCTTATGCTGCACCAGGAAGGGGACACCCCCGGGCTCGGAGGGGACCCAGCAGCCGAGCCCACCTCCTGCCAGCACAGTAGAGGCTCAGGGGCCTCCCTGACTCCCCCAAAAGCCCTTTGCAAACAGAGCTGGGAGTGCGGTGGGTGCCCTTGGCCCTCTCAGGAATTCCTGGAGGCCAGAGGGGGGCTGGGACCTGGGAAGGGTGGGGGATGCTGAGGACGGTGACTCTGGGGCTGCCAGGCCTTCAGGCACGCAGACGGAGATGTTCTCGCCACCAGATGAGAAGGCATTTGTGCACAGGTGTTTGGGGGCCCCAGGCCACTGCAGTGGAGGAGGGGGGCTTGGTGCAACACTGGAGCGGACGAGTGGAAAGAGGACACAGGCTAATGCCTGCCGAGGTCAGGCAAGGGAGGCGTCATGGGGGCAACCAGCCCACCCTAGCCAGAGGCCTGGAGGGGCCACGTCACTCACGTCTCAGCCCCCGAGGGACCGGACTCCTGGGCTCCCCTCCAGCCCCACAGAAGAGCAGGCGTGGATTCAGCCCTTGTGGGGAGCACGGCAGAGGAGGCTGGTACACTGAGCCCTAACCAGCCCCCAAGAGGAAGCCCCCAGAAAGGCTGGCCCCACAGGACAAAGGGTGCTGGGGTGCTTGCTCCCCAGGCTGTTCCCAGGAAGGCCGGTCCAGGCGGGGCCCCAGGACTCCTGACGGGCCACGAGCTCACAGGAAGGCAAAGACGCTCTGATGTCTGGCGGCTGCACAGGAAATCCCTCTGCAGAACTGCTTCTTCCTCTTGGGTGGTGCGGATGGTTCGTGGAGGATGGTTTTCTCCCTCCCACCCCAGCTCTGAAGGGCCCTCTCTGAGAAAGCTCAGCCACAGCGAGGGGTGGGGATCCCCAAGATACTCGGGCTGGAAGGGGGAGGGCAGCCACGGGGGGCCTGCCTCTTGGAGAGCTGTGGGGGCGTTGCAAGGAGTAAGGAGACGTGTGCGCGCGTGCGCGCTTGGCCCTACGCCCCCAGCAGTTGGCATACAAGGTTCCTCGTGGCTCCTCATCTGCGGAGAGGACCCGGCCTGGGCATGTTGGCAGGGCCCCAGATCAGCCCCCCTGCCCATCACGGAGCGGGGAGCAGCAGGTGGGACCCGGAAAGGCCAGAGGGACGCCCCTGTCCGCGCTCCAGTCCTGACCGCGGGCCCTCACGGTGTCTGCAGAGCAGGAACAGCCGGGCCCCGTTCGCCACGGCAGCTGGACCATGGCCACAGACGAGCGTCCTTACAAAAATAACTCTGAGTCTGTCCCCGTGGGGACCAGGGTTCCTGAGAGCACGCAGAGGCCGGGGCGAGGCCCGGAGGGAGGGTCCGGTGGGCGGGGCCGGGGCTACGGCTGCAGGCGCTCGAGGTACTGCGGCAGGGGGTTTTCCTTGACGAACTTCTGGATGTACCAGCACGTGACATGGGCCCTCAGCTCCTCCTCCACTACGAAGTCCAGAGCGGCCTGGCAGCCGGGCAGAGAGAAGAGTGGTCAGGGCCCCCAGCGGCACCTCGCCTCAGAGGCCCAGCCCCTCAGGCCCCGGGCTTTCCCTCGGGTCTGCGATGGAGCCGGGGTGCTGCCACCACCCCCGTTACAGTCGGGAAGCCGGGGCAGGAAGCTCTGGTGAATTGCCGGAGGAACAAGGCAGGGAAGAGAGGGGCCGGGATCGGATCCGCCCCGGGAGAACCCCGCCCGCCCGTCTCCACAGCGAGCCGGGGTGCCCACCAAACTCCTCCGCTAATTCTTCACTGGATGCTCCTCCAGGAGCCTCCCCTATGGGCTGGGTCAGGGCGCCCGGGGCTCCCTCCGCCCCTGGCAGAGGTCACTCAGTTTTCACAGGGATCCCAAAAGCAGCAGCCGGGGGTGGGGGTGCCAGCGTGCAGTTGTCGTCCTGGTGGGTCTGGTGACCTCCCTGCCCCAGTGCCCTGCACACACTGGTGCACAATGAACGCTTGCTGAGACAGTACGGCACAGTCTGGGTGTAGCTGGAGGGTCGGATGACAAAGGCCGAGGGCCGACCAGGAGCCTGACCGTCCGGCCCCCCCCAGTGGCCCACACCTGACCCCGGGTTTCAACCCGAGAGCCTCTAGTGACAGGATTCCAGGCTCTTCTCCCATTTTGCAGATAAGCGCCCTCACCCCTGGCAGATCCCTTCTCCTGTTACCCAGGTAGCAACTCTGGGTTCCTCGCTTGTAACGGGGTGGGCCCACAGACCAGCTCGAGCTGCTGCTGAAAGACACCTGTCCCCCGCCCGGGCCAGGGGGGAGGGGGCGGAGGGAGCAGCGGGGCAGCAGGGGGAGGGGCTGGGCCCCAGCAGCCGTCAGGGGAACGCAAGGCCGAGCTCTGCTCCAGGTCAAAGCCCCTTGTAGCCCAAGCTGCTCTCCTAGCGGCTGGGGATGCAGGGGCAAGAGCCAAGTCACTCCAATGTCTGTCTGTCCACCTGTTCAGCAAGGGTTCATGGAGCACCTACTACGCGCCAGACACGGGGTCCCGGCAGTGAGCTCCCGGCACCAGGCAGGTGTGTGCGTGTGGTGGGGGGGGGGGCCCGAGGCCCGGCCCTGAGAGGAGGGGAAGGGGGCGAGGCAGCCGCAGCCCCGGGAGGAGGGCAAGGCCCGGCCCCCCAGGGCGTGGTCTCCTCTGAGTGGGGGGCAGCCCCCACGCCCCTACCTTGGCCAGGTGCTTGGCGATGCCACGCCCGCGGTAGGCGTCGGGGACCTCCGTGTGCTGCAGGTCCACAATCCGCTTGCCCACGTACTCGTAGAGCAGGACAGCCCGGTCATGACACCCTGTGGGGAGGGTGGTGGGCGGGTGAGGCCCGAGCCGGCACGGAGGCCTGGGCCTTGGAGGCGCAGGCGTTTGGAGCCCGGCTGGGGAGCTGGGTCTGGAACAGCCTCTCTGCGCCTCAGTTCTGCGTCCATAAAGTATGGATGTAACAGAACATTCCTCATTAGACTGTGTGGAGGTTTAAATGAGGCAATTTCCGTAAAATGCTTAGAACAACGCCCGAACACACCGAGCCCCGCGTGGGCCTTTCCTGCTACCCTCCAGCCAGCATCCCAGGGCCCCCGGCGCCCCCCAAAGCCCAGTTCTCTGCATCCCCAGCGGAGCACCTGCCCGAGGGTCTGGGAGCCCCGGGCCCAGCGCTGGATGAAGAGCAGAGCTCAGCAAGGCGCCAACTAAACCAGAGCCAGAAGAGACAAGAGAGCAGGACCGCCCACCGGACCCTGGGGAAGGGCAGGAGGAGGGCACACAGGACAGCCACGCCAGGCACGGGAGGCAGAGCAAGCTGGCCTTCATGCCCTCTCAGGCCTGGAACTCTGGTCCACCCTGGTTTCCTGCTGGAAAAACATTTAACTGGAGTTCCTCCAACCAAAGTCTTCAGTTCCTCATTCGCCTGTCTGTCCATCCAACCACACACCCATCCACCCACCTGGCCCCCATTTGCCTGCCCATCTACCTGCCCAGGCATCCCATCCACCCATCTGGCCACCTGTTCCCCTTGACAAAAGTTCACTGAGCCCCAGACACTGTTTCAGGAGCTGAGGACAACTCCATGGGTTACTATTTCAGGAAGTTTAAAGTGTATGAAGGAAAAAATAATCTGGGCCAGGGGAGACAGGCATTTAGCCAGGGTAGTCAGGGGAGACCTCCCAGGAGGAAACCTCTGAGCTGAGGGGTAACTGGGGAGCAGGAGACGTCTGAGGGAAGAACAGGGGAGGGGTGGGCAGAGGGCACAGCCGGCGCAAAGGCCCTGAGGCAGAATGTTTACGCAGGGAAGCAGGCCACGTCGGGGGCTTCACAGGCACTGAGCAGACCTCCGCTTCTGCACTGTGGGCAGCCCTGCAGAGAGGGGGTGGGGGTCTGGAGCCCTTGTCGGCCTGCTCCCGGCCCCTGTTTACTCGCTCACCCATCACCTCCGTCAGCATTCCTGCGTGACCACTTGGGCCACAGATGGACCAGATCCCATGATGGCCTGGGGGGTTCTCTGCCCCTCCCACCCCGCCAGCTCCTGGTGGTCCCAGGGGCTCGGTCACCACCACATCCCCAGTGCCCAGCCCGGGGCAGATGCCCAAGAAATACCTGCCCCACAAACTCCTGCTGTTCTCTGGGCCAGACGCACAGCAGGAGTTGGAGGCCGGCTCGTGGCTCGTGTACGCCCAGTACCTCCCCGGAGCCCGACCCCACGCCCTTGGGGACACCAGGACAGGACGGCTTCAGCGCACACCGGCGGGGCGCACTCAGCCCCTGCGCACACCAATCCTCACGAGAACCTTACCAAACGGGCAGGGTTCTCACAGCCCCGTCGACAAACAGGGAAACCGAGGCTCTGAGAGGCTATCGCGCAGCTCGGCACGTGTGGAGCCGTCTGGGGACCCCGGGTCTCGCGGCTGAGAGAAGCAGAAGGGCATCGGGCCGCGGGGCGGACGTGGGCTGCGTGTGAGGGAAAGGGCGCGACGCTGACCCCTCTCCCCGCCCCACACCTCCCCGGGCTGCGGAGGAACCAGACGCCAGCGAACAGCCCTGCAACACCTGGGCCTCAGGGTGACCGCAGAGGCCACCCAGCCCCAACTGCCCCACGCTGCCTGGAGACGGCCACCCCCCGAGCCCCTTCTCATACGTCTCTCAGCCTCTGCTCTGACCTCCGGCAGGCCCGTGGGCACAGCTTTCAAAACATGCCCGGAATCTGGCCACTTCATACCTCCGCCGGCCCCTGCGCCCCCCGTGGAAGCCGAGTCACATCCTGTCCGTCCTCTGCTCAGGGGCCCCCTCGTGGCCCCTCACGTCCACCCAGCCTCGGTCGGGTGCTCCCTCTGCCTGGCGCCTCCCGCCGGAGACCCCCCCTGGCCTGCCCCCCTGGGCACCACGGCCACCCCATCCCCGGCATCTGGGTCCGTGGATCCCACAGTCTCCGCTCGTGGCAGCCTGGCTGGACCCCAGGCCCTTCTCCGGGCTGGGCCAGTACTTGCCACCTGGGGGCCGTGGAGCCAGCCAGGGCCCCGGCTTCCAGTCCCAGCTCTGCCAGGAGACCTCAGACCTCACCAGGTCTGGGACAACCGCTACTTCCCTCCTGGGCCTGAGAGTCACGTCGAGATCATGGGCTGTGACTGGTTTTGAGAAAAGTTAAAGCAACTTGGCAAACGAGGAGCCCTTCCCTCGGTCTCCGCCCTGCCTGCACCAGTTCCGAGAGCAGGCCCAGCAGATCAAAACGCCTGTTATACAGACGATGAGGCTGAGGCAGAGGCAAAGCCAGAACCCAGGCCCTCTGCGCCCTCTGGGAGGTAGCTGGCCAAGGACAAGTGGGCGAGGGAGCCCAGGGCGGGCGGCACCGCCTGGCTTCTCTGGGCATCTCCACCTGCAGAGCCTGGTGTGGGCAGGGGCCACGTGCTGGTGGCTCAGAGCTGGGAAGCGTGAGAGGGCAGACCCTGGGGGCCGCCCAGGAAGCCCACCCACAGGCCCAGCTGGTCCCATCCCCCCCCAGGCACCCTGCCCAGGGACCCGCTCTAGCATGCATCCCAGGACGTGAAGGGCATGAGGGTGCCCTGGGGGCACAACGTGTCTCGTGCAGGGGCCTCCTGCCCGGGAACTGGGATCCGAATGTAGGAGGCCTCTGCTGCCCAGGGCCTCAGTCTTCCCATCTGCAAAGTGGGGGCTGGGGAGGATGTGGAATGCGCTGGGTTCCAGGACCCCCAAATGACCCTTCTTGGAGCAAGTGGGACACTCGGCACTGGCTGAGAGGGGAAAGCAAAGGCCAAGGATGGGGCCGCCCAGGGGTGGGAGCTCAGTTCTGGCTTTGCGCTTTCACCCCAGTGGTAATACAAGCTAGCTTTTCAGACCCTGGATCTGGGGACCAGACAAGCCTGGGCACCTGCGTTCTCTCACAGCCCACATCAGCAAGACCCAACCACGCTTCTTTCAACAACCATCCAGGAGCTGGGATTTCTCCCCTCCTCTCACACCGCCTGCTCCAGAGCAGTAGCCATCCTTGCTCCTGTCTTGCCCCAGAGCAGTCAGAGGGAGCCCAGGACATCCCACCCGCCCTCTGCTCAGGACCCTCCCAGGCACCCACCGCACCCGGAGTCAAGGCCAAGTCCTCACAATGCCTTCCACGGCCCCGCACCACCTGCCCCCAAGACCACTTGACGTCCTCTGCTATGCAGCCTCTCCGTCCTCCCGTCCCTGCTGCTCCCAATACACACCAGGCATCCTAGGGCCTTTGCACTTGCCGCCCCTTCCACGTGGAGTGCCCTTCCCACCGTAGCTCCCTTCCTTGCCTCCTTCGCAGGGCGGCCCTCACAGACACCTGACTCTAAACAACAGCCCTTGGGACTTCCCTGGTGGTCCAGTGGTTAAGACTCTGCGCTTCCAATGCAGGGGCCACGGATTCGATCCCTGGTGGGGGAACTAAGATCCCACATGACGCTCAGTGCAGCCGAAATAAACAAACAAACAAACAAAGAAGAGCCCTTTCCTGACACCCGACCTTATTTCTCACCAGTCTTGCTCTCTAGGACGCTCTACACTTTATCCCCCACTGCCTCCCAGACGGTCGGTCCCAGGAGCCCCCAGCACCTACAACAACGTTTCGCAACACACAGTAGGTGTTCAATAAGCACTTGTGGAATGAATCCTAGTTCTTCTACCAGGTGCGAGCCCCTGGGCACGTCAGTCACTTTCCCTGCCTCAGCTTCCTCCTCTGTAAAATGGGCAGAGCAGTTCGGACAACGCCGCCACCCCCCACCAACAAGGCTGAGGATAAAGCGACTCCGCGTGCGTGGGGCCTCCTGAGGACTGAATGCACACAGCTGCTCAAACCTCTTCCCTCCCCAGACCTGGAGCCTGCTGGAGGCGCATCAGCACAGCTCTGCCAGGGGATGGCCGGTCCACACCTGCACCTGGAGCCCCAGGGCCGCTCTGCCTCTCGGCCTCAGTGTCCACATCTCTCCCCGGGTGCAGTGAGCTGGCCTCCGGGGCCTGCCTGCAGGTCAGGAGACACCACGGCAGGCCGTTCCCCTCCCTAGCTGGGGTGGGGTGGGGGCTTGGGCACAGATGACTCCCCGCCCCCCATATACACCCAGACCAGGTCCGGCCTGGCTGCACAGCCCCCGCCTCGCGGGCGGGCGAGGAGCTACTCCCGGGCTTGGCTGGGGATCCCGGTCCACTTTACAGTTAGCCATCCGAGCAGCAGGCAACAGAGGGGCAAGTTTAGAAAGATGGCTGGTCACGTCCAGCTCTGACCACAGCCGAGTCTAGAGGGGTGTCCTTTGGCTGTACTCACTAGGGAAAGAAAGAAGGAAAACCCCAAACATTCCCTTTTTCTTCTTCCTCTGAGTGTCTAGGGTCTCCTGAGCCCCCCCCAAGGGAATCTAGGCCTCTCTGGAGCCCCAAAAAGAGGATTTGAAAAGCCATGGGGCCAGTGCGGCCCGGAGAGTCACGGCCAGCCAGCCAGCCGGGCCACTGCAGGCAGCACGGCGGCGGAAGGACATGCCTCCAGGTGGAAAGACACGTGTTTGAGTTCTGGCCTGCGCTCCTCCCCTGCGCCGGCCTCGGCTTACTCCCCTGAGCTGCGGTGGTGATGCCCAGGTCACAAGGATGTTGTGACAGGGATGTGCTGGGCCCAGCTCAATGCAGAGCACAGCCTAAAGGGGGAGTCTGAGGAAGGTCCGCGCTCCAGGCCCCAGCCCCTCCCGGGCGTCCAAGTGCAGGTGGGAGGAGTGGGCCCAGGTAGGACCCCATCTGGGCTCTGCACATCCCCCCCACCTCAGGAAGCCTTCCTCTTCCCTCCTCACAAATGGGCACAGTGGCCCATAAGGGCCCTTCCAGCTTGGACACTGCCACAGGGGGCCCAGCTGGGAGGGAAGAAAAAGTTATTAAGGCAGAAGGGGTGGGACACAGGGATGAAAGTTCACTCCTCCATTTCATAATTCCACTTTCCATCCCCAGACCTCTTAGGCGGAGGGAGTGTGGGCTAGTAAGTGGTGGAACCTTTCTTTACAGGAAATGAGGACTTCACTTTGCTTCTGGTTTAAAAAGGAATGCCCAGGGACTTTCCTGGCGGTCCAGTGGTTAAGACTCCGCACTTCCAGTGCCTCCACTTCAGGGGGCACGCGTTCAATCCCTGGTGGGGGAATTAAGATCCCGCATGCTGCGCCTCTTGGCCAAAATAATAATAATAATTAATAATAATAATAATGCCCAGTCAATGCTCACCAACATTTACTACCTGCCGCAGGCGCTGTTCTGAACCTTACTCTTACTGGGGCATCTGGTCCTTACCACCAGCCAGGAGTTATGCGCTGGTGTTAACCCCATTGTAGAGACGGAGAAACTGGCGCGCACAGAGATGAGGCAACTTAGCCAAAGTCCCAGAGCCTCTGGGGTCTGATGGCGACACCATCCCTCCACACACCCCGCCCCTCCCAGGCAGAAGCCCCTCTGTCTGTCAGCCCCGGGTCGGCCCAGAGGGTTCTTCCAATCCCCTTGGTGCATTAAAGCTAAGGTTCCCAGGGGCAGCCAGAAGCCATTGAACACCGGAGAAAGGGGAGGTGGTGGCTCACCACGCTCCCCAGGACCTCGGCAGCAGCCCGGAAAACAGCCAGGCCGAGCAGGTGCGGGTTCCCCGGGGCCGAGGCGGGATCGGAGCTGCCCCGCGCCTGCCTCCGCCTCCCCGGGGCCCTCTCCACCCCGGGCGCCCGGCGCGGGCTCGACTCTCCCGGCAGCCCGCCTCCACCCGGCCCGCGAGTGCGCCCCCAGCCCCGCGGCGCGCAGACAAAAGGCGGGGGCGGGCCGGGCCCCGCGTTACCGTTAAGCCGGACGGTGAACTGGCGGCGCCTACGGTCGTGCTCCACGCGGATGGGGCAGCCCTGCTCCGGCGCGCCCGGCGGCACGGCGGCCGGCGAGTGCGCCATGGGCGCTGGGACCCGGGCTGCGGGCGCGCGGCGGGCTCCGCGAGAGGCGCGCGGACCCGCACCGAGGGCCGACCGCAGGCGGCGGCGCAGAAACTGACACTCGGCGGCGGCAGCAACAAAAAGGGGGGGCAGGAAATCAGCTGTGCGGTCACGTGCAGCGCGCGGCCAGTGAGCGCGCGGCCGCTCTGTTTTGGTGCATTCCGTTTGGCTCTTAAAGGCGCCGCGCCGCTCACAGCTTCGCGCCAGGGCCCTTGGGCCTCTGGCCTCAGCCGGCAGGAGACTCTGGGGCCCCCACGGACCCCTTCTCAAAGACACGTGACGACCTGTAGGGCAATTCTCACCGTCCCCTCGCAGCCACCACTTGTTTTTTTTTAAATTTATTTAGTTTTGGCTGCGTTGGGTCTTCGTTGCTGCCCGCGGGCTTTCTCTAGTTGTGGCGAGCGGGGGCTACTTTTGGGGTGCGCGGGTTTCTCATTGCGGTGGCTTCTCTTGCTGCGGAGCACGGGCTCTAGGCGCGCGGGCTTCACTAGTTGTGGCACGTGGGCTCAGTAGTTGTGGCTCACAGGCTCTAGAGCACAGGCTCAGTAGTTGTAGTGCACGGGCTTAGTTGCTCCACGGCATGTGGGATCTTCCCGGACCAGGGCTCGAACCCGTGTCCCCTGCATTGGCAGGCAGATTCTTAACCACTGCGCCAGCAGGGAAGTTCCTCGCAGCCCCCACTTATTAAGTGCTTGCTGTGTGCCTGCGCTCAGCAAAGCCCCAGCGAAGCCTGGGAAGTAGGTGCGCTTAACCACTTGTCACCGGGAGGACAGGGGCCTGGGGAGACCTGCGAGGTCACCTTGCTTGCTTTGGATCCGGTGAAATGCCACCTCTACCCCAGAGGCAGCAGCGCGGGAAGCGCCTTGGAGATCCCTGGAGCCACTCGAGGGGGGGCGGGCAGGGGGACTGAGTCCCAAGAGGGCCAGGGACTTGCTTGAGGACACACAGGACTGGGGGTGTGAGGACCAGACTGCTTTTTTGAAAGGGGACTGGACAACCCCTCCCCCCCACCCCAGCTTTGCTCAGATCAGAAGCAGCCCACCGAGTCAGGTGACAGCAAGTTTTACTAGTTCGTTAACGAAGGTGTAAGCATGACGTCACTCCCACGTGACCACTGCCCAATACCAGGTACCCGACCCTTGTATTTCCCCCTTCCAGCCAGTGCCCCAACCCTTGACTAATTTGCTTTTCCTAGAACTTCATGTAAACAGCATCATATAGTATGAGCGTTCAGGGTCCAGTTTCTTTTTTTCAACATTTTATGTGTGAGGTTAATCCTTGTGGTTGTATATTTTTCATCACTGAATAGTATTCCATTGTATACATATTCCACAATTTATCCGCCTGCTGTTGATGGGCATTTGGGTTGTTTTTGGATTTTGACTATTATGAATAAACGTACTGTGGACATTCTTGAACATGGTGTTCCTTGCAGGTGGCTGCGTCTTATAGTCAGTGTACTTTGAGTTTTATGAGGACGTGCCAGGCCTTTTTCCAAAGTGGTTGTACCATTTTTACACTCCTGCCAACAATTCTGAGAGTTATGTTTGGTGCTGTCAGTCCCTTTAGTTCTAGCCATCTGATGAGTGTGAAGTCGTCGCTCACTGGCTTAAGTTTGCTTTCACCTGATGACCCATGACGTTGAACCTTTTTCATCCACTCCTTGACCGTTTGGATATCTACTTTTGTGAAGTGCCTGTTTAAGTTTTTTTTTTTTTTTTTGAGTTCTTTTTATTGTCTGGTTATTAGTCCTTTGTCGGATATATTTATTGAGAATATCCTATCCTAGCAGATTTAAAAAAAAATAAGTGTGTATTGTGTCACAGAGTTTGGAAACGAAACAAGGCTGAGGAGTGAGTCATCACATACAAGGAGATAAAAAAGGATCCTGGGGTCAGAGGGGGTCTTGACTTGAGCTGAGTCAGGGCTGGCTGCAATCCTGAGCAAGACGTAACCTTGTGTGTGTCTCAGGTGATTTCTTTGTCTCCAAAGAACTTGAGCGGTGTGGGGAAGCCAGAACAAGTTTCTGGAAATTCCATCAACTGGCTATGCTGTTTCCCATGCTGGGCCTTTGCATGCGCTGCTGTCCAAGCATCACCTCCCTTGGAAGGCCCTCATCGAAGCTCCTCAGCCCTCCTGGGTCCAGGGGAGATTCCTGGCAGGGCCGAGGGCACACCAGGTCCACCATAAGAGCCCAGGATCCTCCCTGTTTTTGATTCCCTTCTTTCTGTCCTAGTTTTAAATGTCTATTATCTTGTTGGGGTCTTTAAACCTTGCAGAAATCCTTTGTGGAACAGGCAGTGGATCAATCAAAGAATAAAGCAAGCAATCAGTCTTTACAGAGTTGAAAGGACTTGCCTTTATCTTTCAACCCCAAAGCATGCTGGTCACGGAGGAGCCTTGGGGAGGGTCTCCTGAATGAACCTGTGACCACACCCCCCACAGTTAGAAAGCAAAGCTGGGTCCCAGCAGTCCTGGGGAGATGGGCCCTGGGTCATGAAAGCCCCAATGGCCAAGGCTTGGTGGGGCCACACAGAGACCGGGTCCCATGTATTGTACATAGGGTATCATTTATTCAGTCAGCCATTAATTCATTTAGCAAATATTTGTTGAGCACCTACTATGTGCCAGTCACTATTCTAGGGGCACCCAGTGAACAAACAGACCAAACTCCTTACCCTTCCGGAGCTGACATTCTAGGGGAGGGAGAGGCACCAAGAAGGAAATAAATCCGTGGTCCGTC
Organism: Eubalaena glacialis; assembly: GCF_028564815.1. NCBI lineage: Eukaryota > Metazoa > Chordata > Mammalia > Artiodactyla > Balaenidae > Eubalaena > Eubalaena glacialis. The sequence continues at coordinate 1,313,695 of NC_083734.1, read as the reverse complement.
TCACTGAGACAAGGGCCCAGGGAGACTCAGTGGGGGGGAGGGGAGGAGGTGCCTTTGGAGAGGTTTCAGAGGGGGTATCGAGGACAGACCTCTACAGACCGGGCTTTTTTAATGAAAGACTTGAAGGAGGTGAGGGAGCCTGGTCCAGGCAGAGAGAACAGCCAGTGCAAAGACCGTGGGGGTGGATTTAAAGAACTGAGGCCATGTGGCGTCTTCAGCTTTTATTCTGAGCCAGGAGGGGCCGTGAGAGGGTTCTGAGCAGACCAGGGGTCTTAGGTTTTTTGTTTGTTTTTTCTTTTTTTTTTTTTTTGCAAGTGTCTGAGCCGAGTCCCGGGTTCACGTCCCACAGCTCAGGGAAGCGCACCGCGCGTGGGGACCGGCTCCTGTTTGTTTGTTTTTTAATATTGGAAAATTTCAAACACATATGTAAATTATAAAATGAAGCCCAGCGTACCCATCGTGGCTGTGGTGTTTGTTTCTGTGTTTTTTTCTTTTATCAAAAAACATTTTAGGTAGTGTTTACATATAGCAAAAATTACCCCTTTTTATAGTTTTGACAAATGTGTACCCCGTGCAGCTGTCATCACAACCCAGTTGTAAAGCACTTTTATGACCCCCGACCCCGTGCTGCTCACCAGCCCCACATCCTCCCCGGGGAGCTCACCGTCTGGCCCTGCGCCCTCCTCCCCGCCTCCACCCTGGGACGGAGCCTCTCCTGTCCTTCCTGCCTGAGTGGATGCACGAGGGGCCTGACTTACAATCTTCTGAATAATCAGGAAAATATCCAGGAGACCGAGCCCCTCCGAGGTCCACGGCCGGGGTGGCGTGTCCTCCTGGGTGGCTTCTCCTCCTGCGACATCATTCCTTCCTTCCTTGTATGGAGCAAGTGCCCCGGTTCTAGAGTCTGGGAACTCGGCAAATAAGGCACCAGAACTGTTCATGTGAGCTCTTTACACACAGAGTGTTTTCCTCCAGCACAAGTGGACTCATATTCACTGTTTTGTAGTCTTTTTTCCCATTTAACAGTATACTGTGAGCAAGTTCCTTTGTTAATATACAGGAAACCACAGAATCATTCTTTAAGAATATTCTTATATTTAATTTTTGATTATGTAATATATTCACATGTTTCCAAAACTAAAACAAAATGTACACAAGCCCCAGGGGACACTCAACCTCCCTCTCCCATCTTCCCCATCCTCCCCCGCCTCACAGAGGGAAGCATTCTCACTTGTTATGAATTTTTCCAGTTTTCCACACATAAACCCAAGTAAATACAAATGTATATTCTTTCTTCCCATTTGAACCCCAAAGTTAGCATATAAACCCAAAGTGAAGCCTGTCACTGAACCATAGGTCCTGCAGCCCGGTCGGCGCCAGCACGTGCCAAGGACCCGCCCTCCGCCCAGTGTGTGGTCATCCTCTGAGTGGACACCATGACGTCAGTAGCAGATGACAAGGCCCTGGCAGCCCCCCCGCCCCACGGCCCTTTATTGTCGGGCACTTGAGTCATTTCTAAATACAGCCTCTGTCGCAACTGCTACTCTTCCATCTTAAGGAGACAATGATCCTCTGAGCAGCCCCCTGTCACTGGGCCGTTGGGTCAGGCGCCAAGCTCTCACTGCACTGAGTGTGTGCTGGGTGCTTCCCGGGCAAAGTCTCATTTTCTCTCTCACCCCCGTGAGGAGCCAGGATCCATCGAGCGAGAGCAGTGGGCAGCTGAAGCTCTCTGGGGGGAGGTGGTGGAGCCAGGGCTCAAACCCGGGGAGGCTGAGTCCAGGGCTGACATTCCAGGTGGAGGACGGGACGGGCCTCCGGGCAGGCCTGACCAAGGAGCCTCCCGAGACGGCCCGAGGCCCTGAGGCCCTTGGGGTAGATCGGGGTCAACAGTGCAATGGGGGCGGGCCCAGGCCTGCTATGGTGCAGGGACTGGGAAGGCAGGCGGGTGCTAGGCAAAAGGGGGCAGTGCGGAGTGTGGCAAAGTGGGGCTTCCTGCCCTGCCTCCCCGACTAGGGCTGACAGCTCACGTGGGAAACCTGGCCGGGTCTTTTGAGGTTTCAGTAGGAGCTGGAAAGAAAAAAATGAAGTGAGGCCTCCTAATGCTTAAATGATGGCAAATGATTAACTGCACAATTACACGTGGCTGCTGCTTACTCTTAAATGGTTAGCGGAGAGAGACAGAGGATCTGGCAAATAAAGTCCGTCTGCATGTTCATTGCAGGATTCAGGCCATTTTTCTGGAGATGTAAATTTTTTTAAATTAAAAATGTGGGGACTTCCCTGGCGGTCCAGTGGTTAGGACTCCATGCTTCCACTGCAGTGGGCACGGGTTCGATCCCTGGTCGGGGAACTAAGATCCCACATGCCACTCAGCGCGGCCAAAAAAAAAAAATTGTGGGAAAAAAAGAGATAAAACCAAGTAGAATATGTGAATCTTGTCAGATCCTGGTTTGAAAAAAAAATCAGCCATAAAAAACATGCGGCGTTAATGGGGTACTTGGATGTGGCCTGTGTATTAGGTGTCTGTGGCATGATGGCTTTTTTCTTAGGTGGGATAATCGTGTTGTGGTTATGAGGAGAATGTATTTGTCCTCCAGGGACACACGCTGAAGGGCTCAGAGAAAGGTTATGCCAGTGAGAGAGCCCAGGGGCTCCGCGGGAACATGGCTGGCCCAGGCTGCTACTTCCTGTGTGCTTTAAACTTTGCATAATACAAATTGGAGGGGAAAGGGGGGAAAAGGCAGGCATGGAGGTAAAGCAGAATGTGTGCGGATGCTAACTGTGGCCCCCAGTTTTCCACCTGTCATTTAGCCAGTTTGCTCCCACGAGCCGGGGAAACTGAGGCCCAGGGAGGAGGGAGTGTCCCCTCTGGCCACTGACCTACCTTCCTGATTGGTTTCCCCACCCAGCGTGAGAGCAGGTGTCGGCCACGTGGGGACGGGGCCCAGGCAGCGCTTTCCAGGCCTTCGTCTCTCTCCCCTCACTTCATGGAGGTGGGAGCTGAGGCCCAGAGAGAAGTGAACGGACTGGGCTGTTCATCAAAGGCCTCAGGCCTCCCGTTTTCCCTCTGTCCCCAGAGCAAGGACACTAGCTTTGGAGTCGGCAGGTCCGGCTCTGTCACCGGCTTTGCTGTGTGACCTGGGGGACTCACCTGACCTCTCTGAGCCACAGCTTCAGGTGAGAAGGCTCCTGCCCGCTGCCCTGTGCACATTGGTGCCGTCACATGTCCCTCTGCCCTGCATCCTTGAAATCTCAGCATCTCCAGCAGCCTTCCCACAGGCTGCGCTGGGCCTGAGCCCTTCCCTCCACAGCTTCGGCTCCCGCAGCCCTGGCTCCACCTGAGGCTTTCCCAGCGGCCTCACTGCCAGCCTATCCACACCCCCTCAGGTCAGCGTTCGCCACAAGCCTCGGAGCCATCCCGGCACCTTCTGAGCCTCGGTTTCCTCATCTGTAACAGAGCAGGGATGGCCCCAACAGGAAGGGAACACAGGCTTCCCTCCACCCCCCTCCAGCTTTAATAAGGTATAATTTGCATACAATAAAATTCACCATTTAAGTGTGTTTGACAGTTTTTGGCAAATGTATACAGTTACGCAACGACCACCACAAGCATCATTTCCTTTATCACAAGTTCCCTTGAGCTCCTTTGCGGTTAACCCACCGCCCCCGCCCTGGCAGCCACAGCTCTGTCTTGTGTCTAGTTTTGCCTTTGCCACAATGGCATTCAAAGGGAATCCTGCCGAGTGTCACCTTTTAGGTCTGGCGTCTTGGACTCAACGCCCTTGGGATGCACCGTGTTGTTCCCATATCTGGAGTTTGTTTCTTTGTTTCTGAGGAGTTGCCCATTGACGGATTGACCACATTCGTCTGTCCATTCGCAAGTTCTATGGGCATTTGGGGTCTTCCCAGGATTTAGTTATAATGAATAAAGCTGCTATTAATACTTACATACAAGTTTTTTTTGTGTGTCTGTGTAGGTTTTCATTTCTCTTAGGAGTAGAACGGCTGGGTCGTAGGTAAGTATAGATTTGATTTTATAGGAGATTGCCAACATGTTTGTAGCAGATGTAAGCTTTTATATATAGGATGGATAAACAACAAGGTCCTACTGTATAGCACAGAGAACTATATTCAATATCCTATGAAAAACCATAATGGCAAAGAGTACGAAAAAATATATATAAATGTGTAAGTGTATCACTTTGCTGTACAGCAGTAATTAACACAACATTGTAAATCAACTAGACTTCAATTTTTAAAAATCTGTGTATAAAACAAAATCTTAGCCGTCCTAACAGGGGTGCAATGGACTCTTTCCGTGGTCTCAGTTTGCATCGCTGGTGACTGGTGGTGAAAGCATCTTTTCATCGGCTTGTTTGCTGTCTGGATAGCTCCCTTGGTCAGACGTCTGTTCAGGCCTTTTGCACATTTTTTATTGGGTTGTTTGTTTTCTTATGATTGACTTGTAAGAATTCTTTGTATATTCTGGGTACAAGCCCTTTATCAGAGATGTGTTTTGCAAATATTTTCTTTCAGGGTTGTTTTGAGGATTAAATAACACCATAAACACTAAGTAAGTGGGTACTCTTATCATTATTATTCTTTTTACTACTGTTATTTATCACTCTATTTTGTCCCGTGGATAGAATAAGACCTCACCTCTCCGCCCAAACTCCTCGTGGCACCTGCAGCAAGGCTGCCCGAACCCCAACCCCCCAGGTCCCCTTTGCTGGAACTCCCTGAGGGGGCCCAGCCTCCGCTGGAGCCCAGGACATCTGTGTTGTTTGTTGTTTACATGTTCACTTATCAAAACCATCCAGCTGGCCCTGGCCGCTTGGCTGGGCCCAGAGGAGGCTGCAGAGATGGCCTCGCCCCACCTGCCCCACTCTGCCCGCAGGACAGAGCCACATCCCTCCCATCTCCAGCCCACAGTCCTCGTGCCAGCATGCACAGACACGCCCCTCATTTGAGCCTCATCACAGCACCCAGAGTCCAAGTCCCATGTGCCAGACGAGACAGGGGAGGCTCGAGGAGCCAGTGTGGCTGCCCAGAGTCCACAGCCCAGAATGGGTGCTGCGGAGACCCTGGCTCTCGTGCCCTGAGCGTGTCATCTGCAGCACTGTCACTTGGCAAATGTCCCCCCAGGCTGAGCGGAGGACCAGCGGAAGCAGACAGGGACTACTGAGCACCTGGCTCTGCGCGAGTGATCTCCCTCCAGGGAGTAGCTGTTATGGTCCCATTTTACAGATGAGGAAACTGAGGCTGAGAGAGACCAAGTGACTCAATAAATCAGTGGCAGAGTAGGATTTGAGCCCAGGTACCCTGTCCCCTCAGCCTGAGTGCTTGACTGCTGGGCCAGGCTGAACCCATGGCCTCTGTCCCTTCTGTGGGGCCTGCCCCAACTGGGTGACGGTGGCGTGCACCTCACTGACCGTCACGATACCCGTGGGAAGTCAGTCACGCCACCCCCACTTCACCCATGACTCCCCACTTCCCTTCTCCCTTCAAGCTCATTGTGACCCCCCTCCCCGTCTCTGTGCCCTTGTCTGTGCCGGGCTGCTTCCTGACTGCCCTCCCGACCCGAGCACCCCCTATTCAGTAGACCCTTCCCCGTGGACATGGCTGGCTCAGAGCCTCTGCTGGCCCCAGAGTGCGGAAGGCAAGGTAGCCACATCTGGCTACACTGAGGAGCGTGTGCCCTTTTCCAGCCGCCCCCTAGGGACTCTTCCTCGGATACGCTCATGCGCGTGGGAAATGGTGTTTGCACGAAGACAATCGTCGTCAGTGCAGAAGACCGGAAGGCACCCGAATGCCTGTCAGCAGGGGACTAGTGAGTGCCTTGGGGGGGAGTCACTGTGGCCACTCTGTCGGCCGCTGTGACGAGGACGGGTGCTCTCCCCACGCTGAGCTGAAAGGACACTTGGGGCCTTGGGACGTTGAGTCACAAAGGGACAGTGTGTGGAGAACAGAGGCTGCCTTGCCCCGCAAAGATGCACACGGGCTACATCCCCGGGGGGCACCCGGGCGTCGGGGGACAGAGCCGGGGACACTTTTCACTCTATGTCTTATCACTGCTTGAATTTCGAACTGAAATTTCTCCCTCCTCGGGAGGCCACCTCTGATTCCACCCCCTGAAGTGTCCCCACCTCAGCGCTGTTTTGAGTAACTTGGGGATCAGGTGACGAACCCCCCTTTTCTAAATCTGCTGCCCGCCCATGAGTTCTTGGGGAGCGCCTCCCACCAGCCCTTCCCTTGTGGCCTTTGGGTTACACCGGGCACCCCTGAGGGAGGGGCTTGGCGTCCAGCTCAAGACCCTAGGTGGCCACTGAGTTGGCCCAGATCCTAGGCCTCTTCCTGCCTGACCTCAGGAGGGAGCTGGTTTCTCAGCCCAGCCTCGCTGAAGCGCTGACTGTGTGCTGGGCACATTCCAATCCTCACCCTGACTCTTAAGAGTGAAGACCATTAATATACCCACTTTACAGAGGAGGAAACTGAGGCTCAGAGCAGTTCAGAGATCCCTTCACTCGCCTGGGGTCACACACTAGTGAGGGAAGAGCTGGAATTCCACCCTAGCGAGGCTTCTGGCAGCCCTTTGAGGGATATTGCTCTTCCTGGTGCTGCGAGGCCCCTCAGCCTGTAGGTGCCTTTCTCCTGCCCTGGATGCGGCTGGGGCCCCAAAGATGCACCGTCCTGGGACTGAGGACTCCGAGCCAGCGTGATGAGGGCAGAACAGGGCTTTCGGGAGCCCAGAGGAGGGAGCAGTAGTTCCGCCTGGAGCAGCAGGGAGGGCTTCCTGGGGAAGGTGGTGCTGGCGCTCGGCCTGCAAAGATGAGGTGGCCGTCAAACCTTCAGTCCAACGTGTTCCCACCAAACTCACTATCTTCTCTTCCCACACCTACTGCCCCACCCCATTTTATTTGATGACTGACACCCTCCTCCAGGCCCTGGAGGAGGCTTCTCGAGCCTCCCCGTAACACTGGCCTCCTCCCTTGGCCTCTACCCTCTTCCTACCAGCCACTAAGGCTTCTGGGTCTTTCTCAGATCCCGTCCCTGCCTTCCAGCCCCACTCCTGTCCCACATGGACTTGCTCCAGCCTCCTCAATGGAGGAGGAAGTCCCCCTGGGGCCCTGCCCTATGAGTCACGCTGTCACACTGGGAAGTGCGGTAGGTAGCTCTGTGAATGGTCCCTGCCCATGACGAACTGCAGAAGGGGTGTGGAGGTTTTGAAAAATGGCTGCAAGTTCTCTGTCATTCCACTCATGGTGGGGCAGGGTCGATGTCTCCGCCCCTTAAAACTGGGCGGGTTGCTTTGGCCCATAGAGTCAGGCAGCAGCAACACCAGCAGAAAGGATTATGCAGCTTCCACCCTCCGTCCACCCCGTGTGAGGAAGCCCTGGCCAGAGACGGAGGCTGTGTGGAGGGGCTCCAGCCCTGGAGTCCTCCCAGCCCAAGTGCCAGACTTGGAAATGAATGGAAATGAAGGCCCTCCGGATGAATCCAGTGGAGGCCCCAGACATCGTGGGACAGAGACAGCATCATAAAATAGTCGTTTAACACCAGTCAGTTTAGGGAGGTTGGAATGCAGCAGGAGATAAGCAGAGGGGGATTTTGTGACTTTCCTCATCTCTGATGTTATTCCTTTCTCAACACATTTCTGCTGGGACCTCTGAGGGGCTGGGGGCTGCGGAGGTGGTGCTGTCTTGGAACTCGGCCCAGGGTCAAACACCCTAGAGCCACTGTTTACCCCTTCCCTGTGAAACTACGGGGCTGGATTAGAATCAGGGGACATTGGCCATGACCATCTGCTTCCCCCAAACCACTACCTACACCCAGCCCCTGACACCACTGGAGTAGAGTCTTGGGCCATTAGGTGGTGTCAAGTCTCATGAGGATCAGTTTGGGTAATCCAGGAAGGCTGCATGTAAGAGGCAGGATTTAGTTGTAAAGAACAGTCAGAGTCAAAAATAATGATGCCATTTTGCTTGTTTACATTAAAATATCAAAATAATATAATTATATTAACTGACATTTTTAACATATTAAAATATTATATATTTAATTTATATTAAAAATAACAAATAATTATTGGGACTTCCCTGCTGGCGCAGTGGTTAAGAATCCGCCTACCAGTGCAGGGGACACGGGTTCGAGCCCTGGTCCGGGAAGATCCCACATGCCGCAGAGCAACTAAGCCCGTGCACCACAACTACTGAGCCTGTGCTGTAGAGCCCACAAGCCACAACTACTGAGCCCGTGAGCCACAACTACTGAAGCCCGCGTGCTACAACTACTGAAGCCCGTGCACTTAGAGCCCGTGCTCCGCACCAAGAGAAGCCACCGCAATGAGAAGCCCGTGCACCGCAACGAAGAGTAGCCCCCGCTCGCCGCAGCTAGAGAAAGCCCACGCACAGCAACAAAGACCCAACACACCCAAAATTAAAAATAAATAAATAAATAAATTTATTAAAAAAAACAACAAATAATTCTTGCAGAAATGTTTGACAAGAAAAGCATAATGAAGATAAACACATTCCTTGTGAACTTAGGCCCAGATATCATTATGGCTGGCCTGTTGGAGTATTCCCTACCTTCCCCCCTTGCAACTGGGACCAGGCTGCAACTTTGGGCAAACTTTCCCGGTGGTTCAAACAAGGCACAAACCAGCTGGCAGAAGCGGGTGTTCCCACCAGCAGCAGAGGAAGCCAGGCTTGGGGCATGTGGTCCCGGCCGGCGTGGAGCCCTCCTCCCCTGCCCCTGCCCAGCCACCAGCAGAAAGGTCATCATGCAGCTGGTGCCCTGGTCATTCACAGAACAGCCCTGTGGAGGGACACCTCCGAGTGTGCCAGACCCGGCATCCTTCCTGCCACCTCTGGGCTCTCTAAGCCCCAAGCACAATAACCCCCAGACCCAAGGCAGTGGAAGCCACTTGTCGGAGGAGCTGGGGCATCCTGGGGGCCGCCCAGCAGGTGTCAGAATCAGTCTGAGTCCTGGGCCTGGGGAGGAAATGAATTCCTTCCTCCGGGCATCAAGGCGCCCCGCCCCCAGCAGCCCGAGGGGGGAGGGGGGAAATTCTTCTTTCTACCCGAGAGTGTTTGTGACCCTCCAAGGTCAAGCACTTGAACTTGTACTGTCTCTGGCTTTTCAGAGGACGACGTGTCGGCCGCTGGAGAGGGTCTGGGAGCAGGACGTTCCTCGCGGTGGGGCTCCGCGGTCTCAGGGCACCAGGCCGCGCCCTCGCCCTAGGCCTGGGCAGCCGGAGGGAGACACTGGTGGAAAAAAGTCGACATTTATAGCATTTTCTGCTGCAAAGCGCTGGCCACAGTGCCCCGTGGGGTACTACGCAGGACGGATCTGGGGCTCGACTCGGGGTCCGATGGCCGGTCGGCCCGGATTCCTCTCCGGCGGGCCCCTCGCGGGCCCTGTGCCCACGCGACCGGCTCCGCACTCGGGCTCCGCTGGAAACCAGGCTGAGGGCAGAAGGGCGGCGCCGGGCGGGGTCGCAAGGCCACCACCGCCGAGGCTGTGGGAGGGCGTCTGGCCCGCAGGGCTCTGGGGAGACTTATGTCTTTGTTCTTGAGCGGGTGGCTGGCAGGCCGGACAGCCCAGATCTTCTAAAAATATTCCATTTTTGGCTTTCCAAGCCCCGGGCCTGCTGACCTCGTAGCCTCAGGCCCTCACTCTGCGGTCCTCCCCTCCTGCTTGGGCTGTACTCTAGACACGCTGGCCTTTAAGTGTTCCTTCAAGTGACTTCTAATTCTTACTAGATCGATGCAGGCACATAGTGTTAGAAGTCAGACAGCACTGCAAGGCCTATGCGAACAGGAACAGAAAACCAGCCGCCACCTGCTTGTACCTATTGACAAACAGGAACTGAGCACCTACTGTATACTGGGCTCTAGGCACTGGGGACGCAGCAGAGACCCAAACGGACCCTCCCTCAGCTGACATTCTGGTGCGACTGCTTCCAACCCTTGTAGTTCCCCCTTACTTCTCAATCACATGCTTGCATTGCTATTTCTTTTCTCTCTTTTCAGTGTTAGACAGTATCTGATGCTTCCTACTACAGACAAGGACTTAGTCCCTTACACATGGATCCCTGCACTTCCCCTGCCCCAGCGCTCACTCTCTTTTCGTCACAATTTTTGGATATATCAGCATTTGATGTTTTGGTTTACATATTATGATTATGTAAATATTGTTCCCAGCTGAGCTGTGCAGTACTTTATGACTACATTTTCTTTTTTTAAAAAAATTAATTAATTAATTAATTAATTTTTGCTGTGTTGGGTCTTCGTTGCTGCGCTCAGGCTTTCTCTAGTTGTGTCAAGCAGAGGCTACTCTTCGTTGCGGTGTGTGGGCTTCTCATTGCGGTGGCTTCTCTTCTTGCAGAGCATGGGCTCTAGGTGCGCGGGCTTCATTAGTTGTGGCACGGGGGCTCAGTAGTTGTGGCTGGCAGGCTCTAGAACGCAGGCTCAGTAGTTGTGGCGCATGGGCTTAGTTGCTCCGCGGCATGTGGGATCTTCCCGGACCAGGGCTCAAACCCGTGTCCCCTGTATTGGCAGGCAGATTCTTAACCACTGCGCCACCAAGGAAGTCCCAATGACTACATTTTCTATTTTGTGTTATTTGTTTTTCCAGGAGTTGATAATTGCCTTGTTTTCTTCTTATATCCAGCTGGGCATTGAGGGGGGGTCCTTTCAATCTGGGAACTCATGACCTTCGTTCTGGGAAGTTGGAAGGCATAACTCCTCCTTTCACAAACTCTTAGCTTATTTTCTTTTCATCCCTGCCTGCCCTTCCACCTCCAGAGGGACCTGGTGTCTCCCAGGCTGCTGTTTCTAGGTGCTGTCTGTAGGTGGTCTGGCCGCAGATTGGCTTCCTCCCCTGTAGACTTTCATTTCACTTTCCTCTACTCTACTAAGTTGGTTACCATTTTTCTATTCATTTAACAGCTTCAAAAGTTTTATAGGTTCTGTCCCTGTCATTGACTTTCCTGTTCTCTTTGTCCTTGTGAGTTTGTGCCTTAAAGTTTTCTTATTTTACTTTTATTTTAGTGGAGTTTTGGGAGGGAAGGGAGAAAAATATCCCTGTTCAGTTCATGGTTAATTAGGAGTCCCCCTCACCTTCTCTTTGAGCACCTGCTGTGTGCCGTGGACTATTTAAGGTCGGCTCCTACACCCAGTTTCACAAAGCTCTTTTTCTGTCACCCAAGTTTGAGCTCAGAAGAAACCTCCTCCAGGTAGGCCTCCTTGGCCACCCATCTAATGGAGCCAGCCCAGTGCCTCTCTATCATGTTGCCCTGCTTTACTTGTTTTTAGCCCTTATCACTATTTGAAATTAATTTATAGATTTACTTTCATTGATATATTTGCCTTCTTTTTCAACCTCCCCCAGAAGGGTTGCTCCATAAAGGGAGGGACCCTGTCTGTTTTGTTCTTCACTGCCCCCTCAGCATGTAACACGGTGTCAGGCAAAAATAGATGTTCAGGAAATATGTGTTGAATGGATGGATGGATTTGAGCCTGGGATCTTCAAGAGGCAACTTCAGCATAACTTAAGGAAGAAGCTGGTAATGGGCAGAGTTTCCTGGGAATGGAAGATACTGCCAGTGAGAGGGTGAACCCCTCATCAGGGAAGGGATGTAAGCCCAGGCTTGGGGATGGCTGAAAGGGGACACAAACTCTAGTGAGAATGGATGTGATCACCTCCAAGGCCTGGCTGAGACAGGTGATTGGCTTAAGGTCACTCATCTCCATCCTGGTGGAGCCAGGACTCCCCTCAGATTGGAAAACAGCCCTTTGCAGGCAGATATTGGGATGTGTCTGGGTCGTGGAGTCAGCCCGGTCTGGACACAGTTCTTTCTCTCTTCTCCCTGGTCCTGTGGTCTTGGGAACGTGGCTTGTCTCTGTGTTTGCAGTACTTCTCCCCCAGTCCACAGTGATGAGGACAACTCTCACGTCCTGGATCCTAGGTGACAGGCTTGAGCCTGCTAGTGAAGCGCCTGATACATAGCAGGCTGTTCCTGATCAGGGCTAAAAGCCTGGCTTTGTTCTACCTGGCAGTGGGACCTGGGCCAGCTGCTTGAAGACTTGGGCCTCAGTTTCCTCGTCTGTGAGATGAAGGTCTAACCACACTGGCCTTGCCGGGTCACGTCAAGTCTTGGGCTTGGAGTGTAACGCGTGTCAGTGAACCCCCGGCCCTGCCTCCCGGGCATGAAGTGCTATGTGTGAGGGCCTGGGGACAGACAAGCTCAGGGCCAGGGCTCCTGGGATGCCCTGAGCCCCTGGCTGCCTGGAAGATGTCCTGGGGGAAGCCTCAGGGTTTCTGTGCAGCCGTGAAGCTCCTGGGCAGGACAGACCCGAGGGCTCAGTCAGAAGCGAAGCGCTTGGCATCTTCCCAGAAAGCGGTGGAGGGAGTTCAAGGGCGATGTGATTTGCCCAGAAGGAGGCTGTCGCAAACTACTTTAATTAATGGAAGCTTGGGCAGGGAAAACTCTGTCTCCATCTGACCGTTCCAGCAACAGCTCTGCCATTGCCAGCAGCCTTCAGCCCCTCTCTGAGCCTCCACTTCTCAGCTATTACACTGGGATGACGATAACAGCTGCCCCTTGCTGCAGTGCTGTGAGCCTTCCTCCTTTCCACAGCTGTTCACTGCACACCTGCAGGGTGTGGGGACACTGCAGTGACCGGAGCAAAGTCACGGCCCCCATGCAGCTTGATTATAGTGAGTCCACAGAACCATGAGCTTCAAGGGATTAGCGCATAGTAGGTGCTGTAACAACGGCACTTGCTGTTTTGCTCCTGGAGCCACCTAACTGGTGTGAATTCACCCTTTGATATTCAAGACTGATGGCGGCTTAGATAGAGCAGGTGAGCTCCCGCCCTCCCTCGAGGTTTCCTTCTTTGTAAACTGCAATGTCAGGGCCTGACCCTGAGGGAGGCTCCCATCTCCCTCCAAGCGCAAGGGCAATTACTTACTGCCCTAAAGCACCACCTCCAGCCGGCCTGATGCTGGGCCAGAAAGAACTCAGCCCCTGCCTCGGAGCAGCTTGATTCTGCTGGAGACGCAGGTGGGGTTTCCGCCGCTGGCAGAGAAGGGGTCCCTGGGGGCAGTGTCAGGGAGCGCCTCCCCTCCATGTTTCAGAAGTGGGCCTTGAGGGGTAGGAATGAGTCAGGTGGAGAAGGCAGGGAAGGGCATTCCAAGCTGAGGGAACAGCCTTTGCAAAGAAAGGTTCAGGGAGGAGAGCTGGGGTTGGGAGTCGCTGGACTGGGGAGAGCCCGGGGAGGTTCTCCGCTGAGTGAGCCTCAGCAGGGTTTGAGCTTGGCCGGCCGTGTTCTGGAAGGCGCTCTGGCTGCTGTGGAGGAACTGGGGGCAGGAAGCACGGGGAGGGGGAGGGGGAGCAGACGAGGTCCCGGAAGTGCCCAGGGCTCCGTAGAGTGACCAGCTCACGTCCAGCCGCCATGCCAGGGCTGGCCACCAGAGGGCACTGTGGGCGCAAGCTGAGGGGGCCCTTGCGGAGTCAGGGCCGTGTGTGTGTGTGTGTGTGTGTGTGTGTGTGTGTGTGTGTGGTATCTGTGCACGTGCCTGAGCCTGCGTGGCTGCTCCGCGGGCAGGTCCATGCTTGTGCACCCCGCTGTGCTCACGAGCGTGTGCATGTGCATCTGGGGTGTGTGAACTTGGGTGTGAGCTGGGGGGTGGGGGGCGAGGGCGTGAGTGAGCACGTGCAGGGGTGCATATAGGTGAGAGCAGGGCCCTCATCCCCCGCTGCTCCCGCCTGTTCCTCCCCCACCAACCGTCCACCTCAAGGCCTTTGCACACGCTGTTTCCTCCCCCTGGAGTGCTCTTCCCCACACCCTCATGACACCTCCCTCACCTGCTCAGGTCTTTGCTTACATGTCACCTGCCGGTGAGGCTTGTCCTCCCGCTTTAAAATTACAGCCCCACCCTCAGACGAACGCCAGTCCCCTTCCCTCCTTTCCCGGTAGCAGATCCTCCGGCGACTATAATTTAATTTGGGCATGTCGCTTGTGTGTTTCGTCCACCAGTCACCTCCCCAAGGGCAGGGCCTTGTGTCTGTCTCTTCAACGTCGTGCCCTCAGCGCCAGGCACACAGTCAGTGCTCACTACGGAGTTGAGTTGTCGAGTGAATGAAGGGATGAGCTCCCGCCATCCCGGGCGCCGACATCCTCTCTCCAGCCCTCGGTAACCCCAGGCCCCGCCCACCTCAGCTCACACCCAGATCCTGATCTGACCACACCCCTTTCCCTGAGTCCACGAAGGGTGTTGGGGACTTATCTTCTAGGAGTCAGGGCAAGAAGCAGCCTGTTACAGGGACCCTGTCCAATATCCCTTCAGGTTTCTTAGTGGTCATGGAGCTGCAACCAGCGAGGAAGGGACGACGGAGCCCTGCCTCCCCGCCGGGCCCTCACACGGGGCCCCTTGCACAACACCAACCCTCTACAGGGAGACTGTTTCTCGATTCTCTGCCTGACGAGCTCACAAGCTCCTACTGGTCCTTAAAGGTCCAGTCTCAAAGTCACCTCCTCTGAGGAGCCTTCCCGACCTCACCCAGGTGGAGCCTGGCACCATCCTGGGACTCTTGCTCATGCATCTATTTATAGCAGCCCACATGGAGTTCTGTGATTCTTGGGCTGTCTGTCAGGCTCCCTGACTAACCGTCACCTCCTCCAACGGCAGGGCCTCGTCTGAGTCATAGGAGCAGGCCAGCATGGGACTAGAGTTGCTTCCAATGTCTGTGGCATGCTTTCTGTCTGTCCTTTGCTCATTCCTCAAGCATTTTTCCTGGCCTACTATGTGCCAGGCCCTGGGCTGTGCATCAGGAATGCCCCGCAGGGAGTGAGTTGGCCAGATTCCTGCCCAGGAGGCACTGACGGTCCAGGTTAAGAGTCAGATTAAAAGCAGAGGAAATAGGAAAGGCATTGGTGGCATGAATGCTGTGCAGAGAATTACAACTGATTTGGGGGTATGGCCGGAAAGCCTCTTAGGGGAGTTCATTTAAGAGGAGGCCTGCAGGATGAAAGGGACCAGCCCCAGCAGCCACGGTGGGAGGGTGGAGGAGAAAGATGTTTCAGGCAGAGGGAACAGCAGAGGCACAGGCCGTGAGGCAGGACCGGTATTGGCGTGTACAAGGGGCAGCACTGAGAACCCTTGCATATGGCATGGAGCGGAGGGGGCGACGGGGAGCACGGGAGGAGCAGGAGTCCGAGTGGTTGGCAGGGACCTGAACCCAGAAAACCCACCAGACCAGGCCTGCAGTCCCATTAGGGAGGTATCTGCTGCTGGTGCCCATTTTGCAGATAGATAAGCAGCAGGACCCATTTGGGACCGAGTGCCCTGGGCCACTCCAGACACCCAGGTGTGGTGAGGCCAGGTCAGCTTCCTGTAAGAACTTTAGAAACATTTGCTGGGCACCTAGTGAGTGCCAGGACCTAAGCCAGGCACTTCCAAGCTTGCACTTGTGAACCGATTTTGGAGAGGCCGCCCTGTCCCCGTGGCACAGGTACGTCAACAGGCACGGAGCGGCTCAGGACGTCTCTGAGTGGTAGGGTTGGCATTTGAACCTGTAACCTGCTGAGTCCATAGCTCATGCCTTTCCTCCCACTGCCTGGGGACGCAGGAGGAAATAATGACAATTAGCAGGCCTCCCCTTATCTCATCTGCCCCCCCCATCACGGTGTGGATAGGCCCGGCTGTCACCCCATCTTACAAGCGGGAGGGCTCCAAGCCTTTCCAGCAGGTGGTGGAATCTGCTTCCCTCATGTGAGGCTCCTGGCAGGTCACACACTCACGCCCGCGTGAAGCGAGGGACTGACCCAGTGACCTTTGCCAGGCTGTCCATCCTAGTGACCTGGTCCCACTGCCAGATTGGTCAGTGGCTCCTGAAATCCTCCAAGGCTCCGCGTGGGAGCAGAAGGGAGGGCTGGCCCGTCCGGACTGAATAGTCAACAAACACCTCCTGAGTGTCCGCGGTAGCCCAGGTCCCTTTCCACCAGCTGCGACCGGAGGCGCGGACGCGAAAACAAGCTCCGGGGTGACCTGAGTTGCCCACGTCAGCCCCGCTAGGAAGTAGTCGAAGCGGGATCTGACCCTGGCCCCACCCGGGGGGCGCACTTTGGCCCCCGCATCACCCGCCTTCCCGCTCCCCGGGGCCGCAGCTGGGCGGGCCAGGGGTACCCGCGGTTTCTGCGCACGGGAGCCAGCGCGCGAGAGGCGGGGCCCGGGAGTGGGCGGGGCTTGCGTCCGGACAGGCAGCGGGAGGGACCCGCCGAGGCCTGGGGGGCGGGGCCTGATGGGTTTCCCGGTGGTGGGCGGGCTTGACAGGCGGTGGGAGGAGCCGTACCCCGGGCCAATGGAGGGTGAGGCTTGAGCTTGACGGGCAGGCCCCGGCCGGCGGTTGATAGGCAGGGGCCGGGCCCGGAGACGGGCGGGCCAATGGGTGCGCGGGGCGGGGCCTGCGTCGGCGCCGTCCGGCCGCGGCCCCCGTCGCGCTGCCCAGTCTGCTCCCGCCGCCGCCCGCAGCGGACGCGTACCAGCCGACGCCCTGCTAGCCGCCCGGGCCGCCCGCCCGCAGCCATGAGCGTGCTCCGCGCGGGCCGAGCTCGCCGCCCCCTGGACTAGTCCCGCCGCCGCCCCGACCCGCCTGCACCATGGAATCTCCTGCCGCGAGCCAGCCCGCCGGTGTGCCCGCGTCCAAAGGTAGGAACGCCCGGGCTGCGGACCCGACCTCTGCGCGGTCCCCCGGCCCGGCCCGCACCCGGGCAGCTCCCCTGCCCGGAACGCCTCCCTTAGGTCCCGGGCCCAGCCGGACCCCAGTTTAGGCCTTGGGGCTGCACCCAGGCCCGAAGTCGGGAGAGGGTCTCGTTCTGATCACCCCGCTCCAGGTCAGGAACCTTGCTTGGACCTCCCCCTTTGGGCCTTAACTGCACCTTGGACAGGAACTCTTCCAGTCTGGGTCTCTCAGCTGGACCCAGGTGGGATTCACTCTGATCTTGCACCCAGCCCCCTTCCACTCCCGGGTCCCGGGGCTGTATCCAGTCTGGGCCCCCAGTGGTGCTCCCCTGCTGCGGATCTCTCTGTAAACGCCCCCTCCCGTGTGGCTGCCCTGGCTACGGTCCAGCTCAGAACTCCCCGTCCTCTCCCCCAAGGCTCTCCACCCTCCTAGGTCCCACATTGCCCCATCCCTGGCGGCTGCACCCCGTCCTGCAGCTCTGTCTGCAGCCCTGTCTTCCGGAGAACCTCTCTTGGCCTCCCACCCCACCCTACTGCATGGCCTCTCCATCGGCTCCCTCATCTGGACTTGCAAGCTTCTCTGTGCACGGGGGCGGGCGGGGGGGGGCGGTGCTCACCTCTGACGCTGCCTGTGGGTCCTGGGCTGGCTGCCCGGTGGGTGCTGGCCGTGCGATGGGCTCGCTCTTGTTTTCTCCAGGCAGCCGGCCTTCCTGGAAATGTTTGTGAGGTGGCGGCTGCGGCAGCAGGGTTTGTCATGCAGAGGGGGAGGATGAGACTTGGAGGACGAAAGGGGGATTTTTTTGGCAGGAAGAGGAAAGGGTGTTTTTGGCATGTCGGAGTCTCAGCGGGCTGGGCTGTGTGAAAGAGTTCCAAACCGGACGCAGGCGTAGTGAATGGGCTGCCCGCGGCTCCCTAACTTGCTGTCTCTGGGCCTCGGTTTCCCTTATCACACCTACCTTCCGTGGACTCCTGGCGTAGGATGTGAGATAGTGAGTACTAAAGAGCTCTAGGCAAGTGCAGGTGATGAGATGAAGAGCTCAGAGGTGCTGGGGAAGGGGCACTTGCTGCGTTTTATTACTGTTACCATTCTTGCTGGAAAGGCCTCAGCCATGTGGGATCCAGGCCTTGCCTCTGTTGGGCTGTAGCTGCAGAGTGAGGGGGAGAAAGGTAGCAGCTGGCACTTAGGGGGCCCCTAATCAGGGGTTGCCTCTGCCTCTTTTTCTCTGCGGTGGGGGGAGCCCAGGCAGCTGGAGGGCTTGTGGGGTCCCGGGGAGGGTGTGGGTCCTTCGCTGCCCCTGCTCCTGGCGGCTGCTGTGGCTGGGGCCAGAGCCCAGCCGGCCGGGTGGGCAGGGTAATTATGTCTTACATAAGTGGGAGGCCGGATCCCTGACCGTTGCCCAACCACTGTGAGTAACCCAGGAGGCACTCGAGGGGGAAGACGGCTGGGGAGGGACTTGCACCGCGCAGACCTCGTGGAGCTTGGGAACCGGGAAATCAGACACTTCTTTTCCCCAGCTCCAGGTGTAGGCCTGGCCTGGCCAGTGCTGTGAGACCTCGGGCAGGTCCATCAACCTCTCTGGGCCACAGTGTTTTCATGGGTGGAAAAAAGAGGTTGGAAGCAGTGTTTGTTTTTGAAGGCCCTTGAGCTTTTCCAGGCAGGGAATGCCTCATCAAAATAAAAATTACAGTTGCAGGGTTGGGAAGGGAGAAGGGTCATGGGTGTGAAGGAATAAAGCACTTTGGGGAAACACTCGTATGCTGTGTGACCTGAGTCCTGGCATTGTCTTCTCTGAGCCTCTCTGCAGAGAGAGGGCCAGGATGCATTTCCAGTCTGTGGGTCCAGGTAACAGATGATGTTGGGTGGGGACGCTGTCAGCCTCTTTGGGGTCTGTGGCAGCATGTGGTGGGGAAGCCACAATGACCTCTTGCCAGAAATCCCAAGAGCTCCCGCTTACCAAGGTTTTTCCATGTGCCATGCGCTAGCCCATTTATTGCTCACAGCCCCATTCACAGACGAGGAAGCTGAGGCTCAGAGGCGTTCATTGCCTTGCTTGAGGTCACACAGCTGTGACAGATGGAGCTGCTGTTCTAGTGCTCAGTGCTCCTCTGTGTGCCATTTCTGTGATGGGTGCTTGGGCTGAGCTGGTGGGATACTCCCTCCTCCCGCATCACACCTCTGTTCTGAGGCATCTCCTCTAGCCCATGCCTGACCTGGAGGACGGACTGAGCAGAGATGATGTCTCCTGTGTGCAGAGCCCTTTATAGCTGGCATATTTCATACTCACTGTGGTCCGGCCCATTTGTCAGGTGACAAAACTGAGGTCAGATGGGAGGAGTGGCTTGACCCAGCCCTCCGTGTCCTGGGCACAGGCCACAGTGTTGTCCTTCTCGCCACCTTCTCGAGGAATTTGGACCAAGCAGGATGTGGTTGGCACTTGACCTTAGGGAGCTTTACCTCTAAGCTTCCTGCCCTGCAGGGGTGCCCTGCCCCGTCCTCCATGCCACAGCCCTTGGGAGTTTTCCGGGAGTGCGCGAGGCCCCGGGCCCTACAGCCCTGCTGTTTTCCCCGCTTCCTCGCCCACATGCCATCTCTGCCTGGGATCAGAGGCCGAGGGCAGCTGCGGCCAGAGGGCAGGGGCGCGTTTGGTCGGCACAGTCTGGGTCTGCTGCCTCCGGCCACGTTTGTCCTTGGGGTGCCCCCACTGCCCCGTGAGTGCTGCCCCCGTGGGCACTTCCTGGTTGATCCTCAAGTGGCTCCTAGATGCCTGATGGGGACACTGAGGCTGCAGGAGCACCGTGTCCCGGCCCTTCCTGCTGTGCAGCTGCCCTCCCCTGACCTGTCCCATCCTGTCCCGGCTCTCGGAAAGATTGGAAGGTGGCACTTGGGGACTTCCCCACCCCTGGCGTGACGCACAGGAAACTATCCGCCAACCTGTGGCTCGGGGCCTGAAGGGAGCAAAGTTCTCAGTCGCTTGTGTGGGGAGAGGGCCGGGGCAGCGGAAGGCTTCCGGCGTGAGTCAGCGGGCACTGGGCGCTGACTCACCCGTGGGGCACGCCAGCCAGCCGGCTGGCTGCAGCTTAAAGGGCCAGTGCCTGGCCGCTGGTGGGCGGGAGGGGGCTGGGAGTCCCCACCTCTCGGGCGGCCTGTGGCCCGGAGCTGGGCACGGAGGTGGCCCCCCTCCTGGACCTGGGATGGAGCCCGGAGCCCCCTCCTGGCCCTGCGCCCATCCCCGCAGGAACTTCCTCTGTTAGGCAAGGGCCCTGCTTCCTCTGTTCAGGGAGCAGGAGCGGGAGCAGGTGACGGCGGCTGTTTACCGCCCTTGGCGCAGGGCCTCCTCCGGCTGCGATGTGCTCCCGGGGGCCGCGGGAGGCCGAGGGGCAGAGGTGGGGCGGGGTCCCCTGGGCTCCCAGGAGACAGGGCTGTGCAGAGGTGAAGACTCTGCTGTCAGATCCCAGCTCAGCCCCTTTGCTGTGACATTGGACGTCCGCTGCCTGCTGTAAATGCTTTCAGTCCCCTGGCACTGCCCGGCTCTTGGATGTGAGGCCTCGGTTTCTTCACCTGCAAAATGGGAGTGGGAACCCTGCGTGCTGTCTTGCCGGCAGCCACGAGGACAGGTGTAGACAGCCTCATTCCACTCTTGCTAAGTGTCAGGTCCTGGGAACAGCGAGACTGCCCTCTGCCCACAAAGAACCTCAGCGAGACAGGAAGTGGGGCAGAGCCTGGGCTCGGGGGGTGGATGGACCTGTGTTCGAATTCTGACTCGCTCCACTGCTTCCCAACTTCCTCACGTGCCCTCTCTGACCCTCAGTCTCCTCTTCTGTAAAGTGGGAGAAAACAGCCCCCCACAGGGTGGTGGTAAAGGTGGGAGATGGTGTTTGTCAAACAAATGTCATCTGTTATTAGTTTCTCATCGTTTTGGTGGTGGCAGTTGTTCGTTGGTGGATGAATAACCAGGATGGGGACCTCTGGTGATGGACTTTAAGCTCTGTGACACGACTCTGGCTGCAGAGTCCTGTAATGGCAGCTAGAATATACCAGGCTCTTTCCCCACTGGTCCCCAAGCTGGAGCTGGGAGCTTCATTGCTTCTTGGGCCTTCCTGGGGAGGGCTTGCGGGGAACGGAGAGGACAGCGTGCCTGCCTCGGCCTGCACATCCGCGTCCCCTGCAGCATGGGGGCGTGTGGGACCGGGAGTTGGGAGGGTGGGAGCCTCCTAGGCCAGCCCCTCAGTGGGTGGAGCTCCGTCAGGGCCAGGCAGGGCACCTGCTGCAGGAGCGCAGGGCTGGGCGGAGAGCGCCCCAACCGTGGAGCAGAAGGAGGCCGTGGGGGAAGTGGTTCTGAGGGTCCAGCTCCGAGGCCTCCGGGTCGGTGGGCGGCAGGGCTGAGCTGAGTGGGAGCAGCTGGGTGGGGCCTAGGCTGCTGTGGGGAGCATCGTCTGCGTCCTGGGAGGGGTCACTGTTGGGTCCCAGAAGAAGAACGCCCCGCAGGGCCCCGTCCCAGCTGGGTGTGACGACGGGGGGGCCTCCCTGAGCTCAGCTCCCCACGCTGGGGCTCATCGCCCTCCCGGGACTGGCCGGGCCTCTCGGTGTGGCCCCTGTGGTCAGGCCTGCTTCCCCAGAAGTGGCCGCGGGAAGCCCCCCGAAGCCTCATATAAAGGGCGTGAAGAGCAGGCAGGGCTGGGAGGCAGCCCCTCTGCAGCTCAGACACCACGCTTGGGCCCACGTCCCACCCCAGAGGGGGTCACCAGGCTCACCCTGACAGGGCTTCCCCCTGCCCCATCCCCCCAGTCCTGGGCACAGGTCCCTGTCACCCTCCCCCTGTCCTGAGGTCCTCTCTGGGGTGTGCTTGCAGGCTGAGCTGGCATCCAGGGGCTGCCCTGGCTTCTCTGGGAGGCCGTGTCCAGTCGCCCCTCTCCCCCGGGGCTCGCCCTGGCCGCTCTGCACTGGCCCTTCTGCCCTGTCAGGGCAGACACCGGAAGGATATATAGAACGTACCTCTACGTTTTAAAGAATAAAGAAAAGTGAATTCTGTACACCCGATACCCAGCTAAAGAAATCTCACCTTGCTGTGCCCCTGCAGCCCTGCAGCGCTGCCTCTCCCTGACAACCGTCCTGACGCGTGTGCACATCATTTCTGTATTATTGTTTTAAATCAGGCCCTAACGTACGTGTGGTGTAGTTAAGCTCACTGGCCTGCAGGAGCCCCGGGCCAGTGTCCACACCATGGTCCGTGGGACTAGCACTGGTGTGTAGCGGTGTTGGGGGAAAGGCTAGAGCTGGCTGGCGATCAGGAGCTGCACTGCGGGGGTGATACTGGGACCTACGTGGAGGATTCAGCGTGTTAACACGTGGCAGCACCGAGTACGGGGCCTCAGGGTTAGCGTGTCTGAGTGTCTGCAGCTGTTATTACTGTTGCTTCAAGTGGACGTTAAGCCCAAGTGGTGCAGTGCTCGGGCCGCGCAGCTGTACCACAGCCCCGAGTTTCCTTGTCTGCGTCACTGGGCAGCTTCGAGGGTTCGTCTTAAGGTTTGCACGAGCCAGTGGGCACGAAGGACAAGTGAAGGGCCTCGGATGTCAGTGGAGGTGTTTGGGTACCACCAGGAAGTAAAAAGGGCGCCAAGGGGCATTGCTGTGCCTCCAGTAAGTGGGTGCTTCCTCGGTGTTGGCGGTCAGCGGCTGCTGAGGCCTGGATGGGAGGCCTGCACGAGACTGCTCTGGGCGCGGGGGCTGGAGAATGTTTCCTGCCCTCTTTGTTCTTCTGTGCACCTGGGTCTGGGCCTCTGGCCCACCCCATCCCCTCTCACTCCAGCCCAGCTCATCCTGTCCCGAGTTGCCCTGCGCAGACCCGGATAGTGTGGTGGGACCCTTGCTGGGTGAACCTGTGGGCACTTCCAGCCCGAGCCCCCTGCCTGGATTCCCCTGCTGCAGAGCTTTCCAGGTTGCCTCCTCTTCCTCGTCAACCTCAGCTCAGATCTCACCTCCGCAGGGTCCCCTGCTTCCTTTTTCTTCAGAGCACTTAGCACTGTGGAAATCTATGTAAACGGTGTGTACCCGGGCTTTGTCTGTTAGTTGGCTTTGTCTGTGGCCCTGTCTCTCCCCAGCCCCGGGCGTCTAGGGCCGGATCGTTCTGGCTTGTGGGGCAGCGCCTCTGGCCTCTACCCACCAGATACCAGTAGCATCCCAAGTTGTGACAAGCAGAATGTCTTCAGGCTTTGCCACGTGGCTGTGGTTAGAGTGTGATCCTGGGAGGGCAGGGCCCTGTCTGCTCACTGCTGAAGGGACGGATGCTGTGAGCTGGGTGGGCTCGGGACCCTCCCCACGGGCTCTGCAGATGAGAAGGGCCCTGGAGGTGGGGGGGACGAGGGATGCCGAAGGCCTCTGAGGCCAGGGCCTGGCCCGGGGGCCACCGTGCCGCTGGGGGGGCACAGGGCAGGGCTGCTGGGTTGAGCAGCCCCCCACCCAGCCTGTCACTCCCCTGTGGGCTCGGTGCTAAGGGCACTGTGGCGGGTGCGGGCCTGGCCCGTGGAGGCTCCCAGGAAACGGAGAGCCCTCCCCTCTGCGGGACCTTGGGGAGAGGCCACTGCAGAGCTGGGGAGCCGGTGTGAACGTGAGGGGACGTCCCTGCTGTGCCTGCTTCTCCGTGTCCTCGCCCAGACACGCCCGCAGAGCGGTAACGGGGGGATCATGATATCAGGGGGTGGGGGTGGGCCTTGGCTTGGCTTGGCGATAGACATTAACTGTGCAGGTGAATCTACTGCCCCCCTGAAAGCCTCCCCTTCTCGGGGCCTCAGTTTGCCCACCTGCGCAGTGGGAGTGGGTTGGCCTAGTTGACCTCTGTCTATGGGACCCCCACAGGATAGAGGTGGCCAGCTGGGGGCAGGGCCAGGCGGGGGCGGGGGCGTCCTTGGACATCTGGCCTCTGACACCTCCGTGGAGGCACGCGCTTCCTGACCTGATGGGCACGGACCCGGGGGAGCCAGGACATCTCCAGCAGGATTGGAAAGCACGAGAAGCACCCCAAATATCCAAAAGTAGGAGGCGGGAGTAACAAAGTGGGAGCTGGTGTTGCTTTTGTCGGGGAGGCCACGGATGAGACAGAACGTGGCAGGGTGTGTGGCTCCCGTGTGAGCGAGGCCCGGCGGGGTCCGTGGTGTGGGGTTGTCTGCCCTGCCCCCCGCCCCGGACGGAGCCTGAGAGCCGGGCACAGCCGGTTTGTTGGAATCTCCCCAGGCCCCGCTTAGGGTCTGCTCCCCACCAGACGCTCACTGTGACCTCGCCTGGCGCCTCCTCTCCGACCCTCTTGGTGCAGCAGACCCGTGAAGACACTTCCGGGGCTGCTGAGGGTGTTGACAGAGTGGCCGTCTGGGCTGCGGGCCTGGTGTTAGCTTGGGTCCCACGCGTTTCCAGATGGCTCAGTCTAATCTTCCTCGCGCCAGGACCACTAAGGCAGGGCACTGGCCCGCGCTGGATGCGCTGACACCCGTGCGAGGTCAGTCCGTTGTCCCCACGTCACAGTTGAGGCCGTGATGACCAGAGAGGTGAAGTCGTTTGCCTGAGGGCACCCAGCTAGGAAGCGGCAGCTTTGCGGTTCGAGCCCGGGCTGCCTGGCTCCAGAGTCAGTGCTGCCTCTGAGATGTAACTACAGGGCCGTGACTTGTGAGGAGCCGGCTGGACACGGGAGAGCCAGTTAACAAGGGCACTTAGCTGCACGACCAGGAGGGCCTCTCTGAACAGGCAGGAGCTGAGGCTCACACATCAGCTGGGACAGAGTTGCAGGGAAGAGCATTCTAGGCAGAGGGAACAGAACCGGCAAAGGCCCTGAGCTGGGAACAACGGTGGCTCATTCAGGTCATGGCTGGAGTCCTCGTTGCCTCCTGTGGCTCCCCTGGAAGGCCGGAGCCGACGAGGACACAGACACCCAGTACTGTGCCCTCCTGCACCGGGAGCCCTGCAAGCCGAGGCTGGCGGGCTCGTCGTGCTTTGCCGGTGGCAGCCCACAAAGTCTGTTTGTCGTGGTGACAGTCGCCACAGTGGCCTGCACTTGGGCAGCCCTGGCCCGGTGCTGACGGCTCCGGCAGACGGTGGGAGGGACCGGCAGCCTGTTTCTGGCCGCCCCGCAGACCCAGTTGTGTCACCCTAGACGTAGGCCTGGGGACCCTGACAGGCAGGGGGTCCTCGCCCTCTTCCCCTCCCCCCCACCACCACCGCTGCAGCCACAGGCAGGGAGACTGAGGCTTGTCAGGGGGACATTCCCAAAGCCCAGGGCGGGCCGTGGGTGTGTAGGCTGAGCCCAAGGAAGGTGGAAAGGGGGCTGAGAGCAGAGAAGGCGCAGGAGGGCCTGCGGCTGTGAGCCCCGGAGACCCCCATGTGGATTGTTACCTTTTAACTTAAAATGTTTTATTTTCTGGTTACAAAATAGCATCAAGTCAAGATAAAAGCCACCCACATTTCTCATTACTTAGGACGGATTTTTTCACCTGTGCAGAGGCGCCGATGATAACTGTGGTGTCCACTTGTGGGCCATTAGAGGGACACCTACTGTGTGCCAGACCCTTGGCCTTGCCTTTTAGGGTGGCAGGTGCACCTCCGAGCGGGTGAGAAGCAGAGGTGCGGGCAGGAGGGCGCTGTGCTGGGTTCCAGCCAGGCTGCAGAGCTGGGCTTCCCTTGGCCTGGCCTGTGGCCTCCACACGCCGTGGACCCCTGCGCCACCTTGGGGCCTGGTGGTGACTTAGTCTGATCCGGGGGCAGCACAGAAGTGGCCTCAGGAACTGAAGCCCCGGCTTTTCTGTTTTCTTCTTGGCGTGTGGAATGTGCTGGCTTCCCTTGGGGGGGCGCGGCAGGCCTGTCCCCTCCTCCCTGCAGGAGGGGTGCTGTGAGCCGCTGGCCTGGCCTGTTGGGGTCTCCAGGTGTGACTCCTGGCCAGACCCTTGACTAACGTGCAGTGACTCCACCTCCGAGCCTCGGTTTCCCCAAGTAAAATGAGGCTAAGAGCTCCTCCTCCAGGGTCGTTGGGGCGTCTGGAGGAGATGGGAAGGGCCCGTGTGTGAGTGGCAGGTTACCTCTCTCATGGGCGAAAGGACTTTGGAGGGAGACCCCCCACCCTGGCCTCTGACAACCAGCCACCTTGCCTCGTCTGTAAAACGGGATGAAATCTCTCCACACACAAGGTCATGATTGGGCAGCTGGCACACCCCCGTGCTGGGGGCAGGCAGTGGCGCCGGTCAGGTCCTGGACAGGCCCCTGGGGGTTCAGAGGTGGTGAAGTAGCTCGAGGCAGGCTGAGCGCTGTTCTAAGTGCTTTATCTGATAACTCTACAGGGAGGTGCTGTTTTTTTTTTTTTTTTTTTAAATTTGGTTGTGCTGGGTCTTAGTTGCGGCAGGCAGGCTCCTTAGTTGTAGCACGCAGGCTCCTTAGTTGTGGCATGCGAACTCTTAGTTGTGGCATGAATGTGGGATCTAGTTCCCTGACCAGGGATTGAACCCGGGCCCCCTGCATTGGGAGCGTGGAGTCTTAACCACTGTGCCAGCAGGGAATTCACAGGAGGTGCTGCTTTTGTCCTCATTGTATGGACGAGAATGCTGAGGCTCAGAGAGGTGTGGGCACTTGCCCAAGATCACTCAGCCTGTAAGGGGCAAAGGTGGGATTTGAACTTGTGGCAGAGAGAGCCCATGCTTTTGGCGACAGGTTTGCACGAGAGCCGAGCCTGGTGTGGATTGAGCAGGGACCCCGGCTCTGGGGCTGTGGACTGTGCCATCGGAGCACTGACTCGGCTGCAGGCCCAGGGCCGCCTGGGTCAGGGCCTTTGGCCAGGACTGAGACTCTCCTGCTGGCCGCCAGGGCACAGACGGATGCACCTCAAGCCTGGCATCTGGGGGCCCCTGGGGGTGCTTCTATGGAGAGGCTGCAAGTGTCTGCCCACGTCACCCACCCTGGGGTAGATGCTGGGACCCCACCCCCACCGGACTTTTCCTGGTGGTTCACCCAGCTCTCAGGACAGCTGGGCCCGGGCCTCGTCTTCCCAGGGGCACTGATAATCCCTCCTATCATGGACAGTGGTGCCGGGGCCACCCCCCCCCGCTGCTGGGCCCGAGCGCACGGGCCTGTCTGGATTCACAGATGAGGCGCTGAGTCTGCACAGCAGGGTGTGCCGGAGGCTTGATCCAAACCCGGTTCAGAGGTGACTTCAGGAGGGTGTGCACAGGGTCTCCTGGTGCCCTGCGCACACCTGCGGCACGAGGCACAGGGCCTTGGGCGGGAGGCGGAAGGACGTGCCTGCAGGAGAGGCACATGGGCACCGTTTCTGCTCTGGGTGGTTTCGGGAAGTCCTGGCCGAGTCCCAGGTCTGCCCAGCGCTCTCGATGCCGATTCTTCTTTAGCACCAACCATGTGCCGGGCACCGGCTCGCACTCTTAGCTGGCCAGAGAGGCTTGGAGAGGAGACACTTCTTGTCAGTCCCTGGGGGTGAGGGGTGAGGGAGGCGTTGCCTCGGGACTCAGGCCCACCCAGCACCCTGTGGGGTGGGAGTGGGCTTCCTGGGGCTGCGTGGTGAGAATTTGCACAGGCTGCGGCCTCCAGGGTGAGTGGGCCCAGCCAGAGCTGGCCCTGCCCGCGCCTCGGGTGGTCCTCCTCCCCTGGGACGTGGATCCCGCTGGGCCCCTCTCACCTCCCACCCTGTTGGCTAGAGCTGGGGGTGGGGCTCCTCACAGATGGGGATACTGAGGCCCAGGGACACTGCAGTGTGCCCGGGGCAGTGGGCAGGGGTGAGATGAGGCCATGGGTCCGTCCTCCAGGCCTGGATCTGCCCTGCTTGGGCCCCTGCAGGCCTGCTGGGCTTACTTCCCGCTTCCGCAGGAAGGTGGGCCCCCAGGAACCTCCCCTGCTCCCAGCCTGGCATGAGCCTGGGCGGGGAAGCCGACAGCATCAGGTGTAGCTGTGGGTACAGGCACCCCTGTCTCGCCGCCTGTCCGCGGGGAGGGCTGTGTGGAGGGCTGGGGAGCCGGCCCCGGGCACAGGCAGGCTTGGCGGCGGTGGGAGCCCAGCCGGTCCAGCGCCCTCACTCCACAGGGGACGTCCTGCCCTGCCCTGCACACCCCCGGCTGTGGAACCAGCAGACCTGGCTGCACATGCGGTCCTTTCCCGACTCACCTTCCTGCCCTTGGCCCTGGCCCCGTTTTCCAACCTGAGCCGGGGGCCGATGCCCTGGCAGGTGGTCCTTGTCCTCGTACTTTGTCCACCCGGGGCCCCTTCTGGGGAAGCTGAGGCTGAGAGAGGCGGGGTGCCTGCACAGAGGGTCCCGGCCCATGGGCCTGGCTGTGGACACCCCTGGCCGGGTTGCATGTGATGCCTGCCGGCAGGGCCCCCAGCCTACGTCTGTGTTCCAGCATGACGGGTGGGGACGTCGAGGCTCAGAGGTGGGTGCCCCCCACTGAGGTTAGGACTGCATGGGGGTGGGGTGGGTAGAGGCCCCGCTACCTTCCCAGGCTGCGGGACAAAGCCCCACACGCTGCGCGGCTTCAACACCGGAACCTCCTGTCCCCCGTCTGGAGGCCGGAGCCCATCCAGGTGTCGCAGGGCTGGTCCTGCTGTGGCCATGATGGGAGGAGCCGCCCCGGCCTCGTCCCCGGGACTGCAGACGGCTGTCTTCCCTTGATGCGTGTCTGTCTCTGTGTCCAAATTTCCCCTTTTTTAAGGACACTTGTTGTGTTGGATTAGGGCCTCACCTTAATGACCTCATTTTAACCTGATCATCTCTGTAAACCTCCAAATAGGGTCATGCTCGGAGGTACTCTGGGTTAGGACTTCAGCTTTCAGGGGTTAGGACACAATTCAGGCCTTCAGGGAAACTTGGGACATAGGACTGTGTGTGGGTGGGAGCGCGGGGGCCTGATGGGGGCCGTGGGGGCCGGTCTGTGATGGTGCGTCTTCCTCGGAGGCGCCGTCTTTTCTCAGGTGGCTGTGGGGTGACTGTTGCAGGAGGACTGGCGGGGCTCAGGCCCTCCAGCCCAGGCTAGGCACGTCCTCTGGGCTCCCGGAGGCCCCGGGGCCCCATCACGGCGCCGACCACGCTGACCCTCGACATCTGTGTCTGTGCCGGGCCCCTGGGGGTCCTGCCTGTCCCAGGAGATGCTGACTGAGTAGTGGCTGAGCGGATGCTCCCTTCTCTCCCTCCCATTTAGGAAAGTCCAGGAGGAAGAAGGATTTACGAATCTCCTGCGTGTCCAAGCCGCCGGCGCCCAGCCCCACGTGAGTTGGCCTCAGGTTTCCCCCGGCGCCGCCCAGACGGCCTCCCGAAGGGGCCACCGTTGAGAGCCAGGCCCCTGCCTGGGCAGCACCTCCTCTGGGCAGCTGCGGGGGCCATGGGCCTCGCACGTCCGCTCAGGGCCCTGCTCTCCCGTCGAGGACGGAAGGCGAGGCCCCGGCCGTGTCCGCGTGCTGTACCGCGTGCTGCCCCGCAGACGCTCGGTGGCTGGGGGGTGGGGGCTCCCGGGCAGGATGTGCGCCAGGCTGAGCTGCCTGCTCAGGAGGGCATGCACCCCGGGCTTACGGCCCCGCTCCTCCCTGCAGGCCCCCCCGGAACCTGGACTCCCGGGCCTTCATCACCATCGGGGACAGGGTAGGTGTCGTCGGGCCCTGGGAGGTGGCTGTGGGTGGTGGATGGAGCTGGGCTGGGGCGGAGCGCTGGCTTCCCGCTGCTGACCAGTGGCCCGTCTGGGGCAGAGGTGGTGGCTGCCTCCTGGGGCCCTGGTGAGCCGGAGCCGGCGTGGAGCTCCCCGACCTCAGAGGAGTGGTGCTGAGCGCGCAGATCCCTGGCCCTGCCCTCAGGGCCAGTGCCCGGGGGCCTGCATGTCACTTGCACTTCCTGATGGCTTGGGAAGCCCGGCTTGGGGACCGTGTGTCGACCACGGGACACGCCGAGGGTGTCCTGTTCGTCCCCCTGCTCGCTCCCTGTTTTGGCTGCTCCCTGTGAGGCGAGGCCTTTCTGTTGTCCTCTCTGTGTCCCCGGTGCCTGAAACAGGGACTTGTGTGCAGTAGGTGGCGAATGAGTGATTCAGTCTGGCCACCTGAGTGGGGCGGGGCGAGAGGGAAGGAGCATCTCTCAAGGGCCCCACGCCGCTGGGAGCACTTCCCAGACCGGCCTGCTGACACCTCGCAGCAGCCCTTGGAAGTAGGTGCTGTGCCTGTTCTATAGAAGGTGAGGGGAGGCTCAGAGAGGTTAAGTGAGTTGCCCCAGGGCACACAGCAGAAGTGGTTGGGGCAAGATTTGAGCACAGGTCTGACTGGCTGGCGGTCCTCTCTTTCTGCTGCCCCAGCGTCTCCACTGGCGCCTGACTTGGCCCCCGTGAACCCTCTCTCTTTTGTGTCCCCCGAGAACTTTGAGGTGGAGGCGGATGACCTGGTCACCATCTCGGAGCTGGGCCGAGGCGCCTACGGGGTAGTGGAGAAGGTGCGGCACGCCCAGAGTGGCACCATCATGGCCGTGAAGGTGAGCAGGGCCCCCAGCCCAGGGCTGTCGGGACCGGGGGCGCCGGGGGCCGCGGCCCTGCCTCCCAGCCCCTGACCGCAGCCCTCGCCCCGCAGCGCATCCGGGCCACCGTGAACTCGCAGGAGCAGAAACGCCTGCTCATGGACTTGGACGTGAACATGCGCACGGTCGACTGCTTCTACACCGTCACCTTCTACGGGGCCCTCTTCAGAGAGGTGGGCCCTCAGGGGGCGGGCCCGGGGGTGGGGGCTCAGCCAGGCCCAGGCCGTGGCAGGGGAGACACGCCAGCCTCACCACAGGCCGGGTCAGAGCTGGCAGGGGGCCCGGGGGCTGGGGGGTACCCCAGGGGGTGCTGCACCCGGCCTTCTCGGAAGGCTGTCTTGGGTAGGGGCGGGCGGTGGGGGCCTGGCAGAGGAAGGACCCGTCTGCCAGGTTCAGAGCTGGGACGAGCCATGGGGTGGCGTTGGGGCGGGGGGGTGTGGGGCTGAGGCAGGAGGGGTCTGCAGGGCTGGGGCATGGAGCTGAGCTGGCACAGGCGAGTCCCAGAAGCCCCCACTGGAGGGACACGGTCACTTCTCTCTGGAACCTGCCGTGGAATTAGGGGTCAGATAGGGGAGAGCAGA
The DNA here is from genome assembly GCF_028564815.1 of Eubalaena glacialis. NCBI lineage: Eukaryota > Metazoa > Chordata > Mammalia > Artiodactyla > Balaenidae > Eubalaena > Eubalaena glacialis. The sequence continues at coordinate 1,282,842 of NC_083734.1, read as the reverse complement.
GGTGACAGCGGGGGGAGGCTGCCGTGTGGACCCAGCAGAGTGGGCAAGCCTCGGGGGAAGGGGGAGGAGCTGGGAGGTCGGGGCATCCGCAAAGGCTGAGGGGTGGAGGTGTGTCGGGGGCGCCGGCCGGCTCCGGGGAGGTGGGCACGGGAGGACGCCGGGCCGGGCAGTCCTGGGCGGGCATGGCTGAGTTCCGGATGTCCACGTGCAGGGAGACGTGTGGATCTGCATGGAGCTCATGGACACATCCCTGGACAAGTTCTACCGGAAGGTGCTGGACAAGGACATGACGATCCCAGAGGACATTCTCGGGGAAATCGCTGTATCTGTAAGTGGCTCAGGCCCTGCTGGGGTGGGGGTCCCGACGGTGTTGTCTTGGGCAGAGTCGGGCTCCCAGTGTGGCCTCCAGCTGTGGCCCTGAACCTGGGCGGCTGCCCCTCGGAGCCCAGCTGCCGCCACCCTGGACCAGAGCCTCCCTGCTGAGGAGACCGGGGCTCCTGGAGCCGCTCAACTTTGGCAGAGCCAGGCCCTCTGGGCCTTTCTGTGCAGCTCCTGAGCTTCTAGGCCACGAAAAAGGACTTAGTGTTTACAACTCCCTCATGCTGAGGACGCTCTGGGGCAGCTCACAGAGGCACAGTGTCGGGGGAGGGGTTCGCCTCCATGCTTGCCTCCTGAGCTTGCATGTCCCTAGGGCAGGGTGGCAGCCCTGGGCTTGAGCACCCCAGCAGCCAAGGCAGAAAGGGAAATGGAGTCAGCGAACCAGCGGTCCTTCCTCCTGACCGCACCTGCAAATGTGTGGACATCCCCCCTGGCGTTGAATCAGGATCTTTGGGGTCATTCCTGTGGGGAATGGCTCCAAGCATGTAGCCCACTGACTGCTGAGGGAGGGAGAGGAAGCGGGGAGGCTGCAGAGGTCTGGGTTCTACCAGGAGCCTGGCAGGGGGAAGGGACAGCACCCTGGGGGCTCATAAGTCTGGGACTCTGCAGGGTCCTGGGCATATCACCTGAGACCCTTGTCTACTCAGAGCAATGCAGGAACCGAGTACGTCTGCACCAAGGTTGCTGGGACCCCACAGCAAAGGCTGGGATGTGGGCAGGAGCCTAGGGTAGTGGAGGGTTGGGTGTGTACCTGGGAGAGGGCGACGGATGGCCCTGGGTGGGGTGTCTTGCAGCTCTGTCATTGTTGATGCAACCGGGAATCACAGCCATCCGGTCTCTTCCCCCCTCTTCCTGTTCCAAATGCCAGATTGTGAGGGCCCTGGAGCACCTGCACAGCAAGCTGTCCGTGATCCACAGAGGTCAGTGCCCAGGCCGGCCGGCGGGAAGGGGCCTGGCTGCCCACACACACGCTCTTGCCCAGTCCTGCTGGGCCCGCACCACCGAGGCTCAGAGGCAGCCGGCTCTGACGTGCCTGTTGGGTCAGGAGCTGAGCCTGTTGGCCGGTCCGGGCCACTGTCCACTCCTCCCAGCCATTCTCCCCAGCCCCCAGACCCAGTCCCAGTTCCGTTCGCTGGTGCTCAGAGCACGGATGGGGTGGACCGTTGTCCTGGGAAGGCTGAGCCATCTTGTTTTGATGTGTTGTTTACGTGTTGCAAGACAAGCAGGGTGTGTGTGTACCACTGCGTGAATCTGATCGTTGTTTATACTGTGTAACCCCCGCCCATCAAGGTGAAGGTGTTTCCAGCCTCCCGCTCCCTCCCAGCACGTTCTCAGCCCGTCCTGCTCAGTCGCGCCCCCAGCCCCCCACGCCCTGGAGCCACACTCCTCTGATTTTCCCACAGTGGGTTGGTTTTGCTTGTTCTCAGCCTCCCGCTTGGCCCGATGATTCTGAGACTCACCCAGCCAGTGTACGTCCTGCCTCTTCGTCTGTGTTCTGGGTGCTCTGCTTTTCCAGACCAAGTTCATTAGGCTAAGCCCCCTTGACCACTCAGTGGCAGGTTGTCACGGAACCTTCGGTCCTTTTTCTGTGCATCTGTATCCACACGGAAGTCCCCATAGAAGGCGGGAGAGATGCGTGTGTGTCCTGTGTGTGTGTGCTCGCTGGACGGTCCCTGCTGTGCCCTCTAGCCCATTCCACGTCCACCTTGAGTCCTGCGGCTCTGGGTTCTCCCGCAGACCCATCTCCTGTGTTTTAGCTGCTGCCCTGCGCTTCCTGGACAAATCTGCCGACCCCTCTGGGTGGACACGGGGTGGTTTCCAGTGCCCACACTGTCAGTGATGGGTCCCCCTGGAGCCTGGGTGGACCGCAGAGCTGGAGGTTGTGCTGGGAAGTGGCGGCCCAGTCCCGGCTGGTTGGCTGCAAAGACATGGTCCCGGGCGAAGCCCCAGAGCCCTGACCTCCTCCCCTACCTGTGGCTGGAGCCCAGGGCTCCTGGCTGTGTGGCCACCAGCTCTGACCTGGGCAGTGGGGGCCCCACAACCAGGAGCTGAAAGGCGTGTCCTGCCCCTGGCAGACGTGAAGCCGTCCAACGTCCTCATCAACAAGGAGGGCCACGTGAAGATGTGCGACTTTGGGATCAGTGGCTACCTGGTGGATTCCGTGGCCAAGACGATGGATGCCGGCTGCAAGCCCTACATGGCCGTGAGTGGCTCCTGGGCCACCCCAGGAGAAAACAGCCGGGCTTGGCCACCCCGGCCGTGTCCTGTGTCCATCAGGGATGAGGCCTCCCCAGACCCCGAATTTCCTGCCGTTGGGGGCAGAGGGCTCTGCTGCCCGGCCCTCTCCACCCCTTTCTGACTGGCCCCGTGGTGCCCATTTGGGTAATAAGTCTCACCTCAGGGAGGTGGCTGGTGGGGCCTGCGGGGTCCCACCCCTTCCCCAGTGTCCCGAAGGTGGGACCCCCAGGCAGGGCAGCTGCGTGGCAAGACTCGGGCCTCCACCTTGAGACCCTGGCCCTTGCTGGCCTCAGCTTCCTCATTTGCCCCGGGGGAGGTAGGATGGGTGAGCCCTGGCCCCTCGGTTTGGGGTTGGGGAGGCCAGACCCAGCTGAGGATGCCTGGGCGACCCTGCTCTGGTCCCTCTTACAGCCTGAGAGAATCAACCCGGAGCTGAACCAGAAAGGCTACAATGTCAAGTCCGACGTCTGGAGCCTCGGCATCACCATGGTACTGCCTGGGGCTCCCTTGCTATTTGGGAGGGGCTGTACCAGGTCCTTGAGCTTCCGGGGCCTGTGAAATAGTTTAGGCTTGGACAGAAATGTTGGTTGGCTTCACAAACTGAGGAGAGACTGTATCATCAAGAATTACGGTGTCTTAAGGGGAGCATCTGCAGGTGCCTCATGCCCGCCGTGGGGTGAGGGGCAGCTTTACATGGTTCTCGACGTCTCTGATGACTCGTCCATTGGACTTTACCCAGCGCTCGTGGTGCTTGTCGAGAAATCACAGTCAACCCCAAATTAAGTGAGTTCCTTGTACACGTGGCCCTCACGATCACAGTGAGACTCAGCCCTGGCGCTGGACGTTTACTATCACAGATAACATCGTACTGTGCATCTCTGTGCCCAGAGGCTGTTTGTATTTTTCTTTTTTTAAGCTCTTTAGAAAAAATTACCACGAAAGGAATTACGAGGTCCAGCGTTTGGACACTTCTCTGTTTTCCTACTTGTAAATTCTGGTGGTCCTTCTCTGCAGCCCAGGCAGGGTCCTCACTTCTGTGTGTCGGAATCATTGGAAACTCTAGGAAAAAAAGCAGGCTGACTTTGTCCTATGAAAGTCCAGGGTCACCCCACGCCCACCGCACTGTGCCACCTCCATCCGTGGCACGGAGTCTTGCATTTGTGTCTCGTGATGCATTTGTGTCTTGGCTGGAAAGGGGCCTTTAGCCTAACGGGAAGGTGCTTTCTTAGCACAATGACTAGCGATCTGTTTGGGTGCCAGTCACCACCAACAAGAAGCGTTTGCTTGAGCTGAGGTCTCTTCTGTTCATCATGGTGATCACTTGTCAGGGAAAGGGGCCTGGATGGACCTGATTTGTGTTTTCATCTCAGCAGTCAAAATCGGAACCCAGAGTTTGCTGTGAGCTGCCAGTCTTTTTTTTTTAATTAATTAATTAATTAATTAATTAATTAACGGCTGCATTGGGTCTTCGTTGCTCTGTGTGGGCTTTCTCTAGTTGCGGCGAGTGGGGGCTATTTTCGTTTTGGTGCGCGGGCTTCTCATTGTGGTGGCTTCTGTTGTTGCAGAGCATGGGCTCTAGGTGCGAGGGCTTCAGTAGTCGTGGCTTACAGGCTCAGTAGTTGTGGCTCGCGGGCTCTACTTTTCGTTTCGGTGTGCGGGCTTCTCATTGTGGTGGCTTCTCTCGTTGCAGAGCACGGGCTCTAGGTGTGCGGGTTTCAGTAGTTGTGGCGCATGGGCTCAGTAGTTGTGGCTCGCGGGCTCTAGAGCGCCGGCTCAGTAGTTGTGGCGCACGGGCTTAGTTGCTCTGCGGCATGTGGGATCTTCCTGGACCAGGGCTCGAATTCGTGTCCCCTGCATTGGCAGGCGGATTCCTAACCACTGCACCACCAGGGAAGTCCCGAGCTGTCAGTCTTTCCCACAGATGACTCCTGCCAACTGCAAGTGAGGCACCCAGGGCACAGGGAGGTCCGGGTCTAGTAGGAGAGATGAGGCCATGGTAGCCTTGTGTCCAGGGAGTCAGGGAGAAACAGTGATGAGGTCAGAGCCGGAAGGCTTCCTGGAGGGGGAGGCATTGGAGATGGGCCTTACAGGTATTGATGGCTGGGCAGTGGGGGCTCTGTGGAGGAGGAGGGGCCTGTAAACTTCATTTCTTAATGGAGTCTGGTGGATTGTTGCACAGTCCAGGAGATGAAACTCACGGTCAAAGGCGGACCTCACAGTCTAACATTCCTTCTGCAAACACGTGAGAGTTATTTCATTTCCTGTTTGCCCTTTCAGTAATAACAACAGCCCAAATAAATGGCAGCAGACGCTTAAGTCATTGTTGAGACATTAGGGAGTGGGGAGTAGCCTGTGGCAAAAGAAAGGGAAACTGGTTGCCTATCCGAGTTCCTTTGCTGGCGGCGGCCTGTGGGAAAGCATCCCCAGGTTGCCAGCTCCTCTGATTTTTCCGGATTAGCTGAAACCTGGGTTTTCAGGTACAATCTTCTGAATTCAGAGTGTTGGAAAACCTGATGATAGCCAAGCCAGTCAGAACTCAGGCTTGGATTTGCTCCATGAGCCATAGCTGCTGGTTGGGTCAGAAGAACTAACTACTGGTGTCCCCTTGGCTTTCATCTTTGGTATGATGACCTGCCTCACAATCCAGCTCGGGCTGCTGGACCAGGACAGGCGGGATCTGTGAAGGCCCTGCTTCCGCGTGCAGAGTGTGGGTGCATCTGACCCAGTGCCGCTGTTTCCACTGCAGATCGAGATGGCCATCCTGCGGTTTCCTTATGAGTCCTGGGGGACCCCGTTCCAGCAGCTGAAGCAGGTGGTGGAGGAGCCGTCCCCGCAGCTCCCAGCCGACCGCTTCTCCCCCGAGTTTGTGGACTTCACTGCACAGTGGTGAGTCTCAGCCCTGCCCGGACCTCTGGGCCTCCCCAAGCCCAGTCAGTACCCCTCCCTGTCCTGGCCAGATCCCAGCTCCTCCCTGGGCCTGGTCTCCTTCTCCTTTAGCAGATAACCCCCAAACAACATAGCATCAAAATAAGTAAGGCAGAAATAGTTTGAGTACAAGGAAAATTTGACAAACTATGGTCCTAGTGGGGAGATTTTAATATAGTCCCTCTAGAAATGGACAGATCATGAAGATGGAAAAAGAAAACAAAAAGCATATGGAGGATTTAAATGCACAACAAATTTGCTTTCATTGATGTTTAGAACTTCGTATCAAATTAAAGAATGCCCACAGGATCCTTATAAAAATTAATTATGTTTGAGATTACAAAGGAAATAGGGGAAGAGGCAGAAGGCAAAGCCATATAGGCCACGTTCTCTGACCGTAATTAGCTGGAACAGGAAATCCATAACTGAAGAGAAAAAAGCTACATGCAAATTAAAAGTAAATTCTTCTAATGCACTCTTGGGTTATGAGAGAGATTTAAACAATAAAATTATGAACTAGTCAGAAGTGAAGACAATGAGAATATAACATGTCAACATCTATGTGTTGTGGCCAAAGAGGTACGCAGAGGAAAATTCGTAGCCTTTATTTCTTTTATTGGAAAATAAGAAAGACTGGAGACAAGTGAGCCTGGCAGACAGAGTCATTTTCTCCCAAGACCTGTGGTAGGGGTATCCCGATTAAGGATACCAAGTATGTGATTGTTAACGGTAGCATTTTGGTATTGGGATCATTGCAAATTCCCTAGATCACTATAGAGACAAGAAAGCTAACACCCAAGAGGCAAAGATACTTGGTCCAAATCTCTGTAGTTTGCACCATGGATCCCACTCTGCCCTTGGAAGGCCCCCAGAACAGTCCAGCCCCTTCTTCCCTGAGCCCGAGGAGCATGTGTGTCCCCTTGCTGCCCGGGCAGGGCTGAACCCAGACTGGCTTGGCTGGCCTGGATGGGATGGATTCACTTCTTCCCTGCCAGTCTGGCCCCAGCCTGCCCTCAGCCTGCCCTATTCTGTCCTAGCCTGAGAAAGAACCCTGCGGAACGCATGAGCTACCTGGAGCTGATGGTGAGTGTGGGCGGGACTCTCTGGGAGAGGGCTGCACCTGTGCACAGCGGTGGGCAGCTCCTCTGGCTTGCCTGTGCATTCACTCCTAGGAACTCCGTCACTCATTCACTCACATGTACCCTGGCTCCCTCCTCCCTGCTCCATGCCAGGCCCTGGGGAGGGAGGCAAAGGGCAAGGGGGGGCAGGTGGACCATTTTCTTTGGAGGCATCAGGGACGGCTTTGCAGGGGAACTGGGCCTAGAAGGGTGAATAAGGATTTACCCGCTGAGGGACAGAGGCCTAGCATGCATGGGGAAGAGTGAGTTGAGGGCGGCTGCGGGAGGGCTGAGGAGGAGGCCACGAACGCTGCCTCTAACAGGAGGGCTTCTGGCGGGCAGAGGTCCTGGAAGGATGACTAGGAGTTTGCTGGGCAGGAGGAGCATGTGGGGGCACCTCCACCTCGCCCCCTCCAAGGTGACTGCCTTCTGTCCCCATCAGGAACACCCTTTCTTCACCTCGCACAAAACCAAGAAGACCGACATCACTGCCTTTGTGAAGGAGATCCTGGGAGAGGACTCGTAGGCGGTGGGGCCTTGGACCCACTCTGGCCCCGCGGCGCCCCGCAGCCCTCTGCTGCGGCAGTGCTTGCCCACACCCATAAGCTACTGCCAACCTGGCCTTGGGCGCCCGGGAGAAATCCAGGGGGCTGCTCCTGCCTGACAGGCTGTTGGTCCCAAGTGCCAAAGAACCAGACCATCGGGGCCCTCCAGTGCCTCTGCCCCTGCTGCTCCAAGGACTCTGAGACTCTGGACTTGGAGGGGCCAGACGCCCCTCACAGAGAAGGCAGTGGTGCCTTGTACAGGCCGCTGCCTTGGCCCGGCCCTGGATGCCACCCAAGTTGTATATTTTTTTATCTCTCGACTGAATGGACTTTGCACACTTGGCCCAGGCTGGCCACACCTCTGTCCCGGCATCGGTAGGGGGACCCAGTAGGGGGATGAGCCATGTGAATCCCCTGGAGCCCCCATGAGGCAGATGCCAGAGCCACCGAGGCCTTCACCCCAGCACTGGCAGACAGGGCTCTAAGGGCCCCGGGGCCACCTCGCCCCTGCCTGCCGCCTCTAGGGGTGTTGTTTCACTTATTTTTTTAATTTATCCTCTTGATTTTTTTTCTTTCGCTTTGTGGGTTTGGCTGGTTTTTCTTGCATGGTTTGGAGCCGATCACTTTTCTGTCACCTGCTAGGGGACCAGCAGGCTAAGACCTGCCCTCTCTGCTCAGGCTGGGGTCTAGGGGGATGGGCCCAAGGTCTCTGCTCAGAGAGGTGCTAGGGGAGCCATCCAACTCACTCTCCTTGGGGACCGGCTCGACAGGGGCTGTGGATTTGCTTTTGGTATTGTTTTAAAAAAAAAAAGAAAATATATTTTTTTGAAGAAAGGACTGCCCGTCCAGGGTCCTGTCCCTGATTGGTTGGGGCAGTTGCCTGATTGCTGTTTTAATTTAAAAAAAAAAAAGTGGGACAAAAGGTCGTGTGAGACTGTGTGTCATAGCGGCGAGCCCTCCTCCTGCTCAGTGACGGCTGGTGGCCCTGGAGGGGGGACCCCTTGCCCCCAGGACAGGGACACGGCAGCGTGATCAGGGGAGTGGGGGCCTCTCACCTGCCGGGGCCCTGCACTTCCACATGTGAGGACACGAGGCTGCCCCCGAGGGCCGTGACGAGCTGCCAGACCCTTGCTGAACACTGGACAGAGCGGCAACACAAGCCCAGTCCCCTGAGGGGCCACCTGTCCCCCGGGCATTGACGAGTGCATCGCCAGGTGCGGCACCTGGGCCTGGGCCGTCACCTCACTGAGGGGTAATGTCATTATTCCCAGCTCACAGATGAGAAAACAGGCCCAGAGAGCCGAAGTCACTTGCCCGAAGCCACGTGGCTTGTGAGATGGAGAAGCAGGCTTGCGGACAGGTAGTATCCCCTACAGAGGGAGTGGGGCAGCTGGAGGAAGGCATCCCTGGCAGGATCCGGTCTGGCTCTGTCATCCTTGGGGCCTGGGCTGGGGCAGAGTCGGGTAGAAGCCCTCTTCCATCAGACTGAAGCAGAAGGGGATTTAATTGCTCATGTAAGCAGAACTGTGTCTGGGTTCAGGCATAGTGGGATCCAGGAGCCAGGTTAATATCCTGTGGAACTTAAGTCTGCCTTAGCTGTTTTCTCTGTCTCCGTTTCACACTCCCCACATGGGGCCATGTCAGGGCTCAGTGGCTCCCACCAGCTTAGCAAAGGGGCCCAGAGCTCCCACTGAAGTCCCAGGGCTGGCTCTTCTCAGCTAGGAAGCGTCATATGCTCATCCCCAAGCCCATCTCAGGCTAAAAGGACCCAACACAGGTGAGTCAGCCTCCCTACATCCCAAGGTCTGAGGACTAGCCTTGCTAGTCCTCCAAGGGAAATGGGTGTGTTCCCACAAGGAGACTCGGATCCCTCTGGGGTCCATCTCCCCTCTGCCTCGTCCACGAGTCCTCCCAGCCTCAGTTCAGCCAGAGGCAGAGTCCGATTCTCGTCCCCAGGTAGCCTCAGTCTGGGACAGCCTCTGCCTAGAACCCTCCCTGGCACAGCATTTAACAGCCCCAACCTCCTTCCCACGTGAAGGCTGTTCTCACCTCGGGGCCTTTGCACTGATTGTGGCCTCTGTGTGGAACGCTCCTCCCCATCTCCTTGTGGCCCCCTGCTCACCGGTTCCTGTCTCCCCTGTCACTTTCCCAGGGAGGCCCGGCACCTGGTCCCATCGGTGTACTTAACCTCTCTCTGATTTATCTGGGCCGATCGGACCCGCCACCATCGTGTGCTCAGTGCCCGCACCCGGGGAGCGCTCAACCTGTGTTCAATGAAAAACTAGTGAATGAACACACGAAAGGACGAGGGCGTGAGTCCTGAGGGTGCGCGCGTGGATGTGTGCGTGGGCGGATCGCCCTGCGTGCGAGTGTGGCTCCGTGTGCACACACGGCCTCACACACACACGCCCACGAACGCACGCACGCACGCACCCGTGTCCGCGCGCGCGCGCGCAGGACCAGCCGACCCAAGTCCCGGCCGCGGCCCCGGTCCCTCCTCCCTCCGCGGCCACCAGGAGGCGGCAGAGCCCGGGCTTCGACCCCGCGGCCCCGCAGCGCCCGCCCCCAGCCCCACCCGCTCTTGGGCCTGGAGAGGGCGGTGTCTGGGTTGCGGGGAAGGAGTCGGGGGGACCCTCGCCGCCCAGCTCTGCGCCCCGGACCGGAGCCCAGGCGGCGGCCCGCGCGCGTCCGTCCTCAGCGTGGAGGCCCGGAGGGGAGCCCGGGGCCGAGGGAGGGCGACTCCTGACTCACGTTCTCCTGGGCGCACAGCGCTCTACAGCTGGCAAGTCATCTGCAGTGTCCAAAGGACTTTGCGGTTTACAAAGCCCAGAGCTGTTTACAAAACACAGCTTACAAAGTAATTTATCGTGCACAGGGCCTCCGCAGGATTATGAGGCGCTTTATAGCTCAGCAAGTGGTTCCCAGCTTGCCAAGCCCTGGCCATATTAGAACGTTAGCGTTTGTAGATTTCCTCTTGGCATTAGTGCAAACACGGTTGTTTACAGGTTCAGGTACTATTTAGGGGACGCTTCAGCTTTTACACAGGGTGTCCAGGCATCCAAGTGGGAGAAGCCAGTGTGCAGGTCACTGACATTTACAAAGCACATGCCGGTGCCCAGGCCCTTGACAGTTTATTCAGCCCGTGATTGCTCCAAGTGGCAGGGCCCCCTTCCCTGTCCCTAGGCTGTGGGGTGGCGGTCATGGGCACAGGGACCAGATGGGCAGGCAGGGGCCTATCCCAGACCTGGGGTGAATGAGTCTCTCTGGACTGACAGACAGATGGTGGAGGTTCCTGGACTTTCTGTTTCAGTTACAGCCACGAGAGCCTCCTCAACCGCCAGCTTTAAAAATACAGCATCTGGGCCTGGTTGGGAGCAGGAGGTGGCCTCTGAGGGAGAATTTGGCGAACTCCCTTCTGGAGGCCAGGAAAGGCAGCTTTGCTTGTTAGACACCAGCTCGGCCTCCCCTCTCCTCAGAGCCCTGCTGTGGCTCCCGCCTCCCTCTGTCCAAGCCTCCCCATGGCCCCCACCAGCCAGCCCTCCCACCCCACCCCCCTCCCCCGCCCACACTCTCCCTTGCTCCCTGCGCTGCAGCCGTGCCGTGCTCACCTGCCTCAGGTCCTTTGCACTAGCTGTCCTCTACTGCCCAGAACGCTCTCCCCCAAGACATCCTCCTGGCTGGCTCGGGACACCTCTGCTCACCTCCTCAGAGATGCCGTCTCCTCAGTGAGGCCTCCCTGACCACCTGTCTCTCTGTGTCCCTTTGCCCTGCTGTATTTTCCTCAACCTATTTATTCACACTCTTGTCTGCTGGGCAGCTCCCTCACTAGACTGGGAGCTCTTCTAGGGCTGAGATGGTCTGTCTTGCTCAGAGCCTGGCATGGACGAGGGTCAGGCAATGACAGAGGAAACAGGGCAAGTGTAGGGCAGGTGCCCTCTGGCCCCAAGAACGATCCCAGAACCAATGCAATGGGGCCCAGGGAGCAGGGCCCTGCCAGATCTGTGCGAAGGCTTGGGCTGGGGGTGGGCACTGCAGTTCTATTTATTTGGGGCTGTGGGTCCCAGGAGGGCTCTCTAGGACCAAGGCAACCCCCTGGTTGTACTGAACGGGGACGCTGTGCGTCAGAGAAGGGAAGCGATGAGCTCGAGACCACACGGCAAGCAGCACCAAAGCTGGGACCACGTCGGGGTATGAGGCAGGGCTGCCTGCGTCACTGCGGATGTCAGCACAGCAGTCCTGGGAGCGGTAAGCTTTACCCACCCATCCCCCCACCCTTGCTCCAGTTTTCAAGTCCGTCGGGATTACTCTGGCTCAGGAAAAGGGGAAGGGGCCAGCACCTGGCTCCTACCACCAGCCCTACCTCCGGCTGCATCCCTGACTGCTTTGTGGGCAGGGGCAGTGGCTGAGAAAGCGGGGCTGGTGCCATCTTCTCTCCCAGCAGGGACTTAGCATCTGGCCAAGCCTCTATCCGGTGCAGGGATCCCTCCCCACTCACACCCCCGCCAGGGGCTGAGGCCTCTGCTTGCACACCTCCTCTGATGGGGAGCTCATTCTCATTCAGACGTGCTTCTTGGAGGGATCTGAGATTCTCCTTGTCCTGGTTCTACTCCCCGAGGCTTGTGACGTGGGAGCCTCATGTGTAAACTCTGGCACGCTCTAAATGTTCATTTCTTTGCCTCTTGTGAAAGCCGTTTTGAATCCTTTTGGAAACCAGGTGGGAGGGTCTATATATACATCAGCTGTGCTATTTTTAGTGTAGCTCGTTCATCCTCAGGCCCAGGGCAGTCAGGCTCTCCTGGAGGCCACAAAGCCTCTGTGAGGGTCCAGGCTTGCCTGAGCCCCACCAGACAGTGAGCCAGTAACCCAGGCGTCCTGCCCTACCCCCAACTCCCACCCTGAGTGAGCCACCTGCCGAGCTGGGTTTAGCTGCATCCACCCGCTCCAGCCTTGCAGAAGACGTGGGCTGCTCTATTTCTGTCCTGGGCTGGCCTGGTGGCGGGACTTGGGTGGGGAGAGGCTTGGGAGGCAGCAGCAGCTGCCAGCTCTGGTTGGGGATGCACCAGCCCAAGAAGTTCTCCTTTCCTGGCTCCCGAACCCTCCATGGCTCCCTGTTGCCCACGGAATCCGGGGAGGGGAGGCCCAGCGCCACCTTTCTACGGCAGAGCCTTGTCTGGATTATCCTCTGCAGGGCTTGGCACATGGAAGGTGTTACCCGAGCACCTACTGTGTGCCAGCAGCGTTCTAGAACTGGAGCTATAGCAGGACCTAGACAGACCTGGCCTACCCTCCTTGAGCTCAGAGGGCATCAGACAGAACATAAGCAAACTCATAAATGCTTACAGCAACGTTTCCCACTTTTTTTTCCCATTATCATTCCCTAAGGAGAAACATTGACTTATTAAATTAAATCATTTAATTAAACTTGACTACAATTAAGTAACTCAATTTAATTAAGTAAATTATTTAATTTCTCCCTAATGAGAGATACAATACTAATGAATAAGATTTTGTCATGTGGGGCCACAAATAATAGTAACATCTATTTTTTCAGTCCCCCAAGAACCAAATTTTGCCTCCCTTGAAAATGCACGGCTCAGAGGATTATAATCTGTGCTCAGTGGGGTGAAAAGGAGACACACGAGGTGGGGGGAGCCCTTACTGGGTGCTTGTCTTGGGGGGCGGCCCACAGCCTCAGAAGACTCCCAGTGAGCGGGTAGGGCAGCGGCAGGAGGACTGGGAATCACGTAGGTGAGGGGTGGAGAGAGCAGATCAGGAACAGCCTGTGTAAAGGCCCTGGGGTGGGAGGGGACGTGGTGCCACCGAAGAGAATCAGGGGTGTGGGGCAGATCACGCAGAGCCGTGGCAAAGACTCTGGACTTTATTTTCAGGGGGTAAGGGAAGTTGTGGTAGGGTTTTAGGCAGGGGAGAGATGCAACTGGATTTACGTGACGAACAACAATAACGAGAGGATCACCTTTCTGAAATGTCCTCCTGTCTTTTTGCCTTCAAAGCCCTGTTCCACGCCTCCCATCCCCAGCTCTTGGGTCAGACAGCCCTGAGCTTGACTCTGTCACCCCGGGCAGTGTGACCTTGAAGACATCATAGCGTCTCTCAGACTCAGTGTCCTCTTCTGCACATTGAGGGTACTAATGCTGACCTTACAGGATAGCAGGTGGCTTCCCCGAAATGCTGGAGCGCGCAAGGCCCATCACGATCCTGGCACACAGTAGGTGCCCAGTTAATGAACCTGTCCCTCCAGTTCCTGGGCCACCGCTTGGGCCAGGCCCAGAGTGTGAATCATGAGCTTCAGTCACTGTATTCCACGGCTCCAAATTCATTCTCCGCCTCACAGTTGCCTTTAAAACAAAGCTTCCTTCCTCCTTGTCCCCCTAGGATGTACGGCTGTGGCCGAGATGGGCTTGCCTTTTAAACCTTGGTCTCAAGGTCTGTCCTTGGGACTGTAGGATTTCAGCCTGCTGTGGCAGGTGGGGACGGACCTGCCCATCTCGGGGTGCTGGAGCCCCTGACTGGAACAAGGGCAGAGCTTGGCCAGCATCTAACCCTCTATGGGCGACCTTCAGCAAGTCACCACTTTTCTCAGGGTTCAGCGTTGTTGGTTGTGACATGGATCGGAGAGGCCGACCCCCATCCAGCCTGCCCCCGTGTGATCACAATGGTCTCAATAAGGGAAGCTTGGGGGAGGAGGGCAGGGCTCGGGAGCAGGGCCTGGGGGCCAGGATCACTCATGCAATCGCTCCCTTCCATTTCTTGCTTATCTGGTCTTTCTGCCAGGATTTCCCTACAGAGTTCTTTGCTGCGAGCAACACAAAGCAACTCTGTCCACCATAAGTAAAGGGGGGCATTTCTTGGCTCAGTCTCAGGGCTTACAGAGAGGACAAGAGAATTTTCAGGGGCTAAGGGGGCATCAAGGCCAATATGGTCAGGACTCCCTTGTCGCCACTGCCCCAGATATTAAGCTTCAAAGTCCCAGGCAGGAGTGGCCTCCTGACCAGACCAAAGTCTGGCCCTTTCAGCTTCTGCAGTGGGAAATAGGACCCTGCCCACTGGGGGCTGTACACAGAAGGATCCCTCCCAGCTAAGAAGGGGTTTGGGTGCTGGAGAGCCACCCCACCCCAACACACATATCCCCTACACCCCCCTTTTTTTGCTGGTGAACTCCTACTCATCCCTCAAAACTCACTTCCACAGGTACTGGTCACCTCCTTTGCAGGGTTCCCCCCAGCCCCCTGCTTCCCTCCATCCAGCCCCAGTCACACAGGTGGCCATGTCCATGTCCGAGTCTGCTTCCCACACCGGATCTGCTGCCTTGAACCAGAGGTTGGTCAGCATGTTTCCAGCACTCGTTCTGTGCCAGGCACATCCCCAACCCATGCTCTTTGCAGGAGTTATGCATTGAACCCCTAGGAGGTGGCTTCTGTTACCTTTCCCATTTTACAGATGGAGAAACCAAAGCACAGAGAAGCTAGGCAACTGTCCAAGATCACACAGCTGGTAAGGGGAAGACCTGGGATCCAAATCCAGCAAGCCTGGCCCGAAGGGCAGGGGAGTGAGGGGCTGTCCAGTCCCCCAGGGCTGACTCCATCCGGGTGGGATCTGGCACTTTGCTGCTTCTCCCCTCTCAGGTGTTTGAAGACAGTGACCTTCCTCCCCCAGAGTGGGTTAATCAAGTGAGTAGATAAAATGCCAGTGTCCAAATGAAAAGCTCTACGTCACTCAATTCTTGAAGTTGTTCAGATAAAGAAGGCACACAGGTCTCAAACACTGGCATGCTTTATTTATTCATTTATTGGCCGCTGGGCTTGTGGCATCTTAGTTCCCAGGCGAGGGATGGAACCAGGGCCCTTGGCAGTAAAAGCGCGGAGTCCTAACCACTGGACCGCCAGGGAATTCCCGCTATTTCTAGAACTTAGAGGGAGAAAGTGCTGGAAGGAGTGGAAGGATTTTGTGCCCAGGGCCAGAGGGGCCACAGGAAGCCCCTCGCCTCTGTTTAGAAGAAAGTACGAGCCTCAGCTGGTGCACAGTGTCCGCCCCGCCCCGGCCCGGCCCCAGGCTCCGCCCCTGCCACCCGGCCGCGCCCCGGCCCGCCCCGGTGCCAGGCCCCGCCCACGCCCGGCCTCGCCCACAGGCCCCGGCCCCGCCTCCGCCTCGCAGACCCCGCCTTGGTGCCGGTGCCGCCGCCGCCGCCGCCGCCGCCGCCGCCGCCGCCGCCGCCGCCGCCGCCGCCGCCGCCGCCGCCGCCGCCGCCGCCGCCGCCGCCCCTGCCCCCGAGCTTTCTTGGGCCCGCACGGCCCCCAGCTGCCCCAGCTGGATGCAGCTCCAGGCGCTCAGGGGAACTGTGTTGAAAACACGCCCTGTCTCGCTTTCCTGTGGGCATTTCCCAGGATTTCCTTGCACCTAAATCCTCCTCAGTGTCTGCTACCTGAGAGGGAGCACCTGTGCGAATGAGGGTGGGGACGCGGGCGCTAACCGAGGTCAGGTTTTCAGATGTGCTCGGTAAGTGACACCTGCAGTCATTACAGGGATCCTCCGCGGCGCTGTCCCCTCCCCATCAGCTCTCCTGGCTCTGCACAGAATCTGGGGTCTACTTCTCCCGGGTTCTCTCAGGGCTTTTCTGTTACACTGCCCCTCCCCTGGCCCACCCACCTCAGTCCCTCCACTTCAGCTGTGTGGCCATGGGCAAGTCGCTGCACCTCTCTGATTCTCTCTGTGCTGGGACTTGTTGCCTTTTCAGGGCAAACGCCAGCATGGCTTACTGGGCAACCAAATCCCCGGTGTCGTGGCATCTGCCAGCACTCTTGGCTAAGGGTCCCAGGGAAATGTCTGTGGGGCCGTTACTCACCTCGTCTGGGGCCACAGTGTAAGGAGGGTGGAGAGGCTGACAGGATGGGAATCGCAAAAGGTCTGGGGGGCTTCCTTCTGTGTGTGGAGCCCTGTCGGCGCCTTGCCAGAGCCTGCAAGGGAACCTCATACCTGGTCCCCCCACTGTTCTGGGCCTGGCAGCTGGCCACTCACGTCTCAGACCTGCTTCAGAGAGTGGCCCTCAGGCCCCCGGAGCTGCATTGCCCTGAACAGCTGGCATGCCTGGGAGTTGACACCTGCCTCCCTGGGCACCTCCAGGCCACCTGCTGCAGCGGGAGAGCCCAGCCCCTTGCCTGGAGCGGCACAAACTCAGAGGTGTGATGGCCACTGCAGAGCTCCCTGGGGTCGGGCCATGGCCAGGACAGACATGCACCCTTGGTGGGCTTCTGCTGCTCTCTCCTGTTCCCCTTGCTCCATACTGGATTCTGCTGGGAGAACTTCCTTCCTGAAGCTCTGGCACCTGAATCCTTGCCTCAGGTTCTGCTTCTGGGAGAATCTGACTAGACAGCCTGCTGCCACTGGGTGCCTTGGGGGCATTTTAATCAGCCGAGTTTATTGGTTAGGATCGAGGTTTGGCGGCTTATTAAAAACACCAACAAAACCAAGCTAATGTTGGTTTAAACCAGATAGACGATCATCTCTCTCTCCTGTAACGGTTTGAGGGTCAGTGGTCTGTAGCAAAAGGGCCGTTTCATGGAGCACGGCCTAGGTTCCTTCCGTCCTGGGTGTTTGATGCCTTCATCCACATGACCCGAGATAGTCCCCGGCACCAGCCCACGTACTGGGCGGCAGGACGGCGGGAGAGGTGGAGAGGTGACACATCCCTTCCCTTGAAAGGCACACGCATCATTGGCTCACATCCTGTTTCAGTCACATGGTCACCACGCTGCAAGGGAGGCTGGGAACTGTAGTCCATACAGGCAGCCCAGCACCCACCTAAGCTTCAGGGGCTCTATGGCCTGGGAAGAGGGGGATAGAAATGGGGGAAGTCTGTTTATTCTCAGCACACATAAGGAGGACAGAATATTACTCTAAAGCTGGAACAAAATTCTTCCTTCAGAGATAATGGTCTCTGTTTAAGGAAATATGCTTAGGTTTCTGTGGCAGTAAAGGGGCTCGTGTTCGGGAGGGCCCGTGGGTGCAGGGGAGGTTAGGGCTTGTGCGGAGCAGCTGGGGCTGGGCAGGCAGAGACAGGAAGGGGCCAGGAGGAGTGGCCTGTGGGAGGGGCCCCTCCCTGTAGAACCCACCAGCGTCCACTCTTGGGTGGAAGTGTGCCCCACTGCAGCCTGGGCGGGGCTTGTCCGCGGGCAGAGGGGAGAGTTGCAAAAGACAAAGCTGACCTGGGGATGTGAGAGACACAGGCCAGAGCAGGCTGGGTTTGAGGGCTTCTGGAGGATCTCAGGGAAAGCCGATTCCCCATGAGGGGCCAGGGTCAGGGCATCTTAACACGCTTCATACTCACGGCGTGTCCCATGAAGCTGATAAGGGCTCTGCTCATCTTCCACGTATGTTTGCAAAACTGGACTCCTGACAGACGTACAGACGTGCATCCTCGGTTCACCCAGCGTTAAGTCCACCAATTTCCGTTTTGGTGGCTGCCCAGCGGTCCATCGCCATGATGTCCGTGCTTCACCGACACGACCCCTGTCGCGGGATGTGGCCCCCAACGCCAAGCTTTCACCCCAGTAACTGCGCCGACGTGGACATCCTCGAGCAGGCAGGTCGGCTGGCGTTTCGGGTTTAGATGCTTTCCCCGGGCACGATTCCCAGAAGAGAAGTGGGGCGGAGGGAACCACATTTGCCTGTAAGGCCACGGATTGGGCAGCCAAATGGCTTCCTGGCTGGGTCTTGCCAAGGGGCCCACCCGCCTGCAGAGCCCGGGGGAGAGGGAGCCAGTTTGGTTTAATCTTTCTTTACCAGATTTTTAAAGTGCTATGTGTTCATTGCAGAAATTTTAGAAGATATTGAGCAATTTAAAAAGAAAATTTATCTATAATCCCATCTGCCAGAAGTATTTATGGCTAGCATTTTTTAGAATTCATTTTCACTGAGATACAATTGACATAGAACATTGTGTGAGTTTAAGGTGTACAGCTAGTGTTTTGATTTATATCCTTCCAGCCTTTTTTTCTATATATAAGTTTTTATTGTGCAAAAATTTACATACATAAAGCTTTTATTATGAAAGGGTCAAACGTATACAACATTAGGTTGAATAATGAGCCTTCAGGCACCCAGCAGCCTGTTTCAACGGTGATCAGCACACACCAGTCTGGTCTCATCTCTGCCCTCGCCACTTTTTCCCTCCCAAATTGTTGGGACAGTCGTCCTGTTCATCCCAGACATTGTGTAGTTTCATCCACAAATATTTCAGAGTGTATTTCTGAAAGGTTATGACTTAAAAGACAATATCATTGTTTAGAACTTCATACGTAACAACCATTCCTTAATATCAGCAAATATCCAGTCTAAGTTTACAATTGTCTCCTAAATGTCAAAATGAACAAAATATGGTTTGAATCAGGATCTGAATAAGGTCCCCGCATCACACTGCCTGATGTAGCTTCCAAGTATCTTTCATCTAAAGGCTCAGCCCCTGTTTTCTTCCTTGCAACTTACTTGTTGGGGAAGCTGTATTCCCCCAGTGGGAGGCGTGGCGTCCTACCGTCTCTGCTGTGTTAGCAGCTGATTCTCAGCGCCTGGATTCACTACTTTATTAGTGGTTGCAAACTGGTGACATCCTAATTCTACCATTCCTGCCTCATTTGTTAGCTGAAATGTTTCTCGGAGAGAAAGTTGCCCTCCCCAGTGTTTGGCTACCTGGTGGTGCAGTTTTATAGAGGAAAGGCAGGATATATGCTTGCCTTGTCCCTGTAACAGTTTTCTGATTAAGTTGGTCTTCCAGTGGTGATCAGGTAGGGATTAAAAAAACAATTAGGAACACATGGATTTAAAGATATTTTATGTGTTTCAGCTGATTGTGATAATCACCCTTATTGAGGGTCTCTCCCCTGTATGTAACCATTAAAAAAAATGGTTTATCCTTGGTGGCCATTGTAGTTGTGAAACACAGCTACCAATTCTTGGACGCACGTCTCATTGAGAAGTGTGGTCTCTGTCCCCTCCCCTTGACTCTGGGGAACTTGGGCCTGCTCCAGCCACCGGCAGGGTGTGGCTGACAGGCGCTGGGGGCCCGCAGAGCCGGGTGTACACGCCGCAGAGCCGCGCTCCACGGAGACCCTGTGCTGGAGAGCCAGGTGTAGACACACCAGTCCAGAGTCCCCGCGAGCCCAGCCTCCAGGCCAGCCTGCCCTCCAGCTGAATGCCAGTGAGGGACCTCCGTCAACGCCGCGTGGAAAAGGACTCACGCGGCAGGCCCGCCTGGGCTCCTGACCACGAAATCGTTTACACAGTGAACTGATCGTCTGAGCCAGCCATGGGGTGGTGGTGGGGCAATAGGTCATCGGAGCTCTCTCCCCCGAGCTTCGAACATTGGAACACGAGCTGACACCTACCGCGTGCATCCCCCCCTACGGCACAGCCGCTCCCTCCACCTCACACTTTCCCTGGATGGCGGGCTCTGGCGGTCACTCCAGCTTTGGAGCTTCCTTTCTTAGCCAACCTGAAAATCTGTTTTCTATTAATAGGTGAGTTAAGACCGATCGATCAATATGTTTAGCCTCAGTTCTGCATGGTGTTTTATGTTACATTTACACCTACCCGTGCAAGACTTTTAAACAATTTGTCTTTCAGTGTGGTTTTTATTTTCTCTCTCTCTCACTGGACTTTATCTTTTTGGTACTTAGGAAAGGTTCCTATTTTTGTTGCAACTGTTACTTTTACAGTAATATCTGTACGCAATATTGGTCCTCTCTTTTATTTGTCTGTTGGTTTCCTACTATGAGCGATATTGAAACTCGCTACAGTCCTCTGCGCACAGCATCTGATTTGAATTAATATCCTTTTACTCTCAGACTTTAACTACAAGGCAGTCAGTAAGGTTATTCTATTTTTTCCATGTTCTTCCCACTTTCCCGCAAATATACTCTATCTGGTGTGTCCATCACTGGTCTTAACTGTGTAAGTTCCGATGTGTTCTACCCATTTAGTACTCACAGTCAGACCTTAGGATTATGTTTCTCTGGTTGTCTTGATTGTTTGAGACCTGTTTTCTGGTGGGTCCTCAGAGGGCATGTGGGAATAACGTGCCGGAGTTCTTGCCTGTTGATAACTGTTTACGACCTTTGTACTTGAAAGTCAGTTTGGCTGGACCTGCCCCACTCTGCTCCTACCCTTGGTGTCTAGATGTGCCCCTGGGGCTTCTGGCAGGAAGGGCTCATGTCGGAGAGTCTGACGACAACCTGATTTTCCTAGAAGTGACTTCATCTTTTTTTGCCTGAATTCCCAAAGGCAGCCGTAGAATATGCTGTAGAATATGTCTCTCTGTTGGCTATTCTGGATCAGTTTTTCCAGATACCCAGTGCTGTTTCAAGTTTTTATATATTTCAGGAAAGTTTTCTTTTTTTTAATTACAGTGTTCAGCGTTCGACTAAACGCTTGGACTCCTTCTTCGTGACTGGTGTTATACACGTTAGATCTTTGCCTGCTCTCTACGTAGTCACTTTCTCTTGAATCCTATTTCTCTCTCCCATTTTTTTATTGTTTAAAGATTTCCCTCCATTCTAACTTCTGATTCTCTTAGGCATTATCTCATAGTGTTTCGTTGTGTTGTACTCCTTCTACTGCAGTTGTCGTTCTGAAATGCGTTTTTTTCTTTTCTTCCTAATTCTTTCCTCAGTTCCAGCACATCTTTTCTGAGGTCTTCTCATGTTGATTTGTTATTCTTTTGTATCTTTTCTTACTTTTTTTTTTGTTGACTCATGCAAAAATTTTAGGATACATTCTTTTGTTTGTTTCTGGCTGTGGTTCTGTGGTGTGTGTCTCTGGAACGCCTTCATTATCCGTAGGGGCACTGCTTAGCTTTCTCATTTCTCCAGTAACTTGGTATGGGACTTAACCGTAATCTTTTCTGTTGTTCATTTTTATCTGAAATGCCTTTCGGAACTTTCAAGAGGAGGACTGGGTCAGCGTCATAATCTTTAGTTTCCTTTTCTGCTGTTTTCATGAAACGTTAAAAAAAAAAGGTCTTGTATTCCCTCCTTCCTCCCTCCCTCCATCCCTTCCTTTCTTCCTGCTCTCCCCACTCCTGCACCTTTCAGTTCTAGTTTTTGGCCCCTTTTGTGTCTGTTCTGCCCATTTTGGACTCTGTTCTCAGCACCTCCTTCTCAGTGTAGGGCCCTGCCCTGGAGGGGAGTTTAGTTTGTGTTGAGAGTTGCAGGCCCGCCGTAGCTCCTTCATACATTGCCCGCTTACAAGCACACACACCTGGGCGTGTGCAGTGAGCCCTCCCAGTTCCCAGGCTGCGTACACGGTCTCTCCACCTCCGTCACTGCTGTGTTCTTCTTGGGAGGCAGAGCTGCATCGGGAGGGCCCGGACCCCCCATCAGGCCACACCAGACCACGTGGGAGCCAACAGTGAACTTTTAGAGTGGGAAGCCTTTGAACTCTAGGGCTCATTCTACAGCCTTCCCTGTTCTGACTCACAGAGAAACCAACACGGAGGAGAAATGCTGCCACTGCAGACCCGTGGCGGGGGGCGCTGGCCTAGCTGAGTGTGGCCAGGCGGCCGGGACACCGACATCCGGGGCTGGAAAGACAGAGCCGCGTCCGCAGAGGCAAACCATTTGCAGACCAGCCTCCTGTGAGGGTTGGGAAGGCGCACGGAACGGCTCCTGAGTTCATAGTTCCTGGGGAAAAGTTGGAAAAGAAGGGGTTGGTAATGTTTCTTTGCTGCCCTCAGCTGCATTTGGCAAGGGTTACAGGAAGGAAATCAGCTCAGAAGGAATGGAAAGGTGTTGGGGTGAGTCAGAGGTTCAGGACAGAGCAGGGCTGGGACACTCGGGGGCCGCCTGGTTCCTGACAGTCAAGTGGGGTTTAAAAGGCTTTGGGCCAGAAACCCAGCAACATCTCTCACTGGGTAAATGTTAGAGTGAGGATTTGGCCTTCCCAGCTCTGTTTCAGATAGATTCAACCAGTAACTAGAGAAAGAGGCCCATAGATGATAAAGTGAAATTGCGTAGGTGAGAACTGTTTCTTGTGAAGAGGAAGTTCAGGTGTAGTAACTGGCACGTGGGGCAGACCTGAGGCGAGTAAGTCAGAACCTGCTAGGTTTCCAAAGGGAGTGTAATTCCAATGAAATCCCATGCCTGGCCCGCAGAAGCCTCGGTGGCTGGAGACTTGAAATGGGATGAGGTGGCGTGGGGACTTTCACCCTCCCTGGAGACGGGGAGAGGGCTGAGCAGTGAGGAAAGTCACTCCGGATGCGGCCAAGAAGGGAAACGAGATAGGAGAGAAAGAGGAGTACCCCCAAAAGGCAGAGCGAGGGGCCACAAGGACACGGCTCGCTGCGCAGAGAGGGCTCAGGGCCTAACGCCTCAAGACGGGGCTGCACAAAGTGTGCCTGGTGGCTTTGAACTTGGGAGTGTCTTGATGGGCTCCAAATGGGAATCTTACTGTTGTTGTCTGATGCCTGTATCTCGTGTGTGCGTGTGGAGAGGGTCGATAACCCACTGTTTTAGTTCACAAGGCTCTGGAGTAAGAGGGGCCGCCCAGACAGTGGCCACTGCACGTCCCCAGAGATCCCTTGCTCTGAGCTGGAGGCCGTGCTGGACGGGACGAGGGGTGTGGTCTCTGTGCAGGAAGGAGGGAGCAGGCGTGTTCGGAGGATTACAGCAGAGGCCACGAGCGTTCACTGGAGGCCCGTGTTTCCGGTCTCCCTGGCCATTGGGTTGGGGCCACGTGACTTGTTTCGCCCACGGGCTACGAGCAGACGTGACACGTGTTAGTTTCAGGATGACACGGGTGGGAGCTGGAGCGCCTCCATCCTCCGCCTTTTGGACAGAAACTCTGCAGGTCCTGAACGAGACGGTGGAGGCTGCCCGGATACCAGCTGTAGTCAGCACGCAGCGGAGAGCAGCCGCGGCCATCCGCCAGCTTGTTCTAGGCTGGGACGTGAGTTTGAGAAGCGTAGTTTGGCTCACCCACCAAGACTGTGGGGTTTTGTCACCCAGCGTATCCTAGTCTGTCCTAACCAACACAGATGTGTACTGGTTTTTTTCACACAAAATTGAGGCCCTACCAACCATGTTATTTTTTTTTAGTTAATTAATTAATTAATTTATTTTTGGCTGCATCGGGTCTTGGTTGTTGGGTCTTCGCTGCTGCGTGCGGGCTTTCTCTAGTTGCAGTGAGCGGGGGCTACTCTTTGTTGCGGTGTGCGGGCTTCTCATTGCGGTGGCTTCTATTGTTGTGCAGCACGGGCTCTAGGCGCGCGGGCTTCAGTAGTTGTGGCTCTCGGGCTCTAGAGTGCAGGCTCAGTAGTTGTGGTGCACGGGCTTAGTTGCCCCGCAGCATGTGGGATCTTCTCGGACCCGGGCTTGAACCCGTGTCCCCTGCAATGGCAGGCGGATTCTTAACCGCTGCGCCACCAGGGAAGTCCCCAGCCATGTTATTTTATAACATTCTTTTCAAAAAGGCTGTTAACAGCCTGCTTTATTGAGGCATAATTTATAGATAATAAAATCCACCAATTTTAAGTGACACCTTGATGAGATGGATAAGTGTCGACAGCTGTATAATCGCCGCCTCGATCAAGGTAAGGAACAGCACTTCCTTCGTTCCCGAAATTCTCTGACCAATTGGCAGTCGACCTCCTGTCCCACCCCCGGCTCCTGGCAAACACTGGTTAGTTTCCTGACACTGTGGTTTTGCCTTTTCCAGAATGCTGTGTAAATGGAATCCCACTGTATGTAGCCTGTTATGTCTAGCTTCATTCACTTAACGTGATGCTTTTGAGATTTACCCGAAAGTCTGTTCCTTTTTGTTGCCAAGCAGCCCTCCACAGTATGCATGACTGCTCCCCAGCGGACAGACAATTGGGTTCTTTCCAGTTTGGGCTGCTGTGAGGAAAGCTGTTATGAACATTTGTGCCCAAGTTTTGTGTGGTTGTGTTTTCCTTTCTCGTGGGTAAATACCTAAGGGTAGAATTGCTGGGTGGTGTGGCAAATGCATATTTGACCCTAGAAGAAGCTGCCAGGCTGTGTTCCAAAGCGACTGCACCACATTGTTTCCCAATCAGCCATCTATCAGAGCATAACCTGCTTCTAAAGTTAACTCATATATCAGCAATATTTTCCTGAAATAGGATTTCAATGGTTTTGATAATTCAAACCATCCCCTGTTGTTTAGCATTTAGGGCACTTGCATTTTTCCTCATTACAGATATGATTGTGAAGGACCTCTATGTGATGTTGGTACACATCTCTGGTTATTTTCTAAGGCAAAAATTCCTAAAAGTGGGATTACTAGGTTAAAGGGTCTAAACTTTTCTTTCGACTTTTGGTATATATCAATGCGTATCGCCTTCTTAAACCGTGGGACCAACTTCTATCAAGACCAGCAGTGTGAGAGCGTGTTCATCTTTTCTTAGCTGATTTGGAAGGGCCCTTCATACAGTGGTGATGTTAATCTCTTCTGCCTTACATTGTGAATACTTTTCACAGTTTTTGTTTTGCCTTTATGACTCTGCTTCGGGCATATATTATCCACAGACGTTTTTAACTGTTTTGTCATCCGGCATGTCGGCCTATTCCTTTGGGGCTCTGTCTTTGGTGTGATGCTTGGAAAGTCCTTCCTCAGCTGAGGATTATAAAAACAGTTACCTAGATTCCCTTATTTTTTTTTTTTTAAGAACTCCAATCTTTACATTTAGCACTGTATGTATTTATTTTTAACTGTGAAACCTATGAGACATACCAAAGAGTCTATGACACGAATGCAAGTTTAACAAATAATAGTAATAAAAATGCCTACCCCAAAAATAACCAGGAGAAAAAGAAGTGTCAGAAGAGATATCACATTTGCTTTATTTATTTTATTTATGCAGAGGTTGTGACTGAACAAAACTGAACTGTCTATTGTTTAAGAACATGCCTGGCAAAAGTGTAAAGGAAACCAGGGACATGGTGAACACAGCGTCTAAAGGGTGGTTTCTTCTAAGGGATGGGGTGAAATCAGGCAGGGACGCTCAGGGCTTCACAGGGACTAGGGGTCTCTATTTCTTCAGATGGTTTGGGCCCACGGGGGCTCATCCTCGCATTCTGGTTTAACCTGAACGGTCATTTTATGTACCCTTCTGTATGTGTATATCCCACGTATCATTTAAAAGTTTTAAAATTGTGGTAAAGTACATGTAACGTAATGTTGAGTATCTTAACCACTTTTAAGTGCATTTTTGAGTTCATTCCTGTTCAGTACATTCACTTGTTGCGCAGCCAGTCCCCGGAACTCTTTTCATGTTGCGAAGCTGAGCTCTGTCCCCAACATAAAACAACCCCTCACCCCCCGCCCCAGGCCCCAGCATCTGCCTTTCTGCTTCCTATCTCTATGAATACAAGTATGATATTTGTATTTTTGTGATTGGCTTAATTTCATTTAGCATAATGTCCTCGAGATTCACCCATGTTGTAGCAGGATTTGCTTCCTTTTTTTTT
Organism: Eubalaena glacialis; assembly: GCF_028564815.1. Taxonomy (NCBI): domain Eukaryota; kingdom Metazoa; phylum Chordata; class Mammalia; order Artiodactyla; family Balaenidae; genus Eubalaena; species Eubalaena glacialis. The sequence goes on along the minus strand of NC_083734.1, from coordinate 1,257,147 downwards.
TCTTTAAGATTTTTAAAGTCTTTATTGAATTTGTTACAACAAGGGTACCGGTTTGTGGCCTGTTGGGAACCGGGCCACATAGCAGGAGGTGAGTGGTGGGCGAGTGAGCGAAGCTTCGTCTGTGTTTACATCCGCTCCCCATCGCTCACATTACCGCCTGAGCTCCGCCTCCTGTCAAATCAGCGTCGGCATTAGATTCTCACGGGAGCACAAACCCTACTGTGAACTGCACGTGCGAGGGATCTAGGTTGCACACTCCCTACGAGAATCTAACGCCTGATGATCTGAGGTGGAGCTGAGGTGGTGATGCTAGCACTGGGGAGAGGCTGCAAATACAGATCATCATTAGCAGAGAGGTCTCAGGGCTCCCGCTGATTCTGCATTATGGGGAGTTGTATAATTATTTCATTATATATTACAATGTAATAACAGAAATAAAATGCACAATAAATGTAATGTGCTTGAATCATCCTGAAACCACCCCCCTCCCCAACCCCCCCAAACCTGGCCCCGGTCCATGGAAAAACTGTCTTCCACGAAACTGGTCCCTGGTGCCAAAAATGTTGGGGACTGCTGTGTTACAATATTGCTTCGGTTTTATATTTTGGTTTTTTTGGTCAAGAGACATGTGGGATCCTAGCTCCCCAACCAGAGATCGAACCTGCACCCCCTGCATTGGAAGGGGAAGTCTTAACCACTGGACCACCAGGGAAGTCCCAGGATTTGCTTCCTTTTTAAGGCTGAATAATATTTTGTTGTATGCATATACTATATTCTGTTGATCCATTCATTCATCAATGGGCTCCACATAGAATTTTAAAGAAATAAATAAAAATATGAACCGTTTGCTTCTGCATTTGACCCTTTAATTGCCCAGGACTGTATTTGGGTAGATGGTGTGAGGTAGGGGTAGACGGCTCACTTTGAATTTCTCCACTTCTTCACAAACTTTAGTGTAAACGTACACCACGTGTAGGGCATGGTGGAGATGGTAAGATAAAGCATCTATTCTTTTTTTTTTTTTGCCACACCAAGTGGCATGCGAGATCTTAGTTCCCCGACCAGGGATCGAACCCGTGCCCCCAGTAGTGGAAGTGCGGAGTCTTAACTACCGGACCACCAGGGAAGTCCCAAAGCATCTATTCTTTCTTCACCAAATATTAATTGAGTGCCTGCTACTCGCCAGGCACTTTTGTAGGGTCTGGGGGTACAGCTCCATGAGGATGGATAGTGACCCTGTCCTTGCTCTGCCGTGGGTTGGTGCCAAGTGCTGAAAGACGGGGACCAACCTATGGGTTACAGGAAGAAGGGGTCACTTCCTGCTTTGTGGGGGATGCTAAGAGAAGGTGGCCCTTGATCTGGGCCCTAAAACATGGCTGGGATTTGGAGAGAGTTGAGAAGAGGGACCTTTCACCTAGAAGGAACGACTTAGAGGCCTGGAAGTCGAATGCAGGTATTGTTTCATAGTTTGTCAGTTAGAAAGTACTCAGCTGCAGGTGACAGAAATCCCCAACTACAGCTGCTTGAATAATAAACACATTGAATTATCTCATACAAAGAAAAGTTCAGAGGCAGTTAGTTTCAGTGGTCAGTGGAGGCCCAGTCTCCTTCCATCCTTCTGTTTTGCCCCCTGCCGTGTGTTGGCTTTTGTTCTGAGACTTGTTGCCTTATAGCTGCAAGAAGGCTGCCTCAGCTCCAAACTTCACATCCTTTCACTACAGTCTTCAAAGGCTGCAGGCAAGGGGTGGGTAACCAATGTGTAAAGTGTCTGCTCCTCCCATGTCCATCCCTTTGTACCAGGAGGATCATCTTTCTCAGCCTTCCCTTCTGTCTCCCTGTTCAGTAGAAGAGACCAGCCACTGGCTCTGGGGAATGGGATTCTATGACTGGTTTAGACCCATCAGGATTCATCCTCTAGAGCTGAGGACTTTCTGGGAAGGTGGAAATGCTCTGGATCTGTGCTGCCCGGTGTGGTGGCCGCTGGCCTCACGTCGCCACTGAGCACTAAACTGTATGTAGCTAGTGAGACTGTGGAACTGAATTTTTATTAAATTTAACTTTAATTAATTTAAATTTAAATAGCTACGTGTGGCTAGAAGCTCCTGTAACGGCCAGCACAGCCGGAGTAAGGTCTGGGTTCAGGGATCCGGGGAGAAGGCGCTGAGAGGGTCAGCGAGGGGTCTGCTCGGGACGGCCTGTGAGTAGATGAGGATCTGGTGTGTGTGTGAAGGGTGAGGCCCCACGGCTGCAGGCGCTTCCATCTCCCCCCAGGCGGGGAGCTGGGGAAAACTCACCCGTGGGTGGGTTGGCCGGTGCACTGGGCTCACGGCTTCCGGAACGTTCGGTCCCACCTCGAGCGCTGTAGAAAGTGCAGCTTCCCATCTGGCGTCTCCTCTGGCTTGGACTTGCAGCTTCTGGTCAATGTCCTGACCCCTCTTCAGGCATCTAGCTGAGGCCCTGCTGCAGAGCACACGCATTGACTCGGCAGCACAGTGCCCACGGCCCTCATCCTCTGCTGGATCACACTCTGAATCTGTGTCACCGCAGGCCACGGTGTGGGGACCAGAGGAGCCGGGCGCACGTGCGTCCAGGGAACCGCCATGTGGACCCTCGGGGGCGGGGTGACGCGAGCCCATTTCTGGCGGAGGAAAGGTGAGGTGGTCCCACTGGGCTGAAAGGCGGGGTGTCACTGCAGGGCCTCTGGAGTCAGAGCTGGAAGCAGCCGCAGACCCCAGCCCGTAAGCCAGGGAAAGTCAGTGGAAACATTGTGTGGGTGTGTTTTCAGCCTCGCTGGCCAGAGCCAGAGGTCGGCGTGTCAGGCCGTCAGGCAGGATGAATGGGCTCGGCGGTGGGCAGAGGCCTCGGGCTACTGGGCCTCCCGAGAGAGTCGGGGGGGTGGTGGGGGGCGATGAGCCCAGAGGGTGGTGACGTGGCCAAGGTCACGCTGTGTGTGGGGCAGAGCTGGGAGGTAAAGCGCCTGGGGGGTGGAGTCCTGGGCTCTGGAGTGAGGACTCAGCTCCAATCCCGGCTCTGCCTCTGGCTGGTTGCTTTACCTCCCTGGGCCTCAGTTTCCTCATCTGCAAAACGGTGTCACGGCACTGCCTCGGGGGTGGACGCGAGCCGGCCACGGCCCACGGCAAATACTCAAAAGCACTAACATTTGTGCAGCCAGTTCTGTTCTGAGCACCTTCCGTGCCAGCCCGCACAGGACAGCTCCCCTCCGGACGGCGCGGCGCAGACGTCTGACCCCCGGTGGGCGGCTCCAGGCTGCGCTCCTTGCCGCGACCCTGCAGGCAAGGCTGGTTCCGGGGCCATTAGGGCAGCGCCGTTCTCCTCAGTCCTGAAGCCCACGGCTCCCGTTCTCCACTGAGGCCCGGCCCCACCCCCTCGTCCTGCCCTGCCGCTCACTGCCTCCGCTCCCTGGAAACCTCCCGGCCTGCCTGTGGTCTCGGGAGGTGCTGAGTTTGGCTCCACGTGCACTGATTCACTGTCTTGTCCGCTCACTCATCCAGCACGCGTCCACCAGCCCTGCTGAGAGCAGGCTGTCGGTGGATGCGGCCCCGAACTCGACCTGCCCCGGAGGCTCAGGCTGGGAGGGCGAATAGATGGCAGAGAAACAAGTCATCCAAATCACAGCCACAGGAGGAGTGAGGCAGGGGCAGCTTTCCCAGGGTTTGCTGAGCCATCTGGGGCCCCCCAGAGGAGGTGGCATGAAGTGGACGGAGATGTGGACAGCAGTCCTGGCAGGGCAGGTGCCAAGCGCCTGTGGTGAGGAATAAGCAAGGTCTGTTGGAGGAATGGAGAGCGCAGCCCTCTGGACGTCCAGGCTGGCAGGGCCGGGGGTGGCTGTGGCTAGAGTGCAGCAGCAGGGCCTGGGGGTCCCCTCGGAGGATGGTGGCGTCCCTTTCCAATGGCTGACTTGGCTTGACCTGGGCCTGCAGTCTCTGTGGGGTCAGAGGGAGGCCCGAGGCTGCGTGGCTGGGAAGGCGCAGAGCCAGAGCGAGCCCAGGTCTGAAAGCCTCTGGGGCAGGTGTCTCTACAACACCAGGGTTAAGTGGACTCATTTTGTCAACCTTTTCTTCATGGTTCTGCTTAAATGAAGTGTGTGAGCGTTTTCACGAGTCCGCCACGTGGCCACCACCCGGCTCAGGCCCCGGCACCCCACAGGCAGCCCCACTCCGACGGCATCGCCGAGAACCGACTGGCCCGTTTGGAGGCATGTGTGTGGCTCTGCATCTGGGCCCCTCGCTGGGAACGCGTCTGCAGCCTGGTCCACGTGACGGGTCCATGTGACGGGTCCGCGTCGCCGCCGCACTGTGTGCCGCCGTGTGGATGTGCACGGCGTGTTCATCCTTCCTCCTCTTGATGGGTTGCTTCCAGTTTAGGGTGATTCCGAATAAAGCAGCAAGAACGCTCTGCTGTGTACCTTCTAGTGGATTCATTTCCTGTGGGTTCACACCCAAGAGTGGATCTGCTGGGTCACAGGCGATGGGCATCTTTAGCAGATGCCGTCAGATGGCGTCCAAGGTGCTTATCCTAATTACACTCGTACCCACACTGCGTGGAAGTTAACAAACTCATTGAGAAAGAAAGAAAGAATGTGCTCCAAGCCCTGATATGTAAAACAGATTGGAAGCTGGAGCAGGGTTCAAGGTGGGGGGAGCCTGCACCTCCTGTGCCCAGCACCCCTGTGGATCCGAGGGTGCTCTGGGACCCAGTTTAAACCCCGGTTCCAGCCCGGCCCTTCCCAGCCCTGGCCGTGGGTAGGAGTCATGGGCACAGGAAGAGAGGGCAAGGCGTGTTAAAATACAGGTTCCAGAGCCCCATCCACACCGTGTTTGATTTGATCCACACCCCAACCCCCCAGTGCCCCTGGACCTTACCCAGTGACTCACAATCATTACCGGGTTTCAGATGGCTGGAATGAGTGGACACGGTACCTGGGAAATGCATTTTCCTGGAGAAGTGTAGTCAGAGCTGGTGCCTGAGTTTTACTTCCTCTAACTTACCTTAATTCAGGTCAAGTCCCTGCTGGGACCTGGCCTGTGCGGGACTGGAGGACAGGGTGTGGACAGAGTGGCTTCCGCCCTTGAGAGGTTTCCATGCTGGCGGGAAAGATGCTGCTGAACTGACCATTTCAGCTCAGGGCCCGGGCCTGGGGGTGGGACACAGAGAGATGGATCCCGCCTTGAATCAGGGCCAAAGAGGACATTAACGTGGCTGGGCTTTGAGGGTTGCACACAAGTTGGCCATGGTCTGACAAGGAAAGAGGAAAGGGCGCACCAGGCAGAGGAAGCGACAGCTGCAAAGGCGTGGCAGGTGCAGAAAGTGTGGTCAGCCTGGTGCGGCCGGGGCTGCAGGTGCATGGGAGGCCCTGCCCGCCAGCGGGAAGCAAGGCAGGCTCTGAGCTCCCCTCCTCACCTTCCCGTTGCCCCCACGCAGGCCACAGCCAACTCTCAGATGGAGGAGAAGACCCCTCCTCTCGGGCCCAAAATGAGTGGGGAGGGGACGGATGCTGGTCCTTGTACCCTTGTCTGCTGGGGCCAAGCTGCCCCTCGACCAATGAACAGCCAGTGCAAAACGTCAGGAGGGCTGAGAAGGCGTCCTTGGCATGAGCTTTATCTGCAACGACACATCTTTGTCAATGAGCAGCCAAACTGCTGGCAGAACTGTCACAGCCGTCCATTCTCAGGGTGTGCACTCTTCATTCACTGTGGCTGCATCCCCTCAGTTCTTCGTGATGGGACAGTGGGTAGGATGCCCCCTTGCAGATGGAGATGAGGCCTGGAGATTTGGCCCATTGAAACCTCAGCTCTCCTCACCTGAGAAATGAGGATATGATGTGTACCAATCAGCTATTGCACTGTAACATACATCCCCTAAACGCAGGGGTACAAAACGACAGTGCTTTTATTTTGCTCACCATCTGTGGGTTGGTGATTTGCGTTGGGCTCGGCTGTCCTCCACTGGGCTTAGCTCACTGTTGGCCAACTCAGGTGGGGTGCCTGGGCCTCACTTCCAAGAGGCCCCCCGCCCTCCAGCAGGCCAGCCCAGGCCAGCTGACCAGAGGCAGAAAGCTGCAGGCCCTTGGGAGACCTAGCCTTAGCCCCGGCCCGGTCTCACCTCTGCCTATCCTACAGCTACTGTAAAGCTCACGATTCAAAGCGACGGAAGACAGAGTCTATCTCCTGATGGCACTCACCGCGAAGAACGTGTGGCCATGTTTGCAATTTACATGTGGTGAAAAGCCATCATGCATTCAGTCAGTAAACGTGTTCGGAGCTCTCAGGCCTTATGTTGGGTGTTGCTGGGGCCACAGAGAAATCAAACTCAGTTTCTGCTCTCCAGAAGCTCTGGTTTGATGGAAGAGGCAGACACAGTCAGATGGGGGACTAGAAGTTAGGGTGCTAGAAGCTGATGGAAGTTTTGACCTAACAGAAATGAGGTCATGGAGGTGGGATGTGGGGAATAAGCTCTAACGGGCTTTATAAGATAAAAAGTGCTGATTTTGTGCTTGTTATTCACCACAGGTGTTCGTGAAGTTCTTGTCGGCTCGGGGCTATTAGCTGAGGCCCAGGCAGCTGAGGTCACTTAGCCTGAGGTCGGTCCTGGCCCAACCGGCTTTGACCCCAGTGATTCAGTAGGTGAGCCACTGAGCTCAGGCCCCAACACGCAGGTGTGTGTGCCTGGACTGGACCCCCTCAAAGCCCCCAAGTCAGGCACGGTGAGGGCCTCCAGCCAGGCCTGCTCCCTAGCCCCGCTTGCTCTGGCTTTGCTGCTGACCTCTCCAGCCGACTCACAGCCTTCCTTTCCCTTCTGCTATGTTTGTCGTGTCAGTCATGCCGGGAAGGGGGTGAGGGAAGGTTCTCCCTGAGGACAGCTGCAGGCCCTTGGACAGGATGCTGGCGTCCCCTGCATGGAGGGGTCCCGCCAGCCGCGGCAGCAGCAATGATGGCGCCAGCGTCATTTGCTGGGTGCTGCCCTGGTCTCACCTCCCTTCCTGCTCACGACAGCATCCCACGCTAGGCGTCATTAAGCCCGTTTTGTGGATGAGGAGACCGAGGCAGAAAGGCAAAGAGCTTGCCCAAGGTCACACAGTGAGTCAAGGTGTGGCCCTAGGAATGTCCGACTCGGCGGCCCTGCTCATCTCACTGACTGGCCTCAGAGGCCGGAACGTCAGGCCCAGCCAGGCGCATCGTCTGTGTCACGGCCCCGAGCTTCCACGACAAGCTCTGCTGTGGGGCCGATGCCACCAGCCACAGGGGGGACGGGAAGGCCACCCATCACAGTCGTGTGGCTGGAAGCGGGGAGCCGGGGTGAGTCCCGAGTCCAAGCTGCCTGGCGGGGAAGCGTCCGGGCCCCAGGGCCTGTGGCTGGCGGGTGCTCGGGGAGCGGGATCTCAGGGGCTGGAGAAGCCATGTTTCTCCTTCGGGAGGGTCCACCCCCCGAACCTCTGCTCCCTGGGGTCTCCTCTGCCTGGCCGGCAGGGCTCTGGCAGACACGAGACGGTGGGGGCAGAGCCCCAGATGCGCCTGCTCAGAGGGCCACGAGGGCCCTGGCTCTGTGGACCCCCGTCCTCCCCTCGGTCTCAGAGACGACTCTCGTCAGCTGGGCTCTTGCTAAGCGCTCCGCGCACTTTGCCTCACTCGGTCCTGGAGCGGGAGCTGCTGCCCCACGTCCCGTGGAGGAGAGAAGCGGCGCAGGACTCGCCTCCCCAGCCGGCGAGAGGACGGGCCGGGCGGGACCTGGGCCTTGCTCTTTTCCCCCCAGAGCCGTCGCTGCTGAGGCGCGGAGGCCTGGGGAGAGGACGGGTCTCACCCTGGTCCCCCGGTGCCTGAACGAGGAGCCAGGACCCAGCACGGTGACGGAGGGATGAGGACGAGCCCACGTCCTGGGCAAACCCTCCGCTTCCCCGGGGACTCGGTTTCCCCACCTGTCAGATGGGACGCTCAGGGCATCTCCTCAGGATGCAGAGCGGTTTGAAGGTGAGGTGAGTTAAGACACATCAAGCATCTCAGCAGCACCTGGCACGTGTGACGCCGGGTGAAGCCACTGTCACGGGCGTGTTCGTAACTGGCCTGGCTGTGGTGCTGGGTGTCGGTTCCCACGGAAACCCGACGAGGCAGGGTACACCCTTCAGTTTACAAGCCTGCACCCAGGCGCAGGGTCGAGGCGATGGCCTGAGGCACCGGAACCAGGAACGCGGGGACGTGACCCCGTCACCCCAGCCCCGCCAGTGGCGAGCATCCCCTCACTGCCTTCCCTGGCCTCAACCGGTGCCGGCCCGGCGGGGACCGGACGTGTGTCTCGGACACTTTGGGGTGACACCCTGGTGGCCAGTGGGGCTGCCCAGCAGTGACTTTATGGGGGAGGGGCCCCCTCACGTTTCGCTGACCAGAAAACTAACAGCGGTGATAAACACGCGCGTGGCTCTAACGCTGCACCAGGCTCGTTCTCACAAGCACATGGGGCCGCTCTGCAGGGGGACAGTTCCACGGCTGGGGGGCAGCAGGGCTGGGCTTGAACCCTGGGCAGCGGGCTTGGAGGCTGTACCTCAACCACCCCCTGTGGGGCAGGTAGTTTTATCATCACATTTACTACTGGGGAAACTGAGGCACAGAGAGGTCTTGCGTCTTTCCCAAGGCTCCCCAGCCATGAGGTGGCTCGTGGAGGCTGCCCCGGGCCCCGGCCAGCCCCCTCGAGCCTGTCCGCTCACCCCTCCCTATCAGCTCGCTGGCCACTTCATGCATTCACCTCAGGACCAGGCCAGCGTGTGTGACCTTCGGTGGAGGGTAACCTCCTCAGGCCTCAGTGTGCCCGTCTGAGAAGTGGCCTTGCAGCCCCACAGGGCAGGGGAGGATGGGGTCTCCAGGCCTCCCGCTGCACCCTCCTGGGCCCAGACACACCTGGCCCTTCCCATCCTGTGGCTCCCTTGTCCCCCCTCCTCCCCCCGCCCCCCCGCCCCCCACTGCAAGCCCTTCTCTTCCCTTTGAACTGTCTGTCTTGCTGTGGAGGAAGCTATTCATAGCTGAGATGATGCAAAATTTATAAAGCATGGTTGGTAGGGCTGAATCCTCCCCCGGCACAGGCCACGCTGCCCGTCCCCTCCGGGCAGCTCTTTCTGCGTGTGTCCGTGTGTGACCGTGTGTGCGCGTCCGTGTGTGCGCGTGAGGGCCAGCTCCCTCCCCCGCCCTCTCCCCCCAGCCCCCTTCCTTCCTGGCCTCCCCTCTCCGCCCAGCCCAGCTGAGTCTCCACTCTTGGGGGGACTTGGGTTTAGCACAGCCAGTCTGCCTGGCATGGAGCAGCCCAGCCTGTGGCCCCCATTGCACGTTCCAGCCTGACCCTCTGTCTCTTCACCTGAAGAACAGGGGTTGTAGGACTTAGACGTTTGACCCACACCTGTGGAGCCAGTGCCACGAGTCAGGACTCATGCAGGCCTCCCTGCACCCCACAGAGTGGCTGCAATTATTACCCACATTTACAGGTGGGGAGACTGAGGCAGGGAGCCACTGACTGTGGCAACTGGGTCCCGAGGGCGGAGGGCTGGGCAGTGGGGGAGCTGGGATTTGAGCCCTCCCCTGTTGCATCATCCCCGCTGCTGACCCCGTGAGGCTCCGGGAACAGAAAGGTCCTGGGGCTGGGAGCTCCGCAGATGGCTGGTGTCTGGTCCCTTCACAGACAGGTGGGCAAAGCCCCAGACGGGTGGGCAAAGCCCAGGGACGAGACGCCAGCTGACCAAGGACGTGGAGGGACGGCCGCTGTGGCTCAGATCTTGGCCACTGGGGGCGGGGTGGCCGTGGCCGCAGACATGGTCTGGGGCAGCTGGGAGCCTTGCCCCGCCAGGGCAGCCAGGCTCAGGTGCTGTGGCCCTTGCTGGTGGCGGTAACGTGGCAGCAGGCCTGCTCCAGACACGCGCACTTGTCCTCCCCGCAGTCCTGGAGCTGGTGTGTTCTCCTCTCCCCACAGGTGGAGAAACAGGGGCTCAGAGAGGGAAGGAACGTGCCCAAGGTCACACAGCCGGCAGGTGGCAGGAGGCACTTGCACCCGGGCGTCTGCTCACCGTGTCACCTGCTGTTGCTGCCACGGTCCTGCCGTGGCCCTGTTGGTTCCCCCCTTTTTATTGAGGTAAAAGTTACATGACATGAAATTACCCAAAGTGTACAGTTCAGTGGCATCGAGTATATATTCAGTGTCGTGCAAACGTCTCCACGCTCTAGTTCCAGAGCATTTTCGCTCTCCAGAACGAGCCGCCTGTGCCCGCCAGCAGTCGCCCAGCCCCGGGCGGCCTCTAGGCTGCTTTCTGTCTGTGGATTTGCCTGGTCTGGATGCTGCGTGTAAGGGATCATGGTCTTTGTCCTTTGCGCTGTCTCAGTTGGCATAATGACCTCCAGGTTCATCCACATTGCAGCCTGGCCAGAACTTCATTCTTTCCGGGATGGAGTAATATTCCACCGTGTGGACAGACCACCTTTTGTGTGTCCATTCATCTGTTGACAGACACTTGCTTTGTGACCCCCTTTGGCCATTGTGGGCAGTGCCGTTCTCAACCTTCTCAGATGGTTTTTTTCTTTAAAAATTAATTAATTTATTTATTTTTATTTTTGGCTGCGTTGGGTCTCCGTTGCTGCGTGCAGGCTTTCTCTACTTGTGGTGAGCGGGGGCTACTCTTTGTTTCAGTGCGCGGGCTTCAGTAGTTGTGGCATGCGAACTCAGCAGTTGTGGCTCACGGGCTCTAGAGCGCAGGCTCAGTAGTTGTGGCGCACGGGCTTAGTTGCTCCGCAGCATGCGGGATCTTCCCGGACCAGGGCTCGAACCCGTGTCCCCTGCATTGGCAGGCGGATTCTTAACCACTGCGCCACCAGGGAAGTCCCTCTCAGATGGTTTTGTGTGAACACGGGATTCAGTTCTTTCGGGCAGAGACCTTGGAGGGGCGTTGCTGGGTCACGGTCCCTGGTGTTTGGAGGGTTCAACCTCCTTCTGTCCCCAGCAGGCTGCACTCTGCTCCTTCCTCCCTTATCCGGGGGACTGCGGCCGGGGACCCAGGGCTCTGAGGAACCAGGTCACAGACAGAGAGGTCGGGGACCACAGGGGAACAGGGTGTGGCCCAGTAACCAAGGCCCACGGGACGCCCGAGTCCTGGCTCTCCCACTGTCACTGTGTGTCACGGGGCGGCCTTACCCCGGAGAAAGCCAAGCTGCAGGGCACTCACGGCCCATCTTCTTGGGGCATCGGCTTCCTCGAAAATCCAGGGCAGGATGTGACACTTCCTGTGAGAACAAACCTCGGGCAGATTCTGCAGCGGAATGCCAGTCTCGCGTGGGTTTTTCATCATCAGTCAGAGGCATCCAAGAAATGTCAAGACACACCAGGGACAGGGCCCTGGCTGCTCAGTGGCCAGGGTGTGATTGACACTCCGGGCAGGCTCCCGGGATGCGCGTGTGGGAGGGGTCTCTGCATCCCCTTCCTCCTCCAAAGAGAGCCATTGCCCAAGCTCACCTGGCCTCCCTGAAGCCTCAAGGTGGCAGGGAAGGAGACCCGCCGGCACGGGCACAGCCCCCCGCCTGCGGCGCCAGCGTGGTTGGGACCATGGCGGTGACGTTCCTTCTTTCAGATCCCAGGCCCCACGCAGTGTGCAGCTCCCCCAACCCTTCTGATCAGCCGTGGACACTTGGTAAACATCGAGCTGACCAATGAGTCTGTCCCCCTGGCCTGGCCAAGGGAGCCCCTGAGGGCCCCCGAGGGGCTGTATTTACCACTCCCCTCGCTGTGCAGGTGGGGAAACTGAGGCCTCCAGTGGGGTTACCGACTAAGGCTGAGGGGTGGGGATGGGCCTGGTGAGCAGCTCAGGAATTCGGGCAGGGGTTGTCCGCCCCGTGCTCGGTAGCCCTGAGCTGATGTTCTCACTGGGGAAACAGACATAGTGAAATGCCAGGCAGAGGCGAGCACCGTGGGAATAACACTGGGAAACGGGAAGGCAAATAACACAGGGAAGGAAGGCCTCTCAGTGGAGGCAGCACCTGAGTGGATACCTGAACACGGCGAGCGGTCTGGAGGAAGAGCTTTCCAGGAAGGGGAGGGCGAGTGCAAAGGCCCTGAGGTGGGCATGGTTGAGGAAGTTGCCCACGACCCGGCCCTGTTGCAGGGACGGGTGAGAACGAGGGCTCCAGGTGGTTTGCGGCCCAACTTCCAGGCCTGGGGGGGGTCCGTCCTGTTGGTGTCCTCCATCTGGTGGACACCAGAGCCCTGCCCAGTGGGGCAGAGAGGGGCCTGATGCACCCATGGCTCCAGGCTCACCTCGACGGTCCTGGCGTTCCAGGGGTGACCCTACCTCAGAGAGGAGAGAACCAGCTTTGTGGAGGGCATGCACTCTCTCAGGGCCACCAGTGAGGGGGTCAGGGCTGCAGACACCAGCTGCCAGACCTCTGATGATGTCACACCTGGTGGTGTCACTTTCGGTCTCTCCTGGAGGGGGTGGGACCAGGGCAAGTTCAGCAGGCAGGCTCAAGGGCGTCATGAGGAGCCAGGCCCCTCCCCCTGCCCTGAGCGCGGCCCCCGGAGGCCCCTCAGTGGCGTCTCATGCGTTCAGGGTGCATCCTGCAGCCCCAAGCAGACACCCCCTGAGGTCCAGTGTCCAGGGCCGGGCGCTGCCCACACAGCAGCTCGGCGGCTTGGAGGGAGACCCCGGCCCTCCAGTCTCTGGGCAAGAAGACTGGCCCAGCCAGCAACCCTGCCTTGACCTCGTTTTCCTGCTCTCTCGGAAGCAGGCGTGCGGGGCTCCGGGCCCTGGACCCGGCACCCCTCCTCACTCTTGACGGACTCAGAGACTCGCAGCCCTCAGGCCTAACTTACTCCCTGAGCCCCGCGCATTTTTAGGGCCAGGTGTGTGGGGCTCAGAGGGTCTGTTTTGTGGCCTCAACTCTGCGTCCCAGGGCTTGTAACTGAGGCCAGCCCTCACTGGCAGGGACTTCTCACCCCAGCAGCTCCGGGAACCCTGAAGGGCCTGGCCCCTGAGCTCACAGGGTCCTGTTACGCACCCTGAGCAAGGCTGCCCAGAGAGGCTGAGCCACTTGCCTGGGGTCACATAGCACCTGCCCTTGCTGTGCTCTGCCTCCAGCCCCTCCCAGCCCCTCACTCCTTTCCTCTCCTCCTCTTTTCCCGGAAGCTCGGATCTTGGGGGCCAAGTGGGTCCCAAGCACTCAAACCGAATGTGCCCATTCTGCCTGGGGTCGCCCGGCAGGTGGGACCCCAGAGGCCGCGAGTCCGCTACCTCTGCGGGGCCGGGTCCTCAGAGGGCAGCGGCAGGACCCCGTCTGTGGAAGGAGGGGCGCGGTGTGGCGTGTGTGGGTGACTAGCCTTTCAAAGCTCCTCGCAGCCCCCGTCTGTCCCCCCACCAATTTCTCTGTGTGGTTGTGAGACTGGGAGATGTGGTGGGAGTGTGTTTCTGTGGGGCCGATTTGGTTGTGCGGGGACGGGGGGGCCGTCTCTGGGCCCAGAGCGGGGGCCACTAATGTGCGTGGAGCGTCCGGCTTCAGGGACGGCAGCCTGCAGGGTGGGCCAGTGGTGGGGCCTGAGCTGGGTCCTTCCCTGGTGCCCAGCCCCGTGGTAGGGACAGTGACGGCCAGATGTGGCCTTGTCCTGGAGGAGCCCGCAGGAGGGGCCTGTGTGCGGGGCCACGCACAGGACAGCATGCGACGCTGCTGGTGCCCCCTGCCCACGAAGCCCAGGCTGTGCTAGGGTAAGCTCGGGGGTGCCGTGGGGGCCCGGCTCAGCCTGGGGGGCAGTGAGCCTGGGGTAGGGCCTTTTTTTTTAACATCTTTATTGGAGTACAATTGCTTTACGTTGTTGTGTTAGTTTCTGCTGTATAACTAAGTGAATCAGCTGTACGTATACATATATCCCCATATTCCCTCCCTCTTGCGTCTCCCTCCCACCCTCCCTACCCCACCCCTCTAGGTGGTCACAAAGCACCGAGCTGCTCTCCCCCTGCTGCACAGCTGCTTCCCGCTAGCTCTCTGTTTTACGTTTGGTCGTGTATATGTGTCCACGCCCCTCGCTGGGGTAGGTCCTTTTACCCCCACCAGCCATTCACGTTCTCAAAGACACAGAGAAAACAAAGGGAAGATACCAAAGATCTGGGCCCAGGGCTAAGCTTGCCCTCCAGACACTTCTCTCTGCACCTGAGCACATCTTACTCTCCGCCTTCTGTGATACCTGCAGTCTGCCTTCCTGCTCACTGGCTGTGCGGGGCGCCGTCTACGCCGCTGGGTCCTTCTGTGTGGATGGCGGTCAAGGCTGCCACAGCCCTGCCGCACATATGCCAGACACTGTCCCCTCCTGCTGGACGTCGGGCCCTTTCCACCTCTTAGCCATTAAAACAAACCCCGAGTTTACAACTTCACATGTCTTAATTATTTCTAGAGGGTTTGTGCACCGTTGTAAAATCCCTGGGTCAGTGGGTCAGCAGGTTTCATTTTTACACTGAGTTTGTAATGGACACATGGGGATGGAGTCTGAGGGAACAGCGTGGATGCCTCCTCCAGCCCCCCACTTCTCCCTTCTAGAGGCAGCCACTGGGTTTCTTGTGTGTACTTCCGGAGGCTCCCATACACACACAGCACTGATACAAAATCTTTTTTGTGGTTCTTGTTTTGAACAGAAAAATAGCGTGTGTGAATGCTGTTCCGCGCCTTATATTTTTTTTCACTTGTTACCTTTGGAAGCGTCTCCTGTCCCGAGCGATCGGCTCTGTAACATTCTGTGTCTGAGGGCACCAATGTTTGTCCCATCAGTGCCCTGCAGTGGGCATCCTGGCTGTCCAACCTTTTGTTCTTGCAAACAGGCTGCAGCAAGCATCTTTGCTCAGGTGTTTCACACATGTGCAAGGAAATTCATGAGCTGAAGTCTTCAGTGGGTCGGTGGTTTCTGGTGAGCTTGCCTAAATGGCCCTCTGTGGCGGCCGTTTGACCAGCGATGAGTGTGGTGCCCACTTCCCCGTGCCCTGCTGAGGTCTTTGGAAATCTGCTGGTGAAAATGGCACCTCCAGGTAGACTGCATTTGGCTTGCACCTCTTAGAGCTGGCAGAGTGGAAGGGGGTGGAGGGAGGGACCCCTGGGCGAGGCAGCCAGCCATCACACGGGGTGGCCCTCCGTGTCAGGGGCAGGCAAATCTTCCTGAAAGACTGACTTCATCGGGCCCTTGAGATGGGGGGTTATTGCCCCAGGTGAGAAAGAGGCCGGGCCTCCCGACAGGTGAATCACTGCGGGCAAGGCAGGGAGGTGTGAATGGGAGGGTGGGTTTAGGGGGCAGTGAGGCTGTCAGCTGGGCAGCAGGGGACGAGGACAGCCCTGTGACAGCCTCGGTGTGGACGCGTGTCCTCTGGGCGCTGGCGAGTCAAACAGGAGAGGGAGAAGGGAGGACCCAGGAAGAGCGGGTGGGGCGACCCTAGCCTACGAGGCCTTCGCAAACACTGGGCCCAGGGCGGAGGAAGGCAGATGTTTTATTCACGCCGGTGCAGAGCCATCCATCACCGCCAAGCCGCCCAGCCCCGCCACCTCCATCATCCTGCCACCTCAGGCTATTTTGGGCTTGGGCTCGGCCTCGCCTCCCCTGTCATCCAGGCCCCTCTCCCTGCCTGGGGTGGGGGCACTCGTCCTGGCTCGAGGTGACAGGCCAGAAGCGTGGGTCCACTCCCGCCTAGCACTTGGGTAAACTGAGGTTCAGAGAGGCGTGAGGCGTCCACTAGTGCAGCCAAGGACCAGGGCCCTCATCTCCCCGCGCAGCCCCCAAGGCAGATGGGGCTCGCTCCTCCCATTTGACGGGGGAACTGGGGGACCTCAGGTGCTGTGCGACAGCCGCAGATCACACGGGGTGTCAAGAGCGAGAGACGAAGCTGGCGCTGTCCCCAGCCGTCACCGCTTTTCCCAGGCTCTGTGTGCCCAGCAAGCTCCCTCTGGGAGGGTCCCGCTCCAGGGCTGCTCCCTCATTCGTTCCATAAACGCCCCCAAAGTTCTCCTCTGTGCCAGCCCTGTGCCGGCTGGCCACTGAGGCCACGGAGAGGGGCAGCTCTGGGGCACTGCTGGGGGCCGCACAACGTCCCACCCCATCTGCTCGCCACAATTGGTGAAATCCCAGAACCTCAGGGATCCTGGCCGAGCTCCCTCTAAGGACCAACTAGCTCCAGGCTCAGAGAGGGAGGAAATCCACCCAAGGTCACACAGCATGGCGCTAGCAGGGAGGGGAGAGAGCACATGCAATCTGTTCTTACTCTGTGCCCATGGTGTTGAGGCCACACGGCTGCCTGAACCTTGGTCGATCCTCACAGCAACCCCGGAGATCTCAGGGGCGAGCCTGAGCCACCGCCAGAGCAGGGCACCCAGCCCTCCCAGCCTGGGGCTGAGGGGCCGGAAGAAGCAAAGAGACAAACGTACGTGCACTTGCTGCCACTTGGAGATGCCGTGAGCGGGCGGAACAGCGGGAGCCACAGAGCTGGCTGCATTGCTGGGGCCACAGGCTTCCCGCAGCGGGTCCCCCGGCTCCCAGGGCGGCCGGGGCAGTTACTGCACACCCGCCGTGGGCGCACCACATTCCCACATGGCTGAGGGAACATCGGGAGCGCTCCCCCAGTGAGGTCCAGGGCCGAGACAGCCCCTGAGGTCCCTCGGCTCAAGGGCTCTGTCTCATCTGGGCAACTCAGGAGGCCAGTAAGGCTGGAGCCAAGTGGATAGCAGATGAGGGGTGGCAGCGAGGTGGCCAGAGGGCTTGGGGCTGGCTCGTCAGGGTCTTGTCACCACACGTACGCCAGCTCCTGAGTGAGCCCAGGCAGAGGACAGGCAGGGTCCACCCCGCACCGACCCCGGTGTGCCTGGCCTGGGGCGTCAGCCAGCACCCTGTGTTCTGCTTCTTTCCTTCCCGGCCCTGAGCACGCCTAAGCCGTCCCATTTTTCATGGCCACACTGGCATGTTTATGTCTCGTCTTCCCTGGGGAGTGTTGCTTCCAGGACGACAGGGACGTTGTCTGATGTGCTCACCCCTCTGTGCCCAGAGCAGTGCCTGGCACATGGTAGGCGCTGGATAAACGCTGTCGAATGAAGGAATTGGATGAATGAATGATTGCCAGTTCTGTGCTCACTGACTTCTGCCCCCCAAACCCATTCCCTGTCAGTCTTCCCGAGTCTGTGACACTTACTGGGCACCTATGGTGTGCCAGTCCCTGTGCAAGGGGCTAGGCACCAAGTGGTGACAGAACAACAGCCCCGCCCTCGTGGAGTTGACATTCAAGTTGGGGATTAATAAATATCAGGAGGAGACAGTGCCTTGAAAAGAAAAAGGCAGGAGAGGGGGGCCCATACTGCTGGGGTGGAGGGACTGCAGGTTAAAATCAAGCAGTCTGGGAAGGCCTCCCTGAGCAGGTCACAGCTGAGCAAAGACTAACAGGCGAAGGACTGAAGGAGAATCCATCTGGGGAAGAGCATTCCTGGCAGCGGGAACAGCAGGTGCAAAGGCCCTGAGGTGGGATTTCACCGCTTGCTTCCGCTCGCCCCATGCCCCGCCCCTCAGGAAACCCCGCAGTTCCACCTGCTAAATTCCAATCCTCCTGCCACCGTCGCTTGACTGGATGTGGCCAGTGGCTGCCTCGTGGCCTCCCTGGGCCACACTTGTCCGCTAACCTCCTCTTTGCATGGCAACTGGGCACATGACCAGTGTCTGGGAAATGTTGGGGTAAACAGGGGCTATTTCCTGTCCTTAGGCCTCCGTCCCTGAGGAGAGATCACGGCGCCCAGGGCTCATGTCTGGGTGGAGACTGTTTCAAACACAAGACCAAGGGTCTGTGGGAGCCCAGATGAGGTGCTGAGCCAACCCTGAAGGACTTCCTGGAGGAGGAGAGGGTGAGTGGTGCAGGTTCTGGAAAGGGTGTCCCCTGAAGAAGAAACCACCGAGCATGGCCCTGGAGGTGGGGAAATGGAGACCTGAAGGCTGAGCCAGGCTGGAGGGAGGTGGGGAAGAAAACAGGGCCCCCAGTGAGTCATCAGGCCTTCCTCTGGGGCCCCATTATGACTTTTAAGCACCCCAGGCACTTTTGCCTTCATGAGCCCCTTCCTCCATGAAAAACAATGAAAATTATATTCTATGACTGAATGGGTATAAAGGTGAATATTAATCTGTTCATTGTCTACTCACCTATTCATCCCTCCTTCCCTCCCTCCCTCTCTCTTGACCCACCTGCTCACCCCATCCAGTTGTCCATCCTTCCCTTACATACACTCACCTATCTGTTCGCTCATCCGTCCACATGTCCATCTGTTTTATCTCTCCATCATTTACTGCGTCAGTCTCTACATTCCTCTCTCGTCTCTAGAGATTTTTCCAGCATCCGACCCCAACCTTCCCAGCACAAACCCCCTCTTCACCTCCTACTGCCGACAGATCCAACCCAGACTTCAAGCTTAGCTGGGCTTCAAGGCCCTGCCAAGTTACCTCTTCTCTTCTCTCACCGCTCCCACCGTTGGTCCTAGAAGCTTGTGGGCCCGAGGCACCGCAGCTACTGTGCCCAACGGGTAAGTTGTCCTCAGGTGTCCCCCTCTGGCCTGGGTTGGAAGCTGTTCCTGAGGGTCTGTGGCTGGGCTCCTGCAGCCCAGAGAGGAGGGGTGAGCCACGATCACAGGGGCTGGAGGGGAGGGGATGAATGGAAACAGGTTCGTGCACCGGGCCTCGGGTGTCTCACTTGTAATGAGGGGGAGGAGGGCAGTGTCATCCCCCCACATTCTAAGCTGGTTTCTAGACTCCCTAGGCTGCCTGAGTACCAGGGTGGTGGAGGAGGGGGGGCTTGCTCTTCCCTTTCCTTTCTGCCACTTATCCACTTAACAGCCCAGGAGGGGAAGGCCTGCTTCTGGAGGGGGCATCTCAGCCCCATTAACACTGTTAACAGCCCCTGGGGAAGCAGCGGCCACCAGGTCGCAGTTGCTTGGCCATTAGCCCCATCCCAACCCTCACTCCAGCCTTAGGACCTGCACTTCCTGGCAGAGCTTCTGGCCCCTCACACCAACCCCTGCAGGCCTCAGAGGCCCGCACCTCTGGTCAAGGACCGGTCGGCCTGTACAGGGCTGTGGAGGACAAAGGCAAGGGAGAGCCTGGCAGGTGTGAGCCGGTGGCTGGACCCACGGAGCAGGTGGTGATGGCAGGTAGAGAGGTGTGGGTCGCGGGGCCAGCAACTCAGCACGAAGTCCCCTCTGTCCCTTTGCCAAGTAGGAGTTGTACGCTGTTCTCTGCTTTCTCCCCTCCAGCATATGTGAAGTGCCTTTTATCCAGGAGTAGCTGTGCCAGGTCAGGCAGTCAGTCAACAAACGCCCATTGAGCTAACAGCCAACAAAGTTCTATCACGCCCTGCATGCGAGGACAAGACTTAGGCTCCCCTAATTACAGAATTCATTCATTCACCAACACATATTTATTGAGCACCCACTGTATGCCAGGCCCTGAGCACAGCAGTGAAAGAGACAAATATTCTGGGCCTGGGGGATGAAAAATGAACATGTGAAGGAACAAACGGGATAATTTTTGAAAGGAAAGTGCCATGCAGAATATAAAACGTGGTTTCACGTGAGACAAAGACGGGTGGCTTCTGTGGTCTGAGGACTCGCGGGGAGGCTCTTGAGGAGGACACCTTGGAGCTGAGGCCTGGATGGTGTGGAGCCTGGTGAGCGGAGAGCTAGGGGAAGAGTGCTACAGTCAGCAGCAACAGCAAGTGCAAAGGTCCTGAGGTGGGGACGGAAACGAGGAAGCCAGTGAGAGGGAGAGAGAGAGGTGGGAGAGGGCACGGGGAGGACTGAGGGGACCCAGGAGTCTGGCTTCCTGTCACGCACAGGACAGCTGCTGGCCAGCTCAGAGCACAGGGGACACGATCCAGCTCGGGTTTCCTGGGACCCGTCTGGCTGTACGTGGCTGGAAAGGGGCCAGCAGGGAGGCTGAGGGGTGGCTTCTGCCTGTGTCTTGGTGAGCCTCACGGGCTCCAGCCAGCAGGGAGAGCGGAGGGTGGGGATTGCTTGGACTTGCTTGGACTCCCAGTCATCAGGAATTAGAAGCCTCAGGAATCTTAGAATTAGACTCTCCCAGTTAGGGCTAGAACGGGAAGCCTCGCAGCATCTTGGCCTTAGACGCTGGCAGGAAGCTCAGGGAGACCTGGTCCCTTGCCTTGTGGCCTCAGCCCCCTGGGCCCACCCCGACCAGCATCCCTCATGGCGGGGGACGGGGGGGGCGGCCCGTGGACCCGTGTCCCTCACGGCGGGGGGGCGGCCCGTGACCAGCGTCCCTCGTGGGAGGGCGGCCAGTGGCCCAGGCTGCCCGCGCTGAGCGCTTCGTTAATATTCCTTTAGTGGCTCCTCGTGAGGTCCTGGCGAGGTGCGGGCCGCTCTCCTGCCGGCTTCGTGGAGGAAGGAGCCGAGGCTCAGCGAGGGTCCGGATCTGGCCTCCGCCTGCCCGGCCGACCTCAGGGGACAGGCGGCAGAGCAGCGTGAGTGGGCTCGGCGGGAGGGTGGCCGCGTGCCTGCCCTGCCTCCGGGGTTGCGGGGGGCGGCAAGACGGTCTTGAAGGGAGGAGGAACGTCAAGTGGTGTCTAATTGGGATGCTCGAGGAGAAAAACTGTGACAAGTGCTCAATTATTTCACACCGAGCCCGCCGGTGCGAGCAGAGAGCCCCGGACGTTGGCAAAGCTGATGTGTGTGTGTGTGTGTGTGTGTGGGGGGGGGGCACACTGGTGTTGGGGGCGGGAGGGATGGAGGTCCTTCCTTCTGGTTGCGAAGCCAGGAGGGTCTTCCTGCCCCACAGTTCACTCCCTCATGAGCCTCTGATGGAGGAATTTCAGGCGTCATGGGGGACACTTTGGTGAGGATTCCAGACCCCTCTCTCCTTGATGGCGCTGGGTGGAAAGGGGGGCACCCTGTGGAGGACAGACCCCCGTTTATCTCTGTCTGGGTCACTACCAGCTTAACACCTTCCATGGCCCCCCAGCGCCCTCCTGATAAGGTCGCAGCTCCACCGGCCTGGGTGGTCCTTGGCAGCCTGCCTCACAGCCTCCCTCAGGCCCTGCCCACTCCCTGCTCTGAGCCACTCTGATGCTTAACCAGGCCTGGGAGGTTCCTGCTGCCTGGACCTCCACCTTCCTTTTGTTCATAGCTGGAGAACTTGACGTCTTCTTTCCTGGCTTGGTTCAACTTTTCTCCTCAGTAAACCGTCTTGTGTATTTCACCTGCTGGCAGGAGTCCCTGGTATGTCCTTGGGTAAATCAGCCCCTGCCAGGGCCTCACTTACCTCATCTATTCAACTGGGGTGGGGGTTGGACTGAAAATTCGGAATACTGAAGTGCCTGTGCTGGGAAAGACGGGATCTCCAACCCACAGGCCCCGAGAAGGTTTCCACAGCGGTTGGCCAGAGATCAGGCACCCTCAGGGGCTCTGCCCCCAACAGAGCCTGGCCCTTGGCAGGTGGTCAGGATGAGTGAGGCAAAGCTGAACATTATGGTTTCCATTTTACAATTAAATTTTAAATTTCAAACTAAGTTTTTAAAACATGATTTTGCCTTCACAAATATGTCTGGGAATGGAACAGTGGCTGGGAAATGGGAACCTGATGGAGAATCATTGCTGGGGGCTCTCTGGAGCCAGCCCCAGGGACCTCCACTTCTCCATCTGTGAAATGGGAACACCGATTGTCTCCTTAGTCCTGGGGCCAAGATGAGGCCTCCAGGGACCGCCGAGCTCTATTAAAGAGGCTCAGTGCTTCTGACAGTAGCTGTAACGGTCCGGGGGCAGAATGCGTGAACAGCCCTGTGCCTCAGAGGCAGGGGTGGGGGCTCCTGGAGTCCTTCCTAATATCCCTCCCTGGTCCATGATCAGCAGCCTGGGTGCAGCTGCTGGAGCAGCAGGAAAGGGGCGGGAGCAGGGTGCTGCTGGAGGAAAGCACACGCCCCCAGGGGCCCATGCAAGCTAACGGCTGCAGTGTGAGGCTGCCAGGGGCCCCGAGACCTGCAGCCCTGGGTGGGGGCATTGTGCCATGTTACAGGTGAGCAGTGGGGACCTCCGCTCTCAGGGAAGAGGAGGAGGGCAAGGAGGAAGAGCAGAGACCTTTATGCTCTCCCTTCCCTCCTTCCCTCCTTCCCTCCCTCCCTCCCTCCCTCCCTCCTTCCTTCCTTCCTTCCCTCCTTCCCTCCTTCCTTCCCTCCTTCCCTCCCTCCCTCCCTCCTTCCTTCCTTCCCTCCCTCCCTCCCTCCCTCCTTCCTTCCTTCCCTCCTTCCTTCCCTCCTTCCCTCCTTCCTTCCCTCCTCCCTCCTTCCCTCCCTCCCTCCTTCCTTCCTTCCCTCCTTCCCTCCCTCCCTCCTTCCTTCCCTCCTTCCCTCCCTCCCTCCTTCCTTCCTTCCCTCCTTCCCTCCCTCCCTCCCTCCCTCCTTCCTTCCCTCCCTCCTTCCTTCCTTCCTTCCCTCCTTCCCTCCTTCCCTCCTTCCCTCCCTCCCTCCCTCCTTCCCTCCTTCCCTCCTTCCCTCCTTCCTTCCTTCCCTCCTTCCTTCCTTCCTTCCTTCCTTCCTTCCTTCCCGCCTTCCCTCCTTCCTTCCCTCCCTCGCTCCCTCCCTCCCTCCTTCCTTCCTTCCTTCCTTTCTTGTCTTGTTCACATCACCCCTTCTTCCCTCCCTTCTTTATTTCAGTAAATGTTCCCCAGCTCCTACTGTGTACCAGACAGCTTGCTGAGTGTTGGGGACAACTGGACAGACACAGGCTCTGCCCTTAGGGCCCTGCAGCTGGGTGGGGGGGGGGGGAATGGGGAGAGGCAGATTCTCAAGCGCCTTCCAGGAACTGTGGATGATAATCCACAGTTACAGCCACCAGCCCCCTTGAGCGTCCTGGGGGGAGGAGCCAAGGGGCCTTGTCTGTCAGGCTCACTTGTTTGCTCCAGAGGCTTCTCCTGACGCCCTTTTGGAACCTAAGTCAGCTCAGGTCACCCCTCAGCTCAAAACCTTCCCGTAGCTCCGCCTCCCTCGGAGACAAAGGCAAAGGTTTCTCGAGGCTCCAGAGGAGCCCCTCCCGAGCCTCCGCCCCTCTTGGCCCCTCTGCTCAGCCCCTGGGCTTCTGGAGCTCGCCTGGCGGGTCCCACCTCAGGGCCTTTGAACATGCTGCTCTCTCTCCAGTTATCCTCATGGCCCCTCCCTCGCCTCCTTCTCAGTGAAACTTTTGTGGCCCAACCTAAAATTGCACCCCCGGTCCCTGCTCTATTTTTCTCCATAACGCTTGACATTCCAAGTCCTCACTCAGCTTGTTTATTCCCTGTCTCCTGCACTAGAGCCCCAGCTGCTCAAGGACAGGGGTTCTGTTTGCTTTGTTATTGCTCTGTCCCCAGCAGGTGACACAGTGCCTGACACACCGTGGGTGCCCAACAACTGTGACTTGAATGAATGGATGGTTGATTGATTGATTGCCTCCAGGGCACCCTGCCTGCTCTAGTTGCCAGTCTGGGCTTAGCTGGAGAAGAGTGTGAAGGGCTGAGGGTGGGCAGTGGCCCTCCCTCCCCCTCTGCCCTCTTCCACCATGTCAGCCCCAAGGCCTCCACTGGGTCCAGAAGGTGGAGACTCAGGTAAGTTTGAAGTGTGGGTCTAACTATGTCAGCAGTGAGTGGCAGAGAAAGGGTTTGTACTGGGAAGGTTGAGGTCAGATGGAGGTGAGAGATGAGTGAAAAAACTGATGCTCTAAATGATGAAGAAAGGAAACCGATGGAAAGGTAGGTGAATGAGGGGGCAGATGGATGGGTAAATGGATAGATGAATGGATCAATAGGTGGCTAGATAGACGGATGGATGGATAGATGGACAAATGAGTTGATGGATGGACGGACAAATGAATGGATGGATGGGTCGATCGATGAGTGGTTGGGTGGGTGAACAGATGGCTCGGAGAAGGATGCGTATGATGAAGATGAGAAGCAGCTGTCATGTACTGAGTGATTCCTGTGTGCCCTGCCTGCATTTCACACAATCAATCTCATTTAATTCCCATTACAACCTTGTGAGGGAGGCATTTATGTCCCCATGTTACAGACGAAAATAACCGAGCCTCAGAGATGTGAAATGACTTACTAAGGCCTCACAGCTGAGGAGAGGTTGAGGCCAGATTGGTACCCAGGTTAGCTTAGCCTTAAGGGCCGCCTTGCTCTTGATGGGGTCACCACCACACAAGCGGGCACCCTCTGGGGACAGGCAGCCCCTCTGGGCATCTCTGAAGCTCCCTCCAGCTGGCCTCTGGGGGAGGAAGTCTCTGTGAAGACCTGTTGGCTCCAGTCTGATGTTTACAGCGTCGTTTGGCCCCATAGGAGTGAGGTAGTGAGAGCAGCCCACCCACAGCCAGGTTGTCACCCAGCGCCCTGCCTACAGGAAAGGGGGTGTGGGTGGGAGGGCGACAGGCGTGGTTCGCGGCAGGCAGAGGGAGCCTGTTCCATCTGGCCCCGCCACCCCAGGGCCTGTGCTTCAGCCAGCCCCACAGCCTCAGAGCCCCGAGCCTCAGTGCCCAGTGGGTACAACAGGGATCCTACTGCCCAGCTCGCCCCCTGGCACGTTGGGAACGTACCGTGAGCTGATGAATGTGAAGCGTGTGGCACGCAGTCGGTGCTCAGCTTCTACTGACGATGATTCCAACCAGTTCTGCCGTGTCCTTGCCGGGACCTCTGGCCAAGTCACTTCTCCCTGAGCCTGTTTCCTTCTCTTTAAAACAGGGGTGTGGATGCCTAGTGTGCAACTTTATTAAGAAGATTCTATTCGTTGAACAAAGCTTTATTTCCCCAGGTAACTCTAGGTGCTGGGAATGCAGCAGTGAATAGAACAGATAAACGTTCTTGCCTTTGGGGCGAGATAACATAACAAATAAGTAAATTACACACCATAGCATGTGGGGTTTAGTGGTATAGAGGAAAGTAAAAGGAAAAGGGGTGGATGGAGCTGGGAGGGGTACAGTTTTAAGTAAACATCCAGAAAGGCATATCCCTGAGAAGAGACACGTGAATAGAGACCTGAGGCTGGTGAAAAAGTGAGCCATGCGGAGATGTGGGGGAAGAGCATTCTGGTAAAGGAAGCAGCAAGTGCAAAGGCCTGGGGTGGGCAGGACCTGGTGTGTTCCAGCAATAGCAAGGAGGTGTGAGAGGAGGGGATAGGAAATAAGATCCGAGAGGTCGTGGAGGTCTTGAGGCTGCGGCTGAGTTGGGAGACGTGGGAGGGTTTTGAACAGAGGGTTTCACAGGCTGCCAAATCTGTGATGTGTGAGGAAAGGGCCATTTCTCCCCAGCAGAAAAGCCCCTCTCCTGGGCCTTTCAGAGGCTCAGCCCTGCCCTCCCGGCTCTCACCCCATCCTCTCACCCCCGGTGACCCCTGTGGAGGCTGCAGGAAGCTGGCGGCTGCCCCTGACCAGGGCTCAGGCAAGGGCTGGCATTAAGAGCCCACGAGCCCCAGGAGCCAGGTGGAGACAGCTCCTACATCAGCCCCTCACCTGAGACCCCAAACCTGCAAGGAGGAGACTGCAGATGGGCAGGAGGGCAGGTGCCTGGAAGTGGCTGCCCAGCTCCACGCCTAACCCACATAACCCAGTGTCACCTTCAGGAACTCTATCTTTTCCATTTGGAAATGGTTTGTGGTCCAGGTTTTTCCCGAGACAGAAACCCCTAAGGATGTGCATGTCACAGCCAGGCATAAACCGAAATGGTTTCTAAAGCAAAACGACAGAAATCCTTTCTCAGTCTCCCTCTGCCCTCCTCAGATGATGCTGGGGGTAGGGGTGTGCCCAACCTTCAGAGCCCCTGAGACTGGCAAGGCTGAAAGGGGCCCCAGCCAGGCTGGGGGGCCCGGGTGGGGGGCAGTGCCTGCTTCAGCCAGTGTGAGCTATGTGCTGACACAAAGCCCTGAATTCCACATCTTGCTTCCCTCAGTGCTCCCATTTTGTGCCTAAGCCCTGGCTCGACTGAAGGCCCAGGAGGGATCCCAGGACAATGGTGCCCCGGCTCTGGGCACTGACCTCGTGGCCATGCATGGGCAGGCTCAATCTCTGCACGCCCCACATCCCGCTGCACACACACACACACACACACACAGACACACACACACACACAGACACACACACACAGACACACACACACACACACACACACACACACATGAGACAAGTTGACCAGAGTCCCCGCCCAGACGTCTGAAACCTGCTGCTCAAGGACAGAAGGGTCCTGGCTACTTGCACACCTCTTGTAATAACGGCACTCACTGCCCCTCGCGGCAGCCGTGTCTGGCTTTGAGCTGCTGGGGTCGCAGGAAAGCGAGCAGCGCTTCTGCAGAAAGAACTCAGCAGAAAGAGGCTGAGCTTTGGCCTCCAAGAGACCCTGATCCCACACACACTGCCTGGTCCCACCACCAACCCTTTGTCCTTACTGTTCCCTCTGCCCCCAGTGCCCTCCCCGCTCCCATTCATACTGTAATGCTGGCCCTTTAGGCACCCGAGGACTGGGGGGAACTTGGACCCTGGAACTTCATTCCTCGGGGAAGGGAGCAGTGCGGCTGTTCTGAGCATCGAGTCTGGAGTCAGCTACTTCGTGGCTGTGTGACGTTGGACTTCACATCTCTGTGCCTCGGTTTCCCTCAACGTAAGATGGCCAAGATGCTCCAACTAGGAGAATGGAGATGTGGGTGGAGAGGCTGCCTGGAGAATTCAGTGTATGGGACCCAGGGATGAGCTGAAACACCCTGAGGTCTTGGGGCATCCCCAAGAGGCAGGGGTTTTGGGTGTCCATGTTCAGCTGAGCTGCCTGCGTTGGGAATCCGAGGAGAGGGCTGCTTTCTCCACACAACCCCCCTGCTCCCTTCCAGAGCCCCTTATTGTGGACGGCTCCTGCATCTTCCCAGCCTCCGGATTGGGAGGGGCTCCCCCACCCAGACCCTCTCGTCACTCTCCCTGCCTCGTCTTCTGAGAGCCAGTTTCAGGTGCTGGAGATGCTGGCTCTCCAGGGGCTTCTGGAGTAGCCAGAGGCATCAGGAGCCTCGGCCCAGATGCCGGGGAGGGACTGAGACCTGCAGCTGGGGAGGAGGGCTCCCCGGCAACCTCGGAAATGGCGAGGCCAGGAGTGAATGTGTGAGGCCTCTTAGGGCACCCCCAATGACAACACCCCCGCCCGGCCCCCAACCCCAGGGCTCAGACATCCCCTTCTTGGTCTGACCCCCTGAAGGGGCGTAGGGACACTGGAGCTTGTGCCGATAGATGTGCAAGGCCCAGATCAAGGAAGGGTGAGCTTGGGGCTCTGAGGCACGTGGCCACAGGCCTAGGAGTGGAGTTGTGGAGTCTCGGCAGGAGTGTGGTCGGTGGGTCCAGCACCATCGTGGTGCCGTCCCTCTGGGGGCTTCTGGCCCATTCCTGTGCCTTAGACCCCTCCTCAGAATCTTGGTCTTAAATGCATCAAATAACACCCAGGATTCCAAAGGAGCCAGTTATCACAGTGGCTAAAAAGCACATTTGTGATATGGTACGATGTGTGCTTTTTTGTGAACGCATCGATGATAATGTTGAGTGGCAGATTTAATCCCAACCATAATTTGGGGCCAGAGATGAATGTAAATGACATTTGCAGAGGTCTGTAACACCAAGAGTGGGATATGAACGCATCTGTGACTTTTCTTGGTGATGAAGTCCTAGGCGCTGCTGCTGATACCAGCGTTTGCTGCCTCAATTTACAGTTGAAGGAAACGGTAAATTTCAGCTGTGCCTGGTAAAAATAGTGATACTCTTCCCATTCAAACACACGGGCCCCGAGTTCCATCCCTGACGTTTCGCCTGCTCCCGCCCTCCCTGCCGGGAAGAGCAGCACCACCGGTAATGCCACAGTCAGTGATGGGCGGCGACAAGTGATGATCACTGGTCTTTATGGGGGCTTTGCACTGTGCCAGACACTGGGTGAGTGCTTTCCTGCATCTTATCCTCACCACAGCCCTGCAGGGCAGGCACTAGTATAGTCCCCATCGTGCAGAGGAAGAAACTGAGGCACAGAGAAGTTAAATGACTCGCCCAAGGTCACACAGCTTGTAAGTGATGGTGTCAGGATTTTAACCCAAGCCTGTCTGACCCCAGGACCTGTGGTCGTTACTGAATCCTCTGTGTTCAGGGGGACATTCCCTGGGGCTGGGCTGGGCTCCGTGGATGTGCAGCTGATTCTGTGTTTATCATCCCCATCCCTAGGCAGGCTAATGGACTTCAGACGGAGGCGATACGATTGCCCCCGTGCCGTGGATGGGCCGGCCTGGTGGGAGGGATTCCTCCAGCTCTGAACAGAGACCTGCACTGAACCTACTGCCAAGATGCCAGGAGGGGTGGCGCCCCGGGCCAAGGGAACAGGGGGGCAAAGGTGTGTCAGGACCCTATAGACCATCGGGGGACCGTGCACGTCCCTCAGACCAGCAGGTCCTCCTGGCCCCTGGCACTAGGCGAGGCTGTCCCCGAGGAGCTTCTGTGAGATTCAGGTCATCACAGAGTGTTTATTAATCCCACAGACAGGATGGGGTCGGGCAGCTCCTCAGGGAATCTGGAGTGGAAGAAGCCGGTCATGGGAAGGAGTGAGGGGGCGGGTTCAGGACGGCTTTCTGGACCAGCCTCCTGGGCAGCTGAGAGTCCCAGAGTGGGGAGTCTCCTTCTCCCCTCAGCTCTGGGCTATTTTTTAAATGAATTAATGTGGCGGGGAGGCGCACGGAACCCTTGAAGGTGGTGTAAAGGCACAACGAACTCACAGAGAGCAGCTCGCCTCCCTCCTGTCCCCTAACCTCCCAATTCTCTTCTTGGGAGCCAGTTTCTGGTGTCTTTCCAGAAGATTCTATCCAACACCCTAGGGTGTGTGTGTGTGTGTGTGTGTGTGTGTGTACATATCCTGCTTAAATAAAATCCCAATGATGGCATTCAATCCCCTTTCTTCTGCATTGTGCTTTTTCACTATATCTTAAAGAATTTGCCTCGTTAGATCCATTCAACAAATATTTATTGAGCAGCTACTAAGTGCTGTCTTGTGGCCGACAGACCAGACCTCTGTCCTCATGGAGCCCAGTCGTCACTCCCCACAGCTGTGTGCCCGCCGCACCTGTGCCATGGTGTCCTCACCTCTCCAGGGAGCAGTGCAGGGTGCTGCTACTACAGAGCGGGAACTTCTGAGGTACGTCTTGGTACCCGTGTGCAAGCACGTCGGTGGGATGAATTCCCAGCATCAAAGGATGTGTCTTCTTAACTTGGCCAGCTGTGGCCAGACCGTGGTTGAAATGTCAGGGCCTGGGCGGAGGCAGGGAGGTGACCCAGGCTGGAGGTGATGCCGATTCTGGCGGAGAGGGAGATACGGAAGCTGGAAGTGGGGCCTGTTGGGGGAGGCGAGAAGCCCCCTCTGGCCTCAAGGAGCCCCCGGTGTGAGGGGTAGGCAGGCTTGGAGGCTGTGGGTGCCCAGAGCAGGTGTGGGACCCGGCCTGGGAGGGCGGGGCGCCAGGGAGGCCGCAGGAGCCCCCACTGCGCCGGGCGCGTCCGGGCACTGTCCCCGGGAGAGCTGCGTCCTCTGTCCCCTCATCCAGTGAATCCCCCGAGGGCCTCCCAAGCGCCAGGCACCGTACTCGGGCAGCACTGTACCCATTCTACAGCAGAGGAAACGGAGGCTTGGACGGGGAAGGCAGGAGCCGAGGCCCCAGAAACCCAGTCTCCTCCTTCTCCCCACTCCGCCCCCTGTCCCTGAGAAGAGCCCAGGCTGTGGGTGCTCCTTAAATAGGAGCTTCCACCCAGACTGATCCCTGGAGCTGGACCTCAGGACACCAGGGAGCTTCGTCCACCCCGTCGCTTTATTACATTTACAGGATAACTTGAGTTAAAAAATGCTGAAGTGATCAATGCTTTCTGCACAAAGTTAAAAAACAAAACAAAACCAGCCCTGAAGCCCACCTGTCCTAAGTGTGCAAACTACTCTCGCTACTCAGAGTGGAGGTTGAGCTCCTGCTGAGGTGTCCAGCGGGGAGAGCACAGGGGCAGGGACCCACTAGGTGGGCCTGAACCCAGAGCACTCAGGAAGCAGGTGTAGACATTTGCTTCCACACAGAAGTGAATGAGGGGGAAAGTCTCCAAACCTCCAGGTTTTTTGCTTTGCTGATGCAAATATATCTGTAGTTTTTCTTAACATAAATAGGATCATGTAATAGGCCCTATTCTGCCTCTTGATTCTTTGCGAGGGGCCGCGAGGAAGGGGAGACAGGGTGTCTTGGCCAATTCACTCTCCGTTGTCAGGCCTTACAGATCTATTTCGGAGTCAGGCCCAATTCAGAGAAGAGACTGAGGCAGAGGGCTCCAGCCCTGCCCCCTTGTAGGATGGAGGGGTGAGGGGCTGGTCCTGGGGACAGAGGCCCCATCCGTGGCGATCTCAATGGGCAGGCCAGGGAAGAGGCGGGCAGTGCCCACCTGGGGTGGAGGGGCTGGTGATTGGCTGGATTATCCCAGCGGGGAGGCCTCCCTGGGGAAAGATATTTTTAACTCTGAGAGCTGAAGCGACTTCCCTCTTTCCCTCTATTGCCCTTTATTCCTGTCATCCTGGGGCCTGCAGGCCATCCCCGTCCCTCTGGAGGAAGGGAGAAGGTGAACGGGAAGGGCAGCAGGTGGCCTCACCTGCACCAAGTCCTTTACCCCCACGGTTCTGCCAAGGAAGAGGAAAGAGAGCTTGGGAAAGTTTGCGGGGCTTTGTGGAGGCCTTGCTGGTCTTCTTACATCCACCAGCAACCCCTCGAGGGCATGGAGAGGAGTCTTAGAACCTACCTCAAAAATCTCTCAAGTTACAAAAGGAATTATTGCTGTTGCAAAACTCGAAGTTCAGGGGTGGATCTAAAGGGCCCCATAGGCCATGTCTGGAGTCTGTTTCTTGCACCCTCACCTCTGCTTTCCTCTGGGTGGGGGTCCTCTCAGGTGGGCTCAGCCCACGTTGGGGCAAGGGTGTCCCCAGCAGCCCCTGGGCATAGAGTTCCTTTCCCAGCTGATCCAGCCAAAGTCTTAGGGCCGGTTCTCCTTGGCTGGCTTCGATCACATGTCCACACCCCCAACCAATTACAGTAAAGCTTACAGCCAGGCCTGGGTCACCTGCATTCTGGGCCGGCTGTGGTCCCAGCCATCCCTCCAGCAAGCAGATGGTAGAGGGCATGGGTAGGTGTGGGTAAGGTTCTCAGGAGAGGGGCTTAAACAGTGGGAGAATGTGGACCACTGATGCCTCCAAAGTGGCCCAGCCAGGACAGCACCCGCCCAATGCACAGAAGGTATTGGATCGAGCGGCCTTCACCCCGGTGCTGCCCCCTGGCCTCTAGACAGCTGCAGCTCCAGGGGCGCGGGGAGGAGGCCGCGTGCAGAGCCTGTGCAGGAGGGAAGCGTCAGCTGGCCAGCTCCAGGCTGAGATCGATGCCTGCTTCCTGACGGGGTGGGCGGGACTCAGTGTCCTGTTTCCAGGGCTGCCCTCCATTCCTGAAGTTCTGCTCTCCTCAGATCGATGCCGTAGGGTCAGCCCGGGGCCTGCAGGTGCCTGGGGACGGGGGAGCGCAGGGCCGGGAGCTCGCAGGCTGTCACTTTCTTGACCTCTCCCTGCCATCATGTCTCCACAGCACCCCTGACAAAGGGCCTCGGCCTCGGCCTGCACACCTGTCATGTCTTCCCCAGGCAATCCCTTCCCACTGTTTTGGGGGCCCTGGGCTGTGAGCATGCTGGGCGGACGTTGCCCCTGCCCTCATACAGCTGACAGACCTTGGAGGAGACAGACAGTAAACGAGGTGCCGCAGAAAGTGGCCAGCTGGGAAGAAAGTGAAACGGGGGACGGGAGACTGTGTGCAGGCCTCTCCAAGAGGGGCCCTGAGCTGCCCCCGAAGGAAGAACAGTCTGGGGAGAGATCCCAGCAGCAGAACCAAGCTGGTGGTGTCTGAGGCCTGGCTGGCTGGCCGGTGTGTTGGGAACAGGGGGGCTGAGGAGGGGGCACACTGGGACTTTGGTTCTCAGTCGTGCCCTGGGAGGCCATGAGCCCATTTTATGTTGCGAGGGTCTCCTGCTGAGGAAGGAGAAACCCGGGCAGGCTCCTGGGAGGAGGCAGCCCTCGGGGCTGTGGAGCTGGGAGGGGTCTTGGGGGCATCGAGGCAGCAGCCTGACGGGTGGGGTGCCCAGTTTTCACATCTCAGTCAATGGTTAATTTATGCTGGTGTCATCAAATTAAGATACAAGTATTAAAGGAGCCGACAGCTCCGAGCGTGTGGCCACTCAGACCAGTAAACCCCAGCCTGCGGGGGCCCCCTACCCACCCCACCCCTGCTCCTCATGGCTTTGTGGCCTCGGGAGCAGCCTCCCGTCTCTGGGCCTCACATTCCTCAAATGAAGGAGTGGTTCCAAATGGACCAGGGGCCCTTTGCCTCCTGGCCTGTGGCTCTGAGAATGCCCAGCTCAGAAAATGTTTTCTTGAACAGCTACTGTGTGCTCCGCCCAGGGCTGGGAGGGCCTGGGCCCCACCCTGGAGAGGAGGAGAGGATTTCAGGGTACGGGAAAGCTGGGCACATTCAGGGGGTGCTGGGAAGGGCCGTCTGTAGCCAGAACTCCTGCTGTGTGCAGGGCACCTACCTCCTCTGTCTCACTGGCTTCTCATGCAGTCCTGGGAGGGGGGTATTTTACAGAGAAGGAAGTGGGACCTCACAGGGAACATGTCCAAGGTCCCTCTACCGGCCCTGCTTGGCCTTTCTCCACACCGCAGGGAGGTGTGATGCCCCCCACTGCTCTGGGCAGTGCCCTGGGAGGGCCGAGAGCCCTCTGCCCACAGACCGGAAGCCCTGGGCCCCTCTGTGCTCCAGTTCCTGCACTGGGACGAGGGAGAGTCCCCCCCCCCCCCCAACCCCGGGAAGCTGGTTCCCCTTGTTGTCTAGCCAGGGACTGTGTGTCCAGGGAACATAGCGACTGCTGGTGCGGTGCGTTTAGGGTTAGGAATTGAGTTCCCGCCCAGCTGGTAGGTCGGGAGGGAGGGATGCAGAGCCTGAAGGGCAGCAGCCTAAGGAGTTAGGCTCACACCTCTGCGGGACCTTCTTGCTGGGTGACCTTGGGGAAGATACTCGCTGTCTCTGTGAAATGGGTCTGATAGTGGCTCTGGGGGAGGCTTGGGGCCCAGGGGGATGACCAGCTTGCCTCACGCTGGCCCTCTTGGTGAGCAGCTGGGTGAGGGCTCTGTGTGTGTGGGGTGTTCTGGGGCTGAGGATGCCCTGGGTACACCCCCTTGTCCCAAGAGCTGCCAGAATCCTAGACCCAGTGTTGCCCCAAGGTACTCCCGTCCATTCCCCAGCTGAGACCATTTGCTGGAACCGTCTCCCAGCTGAGGGGCATCCTGGCTCCCCTGGGGACCCTGGGTGGGGTCTCACAGGGTGGGTGTCTTGGGGCCCCTTCCTCCTACGGTGGAACCGTGTCCTCTGTCTTCTGGGGAACGGGGCAGGGGAGGGTGGGGAGCTGAGCCACTGCCCTCCTCGGTCACTGTGAGGGAGAGGGAGGAAAAGTTTCCTGAGAGCTTTTGGTCCCCCGGGAGCTGGTCTCTGAGGAGGAGAAAACCAGGACACCGTGTACCAGTCGGGCAGGACAGGTTGGGGGCATGGGGCTGGAATCTACTGGGATGCCCCTTCTCTCCGCCGCAGCCCCTCGCAGCCGTCAAGGCAAGGGGCAGGGGCTCTCATACTGGGGACAGATATGCTCCTGAACTTGTGAAATAGGGCCACTGTCGTGGTGACAATGAAGTGTCTTCGCGAGCGAGCGCTTGGCCAGCGTTCGGCATCTACCCAGCCGTGAGCCTGCCGAGGGCGTTAGGTGTGCTCTGTCCTCAGTTCTCACTGCAGCTGCAGGACGAAGGTGAGGAAAGTGAGGCACGGAGAGGCGAGGCGATCTGCCTCCACAGCTGGACGGAGGACCTGGTGTGGCTCCAGCCCTGGACAGCCTGGGGTGAGTTTTCCGGGTGGCCTCGGCCAGGCCAAACCCCCCAGCTGCCTGGGGCCGGGAGCCTGGGGCTGGTGGGGACTGCAGACCGCTCTGTCTGAGCCGTCAGCGATCTGGGCGGTGGCCAGAAAGCCATCCTCCTTGGTTAGAATCCTGCAGCCAGTCTCCCTGCTGTGCAGACACATAATTATATTTCACATTAAAGGGGAAGCTGGAGGCTGAGGGGGCCAGAGAGCCCTTTGAGGCTTGCGCTCTGAGCACAAACCTGCCTCCTTGGCCGAAATCCGTGGCCCCAGAGCCGAGCAAGGGGTCAGACTGGTGATAAAATGGGGTCTCCCTAGGCCAAGGCCCAGCTGGGCAGGTCTGTCTGCCGGGATGAAAGCCCTGGGCCCTGCCCAAGGCTGAGAGATCTGAGGCCCAGACAATAGGCCCCAGGAGGCTTGGAGGGCAGGGCTTGTGGGGACAGGCTGGGAAGAGGCAGAGGCAGGGGTGGCAAGAGAAGAGGGTCACATGGGGGTCAGGTCTGCAGAGAAAGAGGGCAGGGGGAGGAGCACAAAGAGAAAGCAAGAGAGGAAAAAGCCAAGCAGAGTACAAGATGAGGAGAGGATGCTATTAAAGAGGGGGAAACGCTTGTGTCCGAGTGTGCATGCCTGGGGCGCAACGGGAAAGGAGTCCATGGGAATGTACAAGCTGGGACCTGTGTGCACATGTGCCCTCCTGCAGCTATCCCCCTTGCACGTGCATGTATGAGTGTGTATTGCACCTGCAACCATCATGCATGTCACGGCATGCATTTTGCATGTGTGGATCCAGACGCCTGAGCTTGTGTACTCGGCTGTGTGCACACGTGTGTGTGCAAGATTTCCTTTCCTGTGTGTGCGCTCGCCATGCACCTGTGTGGGTCTCTGGGAGGACATGCCTCCGTGTGTGTGTGTGTGTGTGTGTATGTGTGTGTAGTGTGTGCACGCGCGCGCGCGCTCCAGTGCGCAAGTGGCTGGCCGTGTGTCTGTGTGTGGAGGGGGGCCGGGGCCGGGGACGCCGGGCCAGGCCTGGGCTGGGTGGGCGGGGGCAGCGGCGGCGCGGCGCGGGGCGGGCGTTCTCTCGGCGGAGAGTTAGAGTTGTTGCCGAGCTGGGTTCTGGTGACAGCCGGGCGCGGAGCTGGGTGCGCGCCGAGCCTCAGCTTCCCGCCGCCTCCTCGCCCTCCATTCCGCTCTCCCCGCCTTCTCCGGGCCTTGCCGCTGCCACCGCCTTCCCGGGAACGGCAGCCGAGGGCGAGGGCGACGGGCCGGAGGGGCCGGAGGGGCCGGAGCGGGCGTGGAGACGCGGGCCGCCTGGGCGTGGGGGAGCGCGCCCGGCCCAGCCCGGGATCAGATAACAGCCGGCGGGGGAGGGGGTGGGTCGGCCGCACGCGCCGCGGGACGGAGGGACGGACGCCAGCCGCGCCGACCGGAGCGTGCGCCCCGCGACCGGGGGCGCCGTCCAGGCGCGCGCCCCCGACCCGCGACCGGACCGGGGCGATTGGCGCCCCGCACCGACGCGCCCCTCAGCATGGAGCGCCCCCGGGGGCTGCCCTGAGGCGGCGGCGGCGATGCAGGCAGCGCGGCGGCTGCCGGGGCCAGGAACGGCCGCCCGGAGCTCGGAGGACGCGGAGCGCGCCGCGCCCGGGGCACTGACCGAGGTAAGCGCCGGGGGGCCCGGCTCCAGCTCCTCGCGGGCCCCCTTCCCGGCCGAGCGAGCACGAGGAGGTGCAGCAATTGGGAAGGTGGGGCGGCGGGGTCTGTTCGTCCTCTCGTTTTCTGCTTCCCCCCCCCCACCCTCCCTGGTGAGCGTTAGGAGGAAATGCTGACTGCGAGCTTTTCTCCTCTGCCATGTCTCCAAACCACCGCCGCCAGGGAACTTTGCTCCTTGCTAACCTTCGTCCTGGGGGCGCTCCGGGAAACTTTGAGGCGCCCTCGGCCCCCCTCTGGACGCCTCGCACGAGGGGGCTCGGGAGGGAGCGTGGGGAGGCGCTTCCGCAGGCGGCGTCAGTCTTACGAGTGACCTTCCCCGGAGACCCCCCGACCGGGGCGGGGGTGCCGAGCGGGGCGCGGACTACGGGCGGCCCGGAGAATGCCCCCAGGCCCAAGGGCTGCGGGTCCTTGGAGTCGTCGGTCTTTCCCACCTCCTGCGCTCTATTGGAGTAAAGATATTCTGGAAACGGTGTGGTCCTCTGGCGAGTGAGCCAGCCGAGGAGTCCAGCCGCACCTTTTTTCGCTTGTAGAAGTCGGCCTTGATCGCTCAGGGGTGGTCGCTTGGCTGAGAGGCCCCGCGGGTTTCAGGGCCGGGGGTCCCCTCACAGTGCTGACGTCTGCTCTGGATGTCCTGGGGCGCGGGGAGGGGCGCGGGGCGGGGGAACCAGCGGCAACTGGGTGGGGAGTTCCTGCGGGGCTTCAGATGGGATTTGAGGCCCCAGTGGGTGTCTGTGCTGCCTGTTCCGATGGAGTGTGCACATGTCACGTGAACATTTTAAAACCTGTGTTCAGAACTGGAGGTCACAGGCAAGTGTCTCTTTGGAGGTGGTCTTTGGTTCTGGGAGGTTCTCCTGCCTCCGCGCGGCCTGGATCTGCTGGGACCGGGGCCACCCTGCTCCCCGTTTCCCCAGCAGCTCTTCATCCGGGAGCCCTGCACTGCCTGGGACCTTTGCTCCTTTCTCCTGTGCTCCCCGTGCCCAGGACGGACCCTGGAATAAAGTGTTGGGGACCTCCAGCCCCCCATATCCGCGTCGCGGAGCCCGGGTCCGCAGGCTCCGTCTCCGGGGAGCGCAGAGGCGCCCACACGCCGCTGAAATCAGCAGCCGCCTCCTCGAAGGTGCGAACCCAGAAGGCGGTAGCCTCCAGCCTCCCCCTCGCCCGCTCCCAAGGTGCAGAGGACAGCCAGGCCCCGGCTGCCGCCCCATTCGGACCTCAGCCTCGGCTTGTGCTTCTCTGCAGCCCCTCATCGCAGGTCTCCGCCCTGGACCGCCACCACGTGGCTGGAGAGCGCCAGGGAGGGGAGAAGCCGAGGAGCGGTGGGGGCGTGTGGTCTTTTTGCGGCCAGCCCCTCCCCTCGTTGTGAGAAGAGCACCCTCCCCGCGCGCTGGGACCCCCAAAGAAACGCCTCGGCATGATCCGCCCCTCAGCCTTCTGGCGGCCCCTCCCCTCCAGCTAGGGGGCGGCAGCTCCAGGAGGGGGCCTCGGAAGGGCTCCAGTCATGTGGGCCCCAGACCCCTGAGGGAGAGCAGGGTGCAAGGGGGCAGGGGCTTGCTTGGGCACCCTTGGGGACAAGAAGGGGGCTCCAGTGTGCTGGACAACAGGGGAGGTCCCTCCTCTCTACGGGTGTACCGCTGAGCGCATATATTGGGCAGTCTATAGATGTTGGGTGTTGGCACACACCTGGCAGACCTGAATTTCCAGTCGCGGACTCTCTCCTTGTGCCCCCCTCTCCAGGTGAGGGCACAGCAGAGCCCCCTCCCAGCCCTGAAGGGGATGGACCTTCCCTCGGGCAAAGGGGCAGAGCCTAAGTTTGTTGGTCTATCCCTGGACCCCCTCCCATGCCCAACTGCCATGTCAGACCCCTATCAGGCTTCAGGTTGCTTAGGAGGAGACCCCTCCTCGAGGTATGTGCCTGGTGGACGGATGTTCAGTGAACTGTGCTGTGCTGTGAGGAAAAGGTGCCCAGAGAGGGGCAAGATCTTGCCCAAAGCCACACAGCAAGTCAGGGGTTTGAGCAGAAACCTCCACCTAGCTCTCGCCAGGCCAGAGGGCTGCCCTGCCAGGTTTCCTGCCCCAGGGCCATGGTGTCCCTCCTCTCAAGTCTGCCCAGAGCAGGACAGGGTAACCCTGGTGGCCCTGAGGCAGTGCAATAATAGTGACAGCAGTGGTAACAGTAACAACACTAACAGTGACAGCAGCGCCCTGCAGTTATGCCGCACTGGGACCAGCTCTGCCTGTGGGCAGTTTCCTCTGGCCTGGTGAGGCCTCTGGTGCCCTGGGCCACGGCTGGCAGCACCAAGCCCGGCACCAGGAGGCCTTGGCACAGCGTCTAGGGTGGAAGCAACTGCATTGTCACTCCCAGCAACCTCAGTGGCCCTTGTCTGGCTCCAGGCCGGAGGCTGCTGGAGCCCCCTCGGGGCCCACCTGATGTCCACTCTCAGGCTTGCTGCTCCCAGCTCGGGCCGGGCCGTCCCTCCGACAGGTGCAACTGGCGCCTGTTGCTGGGTCCCTGCCGGGGCTTTTGCTGTGAGTGATGCCTGGGCACACCTGCCCCTGCC
The DNA here is from genome assembly GCF_028564815.1 of Eubalaena glacialis. NCBI lineage: Eukaryota > Metazoa > Chordata > Mammalia > Artiodactyla > Balaenidae > Eubalaena > Eubalaena glacialis. The sequence goes on along the minus strand of NC_083734.1, from coordinate 1,218,864 downwards.
CTGGGGCTGCAGCTGGAGCCCTGTCTCGGGCTGGCATGGAGGAGAGGCTGGGAGAGAGGCAGCTCGTGGGCAGCAAGAGGGGTAGAGGCTGGCTGGCCACTGGGAAGGTGTGTGGGGTGTGGGCTCGGTCCACGGGATGGCTGCTCCAGGGGAGTTGGCAGTGTGGCAGGGAGACAGCCAGGGGAAGGCCAGAGATGAAAGAAAGCCAGCCTGAAACTGGGCCGCAGGCAGGGCAGGAGGCCCGGAGGCTTCAGAGGAGCCGTGGGGCTGGGGCTGGGGGTGGGGCTGGGCAGGCAGGAGGGTTTCCAGAGGATCTGGGGCCGAGGGCAGAACTGGAGCCCTCGCTGGGCACTGGCTGAGGGCCCAGCACTCTGCCAGCTGACTTAATTTCCTAATGGTCTGCTAGCGCAGAGGATGGCAGTAGCTCTGCGAGGCCCAGGGAGGCTCTGGGAGAGACTGGAGCGTGGCTCGGACCCAGAGCCCACCTTCCTGCATCCCACAGACCGCCTGTGCAGAATGCATCCGCCTGCCAGGCTGTCTGTGGGGGCTGCCCCCCCCCCTGCAGGGCTGGTCCCCTACAGGCCCTGGTGCCTGCCTGCCGTCCCAGCTCCCAGGTTGCTGTGTCCTCGGGACCTGGTTAAGGCCTGGCATGTAGTAGGTGCTCAGTAAATAATTGGTGGGTCTGTGTCTGGGCTGTTTTCTCTGCTGCTGAGGCCTCACTGGGGGCTGTGGTGGGCTGTGAGCTCCTGGGGTGGAGGCCCTGGTGCCCCGCTGCTCAGCTGTGGCCCCAGTGCAGTGTCTGGCATACAGAAGGTGCTTAATAAATGGATGTTGAGTAAATGGAGACCACGCCCTTGACCTAGCCCCTTCTCTCATTCTTTCGGGGGAGACTTTAGGGCAGACAGCTAGGGTGAGCAAGGCCGGGGGTCTGACTGTGGCCCAGTCACTTCTTCTCTTGGGTCTCAGTTTATCATCTGTGAAGTGGGATCAGAGCGCCAGGTGGGGAGGCTTCTGAGAGCACCCAGGATGGGAGAGTGGAAATGTGAGCCTCTGTGTGTGCCTTTGGGGGAGTCTCAACAGAAATGGGGTGCGGAAAGGAGGGGCTCCATGAAGGAGGGCGTGTGAGCCTCTGCGATGCCAGAGCCTTGATATCTGCCATTCAGTCCGGCCTTCCCTTGGACAGGGGGGAAACTGAGGCCCAGAGAGGGTAGGCGAGGGTTCTATGGGAGAAGAGGGCCTCCCCCTCCTAGTGTGTCAGCTCTACCCCCTCCCCAACCCACTTCCTCCTCTCACCCCACCGATGTTCTGCATCTCGAGGCTTCCTGCCCAGCTGCTGAAGTGGCAGCTGCAAAGGCCGCGTGAGGCTGTGGGCGCCCTGGGGACCCTGGTGCAGCCCCTGCTTAGCCTTCAGCCCTGCAGCGCCAGCCATGTTTCCCTTGGCATGGCGTCTAGGGTCTTGGGGTCTGGACCCTCCTCACCCTGGTCCGCCGAGCCCGCAGTTTGGCCCTGTTGCCGCCTTCACTCCCCACTTCCGCCCAGGCCACCTGTCTCCCTCCCGCGGTGCCTCCGATGCGCCAGGCCTCCTCTGCCTGGGGCTTTGCCCCGTCTGCCCCCAGCTGCCCTCTCCAGAGCTCCACAGGGCCCTCCCCCATTGCTCTCAGCTCTTGCCCAAACGCCGCCTACTCCCCACGCCTCTCCTGGCTCCCTGGGCAACACAGCAGCCTCCCTTTCCCCACTTCCTTCTCCTGCTTTTCTCTCCGTAGAACTTAACGCCGTCTGCCACGTTATGTTTTATCTCGTTTGTTGTCCGTCTCCCTTGGGTGCAGGGCAGGCTGTCTCCTGAGCGCCCCTCTGGGGCGGAGCCGGGCCCCCTCCTGCTCGCCTGGGGCTGTGGCCCCCACGTTGTGAGGGACGTCCCCGCTGTGGGAGTGTGCAGCCTGCGGCCCAAGAGGGACAGCCCCGGCCAGAGGTGGCAGCAAGGTGGGGGACAGCGGTTGGGACCCTCTGCCCCCGAAGCCTCCTCACAGCTGCTTGGTGGCTTCCCCAGGAGAGCTGGGCCGGTGCGGGGGGGGTGGTGGCATGCGGAGATAGCGAGGTACCGAGCTCTGTGTGTGTGTGCACGCACGCGTGTGTGTGTGTGTGCGCGCGTGTGCGTGAACGGCCGAGGTCACGGAGGGGCTGTGTGCCCCCCACCCTGCCCACCTCCCTCTCCTTCCAGCTGTAGCCCAAGCCCCCTGAGCTGGCGGCTCCAGCCCTGCAATTCTCCGGCACTTAAGGCAAAAATAAATCGCTGCCAGCAGCTGGCGTTCTGGGAGGTAGCAGCCGCGCCACCCCCCTGCCCCCGACCCTGTGCCTGTGGGCTCTTGGTTCCAGGCCAAGCCGGGCCAGGGGGGGCCGAGGAGGACTGGGGGCCCCGCGGGGAGCTGGCTCCATCCGGCCCCTTCGCAGGGCGAGAGGTTGGCCAGGCCCAGAGAGCGCGGGGCCTGGCTGGGTCGCGCGGAGAGCAGAGGTGGATAGGCGCCGGCGACTCCCGAGGGGGCCGGGATCCGGGGCAGGTGAGGGGGCTCAAAGGTGGGGCTTCTCAGGGGCCTGACCCGTGGCCTTGTGGAAGCAGGGTGTGGGCAGGGCCCTGGACCCCCTTGCACAGCGCCCTCGGGACCAGCCCCTGGACATGTCTTTTCTTGCTGGCCTCTCCCTTCCCTTCTCAGAGAGCCCTAGATGTCTCTGCCTGGTGAATCTTAGTGACACTGGCCCTGAGGAGGTCAGAATTCAGCATTATTCATGCTTTTGACTATTGAGTCTGGAGCAGGTACCTTTGCTTTACCCTGTGCCTGGGGCTGGGGGCTGGGAACTGATGTCTGGACTGGGGGAGGGTAAAGAAACCAGTGAACAGACACTTAAGGAAGCATAGACTTTGTCATATTCTCTTGCTAATTATCACAGTTTTTAATGACAAGAGTGTTACAGGCTCACGGTAAAGCATCACACGATTGTAAGGACAGAAAATGAATTTCTTTTTCTCAAACCTTGTCTCCCCCTCACCCCCACCCCAAAGCTTTATGCTTTTGAGGGGACTGTCATTAGAGAACCTTTTAGATTGTCTGAGTGCTTAACAAACATGTGGATGTAGTTGTGCACACCTGCTAGCAGCTGCAGTGCCCTCTCTCTGTCTCTCTCCCCCTCCCTGTTTCCGTGTTTTCTCATCTTCCCATCCCTGCTGTCCCTGCTGGTGCCCCAGGCCCCATACTCAGGGGCTTCATCCTCTCTCCTTTGATTGACTTGAGGGCTGAGTCAGAGTCTTGGGACCATAGAAGCTTAGCTGTGGAGTCTAGGAAAGCACTCAGCCACCCAAGTTCCTGGGCGATGGGGCTCTGAGTCATGGAGTTGTGGCCTCTTTGGGACAGAGAACCTGGAATTGCAGAATTGGCATGTCTTAGTCCCGGGAGAGGTGCTGGATCTTTGCTGGGGTACCTCCTTCCTCAGACCCCTCGGGAAGCAGTTGGAGAATCCAGATCTCCTGGCTCTGTCCCCAGAAATTCTGGTTCCGAGGGCCTGGGGTGGGGCCTGGGGTGGAGCCTGGGAACCTGCACTTTTCAGCCTCCCCAGCAGTGCAGCCACCACGGGGAGCTCACCCTGCTGCAGCCCAGTCCTTGACCCTGGGCTGGCCCCGTCCCCTCTGGCCTCAGGGACCGCCCGGCCCAGCGTGGACACATATGAGGCTGAGGCCAGCGCTGTGCTTGAGCCCCGCAGGGAAGGCACTGGCCAGGCTGCTCGTCCGAGGTCCTCGGCAGGGGCAGGCCTCTGCTGGGGACTCGGTCCCCCCCGACCCACCTCTGAGCTTCCTGTCGGGTGCCAGCACCGCCACTCCTGTCACCTGGTTTGAGAGGAATCGAAAGGACCGTCCCCGCCTGGCTCCACTGAGGGCCCCTGTGGAAAGGGTCTGAGAGGCTAAGTTTGGGAGGGTGTTAGTCACCCCTGTGCTGGTCCCGAGCCTCAGTCTCCCCATGTGTGAAGTGGACGTGAACATCATGCCCCGCCTGGGCATCTGCTTTCTCATCCCTTTTCCACTTCAGCTCTGCGGTCAGGGCAGCCAGGGCAGCCTCCACTCTCCCTGCCCCCGGCCCCTCTGCCACACAGGCCGGAGGCTCACCCGCGCCCATCACCTCGGCCTGCTGTGCCTCAAGCTGTCGGGAGCACCTGCACGGCTGGGGCAGCCAAGTTCCCCCCACCCCCACCCCGGGCCTCAGGAGCCTTCAGGACCACTGGAGGGGGTGCCTCCAAAAGTCCCCGGACAGCCACGGAACGGCCCAGCCCCTCCCTCGGGGCTTCACAGCAGAGGAGACCCGAGCCACCCTCTTCCTTTCCTCTGCCGGCCCTGCCAGCTAGAGCCTTGCGGCACCTGTGGGGTCTGGCCCCAATCCTACAGCAGATGCCCCAGCCCTGAGGCTCCAGAGCCAGGTGACCAGGCTCTGGGTCCTGTCCTGACCCAGCTGCCCTCCTGGTGGGCCTCAGGGGTCCCCCACTCACCCTGCCACGGATCAAGCACTGGTGGGTGGGGAGTGGAGGGGGAGCAGCCCCCCTGGGAGCTGTGACCCGAGCCTTTGGTCTCAGTCTCCTCCTCTGGGAACTGGGAACCCGAGGGGAGGTGGTTGAACAAACCCACACCCCCGACGCGTCTGCACTGCCCTGCCAGGGGCAGCCGTCCTATGGGATGGTCCATCAGCCAGGTACAGAGGAGAAAACAGAAGCGGGATGACGGGGAGCCGGTGGGGTCTGTACTACTTTCTTTCATACCAAGTCACCACAAACTGGGGGGCTTAAAACAAAACAGATTATTGTCTCTCAGTTCTGGGGGCCAGAGTCCGAAATCAAGGTGCCGGCAGGGTTGCTTCCTCCGAGAATCCACCCCGGGCCTCTCTCCCGGCTCCCGTGGCTGCTGTGGCCCTTGGGGTTCCTTGGCATCCGTCCAGTCTGCACCTCTGTCTTCACGTGGTCTTCTGCTCCCTGTGTCTTCTCTCCTCTCATGAGGACACTTGGCATTGGATTCAGGGCATCCTTATCCAGGATGGTCTCATCTCCACATCCGTAGTTATACCTGCAAAGACCCTTTATCTACATAAACTCACATTCAGAGGTACTGGGTGGACATATATTTTGGGGGAGCCATCACTCAACCCATTACACATGGTCAACCTGGATATGCTGCCCTGTGTCTTGACTTTTTTAAGAAAAAAAAATTTTGTAGCAACATATCTTGGAGACACAAGCATATACGGTATGCTTGGTCTGTGTTACTTACCAGCTGTGTGTCCTTGGGCAGATTGCTTGACTGTTCTGTGTCTCAGTTTGCTCATCTGCAAAATGGAGGCATTAACGGTTCTTCCCCCCATCAGGCTGCTGGGAGCGATCAAAGGAAATGCACAGGAGAGGTGTAGTAGATGACCCCTTTGATTAGTACATCAATCAGCAGAACGGTTTTAAGGTCTGCCCAGTATTCCCTTCACTGGGCTGGATTTCTGTTTCGTGAGCCTGCTTCGTTCCGGGGCACCTCCAGCCCTTGGTTGTTATCGCATGTAACGCTGCTATGATCGCCTGGGTACTGAGGTCCTCGTGCCAGCTCTGTCCAAGCAAAAAGTCCAGAAGCGGCCCTGCTGGGTCGGAGGGCTTGTGCCTTTGTAGCTTTTAGAGCTACCACCGCTGTGCCCTCCGGGGGTGGTCCCCGCCCCTTGGAGAGTTGAGCGTGCCTGGGTCCCACCGTGGCCTCCACTGCCTCTGTTTTAGAGCCAGTGGAGTGTTTCTTCCTGTTGAAACACCTTTCTGTCATTCCCTTCCTGGCAGCTACCAGCTCCTGCAGAGCGGTTATTTCCCTGACCTTTGCCCTCCCCCAGGTTGAGGTCTTTGGGAGTTGAGTGGGTGCTCCTGCCATATGCGGGGCCCTTTCTCATCCTGTTGGGTCCTCATGGCTAGCCCCAGGGATGGGGAGCAGCTGCCCTATTTCCAGATGCCAACACTGAGCCTCAGAGAGATCGCATAGCAGCCCAGCCCATCGCTAGCAGTCCGTCTGTGCCTGGAGCCCGAGGGGCCTCCTCAGGTGTTTTGGCTTCCCTGCAAGCTTCCCTAGTGGCACAGTGGTTAAGAATCTTCCTGTCAAGGTAGGGGACACTGGTTCGACCCCTGGTCCGGGAAGATCCCACATGCTGTGGAGCAACTAAGCCCGTGTGCCACAACTACTGAGCCTGCGCTCTAGAGGCTGTGAGCCACAGCTACTGAGCCCACGTGCCACAACTACTGAAGCCCGTGCGCCTAGAGCCGGTGCTCTGCAACAGGAGAAGCCACCGCAATGAGAAGCCCACGCACCGCAACGAAGAGTAGCCCCTGCTCACCGCAACTAGAGAAAACCTGTGCGCAGGAACGAAGACCCAGTGCAGCCCAAAATAAATAAATAAATAAATTTATTAAAAAAACAAAAAGAAACCCAGCCTTCTCCTCACTGGAGGGAGAGGGCTGGGTTTCACTCCTGCTGGCCCCCCTGCCCTGGCCCCATCCCTGGGCCGCCAGGCAGAGTCCCTCTGGAGATGGCTGGTGTGCTGACAAACCACTGTGATACCCTGGCCTGAGGCCACGTGCCCCGGGGGCCTGTGTGTCCTCGGCCCCCTCCCTTGGCTCCTGGCAACCGTCAGGATATTTTGGGGGCTTCAGCAAAATGCCCGCCTTGGTGGTGAATTCAGCAGCCCGTGGTGTCACTGGGTGCCTTTATTTCTCAGGAAGTGCCACGATGTTTCACTGAGACTTGGCATCCAAAACAATAATGAAAATGACTGTTTACTCGGTGTCTTCTGGTGCCAGGCGCTGCGCTCAGTGCTTTCCCGAACATCATCTCATTTAATTCTCAAAACGTACTGGCCGGGAGCGGAGCAGGGATTGAGAGATGGGGTCCTGAGGGAGGCAGGCGGCCAGACCGAGGAGCCCCACGGCTGGGCCCCCGGTGGCTCCAAAGGCACGGAGGCCTTTAAGAAGGGCTCTCCCTTGAGGGCCGGCCGAGACCTGGGCTGAGGATCTGGGAGGTGCAGTGTCGGGCATGAGCCAGGTTAGCCTGCATTTAAATGGGGCAGCCCCCCGTGCCCCCCTGCTGTGTGACTCCAGGCAAGCAGCTTCACCTCTCTGAGCCTCACTTCCCTACTCTGAGAAATGGGGCCAAGTCTGTCCCGTTCAAACTGTGATTGTGTGTGCCCGGTGTTAGAACTGTTTCAGAAGTCTAGATGATGGAGGAGGGTTCTCAGAGTCCCGTCCACTTTACAGGTGGAGAGACTGAGGCCCCAAGGGGGGAGGGACTGAATGACCTGTTGCCCTCCATCCCCTGTGACCTCAGCCACAGGACGTGGGGCTGGTCCAGTCTCCCTCGTTTTTACCCTCACAGGACTAGGATAGAAAGACCATTATTTGAGTGCCCACTCTGTACTGGGAGGCTCATGCAAGGGAAAGATTTAGGTCAAGGCCCTGCTAAAGTTCTCAGCGTGTGGGTCATGCCCCCTCTGTCCATTTCTTAGGCAGTGGTGGGGCTCACATCTGTCCGGGAGCCACCCCCACCCCCCCGTAGCTGCGTTGTGGGCACGCTGGGCTTTCCACAGACCTGCACGCGAACCTTTGCTGCTTGGGGAGACAGCAGGGCGGCCGATTCACTCACCACTCGACTTTGGACCCGGGGGAAGTGCATCCACGTGGCCTGAGCGAAGTCTCTGCAGAAGTGGGGATGCTGGGGCTTGTGGAGCAGAGAAGGTGCCCCAGGGGAGGGGCTCTGGCCTGGCCCCGCAGGAGGCCTCCCAGGGTGAGTGTCCAGCCAGTGGACCTTAGAGAGCCCTCAGAACCACCCCTGGTGCCCTGGTCCCCCCCCACCTGCCTCCTGAGCCCACCGTATCCCTCCTGGACATGCAGGAAACCAGACTTAAAGGACGTGAGCTCCTGAGTCCAGTTGCAGCCTGCACTGCCCTGGGGCCTCATGGACCCCTCTCTTGCTTCCAAGCTTGAGGCTCTGGCCCCAGACCTCCCCCGTTTCCACCCAGAACCTGCCCTCTTGGTCCCGGGGCCCTGCCTTCTGAGACTCTCCAGGGTCCTGGAGTCTCAGCCGACAGTGTGGCCTCCTCATTACTGAGAAAGTCAAAGGAGAACCTTGCAGCTCCCACCTCCCGCCACCTGCATCCCCTCACCATGCCTCCATCCCTTTCCTGTGGATGGATTGTTGTCCCCCACGGCCACTTGGCCCCTCTGCCTTCACCTACCCAAGGCCATTGCTGTGGTTTCTCCCTCTCCCTGCTAGCCCCTTCCCTGCACCCTGCACCTGTTCCTTCCAAAGGAGATCACGGAGGGCCTGCCATGGGCTGGCACTTCCTCCAAGCACCAGGACACACCAGGGGACAAAACAAAGCCCTGCCGGCATCCATTTGCAGTAAAAACTCTCAGTAAACTAGGAATAGAGGGAAACTTTCTCAACTTGATAAAGCCACCTACAAAAATCCTGGAGCTGACATCATACTTAATGATGAGAAACTTGGCTTTCCCACTAGGATCAGGAACAAGGCAAAGAAGTCCTCTCTCACCAGTGCTTTTCAACATCATACTGGAAATCCTGGCTAATGAGATAAGACAAGAAAAGGAAATAAAAGGTATACATATTGGGGAGGAAGACACAAAACTGTCTCTATTCACGAATGACATGATCATCTATGTAGAAAATATGAAAAAATCGACAAGAAAACTCCAGGAACTAATAAGCAGTTATAGCAAGGTTGCAGGATACACGGTTAATGTACAAAAGTCAATCACTTTCCTATATACCAGCAGTAAACAAGTGAAAAGTGAAATCTAAAATTAAAATCACAATACCATTTCTATTAGCACCCCCCCCCAAATAAACCGCCGACGTATAAATCCAACAAAACCCTGATGAATGAAATCAAAGAAAAACTAAATAAATGGAGAGATAGTCCATGTACATGGATCGGAAGACTCAATATTGTTAGACATCAGTTATTCCCAACTTGATCTATAGATTCAATGCATTCCCAATCAAAATCCCAGAAAGTTATTTTATGGATATTGACAAACTAATTCTAAAGTTTATATGGAGAGGCAAAGGACCCGAAACAGCCAACACAGTACTGAAGGAGAAGAACAAAGACACTAACTGACTTAAAGACTTACTATAGGGACTTCCCCGGTGGTGCAGTGGTTAAGAATCCGCCTGCCAATACAAGGGACACGGGTTTGAGCCCTGGTCCAGGAAGATCCCACATGCCGCGGAGCAAATAAGCCCATGTGCCACAACTACTGAGCCTGCGAGCCTTAACTGCTGAGCCTGCATGCCACAACTACTGAGCCCGCATGCCACAACTGCTGAAGCCCATGCGCCTAGAGCCCGTGCTCCGCAACAAGAGAAGCCACCGCAATGAGAAGCCCGCGCACCGCAACGAAGAGTAGCCCCCGCTTGCCGCAACTAGAGAAAGCCCACGCACAGCAACGAAGACCCAACACAGCCAAAAATAAATAAATTTTAAAAATAATAAATAAATTTATTTTTAAAAAAAGACTTACGATAAAGCTACAGTAATCAAGACGGTGTGGGGTTGGCAACAGAACAGACAGATCAATGGAGCAAAGTAGAGAGCCCAGAAATAGACACGCACAAATATAGTCAACAGATTGCTGACAAAGGAGCAAAGGCAACACAGTGGAGCAAGGATAGTCTTTCAACAAATGGTGCTGGAAGAACTGGACGTCCACACGCAAAGAAGTTAATCTAGACACAGACCACACACCCTTCACACGAATTAACTCAAAATGGATCATAAATGTAAATGTAAAACACAAAGCTATGAAATTCCTAAAAGATAGAGTAGGAGAAAACCTCGATGACCTTGGGTATGGTTATGCCTTTTTAGATACAATATCAAAGGCATGATCCATGAGAGAAATAAGTGACAAGCTGGACTTCATTAAAATTAAAAACTTCTGTTCTGGGAAAGACAATGTTGAGAGAATTAGAAGACAAGCTACAGACAGGGAGAAAATATTTGCAAAAGACACATCTGATCAAGGACTGTTATCCAAAATAAAGAACTCTTGAAACTCAACAATAGAGAACAAATGACAAACAGACAATAGGAAAAAACGGGCCAAAGATGTGAACAGACACCTCAGCAAAGAAGATATACAGATGGCAAGTAAACATATGAAAAGATGCTCTAGGGACTTCCCTGGTGGGCTGGTGGTAAAGAATCCGCCTTCCAGTGCAGGGAACGTGGGTTTGATCCCTGGTCAGGGAACTAAGATCCCACATGCCACAACTACTGAGCTGCTTGTGCACATCAACGAGAGAGCCCGCGTGCCGCAAACTACAGAGCCTACGTGCTCTGGAGCCCGCGTGCCACAACTAGAGAGAGAAAAACCTGCACGCCACAACTAGAGAGAAGCCCACGTGCCACAAAGAGAGATCCCGCGTGCTCCAACGATGATCCCGTGTGCCGCAACTAAGACCCAGTGTGGCAAAATAAATAAATATTAAAAAAAAAAAGAAAAGATGCTCCACATCATTTGTCAGCAGGGAAATGTAAGTTAAAACAACAGTAAGATACCACTACATTCCTTTAGAATGGCTGGTGAGGACGTGGAGCCGCAGGAACTCTCATCACAGCTGATGGGAATGCAAAATGGTGCAGTCGCTTTGGAAGACAGTTTGGCAGTTTCTTACAAGACTAAACATACTTTACCGTATGACCCAGCAACCCTAACTCTAACCCTTGGTATTTACCCAAGGAAGCTGAAAACTTATATCCACACTAAACGCTGCACGCAGATGTTTATAGCAACTTTATTAGTTATTGCCAAAACTTGGAAGCAACCAAGATGTCCTTCAGTAGGTGATGGATAAATAAACCGTGGTCCGTCCTGACAATGCAGTGTCTTTCAGCACTAAAAAGAAATGAGCTGTCAAGCCATGGAAACACATGGAAGAACCCTAAATGCATATGACGAAGTGAAAGAAGCCAGTCCTAGAGGGCTACCTGCTGTGTGATTCCAGCTATATGATATTCTGGAAAAGGCAGAACTATGGAAACAGCAGGCAGATCAGTGGTTGCCAGGGGTGGAGAACGGGAGATGGACAGGCGGAGCCCGGGATATTTAGGGCAGTGAGCTGTTCTGTGTGGCACCGTCGTGGTGGATACAAGTCTTTGTACATTTGTCCAAACCCACAGAAAGTACAGCACCACGAGTGAGCCCTGAGATAAACTGTGGACTTTGGGTGATGCTGACCTGTCAACGCAGGTTCACTGATGGCAGCGAAGGTCCCGCTGTATTGATGGATGTTGCCAATGGGGAGGCTGTGCACGTGCGGGGTCGGGGTACGTGGGAACTCTGTGCCCTCCCCTCAGTTTTGTTGTAAACCTAAAACTGCTCTAAAAACCACTCTTGAGAAAAAAAGAGAATCCCTGCCCTCACATGTCCATGGGCAACTGAGCATAGACTCCTGAATTAGTGAGCAGGGAACATGTGAGAGGGTAGGGCCGTCTGAGCAGAGACCCTCACGGGATTGGGGAGGAGCTGGGAGGGGGCCTGGGGGAGAGGCCGGGGTGGACGCGGCTCACCGGGCTCGAGGAACAGCAGCACGAGGGCACCAGCGTGAGCCCGGAGGAGCTGGCCGGGGTCTGGCAGGCTGCACTTGGGCTCATGTCTCTTTCACGTGTCTCCTCATAAAAGTGGATCGCAGTGAACCAAGGTGATCTGTGTCGAGGGGCTGAGCCCCCCGAGCCCCGGGTCCCTGGGCGTGCCGTGGGAGTCACGCCACCCACTCGGGGTCCCGCAGGCCTGGCACACAGCAGGTGCTCAGTGTGTGCTCAGTGGAGGGGCACAGATGTGGACGTGTGTGTGCCCAGCAGGCATGGGCTCCCCGGGGAAGGGTGGGTCTGCCTGCTGCTGGGAGGACAGAAAGGCCGGCAGGGGACAGGAGCCCCTCCCTCTGCACCCCACAAGGGCTCCAGCTGCTCCGGGTGGGAGGCGGGGGCCCAGCTGATCCCCCACCCCCTAATCAGCCTGTCAGCGCCGAGGAGCCTGCAGGAGCTCCCATCAGGGCTGTGCCGGTGGCTGGATTCGGAGGGAGTCCCAGCCACCTGGCTCCCCTTGGTCTGGGGGCTGGTGCTGCAGGAGTGGAGGGTCTCGTGGACCCCCACCCTCCTTTCTGTGCCCCTCCTTACAGCACAGCATCCTCAGGGGGTGGAGCCCAAGCACGTGGGTTCAGAGGGTGGGCCTGGGACCAGCCGTGTAGGCGGGGTCAGGCCGTCTGAATGGCAGACTGTGTAGAGGGGTGTGGACGGTGCGGGGTGCTTGGCTGTGTGTGCTGCGGCCGTGCAGGACCCTGACTGTGTGGCGGGCGCGTGTCTGAGTGTGTAAGCGGGCATGAGGAGTGCGTGTGCTGTGACCAGTGAGGCGGGTATGACCGATGGCACAGGTGGGGAGGGCCGTGGCGCCGTGTGTGGGCAGCGCAGGTGGGTTTGGCCCCCACCGCCCCGTGCCCTGTGTTTTGACCCTCGGTAACTTTTAGGTCCCCGTGTCTTTCGTTGTCTCCTGTCCCATCACTCTGCTCCCAGCGTCTCCCCGGCTCGTGGGTTCTATGGCTCCCCTGTCGCACCCCCCTGGCTGGAGGGAGAGTGTGGGCTCCGGGGTCTCAGGAAAGGACGTTCCTGGAAGCTCGTGCTGCTTCGGACTTTGGTGGGTGTTGACACATTGCTTTCCTGTGGTGACCCCGGAAGGCGCCAGTACTCTCTTTACCCCCGTTTACAGAGGAAGGCATGAGGCTCAGAAAGGTTAAGGGATTTTCTGGGGCCCAAGGTGCTCCTCTGAGCCTCAGTCTAGGAGTCTGGCTGTGGCTGATGGGGCAGCCGTCAGAAGCCCAGCTTCAGGGCCCCATGGGGTCTGCCCCCGCGTCGCTGGCTACTCTCAGGGCTGGCCCTGCTCACCCCCGCCCCTGTGCTGCCCTTCCTTGTGGGCACAGAGTCTCTGCAACTCCCTGCCTTTGTGCAAGGCCTGGGGTGCCTTTTCTTCCTTGCTTATGGGGCCATCACTGTCTGATGGCCATCAATCTGGTGCTGGGACATTTAATGCCCCTCTGGGGGCCTCAGACCCCTGTCTGGGTTGACCTGCCAGTAGGAGGTGGAGGCCTGAGTGGCGGGAGACTGGTGGACCCTGGGCCGTTAGGGCTCCTTCAGCCCTCCCTTCCATAGCTGATGGCTGAGTGCCCACTTGGCCAGGTGCCAGGCTTGTCCCTACCACCCATTATACAGATGAGGCTGCAGAGGCCGGGAGTGCAGCCCCCATGCACCTACTACTCCACCTTCCAGCTGCCACGCCGAGCACTGAGGGCCCTGCGTTTGGGCCAGGACGTGGCTTCCCAAAGCTCGGGGCCGGGGGTGCCACCGAGGGTCAAGGGGACCATCCCCACCGAGAGTCAAGGGAGCCGTCCCCACTGCAGGGCATTGCCGGTCACTAGTGCTGGCCTCTCCTGCCACCCCACAGGCGGAACAGAGAAGGGGGTGGGGTCTGGGCTGCAGCCCACATGGTCTCCAATGTTCAGAGGCCATCTTCCTGTGCCTCGGTTTCCTCCGATGTCAAAGCAGGACTCTCATGAGGCTTAAATGAGAGCATCCAGGTAAAGTCCTCGGGTTCCAGGTAGGCGTGTGGTAGGTGCCCAGAGAGCATGTGCACTCCTTGCCGACATCTGCCCTTGTTCGTGCCTGGCCCTGTGCTGGGTGACAGTCAGATCTAGAAGCTCAGGACTCCAGGCTGGGGGTGAGGGGATACGTCGTGTGGTCGCTCTTTGGGCCCCCGCGGCCAGGCCCCGGCCGAGGTGTCGCTCAGAGGTGCCAGCTGCCCTGGCCTTGGAGTCGGGTGGGGTGAGGGGCTATTTGGCTCTCAAGTGCTCGCTGAGGCCGGAGCACACCTGGACAGGCCCGTGGGGAAGGCAGGGACACCAGGGCTCAGAGGGGGGCTGCCAGGTGCGTGAGACTCACAACCAAGGAGTCAGAGTTGGAATTTGAACTCAGAACTGGCACCCCGCAAAGCCCGTGCAGCTCTGTGGTTCAGCGGGTGGGCTGCTTCGTGCTTTGCCAACGACGTGAAAGCCAACGGCATGACCACTTGCTGAGGGGTTCTTGTGTGAAGGCCTTGTGCTGGGTACCACGTCTCGAATGCCGCCCCCCCCCAGAGGGCCTGTTAGTGCCTGTCTCACAGATGAGGGCGCTGGGGAGCCGAGAGGTGGCCGCACTGCCCTCCGGAGCTCTAGCTGGCTCGGTTCCCAGGGTCTCAGGAGGAGCCAGGGTCGCGGGATGCCCAGGGGGTGGAGGTTGGCAGCGGGTTTCCAGAGTCCCCTGCTCTAATGCTGATGTGGCCAGGCGAGGGGCCCCTGCTCTGTGAGGGTGATGACCAGAGGTCAGCACTAGGATTCGAGGGCCCTTCACACTCGTCCCTGTGCTGGTAGCTGGGTCCTTGGAGGTACCGGGACCAGGCAAGCTGCCCTCCACTGGTGTCTGGAAGGTGGGCTGGGCGTTGAGGCAGGGCCGCCTCACACCGTGAAGGGGCCCCACATGGCTTCTGCTTCAGGTAGCAGTGGGGACTGACTGCCCTGAGCCATTCTCATCCCCCTGGGGCTGTTCCCTGCACGCGTCTGGGGGGTCACGCAGGGCATGGATTGGGGCACATTATCAGTCAGGGTCATACATCGCTTCCGTTCCTGGCTGTGTGACCCTGGGCAAGTCACTTCACCTCTCTGAGCCTCAGTTTCCTCTTCTGTAAAACAGGAATCATAATGATGCCCACCTCATAGGGCTGCTCTGGGACTCAGTTAGGGAGGTCAAATGCTGTGCAGTACAGGCCCAGGCTTTGGGGCGGCTTGGCTGGGTTTAGTCCCCAGCTCTGCATCCTACAGGCTGTGTGGCCTTGGGTAAGTCACTTCAGCTCTCCAAACCTCAGTTTCCTCATCTGTCAGATGGGGACAACAGCAGACTCTTCCTTACAGGGCCTTCTCAGGACACAGGGAGGCAGGTAGGGCAAAGCCCCTGTAGGTGTGAGCGCAGGTCCGGCCCAGGCTCTTGAGCAAGGGTGTGAGCACCTCGCACTTCTGCCTGATGCAGCCCGTGTCGGGGTTTCAGCTCCTGGCTGCTCACGGGGCGCGGAGCACCGGCGGTTTCATCCCCGTGCACGCTGTCTGATGAGATATAAATAGCGTGCAATGTTTGCGAGCGAGATAGGGAAGCGTCTGGCCGGGCCCTCCCTCCCCACCCAGCAGAGGCGGCGAGGCTGGCGAGCTGGCCTCGGGGGTGGGAAGGGGGTAGGAGCTCGTGAATAAATCATCACATGATCTGGGCTAATGCACTGGCCAGGAGGCAGCGCATGCAGTTACTGCGTTCCTCGTCCAGAGAGGGTGGCTGTGTGCGGCTCGGCCCAGCGTCCCCTGGTTTGCAAAGCGCCTGGTGTCTAGGGTGCCCTCTTCCGGGGCTTGGTGAGTCTGCAGAGTGGGGCCCGCCCAGTCCCTGTCTGCTGCCATGCCGGTGGGCTCCCCGGGACTCTGAAGGGACCCCCCACACCAGGGACTGTCCGCCCGCTGCTTCCTGGGACCTGTGTCCTGGCTGTGGCAGCCCTCGCTGGGTCGTGACAGGTGGGCTGGGTTGCGGTGGGAGCCGTGAGCGGAGCCTGGGGCTGAGCCTCACCCTCACAACCCTCCAGCTCCTTCTCCTCTTTGTGTTCAGTGGTTTGATTTTTTTTTTTTTCTTTTGAAGCAAGGCTGCCCCAGCTTAGCCAGTTACCAAGGTGACCAGACCATCTCCACCACCCCACGGCCACGGCCAGGGTTGGGTGAGGGACTTCGGTGCGTGCACACGCACGTAGCCTGAACATGTGTGCATGCCTGTGCCATACCTTGTGCACACGTGTGCGCACACACAGCTCGCACAGACGCATACACATGTGCAAGAGCAGGCGCACGGAGACTCACCCCATGTGTCCAGCCTCGGCATGACGTAGGCACAGATGCATTCTCGTGAGGACACAGCCCACGTGCCTTTGCGTGTGTTCCCGCGGGGGAGCAGGGACGCACAGACATGCGCTGCCCGGTGTGAGCAGCGGGCTGCCAGCTTCGTACCTTGTGCCCTGGTCTCTGTGTGAGTGCCGCCTGCGGCTGCACAGCTGTGGGATGAAACACAGCATCCAGACTCCAGGCCACTGCAGCCCCGCCTCCCATGGCACTCCCTTCCCGCTGCTGCCCTTCCCTGGTCACCTCTCTGGGTTCACCTCCCAAGTAAACTACCTGCCCCCAAATCCTTGACTCAGAACCTGTTTCTGGGGAAACAAAGTGAGGCCAGGTGTGTACGTACCACGACGCTCCTGGGATAACACGTACCCACACCCCAGGCCGTGTGTCCATGCAGAATGTGTGCACCCACGAGCATGTCTGTGTGCTGGACCCGACCCTGCGCCCTGTGCGTAGACTAACAGCTGTACTAGGCAGGCAGTAGAATTGGGCCCCTTTTACAGATGTGGAAACTGAGGCAGGCATTAGTCATGTAAACATGTGCCTTAGAGGTAGAGGAGGGCAAGCTGGAGCTGGCGGAGGTCGGGACCAGGTGTGGGGGGGTCCCACGGGCCCCCAGCCGCTGGTGGTGCTGGCGTGAAGGTGAAGGCGGGAGCAGCCTCACCATTCCCCCCCGGCTTCTGGCCACGCACCCCGGCCACTGGGTGCACACAACCTCTCCAGGACTCCCTGCCTGAGGACGGCGCAGCCCCAGGCACTGACTGGCCTGTGGCCTTGGGGCACTGCGTTCTCTCTCTGACCCTGTTGCTTCCTCTTCGGACAGTGTCTCATAGGATTGTTGAGAGGCGCACACAGTTGTTGCTAAATAAAAGCTCCAGGTGTGAGAAAGCTTTTCCTGGGGCTCTCAGTGGCCACCCTTCCTGCTCTTGGGGCAGAGACCTGCTGCTCACACCCCCTGCACCAGGAACCACCCCCCCCCCACCCCGCCCGCAAATCTACCTCCTCTTCCTGGGCGCAGGCTCAGAGAGGGCTGGTGGCTCAAGCCAAGGTCACACAGCACAGCAGGGCCTAATAGGATCCAGACACCAGGCCCCTGCCTCACCAGTCTTGGGCTCTCAGCAGCCCCTGCCTTCCCATAGCACCAGTTAGCCATGAAGGAGAGGCAGCCAGGCAGAAAGCTTCCTGTAGGAGGTGGTCCTGAACCCCTTGGAGAGACTGTGGTTTCTCCTGGAGACATCAGGGCCAGACATGTGTGGTCAGTTCCCGGGTCTCTGTTCCCATGGCCCTGAATCTGGGTTCAGATGATTCCCACCCAGCTCTGGGTGGACCAGCTGTGTGGCCCTGGGCATGTCGCTCACCCTCTCTGAGCCCCAGTCTGTTGCGACTGTCCGAAGGAACCATAGTGTGAGCTGAGGTAGCACGTGTCACAGTGTTCACGTGTACAGTTCAAGTTGTGGGGTTGGAAAAGCGTGTGTGGCATTGAGGCCAGAAGCGTGGGAGGCTGCGGTGGGTCAGATGGTCGGGCGCCCTCCAGCTTGGTGCTTTCCCACGCTGAGCCTCCGTCTCGTGCAAGGCAGGAGGCGGAAGCGTTTCCTCTGAAAGCCATTTCTGGGATGTGGATTGTTATTGCCGCTGGCAGATGAGAAAGAGGCGGCTCGGGTGCCCCTGACGGCCGTGTGTCCCAGGCAGGACGGCGCTGCCTCTGAGCGCTCCCTCCCCCGTCACCTTCTCTCCCTTCTGGCACCCTCGGCTCCAGCCCCACTGCCCTCCCTTGAGTCCCTTGAACACATGGAGCAGCGTTCCAGCCTCAGGGCCTTTGTCCTTGCTGTTCCCACTTCTGGGAACACTGTTCCCACATTCTCTCCTCCTGAGGCCTCGAGTCAAATGTCACCTCCTCGGAGAGGTCTTCCTATGCCCACCCTGCCTCTGGAGTGACGCGGGTTCTTTTCTCCCCGGCGTGTTTTTTGTCTGCCTCGTCCCACTTGGATCTCGGCCCTGAGCACCGTGTCTGCGCATAGTGGAGGCCCAGCAGGTGTCTGCTGAGTGAGTGAGCGCCGAGTGCGGGTCTGGGGAGCAGGTAGAGGCCCAGGCCTTGGCAGTGCCCCCAGGGCCGAGCTGTCAAGGGGACCCTGGGTGGAGTGGTGGGTCGTCCGGAAGCCCACCCTGTTTTCCCGGACTCCTGATCTCCGAGCACAACCTCCAGCCCATGCCAGGGTGAACCCCAGCGCTCAGAGGTCTGTCAGGCCCTCCCAGCGAATCTTCTGTTCCCAAAATAAAGCCAGACTTACACAGTGAGGAGGGGAAGAGGAGGGAAGCTGAGAAAACAGCTGTCCCTGTGCTCCCCCAGCAAGCGGCCGGGGGTCAGGCCATGTTCTGCCTGACTTTGCCTGGAAGGCCTCATGCTGGGCCCAGCCTGCTGTGAAGCTAGGCAGCCCCTGGCTGGGAGGGCTCCTTAGGAAGGAGGTGGCTGGACGCAGAGGGACAGAGGCAGGACCCCTGGATGCTGGGTTTGGAGCCGTGGCTCATAGCCTGGTGACTGTGGACACAGTGCTCTTTTCCGTGACTTACTTCCTCCTTGGTCAGAGACGCTTGGGCCATCTCACCTGGAACATTCTCAGATGCAATGCCAGGCACTCAGCAGAAGCTAGGCATTTGGTTCCAGGGGTCCAAGAAAGATGTTGTGGGGACCTGGCAAGGAGCGGGAGGAGCTCCAGGGAAATCTTGGAAGGCTTCGTAGAGGAGGCATCCTTTGAGCTTGAAAGATGAAAGGCAGAGCGGGGCCTTCCATGGTGAGGGGCCAGCTCATGCTGAGGCTCTAGGCATGGACATTCCTGAGACGTCACCCACTGAGGATCGCAGGATCACACGATCATTCCTACTGTGTCCTTTTCTCTTGTTGATTTATAAGAACCCTTTATATATTAAGTACATCAATCCTTTTTATAACAAACATGTATCATTTACCTTTTATTTTGCTTATAATGGGTTTTGATAAGCAATGTCATAAATATTTTTATGTTGGCAAATTTTCCAGCCTTTTCTTTCATGGTCTTTCTTGTCCCAGGCTGTTTCTTGTCACTATCTCAGGTCCATGCTCTCCTCTGCACACTTAGAAAATGTCTGAGGCTTGAATTAAGTTGAAGCTTGAAAAATTACAGCTGTAAGAAAAATAGACACCCTGGTGCCTTTGCTCACTGGGTCCCTCCCATCCTCTCCATCTGGTCTCTCCTTCCTGCTTGGAGGTAAGGTCCAGTCCAGGCCCTCCAGCGACCTGTGGCCCCTCTTCAGAGTGAGTCAGGGGCTCAGAGATGTGATGAGGGGAGGGCGTGGGGGGCCAGGACATTTCCAGCTCCTTGTACTAACTTGGTGAAACCCCATCATGAACCCATAGACAGATAACATCATTAATCCCGTCTCACAGGTGAGAAAACTGGGCTCAGAGGGGTTATATGACTTGCCCAGGGTCACCCAGGAAGGGACAGAGACAAGATTTGAACACAAGCCGTATTGCCTCAGAATTTATACTTTCTCTGGCACCCCAGTGCCCTTGGGGTCAAGTCCAAGGTCATTAAAATGACTCACAGGGCCTCTCCGAGCCTCCGTTTCTGCGGGCATCAGTGCAATGCCTGTGCCCACAGGCACTCAGCACACCTCCGCCCTCACTGGTATTAGGGTGACAAGGGGTGCCCCTGCCTGTCTCTCTATACCCGCCGCAGCCCCAAATCCTTAGGATCCTGAGTGCTGGGACCGGAAGGGCCAGCCCCCTCGTTTGCAGATAGGAACAGGGAGGCTCAGAGTTGGGCGGGGCTTCCCCGAGGCCCAGTGTGGGAAGAGCAGAGCCGATGTGCACCCTGACCCGTGGGACCCTGAGTGCCCTGCGCTGTGCTGTGGTCGGTCTCAGCTGGGCCCTTTCCAGGGAGGCCCTGCCCCCGACTGGGTCACACACCTCCCCTGGGCTCCAAGGGCTCTGACCGTGGTCCTGATCCTGCCTGTTGTGTCTGCTGCGTAACTCGCTGTCTTCCTGCTCGGTGGGGACGCCCCTTGCAGGCGGGCACTACTGGTCCATCGCCAAGTCCCTGGTGCCCTCAGGAAAGTTTGCCTGCCAGAGGGAGGCCCAGAGAGGGACAGGGGCCTACCCTAGGTCACACAGTGAGTTTGGGCAGAGCTGGGAGCCCCAAGAAAACCCCAAGACCCTCCAGGTCCCACTTGCTCCTGGGACCCAAGGAAGCCCAGGGATGGGGCAGTGTCTGTAATGGCCACTCTAGCAAAGGGCACCAGGGGTCTATGTCCTCTGCTGCTTCCAGGGGCCTGGGGCCAAGGACACCCTGTCTCTCTCCTGCCCCTACCCCCCGGGGAAGGATGTTCTCAAGATAAAAATACCCTCGGAAACATTCCCTGGTGCCTGGCATGACCTGTCATCCGCCGTGGGGGCCAGAACTTCCTGCCCTGGCTTCACCTCGGGGCTCAGAGAGTGGACACCTGTCCCTCCCGGCCGCTTGGTGCAGCCTATTCTTGTGGTCAGGGCGTGCAGCCTGTCTCCAGGCCATGGAATCTGAGGGGCCTGAGGGGCCGTGGTCACTGTGGTTGCTGTGGCCAGCGTTTACTGGGCACCCCTGCCAGCGATGACACCCCTGGCACAGAGGAGCGGGGCAGCCAGGCCCCTGCACCGCAGAGCTCAGGCTCTCCTGCTTCGTTGCCTGTTGGGTGCGTCCTGAGAGCATGACACCAGGCTGCACGGGAGGGTCCGGGATGCCCCAGCTTCCCGTCGTGTCGAGCATCCGGATGGTTGTCAGAGCAGGAAGACCCCTCAGAGAACACTGGGAGGGCTGGTGCTTAGCGTGTGTCTGCTGCGCACCGGACGCTGGGGCAGGGCCTCGGTCTACCTTCTTCACAGCCTCCCCAGGCATGTGGGATCTACCCATTTTGCAGATGAGAAGCCTGAGGCCCAGGGAAGTTCCCACTGGGAGCTGGGGAGCGATCAGGCCTCGAATGCAGGGCTGGGAGCTCACTGGACCCTGGGCCCCGCCACTCCAGGGGAGGCTGTGATGGTGGTGACGGAGCCACGTGGTGCCGGGCCTGTGCTCAGCGCACACCTCCCCCTCCAGTTGAATTTCACAGGCACATCCGTGGGGAGGCCAGGCAGGAAAGGGAAGTGCCTCGCCCCTGGCTGACAGGACGGCCCTGGGGGAGGAGCAGGGGGCCCCCCTCCCTTGCTGGGAGGCTGAGGGACAGTCTCACTGTCACATCCGGTCACCCCTGTCACCTGCAGACCTTGCCCCTGCTCCGGCCTCCCCTGTCCAGGACTGTGACCGCCACCCAGGAAAGTGTTTGGTGAACTTCAGAGGGTTGGGGGTCACGTCTCGTGGGCCATGGCCACTGCAGGGGCAGGGGGAGCGCTGGACGGGGTGTCGGATCCTGGGCTCTTGTCTCCAAGCTGCCACTCACTCCGTGGCTTTGTGACCTTGGGCAAGGCCCTTCTCTGATCTGAGCCTCCATTTCCTCCTGTGTAGGATGGAGCTGGTTTTGCTTCCCTCATAGGAGAAAGCCCCTTCCCGGAAGCAGGGAGTCAGAGGCTGAGAGGGCTTGGGGCAGGCGGGCTGAGTGACCACGGGAAGTGGGGAGGGCAGGTGCTCTACCTGCTTACCGCCCCCTTCCCTCCCCACGGCCCTGTGACACCTCCTCTGCTCAGAGTTCCAGCTCTCGGTGACCCGGCGCGAGTCACCTCACCTCCCTCAGCCTCAGTTTCCCCGTCTGTCCCTCAGGGTGGGCTGCGAAGGTTGGAATGACTGAAGCCGAGAGCCCAGCACACAGGGAAAGGACAAGAATCAGTGACCCGGGAACAGGTCCTCGCCGTGGGGAGTCCAGCTGCGTGATGGGGGTCTGGGATGGAGCCTCCATTGGCTTTAGAAGGAAACGGCTGAGAGGGGCCAACGGCAGGGCCGCTGGCTGCTGCTCTAGGAACAATGAGAGTGGGGAAGCAGGGGCTGAGCACTGGGCGTCTTGAGGTGGGAGCCTGGAGTGAAGAGGGACCAGCCAGGCCACCGCTACCAGAGCCAGCAGAAGCCCTGAGCCGGGAAGTGACGCACCCAAGGTCACACAGCTCGTGAGGGGCGGAGCTGCGCCTGGAACCCAGGTCTGTGCGCTTCTAAACCCACTGCTGGCGCTGCCCCAGGAGGCTTGTGCGGTGGGCTGACTCACAGCAGTTCCCTTAGTCCCAGCCGGAAAATCCAGTGCCACTGTGGACCCCCGCCGGCGTCGGCTGCGAGAGGGCGGCCTGCATGGAGGCCGTGGCCGGGAGGGCAGGGGTGACGGGGCATCTCGGGCTGGCTCACCTCCAAGGCTCCTGAGCCCCTTGCCGCTGCTGTCTGCCCTGACCTCGCGGCGCACTGCCGTGGAAGGCGGGGGCCGTCCACCCACAGCAGGGCCCGTGGGGGTCGTGGGGAAGGCTCTGCAGGCGGCCAGGCGTGCAGGCTGGGCCCCGAGGTCCTCTGTGACCTGAGGAGAGTTCCCGCAGTGCCCACGCCTCTGCAACGGGAACAGCAGGGGGTCCAACTTCTTGGGGCTGTCATGAGGCTTACCTGAGTTGACGTCCGTGAAGCAACTACCAAGTGTCTGGCATGCAGTGGGCACTCAGTAGCTACCAGCGGTCGTTTTCTCTGGGAGCCCGCCTTGTTCTGCCCTTCTCTGGTCCCAAAGGGTTGTTATGGACAGGCTCACGGGCTGTGAAGCTTTGGGGCATTGGGATGGGCTGGAGGCCCCCTCTCCCTCCCCTGGGGTCCTGGGCAAAGCAAGCAGAAATGGGGGTTTGTGTGGAGGTTTGTGACCGATGAGCTCCCCCCAGGAGAATGGTAACCGTGCTCTGTTAACTTCAGGGTCTTCCAGCCGCTGAGTCCTCTCCAGCTGGTGCCTGGGAAATGGCAGCCGCTGCTAGTGCAGCCTTGAAGACAGTCACTTGCCTGGTGAGCACCGTCACTTAGAAGACAGGATTCCAGAGGTAAGATTAAGGTCGCGGATATGCACCTGTCCACGCAGTCATCCGTCCAGCCAGATGCTCATCTGTGCCCCCTCCCACCCACTCATCTCTGTGTCCACCTACCCACTCACCCATCCACCCTCCTGTTTGACCTCTCACTCACCCATTATCCATCCATTAGTTCCACACATCCCCCCATCCATCTAACTATCCACCCACCCACCCACCCACCCAACCCAGCCAGCCATCTTTCCATCCATTCATCCCCCCAGCCATGCAGCCACCCACCTACCCATCCATCTATTCATCTGTCCATCCACCCACCCATCCATCCGTCCACTCAATCTATCCATCCATCCATCCATCCACTCATCCGTCCATTCACTCACCCGTCCGTCCGTCCGTCCGTCCATCCATCCATCCATCCATCCACTCAATCCATCCATCCATCCATCCACTCATCCATCAATCCATCCCTCCATCCACTCAATCCATCCATCCATCCATCCACTCATCCATCCACCCATCCATCCACTCAATCCATCCATCCACTCATCCACTCATCCATCCATCCACTCATCCATCCATCTATTCATCCATTCACTAATCCATTCGCCCAACTCATCTAACCATTTTTCACCCACCTAAACGAACCATCCCTCTAGTCACCCTCTATCCATCCATCCCCGTCCGTCAGCCCTGTTTATCCATCCACACACTTGACCACCCACCTGTACATGTAACTGTCTCCCCATTCATTGATTCATCCATCTCCTCATCCATCCCTCTGTTCAGCAGCTTAATCCCTCGTCTTTGTCTGAACAGTGAGCATTTCCTGGGTGCCCCCACTGTGCCAGGCCTGCACCAGCCTCTCTGGACCTCTGAGGTTGGCCAGAGCTGGGGCCCAGGCAAGGCCAACTCTCACACAAGGTGGAAAGTAGCTTCTGGTCCAAACAGGAGAAGCCCAGGGCCAGAGAATGTAAAAGGGCTTCATGAAAGCGGTGGGCTTCTGCTGATTCCTGACTGATAGAGGAGGATTTCCAGCATTCCCATTAGCTGTGACTTGGAGTTTGGCCCGCATGGGGCAAGGCTCACCACGGGAAGACCCTCGGGAGCCTGTTGCTGTGTAGATAGGAGTGGCCTGCACAGGACGTGTCTGTGGGCGAGGAGTGGGCGGGCAGCTTTGATCGTTCTGGAGATAAAATACACAGGACCTGGGAAGGGAGTGGACTTGGGGGCTAAAGGAGAGGGAGCAGGCCAGGCTTGTGGCTGGGGTAACTGGGGAAGTGGTTGGACTGCCCAGTGACCCCCTAGGGGTGGAGGAGGAGGGGGAGGGGGAGAAGGGGGAGGGAGAAAGAAGGAGACTCGGTGGGGAGGAGTGGAGGGAAGGGGGAGGAAGCTTTGGAGAAGAGGAGAAGCATGCTGGCCACGTGGTGCTGTGGGACACGGCCGGGGAGCTCGGGTTCAGGAGTCTCCGCTGTGGAGGCACCCCCGAGGCCTGCGAGGAGGGCCCAGGAGCTGAGGGGCCTTGGGAGGCCGAGTAGAGCAGGTGCCCCGAATATGCCCGTTGTGGTAGGGAGCTGCTCCTGGGGCATTAACTCCCTGGCATGCCGGTGCATGGGCAGAGCAAGCTTTCGGGTGTTGGTGGTTGGAAACTGGGCAGGTGGGCCTCGAAGTGGTGAGGGCCCGGGGCCAGCCAAGCACCAGCCATTCCCATCCCCAGCACAACGCGACACGTCTCTCCTCAGGCCTCACAGGGGCCTCGCAGGGGCCTGGCCCAGAAGGCCTGCACAGTGTTGACCCCAAACGTTTGCAGGCCATGGGTGACTGAGGCCGGCTGAATGTTTTGGGGAGGGGGAGGGAATGTGTCTGGGAAAGGTGGGCGGGCACAGGAGATGACCGTTGTCTCTCCGGAGTGTGAGAACAGAAGTGTCGGCCCCCTAACCCTCCACCTCGTGTCCAGGCCAGCTCTTGGCTCTCCCCAGCCGGCCTCAGCCTCCTCACTGGACCCTGAGGTGCCAGCCTGTTCTCCCCTCCCCACCGGGAGTGCCCCCCCACCTCTGCGCCCCAGTCCTTGGAGCCTGCCGCCCCTGAGCTGCCCTGTCTCACTGCAGTGCACCCTCCAGGCCTGGCCCATGCCTCTCACTTCCTGTGTGACTGAGCAAGGGCGCCCTTCTTGGAGCTTCCGTCTTCCCGCCTGCAGATGAAGGATTGGATTTTGCAAGCTCTTGTGCTAAGTCTGCTGGGTAGTGGCTGGATAAGATGCTGAGGCCACCACAGGGTGCAGTGAGGAAACGCTCTGTGAGGGCTCAGTATGTCTGCCTTGGGCACGGGCTGGGGAGGAGGTGTAGGTGGCTGCACGCTGGCTTTCCCTGAAACAAGTGATTTTTAAGGATTCTTCCGCGAGACCATGGACTTGGAAGGACTTGACCATGAGGTAGTGAGTGCCCTGTCCCTGGATGTTCCAAGCAGGGCCTGAATGGCCACAGATCAGGGGTGCTGGTGAGGGTCTTACCTCTGCTTTCATGTGCTCAGATTGGGGTTATTTGTGTCTTATCACCACGTGGCATTGCAGGGACCCTGAGGACTGAGGCTTGGAATACAGTGTCATGTCCACAGTCTGGCCTTGGGGCCTAGGGGAATGGGGGGTTGAGTTCTCTCCTACCCCCCCAGACTAGGAGCTCACTCCTGAAAGGCTGTGTGACCCTGGGTAAGTGACTCAAGCTTTCTGAGCTTCAGTTTCCTCATCCAGAAAGTCATAATAAGGGATTGCGTGAGCTACTTGAGCTCTCAGTGCCTGGCAGGTGGTAAGCACTTGATAAATACTGGTTACTCTGCTCATTCATCCCTATGAAGGGGTCCTGCCACCTGGGAGGCCCCCCGAGGGAGGGGGACATTGAGCTCCTCCTTGATGCCCCCTCCATTGATCCGACTAGCCAGTGCTTTCTTGGCCTTGCCCTGGTCTCCTCCGGACGTTGCTGAAGCCTGAGGCCCAGAGCCTCGGGGGACCTGGCATGGGGTGTCCTGCTCCATCCGGGGGCACTTCGCGATGACTCTTGGCCCGCAGGTCATGTGTTAGCTGCCTCCCTAAAAGCTCCCAGCCCAGGCCCTGCTGGTGCGCCAAGCCTGCCGGGTGCCAGGAGGCTGTGTGCACAAGCGCTGTGGTCGGCGGGGCAGGGACGCGGGCCCTGGAGACGCTGGGCTCGGGACAGCTCCCCCTCCCCTCGGAGTCTCTGGGTCCAGCCTGCTGGGCCTGCCTCACTCCCAGTCTCCAGTCTGAAGTCGCCTAGGCTGGCTCAGGTAGGGGACCCTAGTGCCTCTCTCCCCTTTCCCTCCCAGCAACGCCTGGGACCCCCACTGGCCAACCTGGGCTTCTGACCAACGTAGTCTTAATTATTGTCTTTACCATCTATCTCATCCTGGCCCACAAGGTGTTTTGTGACCTGGGACAAGTCTCAGCCTCAGTTTTCCCATCTATAAAATGGGGAGCTGGCCTCCTTGCTTGCTAAAGCCTCTTCCAGCAAAGCAAATCTAGTTTCCTTTCTATCTGATCTAACTGTATGCACCCATTGAGCAGGAGCCACACGGGACCGCACATCGCTGGTTGAGAATCTTGTCCGTCATTTCTTTTTCTTTCTTTCTTTCTTCTTTTTTTTTTTTTGGTCATGCTACACGGCTTGCGGGATCTTAGTCCCCCGACCAGGGATCACACCCGGGCCCCCTGCAGTGGAAGTGCAGAGCCCTAACCACTGGACCGCCAGGGAAGTCCCCCACATTTCTTAAACCGAGTCCTTAAAGACCACAGAGCCCTGTAACCTTCTTGCCTTGGGTGTGTGGAGGGTCCCTGGACGTTTGGCAGGTTTGTGGTGCCGGGGCTGCTACGGTGGATCCTCTTCGCGGCCTTTCTCTATGGTGGTGTGCTCGCTAAGCGCCCGCGAGGTACTCCCCCCACCCTTGGCGTCTCATGCACGCATACGTATGCACACACGCGTGCACACAGAGCCGCCCGCTGTGTCTCTGCTCCTCGGCTTCAGGGGACTTCGCCCAGGTGACTTTGCTCCGAGTACCAGTTTCCAGCTCTGAGAAGTGGGGGAGTGGCTGCGAATGTGACCTGTTGATTTCCGCTGTGGCTTTAGGAGGAAGACCAGGAGAAGAGGGGTTCCCAGGACTGTGCAGCACAGGCTGGGTGCGGCCCCGGCGCCCAGCCCAGGCAGAGGTGCCGGTGGCCACTGTGACACGCCCACCTGTCTGTGAGCTGGCCAGGTGGGAGGCTGCCCAGCTGCTGGGAGCAGTGTGCCAGGCTGGGCTCCTCTGGCCTTTGAGTCTTGCGATTCTGTCCCCCACAGGCCTCGAGCTGCTCAGAGCCCCACCTGGAACAGCCATGACCCGCTGGACGTCCCTCAAGGCCTCCCGGCCACACAGACCTGCCCCCGGTGATCCGGTGGCCTGCTGCTGGCATCTGCGTGCCCCAGGCCTGGCCACCTCCCCCTGGAAGGCCCAGGAGTCTAGGGCTGAGCTGTCCTCCTGGCACAGTCCACGGGGTTCCCACCCCCACCGGCTCCTGGACCGGGCAGGGGCCGTGTCCACCACTACGGCCTGAGGCCTCAGCTCCTCAGACCCAGGGAGAGGCTGTCGGCTGGAGCAGCCGTGGGGGAAGGATGGCAGCCTGAGCGGAGGCCGCCGCAGAGCCTGGGGTCCCCGTGGTGGGAGACCTTGTGTTAGACAGCAGTGGCTCTGAGCCCAGCTGTCCTGCCTAGTGGTTGTGTGGCTTTGCGGAAGCCACTTGACCTCTCCGAGCCGCCATCCAGAGGGTAGAAGTAGCCACGGTAGCTGCCTCGTGGGCTTCTGACAGGGTGACACAGGAGCGTTTGCTGACACGTCTGGCCTGCCGTCCCTGTGGGTGGGTAAGCTGTTTCAGGCAGCAGGGAGCGCCCTGTGCCTGCCAGACCCGGGGACCCAGTGACACACCCTGGGAGGGGTCTGCAGCCTGGCTGGCCGTGAGTGTTTGGAACGGAGGTCAGAGGTCACCCCGTCCCACAGACCAGGGCGGGTGCCAGTGCCGCTGCCTCCTCTCTCCTGGCCGGGCCACCCTGGACCTTCTCTGGGGCCTCGGCGTCCCATCACACGTGAGCACTCCGAGGCTCAACTAGCTCTGACCCCGTCGTGAGACTGGTGGGGGTCGGGGGGCGTGGGGTCCATCCGTAGGGGGTGCAGGCCCACCTCTTCAGCACCCTGCCATGCCATTCCCGCGGGGCACCGGACGCGGACGGCCAGACGGCCTCAGTGCCCGCGGGGCCAAGTGGTGTCGGGGTCTCCGGTCTGCAGATGCCTCAGCCGGGCACTGACAGGCCAGCCCAGAGCCAGCGGGGCACCGGGGGAGGGGTGGCCACCGGCCTGCGCGTCTGGGGCCTGGGTGCCTGCCCCCAGGCGTGAGTCCGGGGAGCGGTGCCGTGGAGCGTGCCCTGGGACCGCCCCGTGTGTGAGTATGTGTGCCAGCCCGGTGCTCTGCCGAGTGGGCTGAGGACAGGGGTCTTCTGAGTGCTCCCCACCTGCTCTTGTTTAGCGCTGAGGAAGGCGGGGTGGCGGAGGCCCCCGGGCTGAGGTCCGTAGTCAGTGAGCCCCCTGGGTGCTGACTCGTGGGCCACCTCCTAGCCACCTCTGGTGATGGGGTGGCCACGAGCATAGCATATGGGCAGCGAGAGTGGGCACCTGCGGGGATAGCGTGAGCCTCAGGAGGATGGGTGGGGCCCGGCTTGAGGTGTCTGTCATGCCCAGGTCTAGGCCCTGGGGGTGAGACAGCAGCGAACAAACAGCAAACCCCCTGCGCTCAGGGACTCACGGTCTCGTGGTGGGACGGTGGGTGCAGCCCCAGCGAGCCATTGCTGTTGTTATTACTACCGTTACGAGGTCAGAGGTCGGTGCAATGGGATTACCATGAGGTCCTGGGTGGGGTGCACAGTTTTTCCAGGTGCAGGGAGGCCCTGAGACACCCTTGTGGCATAAAAGCCAGGGCCTGGGAGGAGGGTGTCCAGGTGGGCCTGGGGGCGAGCAAGGGCGAGACTGGAGGTGAGATCTGAGGGGTCCCAGCGGAGGATGGACTGACTCCTGGTGGCTGCCGTGGGCACTGGCACCAGGGTGGGAGTGGGGAGGCTGGCGAGGTGGCCATCACGCTGCTCTCGGCGGGTGATGCCAGGGGCTCAGGCCGGGAGGTAGGAGAAGGGGCTGGATCCTGAATATCTTTGCAAGCAGAGCCCTTGGTGGGAGAAAGGGAAACTGAGGAAGAACCCAGGCTTCTCGTCTGGAGCAGCCGGGAGAGTGGAGGTGGCCGAGGAGCTGGCTGGGGTGGAAGGGAGGGCCAGGAGCTGGTTGTGGGTGAGGCCGGGTCGGGGCGGAGGCGCAGGCGGGGTGGCTGCTCTGCCGGCCTCACTGCCAGCCCGCTGTCCCCTCTGTTGCAGGAGCTGCCCTGCCTGGAGCCGGCCCGGGGGCGAGCTGGGGTCCCACCGCCCCCGCCCCCGGGATGACCGCATCTGGCCGTGCCAACCCCTACAGCATCGTGTCGTCCGAGGAGGACGGGCTGCACCTGGTCACCATGTCGGGCGCCAATGGCTTCGGCAATGGCAAGGTGCACACTCGGCGCAGATGCCGGAACCGCTTCGTCAAGAAGAACGGCCAGTGCAACATCGAGTTCGCCAACATGGACGAGAAGTCGCAGCGCTACCTGGCCGACATGTTCACCACCTGCGTGGACATCCGCTGGCGGTACATGCTGCTCATCTTCTCGCTGGCCTTCCTTGCCTCCTGGCTGCTGTTCGGCATCATCTTCTGGGTCATCGCCGTGGCCCACGGGGACCTGGAGCCGGCCGAGGGCCGCGGCCGCACGCCCTGCGTGCTGCAGGTGCACGGCTTCATGGCGGCCTTCCTCTTCTCCATTGAGACGCAGACCACCATTGGCTACGGGCTGCGCTGCGTGACCGAGGAGTGCCCGGTGGCCGTGTTCATGGTGGTGGCACAGTCCATCGTGGGCTGCATCATCGACTCCTTCATGATCGGCGCCATCATGGCCAAGATGGCACGGCCCAAGAAGCGCGCCCAGACGCTGCTGTTCAGCCACAACGCGGTAGTGGCGCTGCGCGACGGCAAGCTCTGCCTCATGTGGCGCGTGGGCAACCTGCGCAAGAGCCACATCGTGGAGGCCCACGTGCGGGCCCAGCTCATCAAGCCCCGGGTCACGGAGGAGGGCGAGTACATCCCGCTGGACCAGATCGACATCGACGTCGGCTTCGACAAGGGCCTGGACCGCATCTTCCTCGTGTCGCCCATCACCATCCTGCACGAGATCGACGAGACCAGCCCGCTGTTTGGCATCAGCCGGCAGGACCTGGAGACGGACGACTTTGAGATTGTGGTCATCCTGGAGGGCATGGTGGAGGCTACGGCCATGACCACACAGGCCCGCAGCTCCTACCTGGCCAACGAGATCCTGTGGGGCCACCGCTTCGAGCCTGTCCTCTTCGAGGAGAAGAACCAGTACAAGATCGACTACTCGCACTTCCACAAGACATATGAGGTGCCGTCCACGCCCCGCTGCAGCGCCAAGGACCTGGTGGAGAACAAGTTCCTGCTGCCCAGCGCCAACTCCTTCTGCTACGAGAACGAGCTGGCCTTCCTGAGCCGCGACGAGGAGGACGAGGCGGATGGAGAGCAGGACGGCCACGGCCCCCAGGCCAGGCGCGACTTTGACAGACCCCAGGCCGGCACCGCCCTCGATCAGCGGCCCTACAGACGGGAGTCCGAGATCTGAGCCGCCAGCGGCCAAGGTGCAGCATCCGCCCCGCTGGGGAAAGGCCCCGAGTCCCGCGAGGGCCCCGGGCCAGAGCGGAATGGGCTTGGGCCCTGATTGCAGACTCAGTAGCGTTTTAGATGTTTTACATTTCTTCACAGCGGCCTGGGAATGTTGGTGGGAGAGCGGGTGGCCTGAGTGGCCTCTGAGGCCAGAGCAGGCCTGGGGGCGGGGAGGTGGCCTCCCCGGGGGCGGGGGGGGGGCGGGCCACAGGAGCTGGGGGCTTCTGCCTCAGGGGGGAGCCACAGCCTCTCCAGAAACGGCTCACCAGCTGCCCGGCCTCTGTGGGCGAAGGCCGGCAGGCTGCAGTGCACCTCGCTGGTTTTTAACTTGGGGAGAAACACCGGGTTTTGGCTTTCTCAACCTTAGTTTAAGACTGTTTACAAAAAAAATTAACATGTGATTGAAAAACAGTTTTATAATTTGAGGGGGGTGGGAAAGGACAATTAGAATTCCATTAGTCTGCCAGGATGCAAGTAGCTGGGTGGGGTTTCCAGAAGGTTCCCGAGGCTGGGCTAGCCTCTCTTCCATGAAGGCCGGGCACGTGGCCTGAGGGCAAGCACGGAGGTCAACCCCGCCTCCCCACCCCGTTGTGCTCTATGCTCACGGGGTGAACTGGATTTCCTTTGTGATGGCAAAACCAAGACCTTGTTAATGATCATAACAAAAGCTTTTCAGTGTCACTGGGGTGGGAGTCAGGGCCGGGAAGAATCCAGTCTGAGATTTTTAAGTTTGACTCTGTACCTCCTTTGAGGTGCATCTCAGGGCCGGGATGGGACCTGCCTGCAGTGGAAGGTCTGCTCCCCCCCCACCCAGCCCCACCCACCCTCCACGACCCCAGCCCGCCGGATTCTCCCTCCTTTTCTGCCCCGTGGCCTCCACCCCCTTCCCCAGAGAGGGGCAGCTGGGGAACGTAGGGGTGGATGGCTCCATGGGAAGGGGGGCCAGCTTCCCCGACTCCAAGGAAGTGTTTCAGCCCGTCCCCGCGGGGCCCCAGCATGAGTTGTGCCTTAGAGACCCTGGGGGGTCTGGCTCCAGTTGTCACTGTTTTTATTGGACTCACCCATCCTCCCTGCTGCCCCCGGCTCCACCATGGCCCTCTGTCTGCGGAGGCCAGGCCGAGCCGGCACCCATCCCCCCAAGGTGGGCAGCAGAGGTGAGCCTGGGTGGGGCTCAGCCAGGCTGTGCCCTGGTGCCGAACGCACAGGAACGTCCTAGGAGAGCCGTGGGCTGGTCAGCACCCACATCTGGGCACCTCGGTCAGGTAGCGGCTCGGGCCCCCTGATTTGTCACTGGCTCTTGCCTCTGCCAGCCCAAGAGCTGCCCAACGCAGGCTCGTTCCTGGCGAAGGAAACAGCTGTCAGGGCGGAGCCTGGGCCCCTCCCAGGACTGCTGAGAGCGCTGTCCTCACAAATGACCAAGCCGGTCAGTCATTAGAGAGCCCCAGCCTGCCTATCCAGGCTGCCGCGGGCCAGCTCACCACCAGGAGATGCCAGGGCTCCGGCCCAAGTTAGGAGACAGAGGCCGAGTGCAGATGGGCGAGGGGCAAGGAGGGGCCAGGGGCTGCAGTGGGGGCTTCTGCCTCTCCCCTCCTCCAGCCCCTGCAACAGCGGGAGGCCTGGCCCTGAAGTCAGGGGCCGTGCAGGGTCCGGGCACCGGCTGTGTATTCCCACCCAGAAAGCCCTGCCCGGGCCTCAGACGCCACCCTAACTTCCGGTCAGGAAGAGTCAGAAGGGTCCGCCCGAGGCAGGCAGAGGCCTCGTTCCTCTCAGGATCTGCTGGACAGGCCTCTGCCCCTTCCTGGCCTGAGCCCCTGCTTCCTCAGCCTTAGTCCTGGGCGGTGATGTGGAGTCCCTGTGGTTGCCAGGTGGGTGGCAGGTGGCCCTGGTCGCTCGGGGCTGGCACATGGTCCTGTTGGGCCAGCCCTCCACTCACCCCACCAGGGCAGAGCCCCGGGGGCCCTGGGTCCCCCAAGGCCCTAGCTGTCTCGGGTGGCCTAGGGCGCCTCCTCTCGGGCCTATCCCCCTCCCAGGCCCACGCTGGACGGCTCAGGCCGCAGACCCTGCAGGAGGGCCTCCCCGAGCTGCCTTTCATCTCTCACCAAAGGCAGATGCTGCGTTTTCAAACTCCGCTGCCCTCTTTTTGCCTCCTCTGTGTTTATTTATTTATTTATTTATTTATTTATTTATTTATTTATTGCTTGTGCTGAAGACCAAAATAGCCTCCCTCTTTAGTGCCCTTGAAGCGGGAGGGCGGATGGGAGGAGCCGTGTGTGCGGAGGCAGGATCACGTGGTCCCTGGGGTGCGTGTGCCCGTGTGTGGGGCGTGGAACGTGTGAACCCAGTGAGTGTGCGCTGTGCCGTGTGTTGTGTGTGCGCCGAGCACGTGTGTATGTTACGTGTGGCCTGTGTGCTGAGCGGGTGGGTGTACAAACCTGCTCCTGACCCCGCCGCCCCCGGCAGTGGTATTTCCGGGAAGTTTCTCGACAGCCTGGACCCAGTGGTGCAGAGGCTGGAGCTGGCTGAGGCGCCCTCTGCCCCGAGACGCTGAGCTGCTTACGTGGGGAGGGGCCTGGGGACAAAATACGTGTGTGAGCACCGAGGCGTGAATTCCTGTGTGGAATCATCTCATCCGTGTGCCAGTAAAACGTGTCCAATTATGGCTTTTCCTGTAAGTGCACGAGTGTACATGGGAGTGCTGTGCAGATGTGTGCCCACGACGAGCTCCGTACATGTGTGAACCTGGGCTGATGGTGTCTATACATGATGTATACATGTGTGTAAATGCACACAGACTCACATAGTTATGTGTGTATCTACCCATAGGTCTGTTTGTGTGCTCGTTGTATATGCAGGCGTTGGTTTAAATGTCTACCAGGCTGTGGGGCTGGGCACACAGTACTCAGGACGGACACCGGCCGTGGTCCCACCAGCCCTCTGCCCCGATTCTGTCCACGTGGGCAGGCGTGGAGCACGTGTGACAGGGTGAGGCTTCTGTGTACCTGGGCACAAGGTGACAGCTACACGTGTATGTGAGGACTTGGCCTCCAAAGGTGAGCGTTTGCACGCAGTTGCATGTAGGAGGCCTGTGTGCATTTGTCCACGAACGCACGTCCGTGTGTGTGCCGGGCTCCGTCAGCAGGGCTGTGCCTGCCTGCTGGGGGTGGCGTGTGTGCGTTCGCGGACCCGCCCGGGTCCCGGAGGTCGTGTGTCGAGACGGGCGAGTGTCTCAGAGCACGGCGCCCCCTGCCCCCCCCGTACCTGCTGGTGCTGTGCCACCTGAGGGTCCTGGCGGGGGCAGGGGGCCTGGTGGGAAGGAGGCCCCTGCACAGGTCAAATCGATGTCAAATCTATTTTAAATGGTGAAACTGGAGAATTTTCATGTTATTTTCAATACACAGCAGTATCTAAAGACGTAGGCCACAAGACTAGACCGCATTAAACCATTTTGATCTCTCGGAGTGCCACCGCGTGCAGACGTGTGTTTGAAAGGCCCCGCCTGGTGCGGCGGGTGCTGGTGTTCGTGCTGCCTCCACCCCCCCCGGCCGTGTCCTGGGCTGGGGGGCTCCCCAGAGGCCGGCGGGGGAGTGGGGAGAGGACAGAACTGGCCTCCTCGAGGACCCCCGCGTGCTTTTCAGGCCGTCGCACACGCCTTCACCCTCCCGCCCCCCGCCACCACCGTCCTCTCCACGCGGCCCGAGTGTGCCAGACCGCCCGCCTTGCCTGGACTTGCGCCCCTGTCTTGCCCTCCCCGGGCCCGTGCTCCCCTTTCCTTTCTTCTGCAAGGGTTTGATGAGGGCAGGGCAGGCGCGGTCTGGGCCCCCAGCTCGAGGCAGCCCTGCTTCTCACCGGCGGACAGGAAGCCGGGGGGCGTGTGGGCGCTGGGGTGGTTGAGGCTGGGGCGATGGGGCCGGAGGGCAGGCAGGTGCCGCCGTCACGGAGAGCAGCGTGCACGTGCACAGCCCGTTCCGGGCAAAGGAGAACATCGTCGCCCCGAGGGCTCCGGTGGCTTCTGGAAGTAGCCCCCAGGGAGAGAGTCCTTCCCTTTGCCCAAACATTCCCTGAGTGGAGACCTCCTCTGTGGCAGTGAAGGACCGGGGCCCTCATGCCATGGGGTCCAGATGACATTCCAGACCACAGGATAAGAAGCCGGGTGATGGGAGGGGCTGGGGTGGTTGCGAGGACTTCTTGGCGGATGTCCCGTGAGTCGGACCTGGAGATGGTTGGCTTTATGTGGGGTGGGGGCTTTCCTCCCCTGGCCCTGAAGCTTTCCCTGCGACCCCAATACCGGAGTCTAAGCCAGTTGTGGCCTCCCCCGCTCCCCTGAGAGCTATTTCCACAGCACTGACAGGTCGGGCCTCTGGCAGGAGGACCTGGCCCCAGCCGGAGCTCAGGAGTCCCTCAGGGCCCGTCCTGGCTGGGACCCCGGGTCAGACGCCAGGCCACGCACTTGCTCAGTGATCTTGAGTAGTGGCTTCCTTTCCCCTCCGGTCTCAGTCTCTCCATCGGTGGAAAAGGGTGTTCCTAACAACGGCCAGCTCGCAGACTTGTTGAAAAGAATGGAGGAGAGAAGCCCTTCGTGCAGCGAGTGCTTTGGACCCGTGCTCTCCTGTTTGAACACAGGTCTTCGGGTAGGGGCGACGCAGCCAGGTCCCCCTCTGTGTGTGGCCGTCACCACTGGCTGCCTCTGCTCTTTCCTGCCTCCCTGAGGATGAGAGAATCCGCATGAAAACCGGTACACGTGGGGTGGGCGGGGAATCGGGATCAGGGCCCGGGCTTCCTGTTCCGGAGGAAGTCAGTTCAGGGTCAGTGAGGGACTCGCTCAAGGGCAATGGGAGGGTAGTTATCTGAGCTGGGGTCAGAGCTAGGCCTCAAGCCCCCAGCCCCCGCTGCGGACTTCACGGACTTCACGGACTTCACGTCTGCTCCTTTGACCCAGATGCCTCCGCCCTCCCGGGCCGGAGGGATAGCCTGGCCAGAGGGTCTGCCCCGGTTTCTCCTCCCCAGGTCCACCTCCTGCGACTTGGGAGGACGTCGGAAGTGGGCTTCTCTTCAGTGTCAAGGGACCAAGGTCAGAGCAGTGGGGCCTCGAAGGACACCCCCATCCCCCCACAGCCCACCCTCCACCCAGGACCAGAGGGGTCTCAAAACCAGAATTAGGCCTTTTGACCCCGCTGCCTGAAACCCTCCCTGTCTTCCTTCCACACTG
Organism: Eubalaena glacialis; assembly: GCF_028564815.1. Lineage (NCBI taxonomy): Eukaryota > Metazoa > Chordata > Mammalia > Artiodactyla > Balaenidae > Eubalaena > Eubalaena glacialis. The sequence continues at coordinate 1,182,771 of NC_083734.1, read as the reverse complement.
GAACTAGAGTCCCCACTGTTTCTCCAGCCCTGGAATCTGCCCATCCTGCCCCCTCCCCTGCTCCAGGCACCCTGCCTCGCTTTAGCTCCTTGAGAGCACGTTTTGCCCCTACTCTAGGACCTTTGCAAGGGCTGGTCCCTCTGCCTGGATCCCTCTTCCCCCAGATCTGCCTCCCACCCTTCCCGGCCCCCGTGCAGAGGCTCCCCAAGGGCAGGGATGGCCGTGTCTCTCGTCCACTCCTTGGTGCCCAGTGCCAAGAGCAGGGCTAGGATGTGCTCCCTGTGTATTCGTCTAACGGATGGTAGGTGGATGGAGGGCAGGCCCTGTGGGCTTCATCACCCAGAGAAGTGTCTTCAGGCCTCACCAACCTGCAGCCCCCCTTCACCTTCCCACTGACCCAGCTGGGTCAGAGCCCGGCCACCAGCCACGCTGAGGAGAGAGCAGCTCGGCCTGGGGCAGGAAGGGTGGAGAGCTTGGTGCTACAGGGGATTTGAGCCCACCGAGGGCTCTGGGCCCTACTTTCTTCCCTCTCAGTGCTGCCGAGAAAGCAAAGAAGCGGGCCGTCCTTACCCAAGCCTGGACTGGGGTCTCGAAGGCCTTCTGCCTCCTAAATGCTTATGACCGGCCATCTCTGGGCCTCAGTTTCCCTACGTGAGAAACGGGAGCTCCACCCATTCCTTCAACAAGTGTTTACGAATTGCCACTGTGTGCCAGGCAGGCATTGGCACTCTGGGAGGAAGGAGGACAGGCCCAGCCCCTGACGTCAGTCTAGGGGCTCAGGGGACAGGCGTTCAACAGTGTGAGTCCCCAGAAGTAGAGGCTGCAACAGGGATTCGTGTCCGTGTGATTCACTGGGGGGTTGGGGGCAGGGAAGCATCGGAAGCAGGAGAGGAGCTGAAGGGCCTAGGTGGGTCCAGCTGACGGCCAGCTGGCCTGACCCTGGGCTCGGGAATGTGAGCTGTCCCACTTGCCGGCGGGGGCTGGGCTTTTGTACCCTCAGCAGCCAGCCTGTGGCTACTGCCACCCTGCCGAGCGGGGAGGTCCAGCCTCTCAGCCATTTCGGGCCAAGGTGGCTCCTGTTGGCCCAGAATGGTTCTCCAGGGAGGGGGCAGCTGAGAGCCATTAGCAAATGACACAGCACCTGGGCGCCCGGCTCATCCCGGTAAAGGGGTCCAGGTGGCGCACAAGCCACGCCTGCTGCAGCAGTAGCGATGCAGCGTGGTCCCTGAGTGAGGGACACGAAAGGGTGCCATGGGTAAAGCAAGGGGAGGCCTTGTTGCAGGGACCAAGGCGGCGGGTCCTCCAAGGAAGCGACATTTCCTCTGAGATCTGAAGGGTGGGTAGAGGTTTGCCAGGTATGTGGGGAGGAGCTTCCCAGAGAGAGAGAGAGACCAGCACTAGCAAAGGCCCTGGAGTAGGAGAGCTCAGGAAGAAGCAAAAGGAGCCGCTTGGCTGGGGCAGGGAAGACCACCCAGGGCCCGTGGACCCCACGCAGGGCCCGGCCTCCTTCCCCAGCACCCAGCTTCCCTCAGGCCTCCCTGGCAGCCTTGCTGCCTCGCCCTCCTCCTCCTGGAAAGTCAGCCTCTCCGGAGCGGGAGCTTTGGTTCTATCTTGTTCACGACGGAGCCCCAGCACCCAGAACAGCCGGTGCCTGGCACCCTGTAGGGGCTCAGCTTTGGCTGCTCCCGCAAGATGTGAAAGAACCGCGGGAAGTAAGATGTCAGTATTTGTTCTTGGCCTGTCCTGCGAGGGGCCTGGGGCCTTGCCGCAGGGCTGGCCGGGGTGGGAGGGTCCAGGAGGCCTCCTCCGTGTCAGCCCAGGCTGTGAGGTGCCAGGGAGCCACTGCCTGCAGACTTTTAAATTTTTCTATGTTGTGGTCTTCTTCTCAGAATAACATTTTGAAATGCACAAAATGAAATACCTATGGTTGCAGAGGAAACCCATCCTCGTGCAGAGCAGTTACCAAAATACGAGCGAAAAAATTTGTGGGATATTAATAACCACATTTCCTCACTAACCGCTGATGCCAGCTTCCTGGTGGTGAGCGCAGCCTCACTGTCGGGGGTCCCAGAAAGTCACTGACGAAGAAACCCCCCCATTCTGCAGGCAGCAGAATCGCCTCCATCCATAAACGAAGAGGACGGCAAATTTCCATTTGAGGTGAGCGACACGGAGATGGACATATTTCTCGTCCCAGTACATATGCCCCCGGGTTTTCCCCTGAGCCCTGGTGGGCGTGCGGGCCCGGGTTCAGGCCCTGCAGGCCCAGTGGTTTGGAGACAGGCTTGCTGCTGTCAGGCAGGACAGGGGAACTTTGCCGGCAGAGGCCCGAGAATAAATACCGTAGGCTTTGTGGCCGTGAGGTCTCTGGAAGCGGCATGGCTCTGTTGTAGCATGAAAGCAAACCCGTTAGTTATTAGTTACTGTGTTCAAATAAAACCTCATTTATGGACACTGACATCCGAATTTCATATATTTTTCACATGGCTCAAACTATGACTCTTCCTTTGACTCTGCCCCCACCCCACAATCATTAAAAAAATGCAAAAACCATTCTTAGCTAAAGGGCCATACAGAAACAGGCTGTGGGCTACATCAGAACCTCCCAGAGGGCTTCTTTAAACTCACAACACCATGAGTTCTGATTCATCTGGCTGGTGGCAGTCCCCAAATGTGCATTTCTAACAAGTTCCCAGGTGATGTTAAGCAGTTATGGGGGCCTCACCTTGAGAACTGCTGTTTTTCTGCCTGGGGGAAGGAGCCCCAGAGGTTTGTGTGTTGACCCCCTGCCCTGGCTCTCTCACACGGTTATAACCCATTCCGGGCGTGAGTTTAGGTGGCCGGCGTTCCCTACAGAGGTGTCGAGCCGAGGTAGCCCCTCTCTGATGTAGGAGAGGAAAAAGATTGTTTTCCCGTCTATCCTCCTAGGTCCTTCAGCTGGTACCCTGCAAAGTGGACTGACAAAAGACAGATGAACAAGGGAAAAACAAGCAGAAGTTTATCAACATATCCATAGCACATACACATGGGAGAACTCAGTGATGAGTGGCTGACAAGGATGGTTAGAACTTAGAATGTCAACAACGCTTTACAGATGAGGAAACTGAGGCTCACGGAGAAGGAGTGGGCCGGCCTCTCAGTGCTCGAGCCAGACCTCTGCACCTCGTTTCTGATGCACCCTTTCTCTCCCTCACCTCCCACTCTAGTGCAATACCCTGACCTTTAAATTCTTAAAATTTGTTTTCAGCCCCAATACGTTTCTCCATCCCGCTGCCACCACCCGGTCCAGGCCACTATCCTCACTGACTTGGATGATTGCAGTTATCTCCTCTCTGGTCCCCTGGGCCCCCTCGCCCTTCTCTACCTGCACAAAACTTTAGAGTCCCCTGGGCTTTGGGTCTGGGTGACCTGGGCTCCCTGACCCTGATGGGTCCACTGGGGTGCTGCATGAAGGCTCTTCCAACAGGCAGAGTTTGGCTGCACCAAAAGGAGCACACCAGTTGCCTGGATCCTGGCACCATCCTCTCTTGAGTGACCTGCCAGCCCCAGACCCTCCTTGAAACCTCAGTTTCTGACGCATGAGGAATGATGCTCTCTGAGGCCCTGAGTCAGGCCCGCATGCTGAAGGGCTCTTCCTTTCCCTTCCTGGATCGATGCTGCTTCAGTGCTGAGGCCTGGGGCTGTTCTTATTCCCTAGTGAGGCCCAGTGCAGAAAGTGAGCTGGAGCTTGGAGACCATAGCTCTGGGCCAGGGCAGGGCCCGAGGTTGTGTACTATACAACCCCAGGGTGCCATTCACAACCTACTCAGCCGTGCACAGCAATGGCAACCGCTGAGGCCTCTTGCCTCTCCTTGCTGCCTGCGGGCTCCGTGGGGAGGGATCCACAGCATGTATGGAAAGTATGGTTTGGGATGCCCGGGGCCCAGATGGGAGCTGCTCCTGCAGACACCAACAACGTTTTTTTGTGAACCTGCTGGCTAGCTGGAAAGTGTTTGAAAGGGTGGTGCGGCCTCATTCCATCACACACACATAACCACATACAGACCCACACATACACATGCACACACACCTAAAATGTACACAAACACATACACGCACTAAACGCACACACAACAGTGTATGTCGTATTACACCGTAGTGCAGAAGAGCAGCCCCTGATGCGTGCACCAACGTGAAGGGGCCTCACAGTCACAAATGGAGACGTGCTCGAGTTCTAGGATAGACATGACTCTGTGGGGATAGAAGTCAGGCTAGGGGTTGCCTGTGGGAGCAGGTGGGCCAGTAACTGAGTGTTGGGGGTAGAACGTGGCGGATTTGGGCTCAGAGAACAGGCAGCACCTGGATCTGGAGGGACGGCCCGACGAGGAGAGGTTTTGGGTCCACGTGTCCTGCCCAGCAAAGAACAGGTTTTTATCAATATATGCATCGCACACACACACGGGACAGCTCAGTGAGGAAAAAAGATAGATAGATATGTACATAGATAGATAGACAGACAGGCAGAAAAAGCAGACACAGAGACAGATAGATAAAGTGACAGAACAAAGAACATACAGCCTGATAGATGGACCAAGAGATAGCATCAGAAGGACGGACACATAAACAGATATATTAACAAAAAGACAGACAGAAAGACAGATGGACAACACATAGAGAAAGATGGGCAGGAATATGGATCGAGAGATACAGGTGGACTAACAGACAAGTGAGGCAGACAGACAGTAAAACAGACGGACAGGTAGACATGTACATACACATCTGTACATAGAGTCATACACACACACAAGTAGAGACAGAGAGAGATGCACAGCCATTGGAACAGAGGGGCAGACAGCATTTTTTTCTCATTTTTTTTTTCTGCCTTTGAATAGAGTTCCTCTACTGGGGCCTCTGGGGACGAGGCCCTGTGTGGGGCACGGGGCCCGAGAAAGCCACTCCCACAAGAGGCGCCATTATAAGCTCACTGTTAACTGGGAGCCTTGGATTCTGGGTGAAACGTTTTGATGACTTCGAATGATGTGAAGGGCAAAACAGTGTAGATCTGACATCTCGTATGGCATCAGAATGCTTTCTGCTCTTTGAATATTTGACTAAGGATATACATCAAGAATTGTCATATTTTTATTTTATTTGTGCTTGTTTTGTGTTTAAGAGGAAACATCCAGAAAAATTCTACCCTGAAGCCTTTTTCCTGGAATATATCTACTGGAACCAGCAGAGGGCAGGAAATCATTAGTCACTAGATGATGTTTCTTGGTCTGTGGACAGTGAAGTCAAGGTTTTCTTGAGCACTTGGTTAATTAACTCCAGGAGCTGCGCACACCCATCCACCCTTAATGAACGTGCCGAGTCGTCAGTATTTATAGCACTCAGCGTTTGTGCCCCTTCTCAGCAGTGAGATATCAGAGGACACAGCTGTTCTTCAAAGCAGGGTGGAAAATCAACAAATATCCACTCAGTATTAACTTTATGGATGGTCCAATGGGGTTATATTGGATAGAATAAATAACAACCCAGAATGAATCTCCTACTGAGATTACCAACTTTAAGCTTATTCTTTTTCCTTTATATTGCATTATTTACTAAATTCTGCATTCACAGAAATAAGTTGGCTGTTCAGAAAGAACGACTTTTGGACGATAAGGAATCAAAGTGTATCTGAGCTCGTTACAATTGACGGCCCCCCAGCAGTGTGGTCTCTTCATCCAATTGCTGGCAACAATTAGACAGGTACTCATCAGTATTTACAGGTGACCCCTCACCCCCCCCGCCCCCCCCCCCCGCCGTCATCTCTAATGTAATTTGCAATTATAAATGCATCCTTAAGTTTTTACGACTTTGGAATAAGTAGGGATAGGCTGATCTTATCATATGAATAAGATCAAGCATGTTTCTCTTTGAACACGGAAATTACGAAACAGAAGTATTCCCATTAAAATTAGCTTAGCGTCAATAAAGTCTGCTGGAATACTGATGAATGTGAAGAGTTAAGAAACAAACAGGAGGACTCAAGCTAGAACAAGCAGACAATACGGTGCTTCAGGTAAAGGAAGGCACTCTGTGCCCTCTTGATGAACCTCACCCTGTCCCAAAGCTAGCCACACTTGTATTCTCTATTGGCCTTTGCCAGTTTCTGGACCTCCAAGCAATGCAAACACACATTAGGTACGTTTTTATATCTAGCTTTTCCACTCAAGGTTATGTCTGTGAAACTCATCCATATTATTTCATGCAGCAATCTTTCATTTCATCATTGCTATGCACTAGTGTTTGAATATATCAAAATATATGTGTCTGTTCGATTACTGGCATAAAATTTTTAATTGTCTAATTTTTCTAGCTTTTGCGTACTTGCACGTCTTTTCTTGGACATAAGCCATAATCTCTGTCGGGCTGTGTCAGAGGGGCTATGTATGTATGCTCAGCTGTATAGATACTGCCAAGCAGTTTTCCAAAGTTGTTGTACTAACTTACACTCCCATCAGCAATGCTTATCTTGCCAGTTTTAAAATATTTTATTTAGTCTGTTTAATTTTAGTCATTCTGGTGTGTGTGCTGTATATGACATATTCATTTGAATTTCCTGAACAGTAATGTTGTAGAATTGGCTGTCTGAGGCTTCTTAGCCATTTGGATATCATCTTTTCTGAAGGGCTTGTTCAAACTTTTGATTATTTTTAATCGGGCTCTCTTTAAAAAGAAAATTGATTTGTAGCAGTTCTTTAGACGTTCTGGGTATGAATCCTCTATGGGATAAATGCATTGCAAATACATCGTTCCCGTTTGTGTCTATTGTTTTTACCTAAAGTTCTTAATCTTAACAAAGTCCAATTTAGCAATCTTTTACTTTATGGTTATTGCATTTTTTGGGTCCCATTTGAGAACGCTTTTCTGACACCAAATTCACAGCTACTGTTACAGAAAGAAGACGCACTCCTATGTTTCTTCGAGAACCTCTGTAATCCCACCTTTCGCCTGGGCAGGACCTTCTCCAAGGTCTGCGTCCCGGCTCTGAGTAGCCCTCTGCCTGCCCAGCCACAGAGGTCTCAGCGCAGCCAGGTGACGGCCCTTCCCCAAGGGCATGGGCTCTGCGAGCCCGAGCCCTGTCCTTTGTCCCTGCGGCCTGGCGGGCGGCGCCAGCTCCCCAGAGTGTGGTCTTTCTTGTCTCGGGTCCCCCCTGCGTGCTTCTCCAGCTCCCTACGTGCCCTGGTCTCTGTTAGACTAACTGGTACGGTTTCTGTTTTCCCAACTGGACAATGACGAAACGATTACTAACCTGGAAAATGTAAACTAAAGCTACTTGCACTTCTTGCTACCTGTCTGATGGGTAACAACTGAGAAGGTCAGCAATATCCAGGGGTGGTCAAACCATGGGTAAATATATATACTTCTACGCTATTTTGAGTACATATGAGTGCTATTTTTTGAGGAGCCATTTGGCGGTACACAGTAATACTACAATGTGTATGGATTTGACCCGTAAATTTTCCTTCATGCCACCCCTGCCTCTAGAGAAAGACGCTCACCTGAGTAGGAAGACTCTTACTGGCATGATCACCTACACGTGGTGTGGATGTAAATCGTCATAACAGGACAGTTGTCAAACTGGCACCTCCGATGTACAACATGAGGTCAATCTATACGGACCGAACAGGGCAGATAGGGTATGAAAGTGTTGATCTGTACAGAGAAGCATCTGGTATAGTTGTATAAAATTATGGCCCACAAATGATCTTGTCCTGCTGAGAGTTCCAGGCACTAACCACTCAGTTCAGTAGATGAGTGGTGCCCTAGGTCATCTGATGTTTGTAGGGGACCGGGGCTCTCGTGGGGGTGCTGCTGGACCAGGGGACCACCCAGCTGTGCGGCCCCTGCAGCACGGCCGCTGGCCAAGCCCGTAAATTCAACACTGCTCAAAATCTTTACTTGGTTGTTCTGGTCGTCCTAATCATGCCGTGAGCAAGTGTGTCCCCGGGTAGTCTGAGGGCTGGGGCACAAGATAAGGAGCCTGCTGAAGGCCCAGCAGGCAATGCACAGCGGCCTCCGTGGACAGCTGGCAACACGGAGAGGTTTGCCTCCCAGCGTGGCTGCCCCTGCTGCTGCTTCTGTGATTATGTCATTTTACAGAGCGAAGGGATTTTGCGGATGTCATTAAAGTTCCTGATCAATGACCTTTGGAGGGATAAGACCCCAGTGGGCCTAATCTCATCACACGAGCCCTTGCGAACTGACTGCTGTCTCTGGCTACAGGCACAAGGGCAAGTCCGGAGCGTCCGGAGCTCAGCTGAGAGGGAGCTGAGCTGTTAGGTGTAAGTGATTAAAGCCACAAGCCACGAATGGAAGCGCTAAAGCTTTAATCACTTACTGTGATGAACGATGCAAGCATCTACAGCTGTTCCATTTTCCCCCAGGAAATGGTGCGCCTGTTGAGGGCTAGGCAGGGCAGAGCCGCGTAGGGGTCGTCTTACTGCAGGGGGAGGCTCAGCAAAAGGCTCTGTCGGTTCTACGGACCCAAGTATGAGGGTGGGTGTGAGGGGGTGGGCTCGGAGTGGAAACGTTCTGGGTACCAAGTCAGAGTTGGGAAAGTGCCTTCAAGGTTTCCCCTCCTCCCCGAAGGAGGCCTCATAGAGGCGCCTGGAGAAGACCCCTGTCCAAGGCTTCAGATAAAGGGACCTGGGAATGGAGGTGCTGGGGCTAGAAATGTACATCTGTGAGGAGCACTGCCAGCCAGGGGGCCTGAGTCCTTGACTGTGGAGGGGAGCAAAATCTGTCATCCCAGAATGTATCTCTCTGGCATGAGGATCCATTTAGGCTGATTATTTTAAGAAACAGAAGACTCAGGAAGTGTTTTTTTTTTTTTTTTTTTTTTTTACCTCCCTCTTAGCTGCCTGTAGAATTTAGATAAAGGCTCTGTTCCTGGAACAGAGCTGTCACCAGAGAAATCTGCAAAGAACGTGGGTTATGTGTGGTGGGGAAACTCAGCAGAGCCCGGGGGCCAGAATCCAGTCTGCGTCCCACTGTCTCCGCAGGGCCCAGGAAACGGCGATTTACCAAACATCTGCATGTCTGTCACCGGGTGAACTGTCTGCATTCCCTTTGAAGCCCCAAATCCCTACCCAACATCCTCTATGGTCTTTAGCTGAAGATGGTATTTAAGGTGAAGGTTTGGCCATTGGCGAGTTACTCAGTTTCCCTGAGTCTCTCCCATGTATACATGTTATTAAACTTTGTTTGATTTTCTCTTGTTAGTCTGCCTCATGTCAACTTAATTCTTATACCAACCAGAAGAATCTAGAAGCGTAAAGGAAAATCTTCCTCTCGGACAGCTGAGTATTTCATTATATTTCTATATATATGTATATATACATATCTCAAGTTTTCTTTATCCACTCATCCATCGATGGACACGGGTTGTTTCCATATCTTGGCTTTTGCGAGTAACGCGGCCATGAACATGGGGCACAGATATCTCTTTGAGATACTGATTTCATTTCCTTTGGATACATACCCAGAAGTGGGATTGCTGGGTCATATGGTAGGTCTATTTCTAATTTTTTAAGGTACCTTCCTACTGTTTTCCACAGTGGCTTCACCAATTTACACTTCCACCAACAGTGCACAGGAGTTCCCTTTTCTCCCAAGTGAGCGTTTTCAATCTGGGGAGATCATCAGTGGTGCCTCCACAGAACCTCCCTGCTGGTTCCTTCTGGGTCTGAGCACCAGACTTCCCAGCATCGCTGCCTTGGAAGAGACCCGTGGGCGAGAGGGAGCTTGTTCCGCAGAGAGAAGCAAAGGCTGTGGGGATGGGGTGCAGGACCCGTGTGGGGAGGGGCAGGGAGGCATCATCACCTCCTTCAGCTGCAGCTCCTCAAAGGGCCCTGGAGGGCGCAGACACGGCCTGGTGCTGTCTTGAGAGCCGCATTGGAAGAGTCTGCCTTGAGGGGTTTACTCCATGCTGGTGGCTGGGGTCTCAGTGAAGTCTTGGGGACTCTGGCGTCCATTGCAGGCCACTGGGAGAGCAGCCCTATGTCCCCCCGGCCCTGGGCCTATCTCCTCCATGCTGGTGGACACCCACCCTGGTCCCAGAAGCGCACCTACTCTGAAAACACCTGCTTCACATGCTTTCAAATTGGAAAACGTCTGATTTGGACTTTCCTGGGTAAGTCAAAGTTCCTCTTTCATTTTTACCTACATTAGCCATTATTTCAACGAAGCATGTCCCTGTGGCTGGGGGACTGAGGTCTCTAAGAATAAAGGACCATAGTTTAAAGTTTTTTCCTCTTCTTCCCGTGCCCCCACCATGTGATCATGAACTTCTAGAAATAAGTTGGCAACTCATGTTGTGTGTCTTTTGCTGCATCCAGAGAGATGGTTGTATCCATGCTCTAGCACGTGAGTAGATATGCATGTGTAGAACATTGCTTCCGGCTGTCACCTGCTAATAATTGACATCTAGTAAATGCTAGCTTTTTATTAAGTGGCTACAACACACATAAGTCGATCTTTAGGATAATGAACGTGACAGGTGTTGTATGTTCTTATCAAGACACTCTTTGCAACGCCTTTTAAAATAAATGTGTTAAATTCTATAATTAATCTACCTAGACCTCGTTAGCGGGCTGACATTTTCAGTCAATAAAGGGCAGTGAGATGTGTCAGATCCCTTACTCGGACCCCACTTAGGAGCAGCTCCATTAATTCAACGGTTCTTTATTGAGCACATACTGTGTGGCAGCTTCTGTGTTTGGCTCTGGCCCTGGTTAGCTCCTGTTTAATAGATGCTTAGATCTGTGGCTGGAGGACAAAGGCCAAGTGGTCTTGGGGATGTTGAGCCCATGAATGAGTTCTTTTGTCTCCTACACTACCTTCCTGCGTTCACTGCTCTCAGGAAGCACATCTAGGTTTGGGGGGAGATGGGCGTTCCCCATGGAAACCTGGCCCCTACTTGAGGTCACTGTTGCCTGACATCAGAACCCCTGGCCCGTCCCCAGACTTGGTCCGCAATTGTCACGTAACTTGTCTTGCACGTGCAGAACCAGGCACCTCTTCACATCTATTCTACAGTCTTTGTGTTCTTCTCATCTCAGTAGCACCGTTACGTGAGCATCTTCTCTTTGTGTGCAAAGGTTCCAGAGCGTTCCTTTATTCGTGCCATGCTGCTGGCTATTCCATTTTTTAAGCTATGATAAATAACATTAACCTTCTAAAAAATACATTCGAGTAGTATTCGGGATGAAGATATCATCTTAATAGGTATCAAATTGCTTCACCTGATTTTGCTTATCTTTTCCAAATAAAGGGTCCGTCGTGTGGGCTCCTCTCCTTGTGGAAGAGCACACGCCCGGTCCAGGCAGGGAGGCGGGATGCCCTGCCTTCAGGGAGCCTGCAGTGTTGGAGGCGTCGGCTCCCTCTCTGACTCAGACACAAGGCCCCAGTGGCATCTGTCCCTCTCGGTTGTGAACCTCAGGAGATGGTCACCTGGCGTACAGGTGTGCAGCCTCTCTGAGATGAGACGCTTTGTCTGATGAGACAAACGAGGGCAAGGAACAGCAGGCCCTCGCGTACGTGCACGTGACCAGGTGACGCCCGTGTGCAGCCGGCCCAGACATCCAGGAAGCCCTAAGGAGCCACACCACATCCCGACGGTCACAGTAAGGCCGCCGCTTTGCTCACAATGCGTTCACCAGGCACTTGTTCGCTGTGCTCTGTTATAAAAAGTTCAGCTGCAGCACGGCTGGAGCACAGAGAATGGAAGGCAGGAGGCATTCGCTGTTGTAGGAGAGGCATGCTGGCGGTGGTGACCAGAGGAAGAGACCGGGAAACTGTGAGCAGAGGATCTGAGAAATCAAAAAGCCCAGCAGACAGGGCAGGTGGTGTCAGGGCTGCTTCCTTGGGTCCAAGAGCCGTTCTGGCACTGTTGTTCAGTGAGCTGTGGCCTGATCTTGCAGACATGCGTGCCATGGCCCCGGTGGGCAAGGGATTTCCCAGGCTCTGTGCCAGGTGCTTGGCAGCCGTGACTCAAGCTGGTGTCCTTCTCACTGTCCGAGGAACAAGGGCATCAGTGGTCTCTGCAAACTGCACCCCAGGTCTCCAGGTCTCCGGGGGCTTCAGCAGAGACAAGGCCTCCAATGCAGCGCTTTCACGGGGTCCCCTCCTCGGCAACCTTTGTGCACTTTGGAAATGGGCCTGACGTTAGCTAATTCAGCCTCATCAACGTTAATAAGATCAAACTGGGTTCTATCATATTACGTTAGTTGGCAGCAAATCAAAGTAGATATTTTTGAAAATCTGAGTTGACAGAGAAGGCTGCCCCCACAAGTAAGTTTTCCAGAAAATAAAGCCACGACTTACGGAGCAGCAACTCACAGCCCAGTGACTTGGCTTGTAGCTGAGAACCTCCTATAAACTCCCCTCCATGGCTCGAGTCACACTTCCTGCTGCTGCCAGGTGGCGATCAACCCCCAGGGCTGGCCTCCGTCCATGGCACGTACACGGCCTGAGTGCAACCAGATGGGTCGCTGGCATGGAAGCTGGAATGGAGAACTAACAACCTCTGAGCACAGATGTAATTTCTAAGGGGATCCAGCCCGCAGAGCAGAGCTACCTGGGCGTGTGGCTCTGACACAAAGAGACATCCGTGGTGCTGAAATGACCCCCTTGACCTCCCGCTACCCCACCTCCTCCTGTCATAAACGGATGACTAGAAATTCCAGTTCTAGGTGAGTGAGGGGGTATTAACCCCGGGAGGTGGAGGGCAGCAAACTGCCCCAGGTCCGACTTCTCCCCACTCTGGCCCATCCCTGGCAACATCAAGTCATCTTTGGCCCCAACCTTCTGCTTCAGGACCAGAGGGAAGGAAACCACTTGAAAAAGCCAATCTCACAGAATCAGCATTTCTTTCCGAGACTCCAAGTCATGTCTGAGAAAGGAAAGACCACCTACAAGGCAAACAGGAGCTCTCAGCTAGTGCTTCTCCCCAGCCCTGGCTGGTGCTCCAGGGCTCCAGGTCCAGGCGGGAGGACTCATGGGGTCGGGGAGTGTAACCGAGCAGGATCCTATGGGGCCTTCCTGGGACGGACCCCTCCCCATGTCCTCTGCTGTAGCTCCTCCCTGAAGTACCTAGATGATAGCATCTGAGGCACATTCCTGAGTTGTTTTACAGATGCTGAAACCCCCACCAAATGGAAGAAGTTAACTACTGATGACCATGAGCATGTAGCCCCCAGACCTACTGGAGTCTGAGAATCGATAATGTTCACCCCTGTGAGCCCGCCCTGTGACCTCATCATCAGCCAATCAGAACTGTGCACAAGCTGATCCCACACCCTGTGACTCCCCTCCCTCACCTGGCCTTTAAAAATGCCTCCCTGGGACTTCTCTGGTGGCGCAGTGGTTAAGAATCCGCCTGCTAATGCAGGGGACACAGGTTCGAGTCCTGAGCCGGGAAGATCGCACATGACGCGGAGCAACTAAGCCCGTGCGCCACAGCTGCTGAGCCTGCGCTCTAGAGCCCACAAGCCACAACTACTGAAGCCCGTGCACCTAGAGCCGGTGCTCTGCAATGAGAGAAGCCACCGCAATGAGAAGCTCACGCAACAAAACGAAGAGTAGCCCCCGCTCACGGTAACTAGAGAAAGCCCGTGCGCAGCAATGAAGACCCAACACAGCAAATAAATAAATAAATAAATAAATAAATAAATAAATAAATAAATAAATAAATAAATAAAAACATAAAAATAAAAATTAAAAAATTTTAAAAAGTAAAAATGCCTCCCTGAAACCCACTGGGGAGTTCCAGTGTTTTGAGCATTGGCTGCCTTGGCCTCCTTATCTGCTGCCTTACAATAAACACTGCAGGTTCCTTCACCGCAACCTGGTGTCACTAGATTGGCTTTATTCTTGCACGGGTGAGCAGACACAAGTTTGGTTCGGTAACAGGAGGACAGCTGCTCCCAAAGGTCTAGGGCGTCTTCTGGTCATTTCCACCACTGGCTGATATTTTCTCAGCCGGTCACCCATTCAGGCTGCCAACCTGTTCACTAGAACATGTGGGGTCGCTGGGCACTTTGGGACTGCGAGGGGGTGGTGTGGGAAGGGCATTCCCAGGCCTGTGTTCCTTAGAAAAGGTGTCCCCATGGTTATAGACCCCAGTCCTGGGTGCTCTGGGGCTGGGCTGGCTCTGGGTGTGGTCAGAGGTCTGGGTCAGTACTCAGCGCTCTAGTCAGTGGTGGGTCTGGGGTCAGTGGTCCCCTTCAGTCCCCCCTTGAGGGCACTCCTCTGTCCGATCACAGAGACTGGGGGTTTCCTCTCTCCCCAGTGACTGGCCCAGGGCTTGATCCATGGTAGCTGCTCAGGAGATGTTAAAAATCTAGTAATGGAATGAGCCCAGCCCGGTATGGTCCCCACCTGCATGTGGGGCCCCCCATGATGCCTGCTCGGCTCCACACACCTGGAGGACCAGGGCCTGGGCAGAACCTGTGCCCCTGGGTGGTCAACGAGAATTCCTTGATCTACTGATGCATTAAGGAACTTCCCTTATCCTGGTGTGGAGTCTGAGGAGACACTTGCTGGGGGAGAAGGTCAGGCAAGCAGGGGAGGGATGGGGTCCAGCAGCTGGAACCTTCTGAGTCCTTGACACTTGGAGGGGCCCAGAGATGGCATCCCTCCCGGTAAGACCTGCACACTCTCCTTCCAGCCCACTTTACCCCGCTTGGACCCACCTCTCAGAGGTCTTCATGGGAGGGTCCCCTTGGAGGTGGCCTTTGATGTATCACATGACCAGAGTGTCCCCTGGAGACACGTGCTGGGTGAGGGGTCCCCCACCCCAACCCAGACTCCAACCCCAAACCAGGAGATGCGTGTGGTTCTTGGGACCGCCCTCCTCCAGGAGGGCATACTCAGTCAGGAACGAGGTCCTCTGTGGTCCAAAATGGCCCATGTGCGAGGGAGGTGCTTGGTGGAGGCTGCTGTCCACCAGTTCCCTGCTTTTCCATCCCTGCCTCTCCCAACAGGGGCCCTTATAGGAAAAGCTCCTCAGATTCTTCTCTTTCAATTTCACTCTTCTCTCCCTCATTTTGGAAGGTTCTGAAGCACGTTCTCTTATTTCCTTGTAAAGCTGTTGTGTCAGGGTTTGAGACACCACCAGGAGACTTCTGGGCCCAGTGTTGCTGTGGCTTCATCAAAAGGGCCCGGCTGGAAAATAGAACCACTGCAGGCCCTGCAGATGTCCCCACTGGGAATGAATCCCATCAGGGCACCAGGGCTCACAGACTTCAGGGAACCCCTACCCTCAGGACTGGCCTCCTTTCTTCCAACCAGCTGCTGGTCAGAGGCCCAGGCACCCCCATCCTGGTTCCACCCTCCAGGGCCTGGATTCTGGGGCAGCCTAGGGGTAATTCAAGACCCTCACGTTCCTTTATCTGGGGGCGAGAATGTCTTAAAAGCTGCATTTGGCTGATTTCGGAGGTCTGATTGTTTCTAGCCCATGTGGGTGGAAAGATGGGGTGTGATGTTCCTACCTCTGCAGGACCTTCCCAGCGTGAAGATCTGTGCATTTCCCCAGCCAGTAAACTCCTGACACCATCCTCCCAGGAAGCCCAGATCCAGGATTACGAGGGCAGAGGCTCTCCCCTTGCTTATCTGTAACTTCCCACTCCCACAGCGAGGAGCCTGGCTCCCACCATCTGCCATTTATGTATACATTGCTCCTTTCTAGGTTACATGTGCAGAGGTTTCAGAGTTGTTAGCTACTACACCCTGGAAAGAACTTCGTAAAATAAAGCCCACTGTTTATGTCCGGTCCATTTTGCCTTTAGTCTACAGATTCCATTCATTTCCACAGGCAACTTAGGTCAGCACCTTTGCCCCCACCCTTGACAGTTTTTTCCATACATTTCTAATACAGTTAGATTCTGTCACATCATGTATCCCATCCTGCAACACTCCTACACCCTAAATAACTAAATTTGAATAGATTATGATTGACCCCTTGAGCTATACAAATCTATGGATTTGGGCAAATGCTTAGCGACAAGTATCTGTCCTAAAGAGTCACATGGAATACTTCAAACCCCCCAACACATGGTCTGCTTATCATCTATGTAGCTTTGCCTTTCCTAGAGTGTCTTAAATGGGGTCGTACTCCGTGCAGCTTCTTCAGACTGGATTCTTTCACTTAGCAATAGGCACTTAAGATTCATCCATGTCTTTCCGTGGGTTGATGGTTCATTTCTTTCTATTGCTGAGTCGTGTTCCATTGCATGTGCATGGGAGGAAAAACAATTTTCCCTCTACCTTTCTAGGTTCTTGGTTGAGATCCTCCATGTAATAAAAGACTAATAGGAGAAAAACAAACAGAATTTTAATAACACTCATACCTCTTGTATATATGGGAGATACCCAGGAAAACTGAGTAACTCCTTGAAATGGACCAAGCCATCACCTTAAATACCATCTTCAGCTAAAAACAAACAAACAAAACAAGACTTTGGGGGAAGGGGAGAAGCCAGTTATGACAGGTTATCATGCAATGCACAGTAAACAAGGGTATGGTTACTATGCAGATTTAACTCAGGACTTCTCCATTGATGAGGGTTTCTTGAGATTTAATCATCCTTCTATTCTATTCTATTTAATCATCCTTCTATCTAATTATCTTTCTACAGAGAGGGACACACCCTTGAAATGGAGATTTCCCTTATAAATGTAAATGTCCCTCAAAAAGGGCAAACTCTACTCAGTTTTCTGAAATTCTTCAGTGTCATTTTATTATAAAGAACCAATCAGATCAAAATAATCCCTACGCCTAAGAGCATTTTGGGGTGGCATATTCTGTTCCCCATGACATGGATGTACCCCAGTTTGCTTATGCATTTATCTATTGAAGGGCATCCTGATTTCTTCCAGTTTTTAGCCATTATGAGTAGAGCTGTTACGTATAATTCCATCCTTGTTTGTGTTTAGATATAGTTTTTCAAAGCAGTTGCCTAAATACTGGAAGCACGATTGTTGGATCCCAAAGTAAGACTTGTTTAGTTTCGGAAAAAACTGCCAAACTGTCTTACAAATTAGCTGAACATGCATTCCACCGGTAAGCAGGGAGAGTTCCTGTTGTTCCTCACCCTGCAGTAACTGGTATTGTCATTTTCTTGGGGTTCAGCAGTTCTAATAGATGTACAGTGATATCTCATTGTTGTATTAATTCTTAATTCCCTAATGGTGTATGATATTGAGCATTTTTAAATACTATCTGTATATCTTCCTTGTCCAGGTGTCTGTTCATATCTTTACCTATTTTTAGTGGGGTTGTTTGTGTTAGAGGTCTTTGTATATTTGAGACAAATCCTTTATTAGATATGTGTTTTCAAATATTTTTCTCCCAGCTTCTGGCTTGTCTGTTGATTTTCTGAATAAGGTCTTTCACAGAGTAGAAATCTTTAAGTTTATAAAGTCCATGCTATTACTTGCTCTTTTTTTGTGGATTTCCTTTTCGTGTTGTGTGTTAAAACTCAAAGCTCATGATCTACCTAACCAAACACAAGTTCATGTAGATTTTCTTCTATGTTTTCTTCTATAATTTTGAAGTTGTGCCTTTTAAATGTGTCTAAGAATAATTTTGAATGAGTTGGCATAAGTTGTAAAGTTCGTGTCTACCTCCATTTCATGTCGTACGGTTTCCAGTTAACGGTTCCTTAACTATTTTTGGAGAAGTTATGGGACACAGTCTCCGTTTCAGTGAACGCCCAAAGTTGAATGGGTTCCGCAGTTCTGCCTGCAGGGAGCGCTGTGTCCCGTGAACTGTGAGGGACGCGCGGCCTGCAGTTCCTGCACTGACCACACGGTGGCGCTGAGCTAGCCTCTCTGACCCAGGGCGCATGCGTGTTCTCCCCCACTGCCTGCAGCTGGGAGCAGTTGTGTCTCCTCAGGCACCGCCGAGGCTTCGGCCGGGACGCCCGGCTCAGCGTCTCTGCTGACAGGAACTCAGTCTCCTTAGGACTCGCTGGGCTTTCGGTTTCAGGACGACGCAGGGCTGTGTCCACGCTGACGGAAGCTGGGTTTCCTGAGGACCCAGGCGACGCCGGGAGGAAAGGGTGAGAAGAAGTGGGGAGAAGCTTCCTGTGGGCGGCTGACGGCTGAGGGGGTCCGTCTTCCTGCGACCCAGGAAGGGCTTGGTGTGGAAAGCTGGGTTTTTAGTCACTTCGGTGTGCTGTGTAGCCAGCATGTGGTATGGGGTGTCCAGTTTTCCCAGCACCATTTACTGTGGGGCCTGTCCTTCCCCTCGGTGTGTCCGTGGCCCCCTTGTCGTAACTTAACGGACGCCCCCCCCCACCCCCCCAGCCCCCCTGCCCCCCCGCCCCGTGTGGGTTGGATTCTGGGCTCTCTGTCCCGTCCCTCTGGACCGTGTGCCTGTTTCTGTGCCAGTTCTGCCCTGTTTGGGGACTGTAGCTTCTCAGCAGAGTGTGAAGTCGGGGAGGGAGGTGCCTCCAGCCCGTTCTCCTTCCTCAGGGTCGCTTTGGCTCTTCGGGGTCCACTGTGGTTCCACACAAATGTTAGGAGGATTTGCTGTTTCTGTGAAAAATACCCTTGGAATTTCGGTAAGAGTTACGCTCACTGTGTACATTGCTTTGGGAAGCATGGACATTTTAACAATATGAATTCTTGCGTTCCATGAGCACGGGATATTTTTCTATTGATTTGTGTCTTCAGTTTCTTCACCAGTGCCTTAAAGTTTTCAGCGTGCGGGTCTTTCACGTCCTTCGTTAAATTTATTCTAGGTATTTTGTTCTTTTTGATGGAATTGTAAATAGCTTTTGTTTGTTTTTTCCCTCTTTCTGATGGTTCATGATTAGTGTTCAGAAATGCAGTTGATTTTCTGTGTATTGATTTTGTAACTTTACTGAGTTCATTTATTATTTCTAATAGTTTTTTGGTAGAATGAGGTAGAAAACTGGAACTGGAAAATCCCACTGTTTCTATCATATTTAGGTCATCCACAACACCAAAGACGCAGTGTCTCCTACCAGAATCTTCCCACAGTGCCTGTCAATTCCGCGTGGACTCCTATAAGGGCAGTTAGGTTCCTGACTTTGTGGGAAGTGGATCTGGGTTAAGGCTTGGCCTCTATAAGAAAGTGCGATATTTTCTCTACCTTTCTGGTGTGGTCTTGACATGGTGTTTTGGAAAGTTATTGACTTTGCAGTAACTCCAAACCTACAGAAACTTGTAATAGCAGAACAAGGTACTGTGTATCTGCACACTCAGATTACCCAGCCTTCCTTGCTTTACTGCTTTAGCCACTGAACACAAAATACTCCAGTGCATTTTACCCAAAACGGGGGCACTCTTCCAGGGAACCAACACGTAACCTCCAAATGAGGAAATTATGATGGTTTCCGCATTGCGGTCCAGAGTCCATAGGCCCACTTCAACTTTCACCAGCTGCTCCAGCTCTAGGGCAATGTCTTTTTTAAAAATTAATTAATTAATTAATTAATTAATTTTTTGGTGCACTATATACATTTATTTTATTTTATTTATTTATTTATTTAAACATCTTTATTGAAGTATAATTGCTTTACAATGGTGTGTTAGCTTCTGCTTTATAACAAAGTGAATCAGTTATACATATACATATGTTCCCATATCTCTTCCCTCTTGCATCTCCCTCCCTCCCACCCTCCCTATCCCACCCCTCTAGGTGGTCACAAAGCACCGAGCTCATCTCCCTGTGCTATGCAGCTGCTTCCCACTAGCTATCTATTGTACATTTGGTAGTGTATATATGTCCATGACACTCTCTCACCCTGTCACATCTCACCCCTCCCCCTCCCCATATCCTCAAGTCCATTCTCTAGCAGGTCTGTGTCTTTATTCCCATCTTGCCACTAGGTTCTTCATGACCTTTTTTTTTTTTTTTCCTTAGATTCCATATATATGTGTTAGCATACTGTATTTCTTTTTCTCTTTCTGACTTACTTCACTCTGTATGACAGACTCTAACTCCATCCACCTCACTACAAATAACTCAGTTTCGTTCCTTTTTATGGCTGAGTAATATTCCATTGTATATATGTGCCACATCTTCTTTATCCATTCATCCGATGATGGACACCTAGGTTGCTTCCATGTCCTGGCTATTGTAAACAGAGCTGCAATGAATATTTTGGTACATGACTCTTTCTGAATTATGGTTTTCTCAGGGTATATGTAGGGCAGTGTCTTTTCCCATTCTGATCCAGGTTTCTTTTTCTGGAACAATTACTGGTACTTTCCCTCATTTTCACAACCTTGATGGATTTAAAGCACACAAGATGAGTATGATCTGGGTGGCTTTTCTGTATTGTAACATGTATCAGTACTTCATTTATTTTGTGTGTGTGTGGATTAAATGTACCGATCATTTACCATTTAAACTATTTTAAGTACACCATTCTATGGCATTAACCACACTCACATTGTTGTACAAATATCCTCACCATCCACATTCAGATCTTTTCAGTTTTCACTGGTGAAACTCTGTAGCCATTAAACATGAATTCCCCTCAGCCCCTGGCAACCACATTCTACTTTCTCTCTCTGAATTTGACTTTTCTGGGTACCTCATATAAGTGGAATCATATCATTTTTGTCCTTTTGTGACGGAGTTATTTCACTTACCTTAATGACTTCAAGGTTCATATATGTTGTAGCACGTGTCAGAAGTTCCTTAATTTTTAAGGCCAAATGACATTCTTTTGTGTGTATACCACATTTAGTTTATCCACTCATCCATCAATGGACACTTGGATTGCTTCCACCTTTTGCTATTGTGATTAATGCTGCTGTGAGTATGGGTGTACCCGTATCTCTTCCAATCCCTGCTTTTAGTCTTTTGGGTATATACCCTGATGTGGAATTGATGGATCATGTGTTAATTCTGTGTTTACCTTTTTGAGGAGCTGCCATACTATCTTCCACAGGGGCTGCACCATTTCACTTTATTCCTTTCATGGCAGAATAACATGGCGGTTTATGGATCAACCCCATTATGTTTATCCGTTTACCCACTGATGGACGTTTGCATTGTTCCTTCCTTTTGGCTCTTGTGAACAGTGCGGCTATATATATATATGTACACCTGTTTTCAGTTCTTTGGGGTCTCTATCTAGAAGTGGAGGTGTTGAACTATATGGTAATTGTACATTCATATTGTAAACATAGGTTGCACCCTTTTCCATTTCCACAAGTCATGTTTAAAGGTTCCAATTTCTCTGCATTGTTGGCAACATTTGTTATTTTTAATTCTCTTGATTATAACCATTTTAGAGTGTGTGAAGGAGTTATTGCATTGCGGTTTTAATTTGCATTTCCCTCCTGTCTTGTCATCTGCTTGTTGACCATTTTCATGTCTTGTGCAAAGAAGGGTCTATTTAAGTCCTTTGTCCATATTTAAAATTGGGTTGTTTGTTTTTGTTGATGAGTTATGAGAGTTCTTGATATACACTGGATAAATAAAGACTCATCAGATATATAATGTGGAAATATTTTCTTCCATTATGTGGGCTGTCTTTTTACTTTCTGTATTGCATCTGGTCATTGTCAAGCCACGGAGAGAGGCTTGACAGACAGGGCTGTGAGGGACGATTATGTTTGACTTGGCCAACACGTCAAATCGACTTGGCCGACACGTCACATTTCCTTCAAGCCTCCAGATCTGTGAGATAATAAATTTCTATTGCATATAGCTGCTCAGTGTGTGGTATTTCATATGGCAGCCCAGGAAAATAATAAAGATTTTGGTATCAGGAAGAGGAAGGCTGCTTAACACTTACCTACACATGTGGAAATATTTTTAGATTTGGGTAATGCAAAGAGGCTGGTGTTGGTGTGCTTAATAGGAAAAGCTCAGATAGACTGGAAGACCTGTTGGTAGAAAATGTACGTTGATGGAGATTATGGTGAGGGATCAGAAATGAAAGAGGAAAGCTGAGAGAAAGCTTCTGTAATCTTAGAAATATATATATAAGCATAAACAAATGAATGTTGGTGATACCTCAGATGGAAATGGAGAACATGCCACTGAAAACATGTGGAAAGGTGAATCTTGTAATAAAGTGGCAGAAAACTTTTCTGAATAGTATTAGGTTGCGTGTACAAATTAGAACTTGAGTGTGATGATTTTGGATGTTTAGCTGAAGAGATTTCTAAGCAAAGTATTGAAGAAGGTATGGCCTGATTTCTTCTTGATGCTTGCAGTTATGAGAAGAGAAAGTACACTGAAGAGAAAATTGTTAAGAAAAGCAGAAAGAAATCCTGAAGTTTTGGAAACATCTCAGTCTATCCAGATAACCTGCTTTTGAAATAGAGCCAAGGGTGTGCCTGGAAAAACTTTTGCTAAAGGGTTGATGCGTGTGATTCATACAGTCAACCATCTCAGCAGAACCAGGAATAGCTATGTGGTCATACAGGAAAGGCCTGTGGAGGATCCTCTTGTCTGAAGACCTGAATCTCATGAATTGCATAGAAGGCCAAGAAGGGTTTTGAGAGTCTGACAGTAGCAGACACAATGTTGCTCTGGACTGAAATAACCAAATCGGATGAAGTAGAGAAAGACTGATTTGAGGACAGGGACAGACGGAGTGGCTTGCTTGGTTGCTACTGCCACCAGGTGTTCAGAGGGCACAGGCTGAGGTACCAGGGTCACAGACAGGGGGGCCCAGAGGACAGAGCATGCAGATGAAAGGGAGCAAAATTTGCCACCCCAGTGTGTCTCATTATCTTGAGGATTAAATTAAGGTCATTCTTTTTAAGAACAGAAGAGTCAGGAAGAAATTTTGACCTCCCCCTTAGCTACCTATAGGATTTAGATAGAGGACCTGTTACCAAAATGGAGCTGTCAGCAGAAATATGTGCAGAAAACATGGGCTAGGTGTGGTGGTGTGGGGGCCAGGAGACTCAGCAGCGCCTAGAGCTCAGAGTCCACTCTGTGTCCCATTGTCTCCACTGGCCCAGCAAGTATTTACTTATCAAACATCTGCTTTTCCATTTTCATGTGAATTGCCTTCTTCCCCTTTGAAGTCCCAAACCACTAACCCCAACCTCCTCTTTCGTCTTTAGCTTAAGATGATACTTAAGGTGAGTTACTCAGGTTTCCTGGGTCTCTCCCATGTATACATATTATTAAGTGTTTATTGGAATTTTTCCTTTTAATCTGTCTCATGTCAATTTAATTTTTAGACCAGCCAGAAGGACCTAGAAACGTAGAGGGAAATTTCTTCCTCCTTGATAGAGCCAGTACATTTTTTTTCTTATCTTAAAATCCAATAGAATTTGCTCTGTTTCTTTCTGACTTGCTTGACACCTTGTTTACATCATTTTGCTTTTTTACTTTGGGAATGGGAAACTCTATCCTATGCCTGCCCCACCAGTGTAATTTGAAAGCAAAGAACTTGGGTTAAAGAACAACAAATTGTAAAACTTATAAAAATAGCAAGTGAGACTTTATTCAATACTACTGCAACACGAGGCAGACTGGACTAAACTCCAAATACAACAGGGACGAGTGGGGATTTATACCAACTGGCAGAGTGATGAGATGGAAACTCACTTATAGGAGGTAACAGAGGTCAGAGGATCTTCTTAAACTGGCTTAAGAGGTTCTTGCTAAATGCAGTCAAGGTCTTGTATCTCAAAGGTGGAAGATCAGGAATTTGATCACATATCAAGGGTGGAGAAATTCTCAGTAAATTGACTTAGCAGGAGTCTTACTAAAGGCAGGCCAAGGTTGAGGTCTCCTCAAGAAGAGAGCTCAGAGGAGCCTCACTAAAGTTTGATCAAGGAAGGAGTCTTTGTCCATCCGCCTTTCTGGCTCAAGATAAGAAGAGGCATTCTTCTTTCCTCTGTACAATAGAAGTCCATTTCTTGTTCAGTGGTCTTTTGATTGTTAAGGGCCTCCTGTACTGTATGTTGAGAGTTTATAGTAGAGGATATTGTTTGTATGGTGTGAGCCTTTAAACCTGCAATAAGGGGGATTATCAAGAGAGTAAAATAAAAGCAAAGATTAATGGTTGAGGCAGACTGAAATGACAATTTCTGAGTCCAGAGTGCAGCTAATCAAGAAAATTTCTAGACATTTGGCACAAAATATCTTTAGATGGTGGAGTGACAACATCAGTGCCAGTCTGATGGATTTCTTGGATGGATTTACTGAATGTTCCAGGTGGTGGCATAGACATCAGAGAGATTTTGATAAGATTGTCCACAGTCATGGTATTTCCTGGAGCAGAGACTAAAAGGTGCAGAAATTAGGTGAACTCCCTGAGGGGCCTACACAGCAGCAGCTCCAGGCACCAAGGTTATTCGCATACCATCTTCTGAAGTTTCTTTGAAGTTTTTGTCAAGTTGTCCTGCATCAGCTCACACGGCTTCATTAGGTACCGGGTCAGGGGGGGAGTGGGAAGATCAGCTATAGACAACTTAGAGTCACAGTGAGGATCTGGGTAGTCACGTTTTGGTTCTTCATGATGTGAATTCTGGAGGGTGGGATAAAATTCGGAACATTACTTTGGAGAGACGTAGCCAGATAGTGAAGGAAGCTACAAGAGGTGAGAATTTGTTAAGGACCAACTAAATATGAGAAATGGCAGGATCAAGACAAATTTACAGGTAGATAAATACCTTCTAAGAAAATTAACTGGGCTAGAATCTGATAACCCAAAAGGATTGGCTGTAGTTTTCTACTGAAACATAAAATTTCTCCATATAGTCACCCTACTTGTGATCAAACCTTAACAAAGTAAGGTTATCCTTTTTCACAAAATTCATCTGTTCTAATTAGATTTGGCCTGATTATTCACACATGTTCAGCAAGAATGATTACTGACCACATGAACATTTTAGTTTGTTTTGGTTGAATTTTTCATAAGGAATCTCAGGTTGTAGTCTTAAAAGCCTCTTGAGGTTTGGAAGACATGCCAAGAACTTACCACCAGACCTCATATGCAGTAGCTATAGATTTGGGTGAATTCCTCTCTTCTCTCATTATTATCTCTTCTGTAAAATATTCTAAGGTTCCTGGTCCTATCAAGAAGTGCCTTTCCTTACTTTCCTGTAAGGCTGAGTACCACATGAGCCAGGATGCAGGCCAGTTATCCTGAGATGTCTTTGTAACCATTGGCAATAAAAATCAACCTTAGTGTCTTGAACTCTCAGGACACATCTGATTTTATACACATCACTAAAATGTGACAGTCCAGTCAAAGCCTTGGTTACATGGCCAATATTTCCAAGTGTATTCTGTTATAAGGAGGGTAGATTCTGAATAAACCCATGCAAAAAATCAAATTCTGGTAAAAGTGGAGGATTACGAACTTGGAAGACATTTTAACAGTTTCTTATGGAGTTAAACATACACCTACCATGTGATTGAGGAGTGGGCTACAAAGTACTTACCCAACTGATTTAAAATTTTATGTTTGGACTTTTCTGGTGGCACAGTGGTTAAGAATCTGCCTGTCAATGCAGGGGACACGGGTTTGAGCCCTGGGCCGGGAGGATCCCACGTGCTGCGGAGCAACTAAGCCTGTGCGCCACAACTACTGAGCCTGCGCTCTAGAGCCCGCGTGCCACAACTGCTGAGCCCGCGCGTCACAACTACTGAAGCCCGCGTGCCTAGAGCCCGTGCTCCGCAACAAGCGAAGCCACCGCAATGAGAAGCCCACGCACCGCAACAAAGAGTAGCCCTCACTCGCCGCAACTAGAGAAAGCCTGTGCACAGCAACGAAGACCCATCGTAGCCAATAAATAAATAAATAAATAAATAAAATAAAATTTTATGTTCACACAAATGCCTTCATGGGAATGCTTATATCAGCTTTATTTATTTGAACCATTTTCCAGTCTCTGAATTTTGCTCCTATGGTGATTGGTTTTTGGAAAATTTCCAAAATAATTAGTGCATACTCATATCTATTGTGTAATTTCAATTACATAAACCCATTTTCTGAGGCACCTTCAACCTAAACATCTCTGTCACCTCCTCAGCCCCAGCACAGCCAACCTCTCCCTCGGGGTTTCTGACATACTCAGGAGGAGGTTTATCGCACTATGTGTCTTGCACAGTAATAGTACATGACTGTGACCTCAGATCTCAGACTGCTCAGCTCCGTGTAGGCTGTGGATGTATCCACACTCATGGTGATTGGCCTGGAACTTCTGGCCATACCTTGTTTCACCATCTTTGGGGTCAATTTGTGCCATTCACTAAAGCCCTTGTCCAGAGGCCTTTTGAACCAAGTGCATAAAGCAGCTGGTGAAGGTGTGTCTGAAAGCCTTGCAGGAGACATTCACTGATGCCTTGGGCTTCTTTGCCTTAGTGCCAGACTGCAGCAGCTGGATGTGGGAGTGGACACCTGTGGAGAGGGGTCAGGAGTGGATGAAATCCACTTGACTTGTCCTGATTCCCTCCCCAGCCCAGGGACTGGGAAGTTCCTTACACGTAGCCACTGCCACCAGGAAGAGGATCCTCCCGGTCCAGTCTGTGGCGAGGACTATGAGACTTCCGTAGAGGACGCTGTATGGTTGTTGGATGATGCTCTTAGGGCAAGACATACCCATATTTAACCTAGGGTATCTCAACTTATTTGCCCATTGACGAGGCAGAATATTTCATATTCAGTGCCTGTCTAGCCAGGAAAAGATGGACATCCCATGGGCCATGCTCAGTGGGATGCCAAAGGCCCAAGTCCTAATCCTTGTCTGAGAATATGTGTCCCCCATCACATCCTTGACCTCTGTGCAGACAGAGGTCTTCAAACTGAGAAAGAAGCCCCACACGACATGCCCCTCTTTTTGAGCCCACCTTTGAATGACAGGGAAACAACCTGAACATGTTCTGAGCTTTGATAACTAAATGTTACTCCTAGGGTCAGACTGTCTCCCCAAACTCTGCAACCATTGGATTAAAAAAATCCTGTTTTCCACTTCTAAGAATTAGGATATCTAGAAAGCCTACAAATTTACCTGTTAAACACAGTTCTCATTGCCTCATTGAGTTGGGTATGTGTTCCCAATAGAATCCAATATTAATCACACAGGAGTAAGCAGTCCTTAACAACTCTTAATTTAGATTTGTTTTAGCTGAAAAGAGAAGACTCAGTGCCTGAGAGGAAACCACTCCCCTGTTCCTTCTGCATCTTCTCCTGGGGCTGCAATCCTGTGCTGGGTGGGTCCTGAGCACCCCCAGTACCACCCTGCAGGGAAGGGTCCTGCCTGGTCTCACATTGTATCTACCTCAGTATCTCTAGTCCAGTATTCAATGGCTGTGCCCTGCCTTCAGAATCCTTTTACAGTGACACCATATTCTTTCTACATCATCTCTTGAAATAGTGAATCGGCCTTACTAAACCCACATACTTTACAGGGAGACCCCAAGCAAGGATTTTATGAAACCACAAGAGAGCCCTTTCCCTGGAGGTGCCAGATGCATTGATACAGTTGACAGTCGTGTGAGTCCAGAGTCTATCAGGGGCTTTGGGGGTTCCTCTCATTTCCTTTGGGCTCCTCTGGTTTTAATATTATGTCAGAGAACACCTGCACATAGAAGCCATGGATCTCAATGCACACATAACATCTAATATTCCAATAATACAGACACACACACACACACACAGTGGCTAATTATCATAGTAATGTACTTGAAATTTCTTCTTTTCTATACCTAGCACATGGGCAGTGCCCTCCGTGCCCTGACACACACTGACCCTAGGCTTGAGTGTGTGACTTGCTTTGACAAACAAAAGCAAACACAGTAAAGTGGAAACTGGCGTGTGCATGCACGTTGGGTTTGCCTGTTCTTGAAGAATCTGGATACGGCAGTTGCCCCATGGGAAGGGTGCAGGCTTGCCCCACATTGTCAGAAGCGGGGCACAGTCACAACATTTCTCACTCATAGTGCCTGCACCTGAGGGACCCCAGAGACCCCCCCACCTGCAGGAAGGAAGACCTGAGAAGTCTGAGGAGGAAGAGGAGGATGAGGCAGCCTTGTTGTCAACTGACTCAGGTGATGCTGTTCTACTGGGTTACCAGGTGGGTGGGGCAGTAGCGGGAAGATGAGCTGGGTCAGCTCCATGAGGGATGCCCTGGCCTTTGCAGGGCACCTCGTCACCAGAAGTTTCTCCGTCCTCGGGCTCAATCCTGCTGGTCATCTTTCTTCTTGACCGCCTGCCCTGTGGACCTAGGACCCCAGCATCTGACAGGTAGATAGACTCACTGCTTAATCACCCACAACCGCGCCAACTGTGGGAAACCTGCGTCGTCTTCTACGTCTGGTGGAACCCGGATTGTGATTACACCTGGATCCACCAAAAACTCCTGGAAGAGGAGGGAAACTTTGTCATAGAACACTAAGGAAAGAGAGAAAAACAGCCTGAGGCTGATGAGTGAGGATCCTGAGTTTGGTCTGTAAGCTGCAGGTGTCAGAGGCTTCGACCTGATCTCCTTTTCTGGACTTTGTCTCACTGTGGTCTCTGGGCATCCCTAAGTTCTCCTCCTTGGAGAGTCTGCATCTTGTAGCACTTACAGCTTTCATCCACTAGTGTTATCCTGGAGCCTCATTACTGTGGTAGTCGTCTGGGGGAGAGGGGTCTTATATATTCTTATGATTAAATCTCAGTGAGGCAGTTATCCCGTGTCTCTAATCTGTGATTCTCACAGGGTTTCCGCAGTGGTGTCAGGGTGGGACTTGTTCCCTTCTGATTACCCACCTGATTCACAAAAAATTATGACCAGGGAGCTTGACATTATTAGTTGCACAAAAATGTTTCCTAATTTTAGGGAGAAAGAAAATAGAGATATGTGACTCATGAATACTTAAAAAACTTAAAAGAAAGGCATTTCATAAATATAAACAGTATCAGAAATTCTCTTTCAAAAAGAAAATGAAACATTATGCATCTGTTATTTTTTTAACTTGTCAAAGTATGTTTTCTGCTAAAATATACGTAAAAACCTGTGTGTGTGTGTTAAAATGTAGCCAGATTTGTTTTCATCAGGTATGGTGAGACACACGGACGTGGAAGTGATTGTCAGTTTACACTCACAGACCCCTAGAAACAGGGGGCACACACCACACAGGGGCCACTCAGGGAGGCACTGGGGTTGGTCAGGAGACAGAAGAGGGGGCGGGACATGCATCAGAGACCTGACTGGGGTTTTGGAATGGATGAGGCAGGGTAGGTATGCTGAGTAAAATTAGCACTGGATAACTTGAATAATTTTGTCAGGCTCTTGGGCAGGTGTGGTCTCTGGTTGTCAGAGACCTGGCCCTGGGGTGACCCAGGTCAGGAGGAATATGGAAAGGTGTGTGAGAGCTTGTAAGAGAGATAGAAAATAGAGATGTGCTCTGGATTGGTGGCTTGTACATCAGAGGTACACCTACAGGAAGGTGTCTGATATCTGCAGGAATTTGCAGCCCAGGAAGGGGCAGTCTGTGCAAGATCAAGGCCCCCCATATCAGAACATTGAGAATACAGAAATAGGAAAATATAGTTGCTACAATTGTCCCTGTGGCGCTCTGGCTTCAAATTAAGGGAACTTTGGGTGAGTGAGTTTCAGGGAATATGGCAGAAGTCACTCTAAATGGAATAAAACATTTTACTGTGAGAATAGGAAGAACAAACACAAGTAAAAGTATGAAGATTCCTTGTAAACTGGCTCGTCACCAAGTCCCCACTTGTATGGCATTAGCCAGGAAAACAGATTTGAAGTTTTGGGGCTCTCTAAAAATACCTGGGCGGAGTTGTGAAGAGTATTAGAATATGCTCAGGCCAAGGAGACGGGTCCAGAAGTTACGCCCTTTGAGAGTATGAACTGTAAGTAAGTTTATGCAAAGACAGTAGTATTTGTTTATAGCCAAGGCTGTAGTAGGAGCGGGTGGTCCTACTCCATAGGGGTCAAGGTGTTGACTGAAAGGAGGCTGGTGCTTCCTGGAGACAACATTTATGTCCATTATTTTCTTTCTTTTTTAAACTTCTGCTCCCTGCATTCATTCATTCATTCATTCATTTATTTATTTATATTTTTGGCTGCGTTGGGTCTTCGTTGCAGCGAGCGGGGGCTACTCTTTGCTGCGGTGCGCAGGCTTCTCATTGCGGTGGCTTCTCTTGTTGCAGAGCACGGGCTCTAGGTGCGCGGGCTTCAATAGTTGTGGCTCGTGGGCTCTAGAGTGCAGCCTCATCCGTTATTTTCTTTAAATTAAGACTTTATTTTTTTGAGAGCAGTTTTAGGTTTACAGCATAATGGGGGGGGCAGTACAGAGCTATCCCATATACGTACTGACCCCCCACATGCACAGCCTCCGCCATCATCAGTACCCTCAGATGGCACATTTGTTACAGCTGATAAACTGTCATGACACATGGCAATTACCCGAAGTCCATAGCTTACCTTAGGGTTCACTCTTGTACATTTCACGGGACTTTACAAATGTATGACGTGTGTCCAGTATTAAGGAATCATGAGGAGTATTTCTCTGCCCTAAAAGTCCTCTGACTTCACCTGTTCATCCATCTTCCTCTTCCCGAACTCCACACAATCACTGATCTTTTTACTGTCTCCATAGTTTTGTGTTTTCCAGAATATCACAAAGTTAAAAGCATACAATATGAAGCCTTTTCGGATTGGCTTCTTTTACTTAGTAATATGCATGCCTCTTCCATGTCTTTTCATTCTTTTATTGCCAGATAATATTCTATTGCTTGGATGCACCACAGTTTATTTATCTGTTCACTTACTGTAGGACATCTTGGTTGCTTCCAAGTTTTGTCAACCATGAATAAAGCTGATATAAACATTTGTGTGCAGGTTGTCACGTGGACCTATGTTTTCTATGTCTTTGGGTAAATACCAAGGTGTATGATTGCTGGGTCATATGGTAAGAGCATGTTTCCTTTCATAGAAACTGCTGAAATGTCTCCCAAAGTGGATGCACCATCTTGCGTTACAACAAGCAGTGAATGAGTTCCTTTCCTTCTATAGTCTTGCCGGCATGTGGCGGGTAATTGCGATGTGTCATGACAGTTTATCAGCCTTGCCGGCATGTAGCGTGGTCCATGTTCCAGATTTTGGCTGTTTGAATAATTGTGTACAGTCATCACATCATGGTTTTACTTTGCATTTCCCTGATCACATGTGAAGCAGAGCTTCTTCTCATATGCTCATTTGCTACCTGTTTATCTCCGTTGGTGAAGTTTCTATTCAGGTCTTTGGCCCCCCTTTTTTTTTTAAAATAAATTTATTTATTTTTTATTTTTTTTTATTTTTGGCTGTGTTGGGTCTTTGTTGCTGTGCGCGGGCTTTCTCTGGTTGCGGTGAGTGGGGCTGCTCTTCGATGCAGTGCGCAGGCTTCTCATTGCAGTGGCTTCTCTTGTTGCAGATCATAGGCTCTGGGCATATGGGCTTCAGTATTTGTGGCACACGGGCTCAGTAGTTGTGGCACGCGAGCTCTAGAGCACAGGCTTAGTAGTTGTGGCGCAGGAGCTTAGTTGCTCCGCGGCACCAGGGCTCGAACCCGTGTCCCCTGCATTGGCAGGTGGATTCTTAACCACTGCGCCACCAGGGAAGTCCCTTTGGCCCATTTTTTAATCAGGTTTTCTGTTTTCATATTGTTGAGTTTCAAGTGTTCTTTGTATAATTGGGTAACAGTATTTTACCAGATGAATCTGTTACAAATAATTTATCCTAGGCTGTGGCTTGTATTCTCATTGTCTTGACATTGTCTTCCACAGAGCAGAAGTTTTAAAATTTAATAGAATCTAGCTTATCAAAGATTTATTTTATGGATCCTAAAAAGTCATCATTCATTCTACCCTAAATCATCTAGTTTTTCTCCTGTGTTATCTCATGGAAGTTTTAGAGTTTTGAATTTTACATTCAGCTCTGTGAACCATTTTCAGTAAAGTTCTGTGAAGACTATAAGGTCTTTGCCAAGACCTATCCACTTTTTTGCATGTGGATATCCAGTTGTTCCATTTGCTAAAAAGCCCCATTAATTTTCAGAATGGCACAGATAGGAGTAATCTCTTCCAGACTTTGCTTTAATCTTGGGAAAACGGGGGTGTACATTTTGGCAGAGAGCAAGGATTATACCAGGATTGTGGTCTAAGCAGAGAGTGAGCCCAGACACATAATAGAAATACCAATATCAAAAGAAGAAAAGCAGTAAAAGTTATGTGTTCATCATTTGTGTTTTAAGAGGGACCATCCACAGGCTTTACTGGGGCTCAGGATTTAGCATCCAGGATGAAGTCATCACCAATGGGAAGGTCTTGAGTTGGACGGTTATCATCTGGGATGTGGACTGGAGAACCTCCAAGTGAGTTCCTGCTGCAGTGGATGTGGGTCTCAGCATTTGCCATGGTTGTCTGAAGTAATGTCTCTGTGGCAGAGTGGGCTTCCAATTATAATTTAATGAAAACAACTAGACTGTTACTAATTAGATCAGCAATCATCAGGATGATGTGAGCTGTGCTTGACCAGTCTCTGTTATTGTTGTTGTTTGCGGACATATAGGGTCCTGTATCAAATGAGCCACCTGCCCTGTAGGACAGGTTATGGTTAGTGCTTCCAGGAGAGTATGTGCCCTAGATCTGGTGTCCAACCCTTTTGGTATGGGGGAAAGATAGTAAAATATATTAAAAAATAAATCAAGCCATGGGGAAAGGGAGAGAAACATTCAGGGGATTATGTGCCAGACTGGAATTTGGAAAGGAATTATTTGAGAAGAGCATTATGTTTCTAATAGCAAACATCTGTCTAGGACTTATCAGGGACATGATGGTTCTACTGAATGATATTCCAAGACCCTACATTGTGTGTATTGAAAATGAAATGTGTAGTTTAGTTACTATTAGTAAAGTCTATAACTCCAAAGGAAATAAGTAGTGCCCTACTTAGTGCCCTAAGTAGGTCTTAGCATACATGGAAATATGTGTCATTTTGATTTATGTTTTAGGTATCTTTGAGGCAAGAGATTCCCAGATACTTTTACACCAAAGGGGACAATTTTTGGACAGTGGCCCAATAGTTTATTATAAATGAGCAGATGGGGTTATTTGTTGTCCAGGGTGTCCACTGCTAAGGCCACTGCACCTGCCCTGTCCCTGGGACTTGACCTCGTGCTCCTGAGTCCAGAGCACTCCTTGGTGTCCTGATTACACCCTGCAGCCCAGCCCCTCCTGTCTCCCTGCAGGGAGGTTTGTGTCTGGGCTCACACTCATCTCCCTTTATTGTGTCTCTTACACAGTAATGCATGGTCCTGTCCACGGCTCTCAGGCTGTCCATTTGCAGATACAGCATGTTCCTGGCATTGTCTATGGAGATCACAAATCAGTCCTGCACAGAGTCTGCATAGTTAGTGCTACCAGTACCAGTATTAATGGATGAGACCCACTCCGGCCCCTTCCCTGGAGCCTGGCACACCCAGCTCATCCAGTAGCTACTGAAGGTGACTCCAGAGGCTGCACAGGAGAGTGTCAGAGACCCCCCAGGCTACACCAAGCCTCCCCCAGACTCCACCAGCTGGACCTCTGCAAACACAGAGACATCCTGGTCAGGAGACTGTCACACATCCACTGATTCCCTCACTCATATCCCCTCACATCCTCAGTATCTCTTGTTGTCCATCAGTTACCTTGTAAAATAGCAACAAAGACAAAGCAGCTCAGCCCAGACTCCACGGTGAGTTGTCTGTATTCAGTCCTTGCACAGCTGATGCCGAGGCAGGGCCATAACAGTGAGGTGTGGGGGTCCTCCGAAGGACGACTTGGGCTCGAAGATGCCCCAGCTGGTCCTTCCTTGGACTGAAGGACACTTGATGTCCCATCCAATCTTACTTCTCTCTCTATCACTCAGGGTCAGAGCTGCATCAGGACTGACATCACTCAGCATCACAAACATACTTTCCTAAAAACAAATTCCATGCAAATGGAATCCATTTTCGATGACTGCTTTTTAGGTGACCTGAAATAACTGAAAAAATACCTTAGCATAGTTATTGATAATATGAACCTGCTTCTTTAGGCAAATATAAAATATAAAATAACAACGGCAATGGTCAGTTTTATGTGTCAGCTAGCCTGGGCTCCCTCTCCAGTTATTCAGTCAATCCCTAATCCAGGTGTTACCCTGAAGGTATTTTGTAGATGTTGTTAAATTCTATCATCATTTTACTCTAATCTAGGAATATTATCCTAGATAACCTGGTTGGGCTTGATTCAATCACAACAGACCTGAAGAAAATGCAGTTCCACAGTGGACAGCAGCTTCATCTGCTACTCGAGATTTCCAGCCTGGCCTTCCTGACGTCTGGCCCCATGAAGGTTGTATGTCTCCAACCGGCCACATAGCCTCCATCCTCCAGAGCTCGCAGCACAGCGGGGTGTCCATCAGGCTCTGCTGGAAGCCACAGGTCAGGGTGGTGACCCCACAATAGTTTGATCAGGACAAGTTCAAACTCCACATCCCGTTGTGTCTAAACAAACATCACTCCCTTGAGTACTTATGTCCACTTACCTTCCCCAGCGAGTGCACGTGCAAAGGACAGCAGGCACATCCTGGTCCACAGCAAGTCTGAAAGTCCCATCACACCTTCCCAGGTGCCTGCAGGAGCCACAGCCTGGGCCACACCTGAGCTCCAGGTAAAGGGTCTGCCCCTGGGGTTTAGACCACAGAAAGGGCATGACCCCTTTTCAGAGAGTGGAAGGAGAAAGGGTTTGGGGACAAAAAGATGAAGGAGAAAGAAAGCTGATTCACAGAAGAGACAGCCTGATCAGTGTTCACAGTTCAGCGTTGAGTCTGGTGAGAGGAGGGTTAGATTTAAAATCCATCAGCTTCTCTCAGGGACTGGCCCAGCCTTAGGCTCCGTCTGGCTGGGACCAGGACAGCAAAGACTGTCCTTGTGTAGGATTTCTGTTGAGGTCTGCTCTTCCAGTCTGATAGGAAACCAGCAACCAGCTTCCTCAGGCTCCCTCACATCCCTGCTCCTGGTGACCATCAGCAGTCATTTCTGGCTCTGTACGTGGCACTCTGCATTGGTGCACGTGAGACTGTGTGCTCGTGTTAGAGCAGAAGCTTCTAATCAGAAATCTGTAGTTGACAAACAATTACAAACGTAGAGAGGGTCTACGAGAAATGGTGAGACGCAGAGGGAACCACAGGCTCTGGCAGGAAACCTCTACCTTCATCCGCACCTGCTCCTGTGGCTGGTCTCTGTGCTCAGTGGGTCCTGAGCATCCCCTGGTGGCCTCAGCCCTGCCTCATGGTCCTCAGTGAAACCTGCAGCCCAGCCCCTCCTGTCTCCCTGCAGGGAAGTTTCTGTCTGGGCTCACCCTGACCTCCCCTCCCTGTGTCCCTCGAACAGTCTGCAGCCATGCCCTCGGTGGTTACAGAGCTCAGCTGCAGGGAGAACTGGTTCCTGGATGTGTCTCTGGAGATGGGGAGTTAACTCCTAGGGGCTGGGGCTGGGGCTGAGTCATCATTCTAGCATATTCCTGATGACCAGTGCAGCCCCTACCCCAAGGGCTGATGGATCCCAGCTCCAGCAATAACCACTGGTTGAGATGAGGAATCCAGAGACAGCACAGGTGAGGGAGAGGGTCTGCAAGGTGTAGTCCTGGGCCCAACTCCTGTACCTGCACCTGGGACAGGACACCTGGGCACAAGGAGAGTCAGTCGCCGTCAGTCACCTGTGGCCACAACCATCCCCGCAGACGCGTGTCTGACACCTGCGACCCTCACTTTGGGGAGGTGTCACCAGGCGGAGGAGAAGAACCCACAGCCTCCTCTTCTTCCGGACCACAGCTCTGCTTTCCCCAGAGACCTCAGCCCTGTCTGCGGAGGGAGCTGTGAGCTCCCGCAGCCCAGGGGTGGACTTTACCCTCGAGCTTGAAGAGGAATTTTCATATTGGAAGCCTTGTCCTTAGAAGTGGGGAGGGACTGAAGAACTCCTTTTCTGTTATTTCTTATTATTGCTAACCAACATATAATCATTCTTCCCACTTTCTAAGGACTCAGATTGTTTTCTATCCATAATGGTCCTTTTCTCTTTTCTTTTCAGTTAGTTTCTGCAGGTGTTAAGTGGAAGAAATAGTCCTACTCTATTTTCTGATGTTTGAGAGCTGACACCTTAAAGTTCACTCCTCTCTTCTTCCTCTGCCCACTGCTGGGAAATTTGGTAAG
Organism: Eubalaena glacialis; assembly: GCF_028564815.1. Taxonomy (NCBI): domain Eukaryota; kingdom Metazoa; phylum Chordata; class Mammalia; order Artiodactyla; family Balaenidae; genus Eubalaena; species Eubalaena glacialis. The sequence goes on along the minus strand of NC_083734.1, from coordinate 1,146,561 downwards.
AAGCACAGCTTCTCCCTCCTTCCATGCAGGTGGGAGATCAAAACCACATGAGCCCCGCCTGTGAGCACAACACTTACCCTCCCACGCCCAGGAACCACATTAAAAGCCCTAATCCGTCTCCATTGCTGGTGCTATCAAACTATTTCTGATGTGCTTGAGAGGTCTGCCCTGCTCTCAACAGACACCTCAATAATGGATGTGATACATTTTTCAAATTCCTTTCATGTGTGCCTGTGGCATCATCAGACTGAACTTCTATCTCGAGCTTTGGTCGGGGGTGGGTGTCACTGTGCATTGCCTTGATGTCCACTATTAGTACTGTTGGTGCTGTGAGTGTGGTGTCGAGTCAGTAACCACCACCACCAGGGCCTTCCTTCTCTCGCTTTGGGTGTGTGATGCCGGTGTTGCCTGATACCCATCATGCACTTTAAGGCGCTGCTTGCTGGCTCGTTGTGCTCTGAGCTGCGCCGTGCACGGCCACGTTGCTGACTGCAGCAGAGCCTCTTGTATGGATTCAGCCAACTTCCTTCAGAAGGTTTGATAATTAATTGGTATTTATGGACAGGGGTAAACAGTCATAAGAGACTCTGCCTTCTGTGCATGGGAGTGTTTTCCTCCTATGGCAGCACATCTTCCTAATTCAGAGGTTTCAGAGTTAAGCATAGAATCATGAGGCAGAGATGGGCTGGGGGAGACTGCTCTAAGGAGAGGAAGCCCCAGACCCCGGCAGGGAACAGCCCTGAACCTCCGTCTGCGCCTACTCCCGCGATCAGCCTTGTGTTGGCAGCGCTGACCTCCCTCTGAGGCCCTGAGATCTCCTGGGAGACCCTGGCTGTTACCCGCAGCCCCCACACCTGTCCCTGCGAGGAGGCTTGTGTCTGGCTCACCACGCACTCGGACTGCAGTGTCTCGGGCACAGCCGTACCTGCCTGCACTCCTGGCCTTGGAACTGCACAGCTGTGAGAACACTTGCTTCTCGGTTGTGTCCCTGGAGATGCTGACTCAGGACTGGAGGTCATGCTGTCCTGAGTGTGCCCCTGAGCCCAGGCCAGAGCAGCCGCTCCAGCCCCTTCCCTGGGTGAATGTGGATCCACCACAGGGAATATTCTGAACCTGGGAACATGTAGATGACACAGGTGAGGCTGAGCCTCTCCATGGAGACCACCTCTCCCTCATGCCTTTGTACAATGTGGTTCTCAGCCTGGGTACCTGGGAAGAGAGAAAACTCCTGAGTCACACAGGCACATGGCCTCATCCCATCATCCCATTTCTGAAGGAAAAGTCTGATTCTCTTCAAGTGGTTTAAGATACGCAGCTAAGTCAGACTTCTCATCATGATGTGTAGGCAGACAGAAGGGCTTGTGGCCTCCGGATTCTGAGGGGGGAATTAGTGCAAGTCTGTAGTACTGTACCTATGAAACTGGGCCTTAAGAAGGTATTTCATGCTGAAGAAAGCACTTTAATGGAAGACATAGGATGAAAAAACAAGTTGGAGTTCATTGTCAGCTAACAGGCACCAAAGGAGATTGTGAGATGTAATTTTACAGTAGAATGAAAACAGGCCCAGATAGAAGATGGGAGAAGAAGAAAGAAATGAGAAGCAAAAACGTAAAAGCCATATGTGTAAGCATAATTAAATGGTGAGTAGAGGGAAAAGAGTACATCATCTTGTACAGGGTATAAATTAAAAGCGTAGAATTAGCATTCGGAAGGTCAGTGGGAACTCGTTTGAGAGAGCAGGACTGTGGGCACTCAGAGCGAAGCCCTGGGGCTGCACGGGGGGTAAGGGGAGCATCATTAGATTTTATGGGTCAGGTATCCTCATCCTATGCTCTGCGAAAGCCCTAATGTGGGAGTGAAAGAGCGTCTAACTCTCGCCCTATCAGGGGGGAAGATTGGCCAATGTGTTAGGTCCATCAGGGAGGAGCAGGCCCAGTTGGGATGGGGAGGAATACAGAACAGCAGGCAGATGGCAAGGAGTAAATGTCCTACCTTGGAAGTTCATCCCCGATCACATTCGGTTTAAATGGCGGGACTATGTTTGTAAATTAAAAGGGAAATATTCATAGTCTGGAGGACAATGAAATTTTTCTTCTGATCATGACCTGGTACTAGATTTTTTTCCTCCTCTCAAAACAAGTACAAAATTTCACAAGAGTGAAATATTTGTTCTCTCACATTGGGCACCAACAGAAAGAAGGGATCAGCACATGCATAGGAGGAACCTACCACGTCCAGGAAAGAACCACGGAAAAGGGCAGAGGGAACGCCCCCTGGGGCTCTCACGTGGTCAGGAGTGGTGTCTCTTCTCACCCGCTGGGGCAAGGAAAATAAAATCTGATGATTAAGGGAGCATTAGATGGTGCACTCTGAAGGGTTTCACAGAGCACTGAGGAACGATGACTCCTACTCTAGATGCTGACCCAGTAAGCCCTCAATTCCACGGTAGCACTCATGGACATAGCCCTCCGCTCTCCCACCTCAGCCCTGGCTGAGTTCATATCCAGACCCATCCACTGCCACGCCCTGGGACTGTTACCTAATCCCATTAGGAGACCCACCCAGCAACCTCTTTTTCTCTGTCACTGTCTCCTTTGTAGGAAGTGGCCACAGCAGATGGTGTAGACTTGGCTCCTCTGGGATCCTGCTTTTAACTCTTTGGTAGATGTCCCTGAGCAGGGCCCCAAGGCTGGCAGAGGGCCAGGTCACCCTGGGGGCAGCCGTCTTGCTGCTTGGACTCTGGGCAGTACTGGCTCCAGTCCAGTGCTCTCAAGGCCGTCCCTCATGGCGCTACGTCTCTTCGGAGTTGGTGATACCCAGGAAGGAGTTGCACCGAGGCAAGGGTGTTCAGACGCCGGGCTGGCTCTCCTACAGCCTGCGTTTTGGGGGCCAGAGGCACGTTATCCACATGCGGCGCAAGAAGTTATTTTGGCCCGGACACCTGCTGCTGATGACTCAGGATGACCAAGGAGCCTTGCAGATGGACTACCCCTTCGTCCCTTCAGATTGTTACTACCTCGGCTACCTGGAGGAGATTCCTTTTTCCATGGTCACCGTGGACACATGCTATGGGGGTCTTGAAGGTATTATGAAGTTGGATGACCTTGCGTATGAAATCAAACCCCTCAAGGATTCGGAAAAGTTTGAACATGTGGTTTCTCAGATAGTGGCAGATGCCAATGCAACAGGACCTGAGTATGGACCGGGACACAAGGAGGATAGACACCCACTGTTCCCTGAAGCAGATGTCAGTGTAGCCCCCAGGAGTGGTGCTAGGGTGTTTGCAGCACGTAAGGGAATTATGAAAGGATTTTTTCAATATTCTAATTCAATGTATCGTGTATACAACAATGTGTCTAAGTGTATAGAAACCCTGGTACATATGTGTAGTATAGTGGACTCCTTTCAACAAGGTCTTGCTGTAAGGTTCTATCTAGTTGCAGTGGTACTATTTAATCAAAGAGATCCAACTGTCATGAATGACTATAGAGTACCAGGTGGTGCATATGCTCGTTATCATGCAAACAATTTCAGACTAGTTAGAGAAACCACTTCATCCTTGATAGTAATTCGTGATGGACCACGACAAGGTCTGTTTGAGCCAGAGGCCAATACTGTGTGTACAACTCATCGTAGTCTACTCTTCGTTGGTTATCTAGGCAGACATTATTTAATATTAGCTATTGTATCAACCCAACTCATTGGGAGAAGTTTTGGTCTGCAGTATGATGGTGGTAACTGCTATTGCATGAGAAGGAGCACCTGCCTTATGGCAAGATACCCAGCCTTGACAGATGCCTTCAGTGACTGTTCCATTGGGCAGTGGTGGAACATAGTAGGACTACACGGCAGTTGTATATTTAACACAACGGTGAGCTATTTTAATGAAAGCCTGCTACAGATGCGTTGTGGAAACTATATAGTGGAGGATTGGGAGCAATGTGACTGTGGCTCCTTCAAGCAGTGTTACAGCAACAAATGCTGTGCGTATGACTGTATGTTGGAGGGAGGGGCTACTTGTAATGAAGGACTATGCTGTACAAACTGTACCTACTCTGAACCTGGGACACTCTGCAGACCAATCCAGAATACATGTGATCTTCCAGAGTACTGTTTTGGAACAACCAGTCAATGCCCAGAAGATTTTTATATGCAGGATGGAACGCCCTGTACTGAAGAAGGCTACTGCTATCATGGAAACTGCACTGACCGCACTATGCACTGCAGAGAAATCTTTGGAAGACACGCTATTAACGCTCATGACGTCTGCTATACAATAAATAGAAAAGCCAATCGATTTGGACACTGTACAAGAAATGATAGGGTGTTGAACCATGCTGCTTGTAGAGAAGCAGACATAAAATGTGGAAGGCTGCAGTGTAGCAATGTCACTCATGTTCCCCGGTTGCAGGAACATGTTTCATTCCATCAGTCAAAGATCTCAGGGGTCTGGTGTTGGGGAGTAGGCAGTCACTATTCCCCAGAAACAACTGATGTTGGTCATGTGAGAAGTGGTACCCCCTGTGCTCCTGGGAGGTTCTGTCGCAACAGCACCTGCAGTGCTCAAATAGATGCAATAACTTATGACTGTCCCCCTACGAAATGCAATCATAGAGGAATTTGCAACAATAGAAGGAATTGCCATTGCCATGTAGGCTGGCAGCCTCCACTGTGCTTAAAGAGAGGTCCTGGAGGGAGCATGGACAGCGGACCCAGTTCAAGAAGAATTCGCTCAGTAAAAACAAGCCAAGCATCGATCCTATATTTGAAACTGGTCTTTGGTCGCACTTATGCCTTCATAGCTGCACTCCTCTTTGGTGTGGCCACCAATGTTAAAAATGTCAAGACCTCCAGAGTTAAGGAAGTGACAGTAGGTGATAAATAAATTATAAACCAGCCTCCCGACCCCTGTACAACCATTGGTAATATAGAAGTAATATCAATATATATGATGAAATCAGTAATAAGATGGCAAAGCTGAATATCATGTTCTAGAAGTCTGCAGGAGATGACGGGGGATTTCCGTACATCAGGGGCGGTCAGGAGGCATCGATGTTCTCACATCAGGTCTCTTTGATAGGTCGCTGATCAGCGCTGTGAAATAAATCTTGAAAAACCACTTGTTGGTGCCCTCTAATGTTTTGTAAACTCTAAGAGAGCAAATTGAGCTTGAGACTTTGGCCCGGAGAGAGACCTGAGTCAGCAGCTGGGTCTTGACCTGAGTTCACTGGTCCCAGTAATAACAAAAATTTTCATGGGCTTCTTTAGGGGCAGATTCATAACAATTCTCCAAATTAGTGCTCTTGAACACTGGGGTTTTCCGCTTCCTCTATTTAATCTCTTCTTCTCTAAACCCAAAGTGGGTTCAGGGTAATAGAGGGCCCCTCCCAACCAGCACTGTCTGTCTCCTTCTGGGGTGGCTGTGGTCTGTGGGGTGAGAGTGATGTGGGCTCAATTCCCACCTAGCATAAACTAGGACACTCTGGAGAGCATATTTCCCAAGGTGGGACACGGAGATCAGGAGGCTGAATGTAGCATTCACTGAAATTCCATCAGAAAGTTAGGTAGAAATGGCTATCAGTGACTCTGGCATTCAGAGGGAGTCCTGTGAATGTTAACCCCTCCCTTCCTTCTTGCATCTACATTTCAGTGCACTTTCAGTGAATGTAAGCTGAGTAATTCCTGATGAATAACAGACACTAGTCTTTATTTTATTTTTTATTTAACATCTTTGTTGGGGTATAATTGCTTCACAATGTTGTGTTAGTTTCTGCTGTATAACAAAGTGAATCAGCTGTACGTATACATATATCCCCATATCCCCTCCCTCTTGTGTCTCCCTCCCACCCTCCCTATCCCACCCCTCTAAGTGGTCACAAAGCACCGAGCTGATCTCCCTGTGCTATGCGGCTGCTTCCCACTAGCTAGCTATTTTACATTTGGTAGTGTATATATGTCCATGCCACTCTCTCACTTTGTCCCAACTTACCCTTCCCCCTCCCCATGTCCTCAAGTCCATCCATTCTCTACCTCTGCGTCTTTATTCCTGTCCTGCCCCTAGGTTCTTCTGAACCATTTTTTTTTTTTAGATTCCATATATATGCAGACACCAGTCTTTACCCCTGTGGGGGAGGAAAACCAGTCTCCTTCTGTATCTAAATAATGTTCAATGAACTAAATATTATTTTATAATATGATGTAAAATTAATAAAATAAAATGTATAAGTAAAAAGAAGCATTTTTATTATAAATTAACACAAAATTATATTGACTTTTCCCCATGTAATACAGGTACATGACATAGAATTAAAAAGACAAAAATCTCCCACCAGCCGAAGGACTTACACTTCCCACATAGTCCACAGAAAACCAGTTTTGGTCATAACATTTGTTTCCAGGGTTTTCCTAAATGCACACCGTTATAGCTGTGCTGCTTCTACACACACTTTTGAAACCCTACCCTCTCATCTTCAAGTGCATCTTGATGGCCTGTCTTTGAAACTCCTTCCAATTTCCAACGTTCCATCTGCACTGAAGTCCTCCATTGTTCTGCCGCTGCCAGTGCGTTCCATTCTTTCATCGGTGAACATTAAAGAGAAATTTAAATGAGAGATCAGATGAATTCAGTACCCACCCACTTCCGCACCCTTGACGTTAATTGTGTTGTTGATGCAGCGCCACCCTCCTCCTGCCTTTTGCTCCTGCAGCCTTCGGAGCAGACCTCCCCACCGGCTTGTGTGTGTGTGTGTGTGTGTGTGTGTGTGTGTGTGTATGTGTGTGTGTGGGGTCTCCCTACCGGGGATCATCTGCCCTCTCCCTGGGGCTCTTTTGCATTTCAAGCTCAGTGTTGGATGAACACCAAGTCCTGATCTCCTTTGAACTCTTTCCGTTGTCCCCTTTTCTTCTCTTTCTGACTTTTGGTCCTCACATCATGTCTCATGGTTTGGCTAACAGATTCAGACTGAAGTCCAGAGATGTGTCTGAAAATTTATGGAGGTTCTGAGTAATGTGACTTTCCTCCAGAGAGGAATGACCCCACCAACCCCCGTAGATCACCTTGCTCCAGTTAGGGGCTGAGCTACTTCAGGCTGGGTTCCAGGGTGTTTGAGGGCTGCTCTGTTGATGGTTTTCTCTCATTCACAGCACAGCCTTCCAGGGACTCCAGTGAGAGTCTCGGCCTTTTCTCCTCAGGAAGCAGTGAAGTCCAACGTCTGACCTAATCTCTAACCAGACTATAGAGCACTTGGCTTGGGCTGGCTGTTTACTTCCCTTTGAACCGCCTTTTATTTAAACTTTATTTATTTAAAATTAATTTTTATTGAGATAGAATTGACATATAACATCGTATAAGTGTTCGTGTACAAAGTGGTGATTGCATACATTTATACATTGTAATATGATTACCACCATAGCTTTAGCTAACATCTCTATCACCTCACATAATTATCATTTCCATTTTGTGGTGATAACACGATTTAGTCTCTTAGAAACTTTTAAGTTTACAATACAGTGTTGTTGACTATAATCACTGTTCTTGCCTTAGATCTCCAGGACTTGTGTACCTACAAGTTGCAAATTGTACCCTAAAACCTGTCTCCCCAATTCCCCCACCCCCTAGCCTCTCTTAGTCATAATTCTACTCTCTGTTTTTACATTTCATCTTTTTTTTACCTTTCACATAGAAGTGGTATCATACAGGACTTCCCTGGTGGTGCAGTGGTTAAGAATCTGCCTGCCAATGCAGGGGACACGGGTTCGAGCCCTGGTCCGGGAAGATCCCACATCCCGCGGAGCAACTAAGCCCATGCGCCATAACTACTGAGCCTGCGCTCTAGAGCCCGTGAACCACAGCTACTGAGCCCACGTGCCGCAACTACAGAAGCCAGCGTGCCTGGAGCCTGTGCTCTGCAACAAGAGAAGCCACTGCAATGAGAAGCCCGTGCACCACAACGAAGAGTAACCCCCGCTCGCTGCAACTAGAGAGAAAGCCCTCATGCAGCAACAAAGACCCAACGCAGCCAAAAAAAAAAAAAAAAAAAAGAAAAAGAAGTGGTATCATACAGTATTTGTCTTTCTCTCCACATCCTCACCAACACTTGTCATCACTTGTCTTCTTGATGGTGGCCATTCTAACGGGTATGAGGTGATAGCTCCTTATGATTTTGAGTTACAATTCTCTGATGATTAGTGTCATGGAGCATTTTTATGCACCTGTTGGCCTTATGGATGTCTTCTTCAGAAACATGTCCATTCTGTTCCTCTGCCCTTTTTATAATTAATTGGTTTTGGTTTTTTGTGATTGAGTGCATGAGTGCCTTATATAATTTTGATATTAACTCCTTATCTGATATATGGTGTACAGATAATTTCTCACATTCCATAAGTTGCTTTTCATATTCCTGATGGTTTCTTTGGCTGTGCAGAAGCTTTTTAGTTTGATGTAGTTTCCCTTGATCCTTTTGCTTTCATTGCTTATGCTTTTGGTGTCATAGCTAAAAAATCATTGGCAAGACCACTGTCAGAAGCTTCTTCCTTAGGTTGTCTTTTAGGAGTTTCATGGTGTCAGGGCTTATGTTCAAGTCTTTAATCCATTTGAGTTAATTTTTGTAAGTGATGTAAGTAGGGGTCCAATTTCCTTTTTCTACATGTGGTTATCTAGTTATCTCAACACCATATGTTTTTTAAAAAATATTTAATTAATTAATTTATTTTTATTTTTGGCTGCGTTGGGTCTTCGTTGCTGCATGGGACTTTCTATAGTCGCGGCGAGTGGGGGCTACTCTTCATTGCGGTGCACAGGCTTCTCATTGCAGTGGTTTCTCTTCTTGCGGAGCACGGGCTCTAGGCACGCGGGCTTCTGTAGTTGTGGCTGGTGGGCTCTAGAGCTCTACAGCTCAGTAGTTGTGGCGCACAGGCTTAGTTGCTCCGTGGCACGTGGGATCTTCCTGGACCAGGGCTCCAACCCTGTGTCCCCTGCATTGGCAGGCAGATTCTTAACCACTGTGCCGCCAGGGAAGCCCCTCTCAACACCATATGTTGAAGAGACTATTCCTTCCCCATGGATTGTTCTTGGCTCCCTTGACAAATGTTAGTTGACCGTATACCTGAGGGTGTGCTACTGGGCTCTCTTTTCTGACCCATTGGTCTATGTGTCAACTTGTATGCCATTACCATACTGTTTTAATTACTATAGCTTGGTAGTATATATTAAAATCAGTAATGCAGTGCCTCTGGCTTTATTTTTCTTTCTCATGATTGCAATGGCTATTTGTGGTCTTTTGTGGTTCTGTACAAATTTGAGGGTTGTTTGTTCAATTTCTGTTTAAAAAAGGGATTGCATTGCATTTCTAAATTGCTTTGGGTAGTATGGACATCTTCATAATATTAACTTTTCCAACCCATGAGCACAGAATAACTTTTCATTTATTTGGGTCTTCAATTTCTTTCATCGATGTCTAATAGTATTTCAGTGCACAGATCTTTCATGTACTTGGTTAAATTTATTCCTAGGTATTTTATTCTTTCTGATGAAATTGTAAAAGCATTGTTTTCTTTTTTAATAAATTAATTAAATTAATTAATTAATTAATTTTTTGGCTGTGTTGGGTCTTTGTTGCTGCGCATGGGCTTTCTCTAGTTGTAGTGAGCAGGGGTTACTCTTCGTTGCGGTGCATGGGCTTCTCATTGTGGTGGCTTCTCTTGTTGCAGAGCACGGGCTCTAGGCACACGGACTTAGTTGCTCCACGGGATGTGGGATCTTCCCAGACCAGGGCTAGAACCCATGTCCCCTGCATTGGCAGGAGGATTCTTAACCACTGCGCCACCAGGGAAGCCCCAAAAGCATTGTTTTCTTAATTTTTAGTTCTAAAAGTTTGTTGTAAATGTATAAAAGTACAATTGATTTTTGTATATTAATTTTGTATTCTGCAAGTTCCCTGAAATTGTTTATTAGTTTTCACAACTTTTTGATGGGGCCTTCAGGGTTTTCTATAAATAATATCATGTCTTCTGCAAACAGAGACAGTCTTTCTTTTTCCTTTCTGATTTGGATATATTTTGTTTATTTTCTTGCCTAATTGCTCTGACTAAAACTTCTGGTGCCCTGTCAAATAAAAGTGGTGAGACTGGGAATCCTTGTCTTGTTCCTCATCTTAGGAGAAACACTTTTAGCTTTTAGCTGTGGAGTATGACGTTAGCTTTGAGTTTATCAAATGTGCCTTGGTTATGTTGTGAAATATTCTCTCTGTACCCATTTTTTAAAATATTTATTTATTTATTTTTATTTTTTGGCCATGCTGTGCAGCTTGTGGGATCTCAGTTCCCCAACGCCAGGCCCTGGCAGTGAAAGCCCGGAATCCTAACCACTAGGCCACCAGGGAACTCCCTCTCTGTTCCCATTTTTAAAAGAGAGTTTACCATGAGTGGATGTTGAATTTTGTCAAATGCTGTTTCTGCATCTATTGAGATGATCATATGGAATCACCGTCCCTGGAATAAATCCCACTTGATCATGGTGGATGGTCCATGCAATGACTTGGTGAATTCAGTTTGCTGAGAATTCATGCATCCATATTCATCAGCTTTATTGGTCTGTACTCTTTTTTTCTCAAGTAGTGTCCTTTGTGGTTTTGGTGTCAGAATAATGCTGCCCTCATAAAATTAGTAGAAGTCATTCCCTCTTCTAGTTTTTAGAAGAGTTTGTGAAAAATTGGTATTAATTCTTTTTTAACTGTCAGGTAGAATTCATTAGTGAAGCCATCTGGTCATAAAATTTTATTTGTTTTAAGGTTTTTGATCACTGATTCAATCTCTTCACTCATTATTGGTCTTTTCAGATTTTCTATTTCTTCATGAACCAATCTGGGTTGGGCCAAAAGTCAAGGAGTTTGTCAATTTTTTTTTCTAGGGTATCCGCTCTGTTGGTGAGTTATTGTTGATAGCAGCCTCTCATGATCTTTTGTATATCTGTGATATCAGTTGTAGTGTCTCCCCTTTGATGTCTACTTTATTTATTTTGAGTCCTCACTCTTGGTGAGTCTACCTAAAGGTTTGTCTATCTTCATTACCTTTTCCAAAAATACAGCGTTTAGTTTCATTGTCTTTTTATCTCGATTTCATTTATTTCCACTCAAATCTTTGTTACTTCCTTCCTTTTACTAACTTTGGGCTTAGTTTGCTCTTCTCTTTCTAGGCCTTGATGTGCAAAATTAGTTTGTTTCTTGAAGATCTTTCTTGTTTCTTAAAGTAGGTATTTATTGTTATAAACTTTCCTCTTAGAACTGCTTTTGCTGTGTCCCACAAGTTTTGGTATACTGAATTCCCATTTTTATTTGTCTGTAGATGTTTTTTAATCTCTCTTTTGCTGTCTTCTTTGACCCACTGGTGTTGTTCAATAGCATGTGTTTTAATCTCGAATATTTATGAATTTTCTACTCTTCTCTTTCTAATTGATTTCTAGTTTTGTACACTGTGGTCAGAAAAAAATGCTTGATGTCATTTCAGTCTTCTTAAGTTTATTAGGACTTGTTTCGTAGTCTAACATATGGTTATTCATCTTGGAGAATGTTCTTTGTGTGCCTGAGAAGAAAGCACATCCTGCGGTTTTGGGGTGCAGTGTTCTGTAAGGGTCTGCTACGTCCGTCTGGTTTCACGTGTAGTTTAAGAGCATTGCTTTTTTAATTGATTTTCTGTCTAGATGATCTGTCCATTCTTGAAGGTGGGGTATTGAAGTTCCCTACTGTTATTGTGTTGCTGCCAATTTCTCTTTTGAGGTCTGTTAATATTTGCTTAATATCCTATGTTGGGTGCCTAAGTATTTACAAATGTTATATCATCTTTTTGGGTTGAGCCTTTTTTCATTATAGGCTGAACAGTCTCTTATTATAGTTTTAGGCGTAAAGCTTTTTTTTGCCTGAAATAAACATGGCTACCCCTGCTTTCTTTTGGTTTCCATTTGCACAAAAGGAAATGCAAATGGAAATTCCTTCACTTTCAGTTTGTTTGTGTCTTTAGAGCTGAAGTGAGACTTTTATTGGCAGTGTATAGCCAGGTCTTGTTTTTAATCCAATCTGCCACTCAGTATCTTTGCATGAGAATTTAGCCCAAGTAAATTTAAAGTAATTATTGACAGGTAAAAACTTATATGGCCATTTCATTCACTGCTTTCTAGCTCTTTCGTACTGCCTTTGTTTCTTTCTTTCTTTTTTATATCTATCTGTCTATCTGTCTATCTATCTATCTATCCATCTATGTATCTATCTATCTATTGGCTGCACCACCTGGCTTGTGGGATCTTAGTTCCCCAAGCAGGGATTGAACCTGTGCCCTCGGCAGTGAAAGTGCCAAGTCCTAACCACTGGACTGCCAGGGAATTCCCATGTTTCTATCTTCCTTATTCTCTTCTGTTGTGATTTGATGATTTTTCTATAGTGATATGCTTTGGTTTCTTTCTCTTTCTCTTCTGTGTATCGATTATAAGTTTTTGCTTCATGGTTCCTATCAGGCTTGTATAAAATAACTTACAACACTCTATTTTAAACTGACAACTTCCTAAATTCGAATGCATACTAGAGCTCTCCTTTTTTATTCTCTCTCCTACATTTTATGTTTTTTATATCAGAATTTACATCTTTCATCATGTATATTCACTAGTAGTTTATGCAATTATAGTTAACCTTATCACTTTTGTCTACAACCTCCACGCTAGATTTATAGGTGATTTAGCCACCAGCATTATAACATTAGAGTATTCTGAATTTATACATTTTCCTTTGCTGGTGAGATTTGTATTTTTATGTTTTTCTGTTACTAATTAGCACCTTTTGTTTTGGCTTGAAGCATTTTCTTTAAGAATTTTTGTAAAACTTCTCTGGTGCTGATGAGCTCTTTTATATTTTGCTTGTCTCCAAAGCTCTTACTTCTGTTTCTAAGCTGAAGGACTGCTTTTCTGGGTGGAGTATTCTTGGTTGGCAGGGTTTTTTTCTTTCATCACTTTGACTATATCGTGCCACTCCTTTCAAGCCTTCAAACTTTCTGCTCAGTAATCTGTGGATTGTCTTATGGGGGTTCCCATGTACATAACATCTTGCTCTTGTTGCTTTTAAATTTTGACAATTTAATTATAATTTGCTTCAGTGTGGGTCTCTTTGGATTCATCTTATTTGGAACTATCTGGGCTTCCTGGATCTAGATATCCCTTTTTTCTCCAGGTTAGGTAAGTTTTCAGCCAATTAAAAAAAATAAACTTTCTGCCCTCTTCTCCCTCTGTTCCCCTCTGGAACCTGTATAATGTGATTATTGCTCCACCTGATGACGGCTGTATGTCCCTCTAGCTAGCTTCACTCTTTCATATATTTTGCACCTCTAATTGAATATAATCCACTGCCCTGACTTTGAGTTCACTGATTCTTTCTTATGCTTCATCTAGTCTGTTGTTGAACCTCTTTACTGAATTCTTCAGTACAGTTATTGCATTCTATAGCTCTGTAGTTTTTGTTTGGTACTTTCTTATATTTTCTATCTCTTTGTTGAAATTCTCACTTTGTTCACACATTGTTCTCCTGACCTCAGTGAGCATCTTAATGACCATCATTTGGAACACTATCAGGTAAATCACCGATCTCCATTTTTTTTAAGGTCTGTGTCTGGACTTTTATCCTGATCTTTCTTTTCTTTGGCACACAATCCTCTGTTTCTTCATTTTCCTTGACTCTCTGTGTTGGTCTGTGCAGTAGGTAAAACCCACCTTCCTGTCTTGAAGGAGTGGCCTTGTGGAGGAGACAGAGCTTATTGTTCAACCTGCCCTAGTTCATGGTAAACTCTCAAACCTGTGTGATTGTCCAAGCTGTCATCTGTGTTCTCGGAGGCTCCTAGTAGTTGAGAGTGTGCTAAGACTTGTCATTATCCCAGAGTGATGGATCTCAGTCATCACTTAAAAGCAGACTTCTTGGCAGATGTATCTCTCTTTGTGGTATGGAGGCATCTTTACAACACAGTTTTCTCTTATGCTTATAAACTTCCTTGCAAAAGGGGAAATGTATACTTTATTTTTAGTCAGGGTGAGTTCCCTGCATCAGTCTGTCCTCAAGCAGCTTCAGCTCAAAGTAAGCATCGTGCCAGAGCAGCATATTGTGGGATGGCATCCTCTGAATTCCTTTATTTCCCCCACATCAAACTTCCCAGGATGTTTCACACAGTAAAGTTTTAGTTGTTGTCTGTGGAGAGAAGAATCAGGTTAGTTGCTGAGAGTCAGAGGTCAGCAAAGGGAGGTAAGTATTTCGATTTGAATGAGAATAAATAAGAAGAAAAGAACAACTCTAAATACATTTTCCACATCCTCTTAAACCAAGCTCCTAGCCCTGGGAGTAGGTCCATACAATAAAATGTTTGACATTTATTTATCTCATGGAGACTTTTCATCTCTTTTCAAACATGTAAAGTAGACACGATTCGTCTTGTCTGATTCACATAGAAACAGTATTTATTGCCAGTTGTGACTGTTAATCTTATGTGTCAAATTGATTGGGCTGAAGGAGGCCCTGATAGATGGTAAAACACTATTTTTTGGTGTGGTGTGAGCGTGTTTCCAGGAGAAGGTAGCATTGAATTATCTGACTGAGTAATGATGATCAAAAACACCCGTGTGTGTGGTCACTGTCAATTGATGTAGGCCTCGAAGAACAAAACAGGAGAGAAACGGAAAATCCTTTCTCTCTCCTGCTCCCAGACATGAGTACTTCTGGTTCTTGGACCTCCATATTCAGACTAGGACTTACACATTTGGCTCCCCTCGTTCTCTCCTGGAATTGAAACAGTTTTCCAGCTTGCAAATGGCAGATTTTAGGGCTCCAGCCTCCATAACTGCATGAACCAATGCCTGTCTGTCTATCTATCTATTTATCTATCTATCTATATATCTATCTATCTATCTATCTATCTATCAATCATCATCATCTATCATATGTATGTATGTGTGTATAATCTATGTATGTATATATGTATTAATATGTATGTATGTATGTGTGTATCTATATGTAAGATCTATCATCTATCTGTATGTATGTATCTATCATCTATGTATGTATGTATGTATCATCTGTATATTTGTATCTGTGTATTTATATATGCATGTATGCATCTACCTATCTATCTACATTGGTTCTGTTTCTCTGGAGAACCCTGACTAATACATCAACAACTGCACAAGCTTGTCCTTACTGGATAGGTAATGTATCTAGGGGACCGTGATTTTGGAGTATGACAGAAACTAAACAATTAAGTTCTAATTGGAGTGCTTCCAGTGTTTACATAGTGATATTGAACTTTTTTTCTGTTACCATAGAGATATTTAGGATCACTTTTTCCAAGTCGTAATCTCCCAAACTTGGAAATAAGGTTCTAAATCCTGAGGAGAGCTTGAAGTGGTGATACAGAGGTTGGTTTCTATGGAGTTGTCTTGTCTGAGACTTTTATGTGGCACCACTTTATTCAGGAAGAAGCCCAAGCTTATAATTGGCTGGCATTTAAGGTGGAGTATCTGGTGACAGAAGGAGCCCAGTATCCGATTCTACATTGTCCTGACATTTAGGGAATTCTTTATACCCCTTGTCTCCACATAAGATGAAAAGACTGGTGTAAGATCAAAGTGGAAACTGAAATTCCCCAGGTCTGGGGCAATTCAGCCCTTTGTCACTGGTCATACTGGCATCCGCACACCTCCACTCCTATGTGCTCCTGCAAGTTTGTAAGGGCAGAACAAGTTGTGAAGCTCTGATCTAGAAGGACTGAAGTCCAGCTTTGGCAGCTCTCTTTCCCTCTCATATGCTTTCTGTCTCTCTTCATCTCTGTCTCTCTCTCTCTCTCTGTCTCTGTCTCTCTCTCTCTCTCTCTCTCTCTCTCTATGTATATATATATATACATATATGAATGCCACAGCCACTTTGACCTTTACCCCATATCTTAAATTCTCTTAAAGAAAATGATGGGGGCTTCCCTGGTGGCGCAGTGGTTGAGAATCTGCCTGCCAATGCAGGGGACACGGGTTCGAGCCCTGGTCTGGGAAGATCCCACATGCCGCGGAGCAACTAGGCCCGTGAGCCACAACTACTGAGCCTGCGCCTCTGGAGCCTGTGCTCCGCAACAAGAGAGGCCGCAATAGTGAGAGGCCCGCGCACTGCGATGAAGAGTGGCTCTCACTTGCCGCAACTAGAGAAAGCCCTCGCACAGAAACGAAGACCCAACACAGCCAAAAATAAATAAATAAATAAACAAACAAACAAACAAATAAAAAAAATTAATTAAAAAAAAAAGAAAATGATGGCTCTTTTTTTTTCTTGGTATTGGATCTGGAGTTCAGGCTTAATTATTGTTACCTGTATAGTTGGATAAATAATACTTAATTATCTCCAAACTAGATTGTGACATAAATGGAGGGGAAATGGCATTAGTATTAAGTGTTTACCATGGGCATTTACATGTATTGACTCATTCAGTCCACCCCCAAAACTTTGTAAGTTATGTATCACTGTTTCCATTTTATAACTGAAGAAACTTAACTTCAGAGGGGTTAATTAACTCACCAAAGGAAAAACGATAAATATGGTGCTGAGAATCCAAACCAAGATTAACATCTAGGCTTCTGTGGCTCTAGAACTCATGTATTTTCTACCAAAATGTTAAAAAAAAAAAAAAAAGAAAAAGGGAGGAAGGGAGGGAAGGGAGAGGGAGAGGGGGAAAGAGAGAGAAAGAAAGAAAGACGGAAAAAGAGGGAGAGAGAGAGAAGGAAAGAGAAAAAAAAATGGGTCCCCTGATGAGCTAATCAGTTATGAAATTTCTAATTTATTCTAGACTGCAGAATTAGCGTGTGTTTTCAGCATAATTAAAGGTAAAGGCTGAAACATTTTTGTTTAGCAGGAGGCCAAAAAAGACAGAAGAGCTGCAAAACCTACATTTTGAAATCCTACCTTTTTTTTTTTCAGTATCCCCCATTTGGACCTGACAAGTATAATAAGAAATATGGTTTAGATGACAGTTTGTTTGGAACCGTATTGAAAAACATTTTATGTGAAAGAAATAAAAACAGGCCTCTCGGGAATTCCCTGGTGGTCCAGTGTTTAGGACTCCAGGCTTCCTCTGTGGGGGGGGCCACGGGTTTGATCCCTGGTGGGAGAACTAAGATCCTGCATACCGTGCGGCAGCGTGGCAAAAAAAAAAACAAACAAAAACAAAGCCTCTGTCTTTTTAAAAATTTATTTATTTATTTATTTATTTATGCTGTGCTGGGTCCTAGTTGTGGCACGCGGGATCTTTAATTGCAGCATGAGAACTCTCAGTTGTGGCATGGGGGATCTAGTTCACTGACCAGGGATTGAACCCGGCCCCCCTGCATTGGGATCACGGAGTCAGCCACTGCACCACCAGCGAAGCCCTTCATTCATTCTGATTGCTGTGTGACCCTGTGTGGCCAGAACCCCACGCAGCCTCCTTCCCGTTTCCATTCTCCCACCGGCCATCTTTGTGAGTGTTTCCATGTCTTTACTGTTCGGGGTGAGGTTGCTGCAAACACCCCAGTGAACATACCCTGATGCTCACCACACTCTTGGGTTTATATTTGAGAGGATTGACCAGGAGTTCCTGCTAGTTTCCTGAAGAGTTGCACCATTCTGCACTCCCACCAGCAAAATGTAAAGTATCTTGTGGATCTAGAGGCCCACATGTGGTATGTTGTCTGGTGTTTTTGTCTTGCTGTTGTTGAACAGTGCAGAGTATTTTCTCGTGTCATCTTTTTTTGTTTGTTTGTTTTTTTTGGGCTGCGTTACGCTGCTTGTGAGATCTTAGTTGAGAGATCTTAGGGATCAATCCCGGAAGTCCATGGCAGTGAAAGCGCCAAGTCCTAACCACTGGACCGCCAGGGAATTCCCTTTCTCATGTCGTTTTTTTGTTTTTTTTGATGTGGACTATTTTTTAAAGTCTTTACTGAATTTGTTACAGTATTGCTTCTGCTTTATGTTTTGGTTGTTTGGCCAGGAGGCATGTGGGATCTTAGCTCCCTGACCAGGGAATGAACCTGCACACCCTGCACAGGAAGGCGAAGTCCTAACCACTGGACCGCCAGGGAAGTCCCTCTCACCTCATCTTTTTTTTTCTTTTTTTTTAACATCTTTATTGGAGTATAATTGCTTTACAATGGTGTGTTAGTTTCTGCTTTATAACAAAGTGAATCAGCTATACATATACATATATCCCCATATCTCCTCCCTATTGCGTCTCCCTCCCACCCTCCCTATCCCACCCCTCTAGGTGGTCACAAAGCACCGAGCTGATCTCCCTGTGCTATGCGGCTGCTTCCCACTAGCTAGCTATTTTACATTTGGTAGTGTATATATGTCCATGCCACTCTCTCACTTCATCCCAGCTTACCCTTCCCCCTCCCCGTGTCCTCAAGTCCATTCTCTACGCCTGCATCTTTATTCCTGTCCTGCCCCTAGGTTCTTCAGAACCTTTTTTTTTTTTAGATTCCATATATATGTGTTAGCATATGGTATTTGTTTTTCTCTTTCTGACTTACTTCACTCTGTATAACAGACTCTAGGTCCATCCACCTCACTACAAATAACTCCGTGGCCTTGCTGTCCTCTCTTAGGGACTGTGGCATCATCTCCGTAGAAGGAGGTGGGTCAGCTTGAAGCCCGGTTCCCTCTTCTGCACGTTTCTTCTTTCTCTCCCAGCGATGGTGCCGGCCGAGCTGTGCCAGAGCAACCAAGGCAAAAGGGTCATGCACAGAATGACTGAGAACTCTGACCAGGTGCCGTGGGCTCCTCAGAGACAGTGACCCAGAACTGAGGTCCCAGAGCCTCCTGCTGAGTGTCGTGGCCCCGGTGCCCCTCTCACGGGAGTTGTTGTCAGGCTTGATGGTTGAAGCAGCCATGGTATCGCGATTTCACTGGTAGAGACTATTCCTTTTCTTCCCTGGGAGAAGCAGGTCTCCTTCTACTTTGTTGGGGAGACCCCCTTTTTAATAAACAAAAATGATGAGCTGTAAGTACATATTAAGGATTAGGTTATATACATGTAAAGAATAATCATAAAGATCAAGAAACAGAACATGATGAGTGGACACCCAGGAGTGCCCTTCCCTCGTCCCAGCCTCCTCCCCACCGTGAGGTAGCTGTTCTCCTGATTTTGTGTCAGTGACTTGTCCTCATACTTTACGCCCGGGCACGCATCCCTAAATAAGGCAGCCCAGCTTTGCCTAGTTCCAAAGTCTGTAAGTGGGTGTACCGTGCATGCTGCTTTATTAATCTTGATGGCTCAGCATTGTGTCCATGAGATTCTTTCATCTTGTGAATATAGTCTTTTTTAAAAAATAATTTTTATAGTTTTACTACCTTTAAACAAAATGTACTCCATTGCTGTGGAATATTCCTTCATAGGAGCGTGCATGGTTCATTTCTGCATCCGCTTGTGATGGCCTTCAGGTTCTTTCAGGTTTGGCTCCTGTGGCTGCGGAGTCCATGTCCGTGTGTCCTGGTGCAGGGCTGGTGGGTTTGTGTTCAACCGGGAGGAGCACTGTGGGTCTGTGTGCACGGACTTCGCTATCTGAGGCCCGATTGTTTCAGAAGTGGTTGCATCCCCCCCGCTGCGTACCAGGCTTTCCATTGCTCCACATCCTGCTGATATTTGATACTATGTCTTTCATGTCTGCCATTCTGGTAGGTGTATGCACAGTATTTTTCTTATGGCTTTAATCCCTCGGTTGTTAGTGAAGCTGTGCATCTTGTGGTATTCATGGACTATTTCCTGTTGTTTTTAAAAAAGTTTTAAAAATTGTGGTCAAATACACATAACATAAAATTTACTATCTTAACCATTTTAAAGTGCACATTTCAGGGTCATGAAGTAATTCGCACTGTTGTGCAACCCTGACCGCCATCCTCCTCCAGAACTTTCTCATCTTGCAAAACTGAAACAGTCCCCATTAAACACTCACTCCCCATTCTCCCTCCCTCAGCCCCTGGCACCCACCATCCTACTTTCTGTCTCTATGGTTCTGACTGCTCTAGGGGCCTTATATGAGTGGATCAAGCACTGTTTGTTTTCTTGTGCCTGGCTTACATCACTGAGCATAATGCCCTCAAGGTTCATCCCTGCTGCAGCCTGTGTCAGAATTGCCTTCCTTTTTAGGCTGAATAACATTCCCTTTTATGGATGGACCATGTTTTGCTTCTCCATTCATCCGTTAATGGACACGTGTAATATCTACGTTCATTTCTCATGTCTTATAATATTTGTGGAATAACGTTGGAAAGTCCTATGAATCAAAAGTCATTTGCCATTAACGTTTAAACTTTTTATTGTGAAAAACATCAAAGCTAAGAAAAAGGGAAGAATACATGTCCGCTTCACTTGTGTTCAGGAATTAATGCTTTACGGTATTCACTTTATTCCCTGTGTGTGTGCTATGCGTGTGCATGTGCCTGTTTGCATACATGTGCATAGGTATGTGCACTTGCACACGTGAGTGTGTCCATGGGCATATGCGTGCATGCGTGTTCACATGCTAGTGTGTGAATATATTTGTGGTGTGCACGTGCATGTGTTTGTGTGTGTGCTGTGCCTGCCTGTGCGCACAGCTGTGTGTTTGCTGGAACCACTTGCAAGTTGGTTGCAGACTGAATTGTGCCCCAGATATATCCGCACGCAGCTGCTCCAACAATCCTGCGTAGCCACGTAAAGGTCACAGATCTCAGAGATTTAAATGGATGGAGCAGGATGTCCTGACACAGCGTCTGTCTTCCAATGACTGTCACTGTCTCAGTAACATCCTTCACACCTTCTTTAAGCCCCATTCAGGGTCCAGCTTAGGCCCCAATTACATTCAGTCACCTGCCCCAGGTCCTCTGTAAGCTACAATGTCACAATGGGAGAGCCCGGCCAGGGCCTGGGGTGTCCCTCCTGTTGGCCTGGCCTCCAGGCCCTGCACTTGGCTCCTGTGTTCCCATCTCTCAGCCAGGCCCCGACTTGGATGGGGCCGCCACCTCTTTCCTCACAGGGGCCCATCGCCCAGTCAAGGGGGTGCATTCTCCCAAACTCAGCATCAGGAGCGGGGGTGGGGTGACCGCCCCCACTGGGTCTCCTTCATGTGAGACCCTGTGCTTTTGAAAGAGCAGGCGCCCTGCCCTCGGGGGTGGGGGGCTGGGAGGTGGCATGGGGCCCACGATGGGCAGGCAGGTCCCCGGGTGGGGCGAGCCAGTGTGCAAGGAGTTCCGCGGTGGGTTCTCCTCTCCAACGGCTTCTGTGCCCCAACCTCTCCCCGTGCCTCCCCTGGAAGACAGCGCGGCGCCCTGCTGAGTGTCAGCCCCAGGGCATGAGGTCACCTGACCGGGAGCCATAGGAGCCATCAGCCACCGCCCCCTCTACACGCACGCGCACACGCACGCGCGCGCACGCACGCACGCTGCAGGGAAGCAGGACCTGAGTGCAGGGCTCTCAGCGGCGCTGAGCGGCCCGCCTGGAATCGGCCAGCCGAATGGACAGACCGGATCTCCCGGCCCGGACCATGCAGGACTGTCCTGCCTGGGCTTCCAGTGTGGCCGCCTCCTTCTGGAAGCCTGGGAGGCTGGAATCAGGCCACTTCTTGTCTGTCCTGGCAGCAGATTGGGCTGCACTCTAAGAAGTTCGTGGCTCGCCCGTGGATCCTGACCATCAGGTGGCCAGAGAAATTGGGAACGTTTCTGTTTTGCCTGTTGAAATGTTTAATGACAAAGATTTTGTTCAGTTTCCTGATGTGGGTGTCCAAAGATGAGAGACCCATGTGTGTGACCTGTACCTCCTATGACATCAACCCTAAGCTAGTTTAAACATGATCAAGTTCTGTCTACACGGTAGATTTAGACCTCTGCATGTCCTGTCTCCTGTTTAGAGCTGACCATGTGCTGTCTATAGTAAGAAGATTTAGACCTGACCATGTTCTGTGTACGCTAGGACTATGGGGACCTGGGTAGAGACCCGGCCTGGCCTCAGTACTGGGAAGCTCCGTGCCTGCATCTGAATGTCAGTGCTTAGATGTCTGGGGTCTGGAGCTGAGGTGGGCTTGTCTACGTAACAGCCTCTCTTCTGAGTGTGGTTACCTGGTCCTCCCAAGGGTCAGTGCTATGGTCGGGGCCTTAGTCTTAATCCCTGCAAGGTTCACCTTCCCTGGGGCTCGTGGAGAATCCTCAGGAGGGCTACCTGGCAATAATTCCAATTTACCAGCACGTGCATGGTGCGTAGGGAGGCAGGTTTACCTGGTGAATTGATTGCAGGGCACGCAGATCGGGCAAAAGGCCGATGGGTAACAGCTGAGGCTGCTGCTGAGCACTCCTTTCAGTCTACCGTCCCTACTCAGCAGAGTCCAGAGCTGCCCCTCGGCTTTCAGCCCTGCTGTCCTGTGAGTTTTCTCAACATGTAAGTGAGACGAGAAAGGACTGAGCCTGCCAGCACAAAGGTCGTGTGTTCAACTCTAGCATGTAAGGTTTAAAAACAGTTAAAATCACACAGAACCAAAATGGGAAGAGGAGGACTCCTCTGGGACAAGTGTGGGGAGAGGAGACCCACCTTACACTTCTTTTGCCATCCCAGGAGGTCCCAGGAACCTAGCTTGTTTCCACATTAGGGGAGCAACCAGCAGAGCCATGGTGTCCTGACCAAGGAGACGTGTGACCCCAGGTGCAGGGTCTGGGGAGGTGGAGTCACCTGGTGAGTGTGGATGTGTGACCCCAGGTATAGGATGCGGGGACTGTGTGGGTCTCACCACACCTGCATGGGTCAGGATCACATGTACGGGGAGACCGCATATGCGCTCTTTGCCTGCAGTGTGTCCTGTCCCCTTTGAGGTTTCCAACCTCTGCATTAAGGGTGTTGCCCTGATTAACCTGTGGTTCCTTTTCTTCTCTTAATCTTGTCACAATCATATGAGGTCAGGCATGTTTGAGTGGGTTGCTGCTCTGTGTTCTGGTGAGTGACAACACTTGGTGGTATCATATTAATATCCTAGCATATCATATGTCTAATCTATGGGGGTTACCACTGCCTGGGTCCCCCTGGACAGAGGTCAGGTGAGCACAGACTAGCCCCCCCTAAGAATGGTCTCCTACGTGCTCCGTGAGGGTACCATGATGGCCCCTCAGGTGGGGGACTGTGTTTGGGCCTCCGACAATTGTGATGAAAGGGAGTCGAAATGGAATCTCAATTAACAAGACATCATTTTAAGAATTTATTTTAAGTGAAATAAAACACTCGTCACATACCCTTTACCGTCATCACCATTTTAAGCACACGTTTCTGAGGTATCAGATGTACTCACCTTCTCGTGGAGCCATCACCACCATCCCTAGAACTTTTCATCTTGTAAAACCAAACTTCCACAACCATGAAAGTCTCACTCCCCATTCCCTCCCACTGCCCCTGGCACCGATATCCACTTCAGTCCCTGAGTTGTCGACTCCAGGGCACCCACTGGAGTGGAATCCTGCAGTGTTTGCTGACGGGTCATTTTGGAAGAGCTGACTTTCAGTCTGAAGCTCTGCCTGTTTGCATCTGAAAAATCTTCATTTAAGGAGAGGGTGTATGAGGAAGGGGGTGTATGAGGGACAAAGGTGTCCGGGGTGCAGATGAGCCAGGACCTGACCAGCTGCCTTTTGGGTCCTCTGGTCCCATCTCTTGGTCTGTGCCTCATCTGCATCATCACTCTCCCCGCTGGCACCCCTGGGGTGTTGTTGTCTGAGTGAGATTCCCCTGGTGCCCCTGCTCTCCTCCCCTCCTCCTGCTGGTTGGGGAGGGAACTGCTTGCTGTGTGGTCTCTACTCCTGAGGCAGGAAGGACCCTGTAGCATGGACCTGTAGAGTGTGGGGTGTGGTCCCAAGAGCATGGGGCCCACATAGGACCCAACATCAGGGCGTGACAAGCGCTAGGGCTGCCTCATCACTGACAGGGAATGTTGCCAAGATCCTGCTCGGGAGGGTGTGGTGGGTGGCCTGGGACCCTAGAGGACCCATTCCTATCCTGGAGCTTGGAGAGTGCATCCCCATGGGCTCCAGATTCACCCCATATCTCAGCCGTATCCCTCTGTCCTGTCTTTGAACTCAGGAAAACGAGCTCTCTTGTCCACAACATAGGCCTGGTCCTGTTGGTATTAGGATTCTTTAAGTTAGGCGTCCTGGGATAGCAGCTCTTTTTAGGCCTGAGAAGGAACAACTCAGGAGTGTACAACAATTTCAGATGAAACTAATATTCAATGACTATCTCTAACTACTCGGTTGTTGACTTCTATTAGTCATTATTCTCCTGGTTTTAGTTCTGATGTGGGGATTACAGGGGAGTCAACATTTAAATCTTCATAATCTGTGTATTTGTAGCTTCAGTATCATTACTGACCCACAGTTTGTATGGTTTGGGAAGAGTTATTGATTTCATGTGTCATGTAAAGGATTCACAATGATGATAGGGCAATTAAGATTACAATAGTGGCTAGTAAATTGTTCACATTTTCTCTACCTGTGCATCTATTGTATGCATATGAGTTAGTTTAGATGTCAATATTAGGGAAATGATATAGAGGACTAGAGAACTTATTTTAAAAATCACTATTAATGTGTGATGATGAAAATGTAAAAGTTCTTCCATAATCGGTGATGTTGTATCTTGAGAGCCTAGAGGAAATGGATATGCCTTAGTGATATACAGGATTTTAGCCTATGATTTAACTTTGACAAAGCTACATCACTTTTTACTTTTATCTCATTTATTGAGAAAGATATAATTGTTATGGTGTTGGCTTGAAACTGGTTGAAAAGGACTTGAGTCCTTCCTTATTTTACATTTACATAGGTAGGATCTTGAAACATAGGGTATGGTGGAGGGCATTCGTGTAACCATTCTAGGTTAGGAGTAGCAGTTTCCACTGGTAAGACTTCTTGTTTAGATGCAAATGCTTTTCAAAGTATGAAGATTATTAGCATTCCTGCTGCTACTGAGATGAATGAGCCTAAAGGCAAAATATTTCATGTTGTGTGTGCCTCAGGGTACTCAGACTAACATAGTGACATCCCTGAGAGGCCAAGAAAGTGCTGCAGGAAGTCATATTTACTACTACAGATATACTTGTGAAGTGAATTTTTGCTCATGCTGAGTTAGCTGTGTAACCTGAGAATAGTGGGAATCAGTGTAGGAAGCCTCCTATAATAGTGAAGACTGCTCCCATGGGCATTAGGTCATGGCAGTGTGCTACTACATAGTATGTATCCTGGAGGACAGTGTCTGGGGATGAGTTGGCTAAGATGATTCCTGTCCAACCACCTACTGTAAAAAGAAAAACTAAAGCCTAAAACTCATAATATAGTGGGAGGTCATATAATACTACCTCCGTGAACAGTTGCTAACCAGGGACTTCCCTGGTGATGCAGTGGTTAAGAATTCGCCTGCCAATGCAGAGGACACGGGTTCGAGCCCTCGTCTGGGAAGATTCCACACGCCGCAGAGCAAAAAGCCCGTGAGCCACAACTACTGAGCTGCCCTCTAGAGCCCGCAAGCCACAACTACTGAAGCCCACGCGCCTAGAGGCCGTGCTCTGCAACAAGAGAAGCCACCGCAATGAAAAGGCCGCGCACCGCAACGAAGAGTAGCTGCCGCTCACCACAACCAGAGAAAGCCCACGTGCAGCAAACAAGACCCAACGCACCAAAAAAAAAAAAAAAGAAAAGAAAAAGAAAAATTAAATAAAGAGTTGCTAATCAGCTAGATACTTTTACTCCTGTAGGGATAGAAGTAATTACGGTAGCTGATGCAAAGTATGCTCCTGAGTCGACAGCTATCCCTATGGTAAACATATGATGGGCCCACAAGAGAAATCCTAAAAAGCCAGTGGACATGACTCATACTATTCCCAAATAGCTGAAAGGCACTTTTTGTCCTAAATAGTATGTAATGATATGTGAGTTTATAACAAACCCTGGTAGGCCATGAATACAGACTTCAGGGTGAGAAAAGAATCAAAATAGGTGTTGGTGTAGGATTCGGTCTCCTCCTGCAGGGTCAAAGAAAGTAGTGTTTAGATTTCTATCTCTTAACAGTATGGCAATTCTGACTGCTCGGACTGACATTGGTAATTATAGTAACATGGCTATAGTTGGGGAAGATTAAACAAATAATGGTGTTTGGTATTGGGATATGACTGCTGGTTTTGTATTAAAGACTATAGTAATAAAAGTAATAATACCAAGAATTGAAGAGACACCTGCTAAATGTAAGGAGAAAACAGTTAGGTCGACAGAGGCTCCTGCATGGGCCAGATTGCAGGCTAGGGCTGAATACACGGTTCCACTGGTACCAGAACCAGCTTCTACTACTGGTGATATGAGTAGGAGTAAGAATGATGGGGGAAGTAGTCAAAAGTTTATATGATTTATTTGGGGAAATGCTACTTCAGGTGTCCGAGTTATTAGTGGCCCAAGTCAGTTTTCAAAGCCTGCAGCGATAATGGGTACAACTATAAAGAAAATTGTTACAAGTGCAGGGACTGTTATGACTACCTTACAGGTTTGGGCATCTCCAAGTAGCGCTCCAGGTCAGCATAGCTCAGCCTGGATTAATATACTCAAGGTGCTGCCTGCTACTCCAGCTCAAGCACCAAACAGTAAATATAAAATGCCGATATCTTTGTGATTTGTTGAAAATAATCAGCAGTGTATGAACAGAGGTAAAATGACTGAGTTAGCATTAGACTGTAAATCTAAAGACAGAGATTGAGCCCTCTTTCTGGCAAACCCTGTGCTGAATCAACAAATTGAATTGTAACTTCAGAGAAGCAGCTTCAATTCTGCCGGTGATTTTCCTGCCTTTTTTTTTTCTTTTTTTCTTTCTCACATGAAGGAGGAGTAGACTGAAGCCAGTTGACTAGAGGATTTGCCTGTTAACTAAAGTTTCCTGGGGTTAAAACTCATCAATCTCGTAAAGATTTGGCTTAAATACAATGTTTGCTTTACATTCAATTGATGTAGAAACAAGTCTTGCAATCCTTATTTTTAGGAATTAAGTAAATTTTACTTGTTTAGGGCTTTGAAAGCTCTTGGTCTGAACTAACCTAAATTCCTAGTCCAGCACCAATAGAATGGGTGTTGTGTGTAGTAATCGTGTGGGTATTAGGATTGGTAATGATAGGAAGGTTATTTCTTTGTATGTTCAAATTGTTTTGTCTTTGTGTTGTTTAATGAAGGGAATATAGTTATTGATGTGGAGTATGTTAGCTGCAAGTAGAAATATATGCTGAGGACTGCTATGATGGCTATTAGTGTTGGTAGAATGATGTTGTCATTTTTGTTATCTCTTGGATAATTATTCATTTGGGTAAAAACCTTGATAGTGATGGGTGATGTCCTAATGATACTATAATGGTGAGGAAAAGGATTGTGATGGGAGGTGTTTTATCACATGTGTGTGATAATGATACTCTTGTAGTACATGATCTGGGCATAAATAAGAAGAAGATAGTGTTGTTATGATATAAATTAGTATGTTTAGGATTGTTATAATCTGAATATACATTATAATAGCTGTTATTCATCCTATATGGGCAATTGATGTGGAGGGTGTAATTTTTTCCAGGTGAGTATGGCGAAGTCTGCCTCAGCCTCCAGCTATGATTTATAATATCACTATGATTAATAGTATATTTAGGAGGGAGATGCAAGAGGGAAGAGGTATGGGAACATATGTATATGTATAACTGGTTCACTTTGTTATAAAGCAGAAACTAACACACCATTGTAAAGCAATTATACTTCAATAAAGATGTTTTAAAGAAAATAGTATATTTAGGTTGATGGATGGTGACATGTGGTATAAAACTGATAGGGGTGCAATTTTGTGATGTTGATAGCATCAGGTCTGCTGTTCACGGGATGCCTTGTGTGACTTCAGGTACTCAGAAGTGAAATGGGGAAAGTCCTACTTCTGTGACAAGGGCGATTGTCATGAGGGTGGATGCTGCTGGGTTAAAGATTTTTGTTATTCATTGTGTTCTTTGACCAGAGTATATTAGATTAATGATAATAGCCATTATAAGTAGTATTGATGTGGTGGATTGTTTTAGGAAATATTTGTTGGATGCTTCTGTAGCTTATGGGTTCATGTTTTTTATTAAAATGGGGATACCATTAACCAGTGTGAGCTTGTTATACAATTATATTTCCTGAGAAAATGGTCAGTAGAATGATAGTAAAAACAATGAGAGTTTATTAGCACAGGAAGGATATACAAAAACATTTTGGGAGTATGGGCCTGAAGCTTACTTAGAGAGCCTTACTATATAGCATGTGGTGTAATGTGGTAGCATGGAGAATGTAAAATTCTTAGGAAGAATTCAATTTCAGGAATAAGAGCATTGAAACCTCTATGATTTACTCTATCAAAGTAACTGTTTTGTCAGACATATTTCTTAAGTTTGTGGTGGGTTGCCTGGTATGATGACAGGTAGTGAAAACTCTCATATACATAGGGCTAATGTTAGTAGTAAAAAAACTTTTTATAAGAGATGTGTATGTTGATCATATCAAAATTGTGGGTAGGATGCTCAAATTCATAGAAAGGAGATTTTTAGATGTGTTTTAATGATGACTTGGGCTGTATATAATTCTGGCACCTAGGGATTGTTGAATGCTCCTAAAAATAGATTGTGGTGGAAATGTTTATTATAGGGAAATTGACATATTCTCTAGGAAGGACGGGGTGAATGGGCCTGCTACATTTTCTACATTGAAGACATATACAGGTTTTGATTCTACTTCTGTTAAATCAAGTGGGGCTTCATTGGATTTCTGCTACTGCGGAGATAATCAAATTCTGGGTAGGGGTCAGGAGAAAATTAGTCATAGGTGTTCTTGTGTAATAATTACTGTTGAAAGTGTAAATGATCCATTTATCAGTAAGACTGAGAACAGAATAACTGCTACATTACTTCATATGAGATGATTGTCTGTGCTATTGTCCCTAGAGCTCCGGTGAGTGAGTATTTTGAACGTGAAGCTCATCCAGATCTGAGGATGGACTAAATGGCTAGGTGTGATATGGCTAATATAAATAATATGCCTACATTTATATTAATTAGTGGATAAGATATGGGAAGAGGAATTCATGTTGTGAGAGCCAGGGTTAAGGCTAGCATTGGGGCAATAATATATAAATTGATGATGTTGATGGACATAGTGGTTCTTTAATAAGTAATTTGCATGCCTCAGCAATGGGTTGTAATAATCCATGGGGGCTGATGATTTTTGGCCCTTTCTGGATTTGTATATAGCCTAGGATTTTCCATTTAGTTAATATGAGGAATGCTATGGTGAATTAAATTGGGTAATTTGTGAAAGAATGTTGATTATAAACATATTCTTAGGAAGAGGACTTGAACCAGTGCAGATAAAGGTTTCAGTTTTACATAATTATCGGGCTCTGCCACCGTAACAAACCCTGTTCTACAGTAGGGTATGTATAAATTAATTGAATGTAGATTATATCATCATTTAGTTTGAAGACATTTTGTAAAGTAAGCCGTATTGCTCTTGTCCTTTCATACTGGAAGAAATCTGCAATAGACAGAAACCAACCAGGATGACTCCAGTCTGAACTCAGATCACGTGAGACTTTAATCGTTGAACAAACAGACAATTAATAGCAGTTATACCATTGAAATGTCGTGATCCAGCATCAAGGTCATAAACCATATTGCCCATATGAACTCCAGAATACAATTACACTGTTATCCCTAGTAAAACTTGTTCCGTTGATCAGTGTTTTAGAAGAACAGGTGATAAAGCATTTTGACTAGCTGGTCTAAATTTTAATCACTCGGAGGCGGTTTTATTCTCCAAAAAATAAATGGCGCACGGGCTCAAGGCACGCCGGCTTTAGTAGTTGTGGCTCGCAGACTCAGTAGTTGTGGCCCACTGGCTTAGTTGCTCCGTGGCACGTGGGATCTTCCCGGACCGGGGATCGAACCGGGTCCCCTGCATTGGCAGGCGAATTCTTAACCACTGCATCACCAGGGAAGTCCCAGAATCGCAGTCTCCCTTTTAATATACCTTAAGCCCAAAGAATCCATGGAAAAGTGTTACAGAAAATAAGACAATAAAATATTGTAAGGACTATAACAGAAGCATGTAGTACACAGTTCATATAGACACATCCCAAGCAGTTACAAAGTATATTAAAAGGGAGGCTGCAATTTTAAAAGAATAAGATAAATTATACCCACAAACTCCCAATCTTTCCTGAAACGTTGCAATCTGAAACCCTATTGTAGGAAGCAGAAGATTCCAGGAGACATTCTACAAATGAAGGACTCTAAACCCTGTGGTTGGATAAGGAATTCTGGAAGGAAGGTATCCTCACCCAAGGAGAGCAGGTTCCTATACTTCTCTAACATCGCATCCCTGTACAATTCCCATTGATCTTGGTCCAGGCATTCTCACTCCTCTTGAGAGAAATCTATGGCCACATCCTGGAATGTCAGCAGTCCCTGCAAGTAAAAGTACACATGCCATGTGGCCACGGGAAGAGTTCATAATGTGACCCAAGAAGAAAACAGCAAGTTAAGAGAACTGGTTTTAATTTAGAAGACTGTCTTCAATTATCCACTAATAATAATATATATATATTATATATAATAATATATATTATTATACATATATATATATATATATATATATATATATATATATATATATATATACTTACAAAGTAACTTTCTCTACCTTATTTCTAACTACAAGAAAAGAGTATGGCATGTGATCCACGAAACCAGTATAGAGACTATACTTGTCTGGAAAAGAAATGATAAAATGATGGTTTCAACACAGGCATATGCATTTTTGAGTGTTTTATTTATATCAAACTGGATAAAATGTATTTCTCAGACAGAAAAGACATGTCGAGGTAGAAATGTACCTTTCAACTATTCATGGGTACACAAGTACACTGGGGAGATTGTAAAAGTGCAGGTTGTGATTCAGTAGGTCCGGTGGGCCTGAGTTCTATTTTTTTAACAAGCTCATTTTTAACTAGTGATGCCACAGTCTCTGATTCATTAACCACAATTGTGAATAGAAGAGACATAATTAGAAAGGTAAAAATTCAAATTTAATTTTGAACTTAAAGCGTTTTATGGATTTTACACCTTTAATAGAATAGTAAGCACAGCAGCAACAATCATTTGTGAATATTTACTATAGACCGTGTATCTTTCTAACTTTTTTGTGTAGGATTCCAGGAAAAAGGCCTGGGCTGCGGCCACAGTGGGCGTGGCCTCCAGGCCGGGCCGCCCCTCCAGGACCCCCGACGGGGCCCTGCGCTCCTGGCGGCTCCTCCCCCGGCGCCCCCGTCCCTCCCGGAAGGCCTCGGGGCAGAGCGGTCCCACCCCCTGCGCCCAGAACGGAGCCCGCGTTTCCGCAGAGCTGGAACTCCCGGCTCGGGGTCTCTTCCCTCCGCCGTCACGGAACTGCCCCGGAGCCCGAGGGGAGGGCGGCCTCACTGAGGCTGCCGGCTCTGGAGGGGCCCCGGCGGCCGAAGCCGCGACAGTCGTGGGGACGGCGGGCCGGGTAAGTGGGCACCGACCCTCCGCCTGGTCCGGTGCCCGGGCGGCAGCGCAAGACCAGCTTCTGAGGGGCAGGGGTTTGCTGCCACCCGCCGCTGCTGTGCAGAAAGAGCGGCCCCCAGCGTCTGGTCCCGGGGAACTTCGGTCCCTCCTCTCGCCCCTGCCCTCGGCCTGGCTCGCGGGGCCTGGTGGGCGTGGGGAGGGGGTCGGCCTGAGCGTCCTGAGGGGAAACGGGGAAAGGGAGGTGCAGGGTCCGGCTGCAGCGTCAGCGCCCCTCCTCCCAACTGCGGGGAAAGCGGCTGAAAACTCCTCCCGAGGCTCGCAGGCCCCTTATTCAGCCGAGTCCCTCTGCGCTCCTTCCTCCCTGAGCTAAAGTACCGGGGGGAGGGGACAGGGCAGGGGACTGGCGCAGGTAATGGGGAACATCAAAAGGTGATTGTTAACTAAGGAAAACCAGCTCTCCCAAGGTGAGGAATGTAGCGCTCTTCTTTGTATGGGAAGATGCAAGAGTCTGGGCTCACTGAAATCCTTCCTTTGATATGCACCTCAGCTCTCTGGGGCCAGCATTCTGTATTTGCATATCCTGAGTGCCTCAGGGCCCGCCGGCTCACATTGGAGGGCTGCAAGTGCTGATGCCTGTGACATCCTTTGTTTACTGATATGGCAAGAAATATTCCATTTCTCACAGGCTTGAGGGGCAGACAGTGAAGAAGAGTCGGAGAATCTCACTCGGCATGTACTTTGGTTTACATATAGATAATATTTATACTTAACTGTGCTAATGGAGGTTCTCAAGTCCAATCAACTTGTACTACTGCCCTCTATGTATCAATTTCATCAATATCATAAGATAAATGCCTATAGAATTGACTTAATCCATTTAAATAGGATAATGATTTTTAAAGGAAACATAATAGAAATATAACAACAAAACCTTTACCACTAAAGGCTGGGTGTGGAACAACCTAAATAAATGTTCCATTGTTAAAATATTGAAAGATGTATTCAATAGAAATATCAACAAAAATGACAAATAATAAGGGCAGCAGAATGTTGAAATGTTCTATCTTTATCATTAAAGTGGCAGAAAATCATTTATTAGTAGGCACTGGGGGCAGAAGATGCCTGATTTTATATCTTTGTCGTATTTGTGCAGTTGTTTCAACAAGTAACTTAAAGACACAATGGAAAAACAAGGAGGTTTGTGCCTGAGATCATGTTGATGTGAAACCAGGGATGGCCACCTTGTGCCAGGTGAGTTAAGTTTACCTGGCAGGTAGACCGCAGAGCTCCTGGGAAGCAAGGGTTGGAATTTTTCTGCTGGGTGCCCCTTAGGGTCTGTGACTTGACTGACTGTGAGTCATGTTTCGGGAAAGACCTGATCACCGGAAAAGGGTGGGAATAGAGTGATTTGGGGAGCAGCTAACAACATTCATCACACCTCACGGCCTGAATGAATTTTAAAGAAACAGGAAAACAAATGCTTCTTATGGAATCAGAGAATGTGAGGGCTGGACAATCCCAGAAAATGAGGAACACCCATCCCATTTTCCAGATGAGAAAACAGAGGTCCAGCAAGGTGAAATCCCTCACCCAAGTTGCACCCGTCTCTCCTCCCCACTACGTGGTTCATGAAAGCAGGACTCTTCCTGTCTTGATCACTGCTGAACCCCAAAAAGGGCCAGGCATCTAGCAGCTGCTCCAAAAATTTTGGTTGACTGTAGGAACAAGGCTATTTCTTTCTTTCTCACTCTTATTCAGGATTGTGCCAAGAACTCCCCAGGTTGCAATGTAATTTGATAAATGTAAATATTAATTGAGTTTTGTTGTGATGAGGACTTAGGCTTCGAAGGTGACAGACTTGGTTCAGATCTTGGTTCTGCCACTCAATATCTGTTTGGCTTTGGGAAAATTACTAAACCTCTCTGAGATTATTTCCTCCTTTGTAAAGTGGGGATAAATCTATCTGAGCCAGCAGAGCACCTGCATGAGAGATGTGCACTAAATATTGGTCTTTCTCACTCTCCTACGCCATCTCTCTGTTCTTCCCAGAGAAGTT
This sequence comes from Eubalaena glacialis, assembly GCF_028564815.1. Classification (NCBI taxonomy): domain Eukaryota; kingdom Metazoa; phylum Chordata; class Mammalia; order Artiodactyla; family Balaenidae; genus Eubalaena; species Eubalaena glacialis. The sequence continues at coordinate 1,112,884 of NC_083734.1, read as the reverse complement.
GTACAGAAGGATATAGTACTTTTTGAAAATAGTTAACTAATTAATTAATTAATTTGTTTTTGGCTGCGTTGGGTCTTCGTTGCTATGTGCAGGCTTTCTCTAGTTGTGGCAAGCGGGGGCTGCTCTTTGTTGTGGTGTGCGGGCTTCTCATTGCGGTGGCTTCTCTTGCTGCGCTTGTTGTGGAGCACCGGCTCTAGGCGCGCGGGCTTCAGTAGTTGTGGCCTGCAGGCTCAGTAGTTGTGGCGCATGGGCTTAGCTGCTCCGCGGCATGTGGGATCTTCCCTGACCAGGGCTCGAACCCATGTCCCCTGCCTTGGCAGGCAGATTCTTAACCGCTGTGCCACCAGGGAAGTCCGATATAGTACTTTTTAAAGAGGGGTTTTAATTTATTTCAGATTGTGTACATTTTTCTTGTAGAAAAGATTATTCCACTGTAGAAACATAAACACGCAAAACCACTCCAAATGCAGTATTCTATGGGTTAGATATTATCAGTCACATTTTATAAGTAATTGGGCAAATGCCAAAGCACTAGGTACTGGGGAGTAAGAAGACTCAAATCTGGGGTGCCCCCACCCCAATTTCAAGAGCAGGGTGTGTTTTTCAAATCCATGTTTCATCTGGTCTTTGTTTCTCATCCATCCTCTGTGTCTGCCTTTCTCAAGAAGGCTCAGATCCTCGGCTTTCACACCCTCCCGGCTGGCTGTGCCCCAGCTCCCGCCCTGGAACCTCTGCATGCCTGGGTGTGCCTGCTCCCCCTGTGCATCACCAGCTTTGCCAGGGAGCTGCTGTATCGTGCACTGCTTGCTGTACCCAGAGTACCTGGACCCTTCTGGTACATGAAGTACATCCTCCTCACCATGTGTGCAGCCCATCCCCTTACCTTATATCCTGCCTCTAAGCCAGGCTTGGGGGTGACTACAGTGTGCATTCAGCTGTGTGAGGTGCTGGGATCAAAGTGAAGTTCCCAACTTTTGAAGTTGCAGGCTTGAGGGGCACACAGTGATTTAAAGTCGGGTCACCTGACTTAAAGGGGGGACTGATTGATTTACAGCCAAGGCAGCTGACTTAAAGCCTGCGTCCCTCAGCTGCAGGACGAGACCAGCTTTGGCGGTGCACGGGTTCGCTCCAAGCCAGCACTGCTGTTCAGGAAGAGCTTCCAGTAGCGCCTTAGTGCAGGGGGACTTGGTCTGTTGTCTTGCCCCTGCCCTCAGAGGGGGGCCACCTGCTCTTCTGGAGAATCGGGGGGGGGGAAGTGCAGAGTCCCGGCTGGAGTTGCGGCACCCCTTGTCTGATGGCAGGAAAAGGGGGACGGGGCTGTGTGGTGTCCTGGGGCTGGACTCACCAGGTCGACTCAGCCTCTCAGCCTCCTAACCTCCCCCCACACACCCCACAAGAGTTTCCAATAATATGTAATTGCGCCTTAGGTTCTCAGTCTTCAAACTCATACCCAGGCTCCCAGGTCCCTTGATTCAGCCAATTCCTCTGATACAGTCCCAGAGGGAGGGGCTGGGGGATGGGACTGGAGGAATGCCGGCAGCACTGGCCTCAGCTGACCGAAGAGATCCGGGGCCTGCGCTATCACACATGTGCGAGGGCCCTTAATGCGGAATCGAGGGGGCCAGTTAGAGGCAGTGCTTGCTGCCTCAAGTGAGTATGGGTCACCGTCGGGTGGGGAGCACGCTGACCCCTGAGAAGTACTGTTAGGAGGATGTGTTCCTCCCTCGGCTTCAAGGACGTGGGTGGGCTTCAGGGCTCCAGTTCCCCTCCAGGCCTCCAGGTCCGACTGCACCGCAGCGGCCTTGCAGACCCGCCTTCCTGTCCCAGAACTTGCCAGGCTCCAGGAAGAATCCAGACTGCAGAGATGGTGCCTGAGCGCTCCAGCTTAAGAAGTGCTGTCCCCGGGGACCCAACAGTGGCGGGAGGAAGGGTGAAGGGAGTGGGGGCGAGGGGTCGGGAGGGGTGGCTGCCCTGGGAGACGTTGAGAGAGAAATATCGCCCCCCACACCCCCTGCACCTGCAACTGACCCATTGATGCCATAGGATCTCAGGGCCTTTTAGTCAGAGATGCCTCTGCTTCTTTACTGCTGTGTTCAAAACTATGCAAAACCAACTCTTCATCCTCTTGCTGCCTTGCCAGGACTTTTAAAGCAGTGTTCTTTTGAAGCACTCGTTCCCTAAACTGCAGTTTGGAGCTGTCCCAGCTATTTGAAAGTGTTCTCCTTAAACTGAGACTAGATCCTACTCTTTTGGAAAAACGGCCTTCACTTCATTGGAGATCATCTTTTCTGCCCATTCCTTCCTTCTACTGCCCTCTTAAGAACGCCTGTGCTCAAAGAGCTTGGTGATTTATTTTTTGCTTGATGTCAAAAAGAAACCTTCCCCATGCACCCCAAAAAGCTTTCCTGGAACATAGGTGTTTCACAACCATGACAGTGTTTTGCAGTTAGTATACACTGGGTAGACTGCCTAGCAATCCCTCCAAGAGCCAGAGGTGAGCAAACCTTTACTTATTTGATTGGATGCCCTTCAAGTTTAGGAAGGTCCCATTCTTATGACCCAGCAGGTAAGACAGAGCCCTGGATGGCTGTGGCTGTGATTAGATAACTTCTGATGATTTTATTTCCCTTACTGAGCTGCTGCTTCTAGGTTAAATTCATTTTATTATCTGTCCATTTTTAAAGAAAGACTGACAAAGTCACTGGAATAGGTCAGGAGTCTGAGCTCAGGGTTGGTCAAAGGTACTCACAGGGAGGAAGGTGGATAAAAATAGGTGGATAAAATAGGAGGGTTGGCAAGTACAGCAAGGGCACTCGCGTTCATCATGCCTACTAATAAAGGCCAGAATCTCCTCATTTATCTCTGGTGGGAAGTTCTGATGGTTTCACAGGATCGAACTCAAATCATATTCAAACTAGGGGATTTCCCTGAGCATAAAAGGAAGTATCCATCCCTAGCAGGAGTCGCTGCGGAGGAATAAAGATGTAGATGTAGAGAACGGACTTGAGGACACAGGGAGGGGGAAGGGTAAGCTGGGATGAAGTGAGAGAGTGGCATGGACATATATACACTATCAAAGGTGAAATAGATTGTTAGTGGGAAGCAGCTGCATATAGCACAGGGAGATCAGCTCAGTGCTTCGTGACCACCTAGAGGGGTCGGATAGGGAAGGTGGGAGGGAGATGCAAGAGGGAGAGGATATGGGGATATATGTATACGCATAGTTGATTCACTTTGTTATACAGCAGAAGCTAACACAACAAGGTAAAGAAATTATACTCCAATAAAGATGTTAACAACAACAAAAAAACCCCCCAAAATCTAAGTCAATCAAGCCAACGGAGAATTGTATGTGTTTACAGTTCAAGAAATCCACAAGAGAATCCTTTATTCTGTAGGCAATGAATGGTCCATTCGAAAAGAAAACAACTTTCTAAAATGTTGTTTTTCCATTTATTGTTCAGAACATCATTTTTATACCTCTGCATTTCTTACTATTCAAAGCCAAGTCACGTGAGTTACAGGGAAGCAGCTGATTGATTTAAAGTTGGGTCATGTGATTTAAAAACCAGTGGCAGTTGATTGATTTAAATCCCGGTCATATGACATGGGGAGGGGGTGCTAAAAACTGCTTTTCCATCTCTGGCTCAGAATATCATATTTACCTTGGTTTTTCTTATGATTTAGAAAACTTGAGCTGTCTCTCCTTGGAATCATCAGGAGAAAAATACAGTATTTCAGGTTCATTCTTGAAGCCAACTTCTCACGGTTAAGGTGTATTGGCTAAAAGATCTTCCTTCTTCAAGAGATTCCAAACCTCTGTAAGACACTTCATTGTAATTGGAGAAAAAAGAAGAATGAATTCAGGCCAGCAGCTGCAGGAGGCCAAGGCAGCCCCCAGGACTAGGGAAGGAGGAGGAGGAAGGGCTGAGAGTTGCCATTAGAGCAGACAACCTCCAGAGGGCGCTGAAGCACCGGCAGAGCCCACCTGCCACTCCCAGTTTGGCACTCCAGGGTCAGATTTGGGTTTGGAGATGGGGTTGCTGTAACCCCAAGGAGGTGAGTAGAGAGGAGGAGTTGATTACCTCTGATTATCCTCTGACTCTCTGATTTGATTACCCTCTGACTCTCTGGCCCAAATTGCCTGGCTTCACAGGGGGGACAGAGTTTTGCTTTCAGCAACTGATGGGGCACTTCCAGGCTGGTCGGGTTGCCCAGTGGCCCGACAGCCCGACAGGCTGACTGCGGTGTGACCGCCCTTTGTTTCTCCAGAATCTGTACATCAGGAGGTGCATGGGTGCGGGAGCCCATTCACCGCCCCTCCCCCCAAGGGGGATGGCACCTTCCCTGGCTGTACCCTATGATCACCAGGTACTTGAAATGAATGCAAGTTTTTTGACTTCAAGGAAAAGCTCACATAACCGCTTTTCCCTCATAATGTGTGGGATTTACTATAATCGAAGGACATTATAAAGAACAGGTAGAAAACTCACCTGTTGGTCTCCATGTCGGAGTTTATTTTGCATGAATCCCTCCTACATGAGTAGATAACAGAGGTTTATTTTTGTTCCCGTGTGTGTAGTTGTGGCAGAGGATGTAGGTATGGTGATTTGAAGCCCTCAAAGAAATATTCTCAGAACTCTCAAGACGTCTCTTGATTGGAAGCGAAAGAGACCTGGAAAAGGAGGAAAAGAAAAGGAGGGAGAACGAATGACTGTTTCTCGGTAAATTCACCTTCCTGGTTGATTGTTCTGTCTTCTCATTTCTTTTAACTTCCATGTATGTCTAATGGAATAATGTAGAAAGGCTGATTTTTATGCTTTAAAAGATTTTACATCACAAACTAGAAGTGGCTAACAGAACTTATTCAAATCAATTTTACATAGAGACTTTGATATTAAATTTGTATACTAAAATGGGTTATCCAAATTTTCTCTTTCTTTTTGAGTGAATATTTGTAACATATTTTTGTAGATAATAATTTATCCTAGATATACAAAATTGTGAGAATGTGTACCATTTTTTACCACTTAAATGATTTCTTTTAAATGAATAGATTGTACACTTTAAATGCCAATGTTGTGTCTTACGTGTTGTTTTTTAATTCCTTGATTTCCAAAACTTGTGTTTATTTAATTGATTTCTATCTAATAATCCGTGTCTCCCCTTTATTGTTTCTTACTTTATATTTTATTGATCTATAGTTAATTTACATTATTATATTAGTTTCAGAGGTACAACATAGTGATTCATAAATGTTTAGTTTCTTCTCCATTTATAGTTATTATAAAAGAGTGGCTATATTCCCCATGCTATACAGTACACCACTGTAGATTATTGATTTTATACGTAGTGGATTGTACCTCAAAATCTCCTACCACTATTTTGCTCCTCCACCCTATCTCTCCCTGCTGGTAACCACTAGTCTGTTCTTTAATCTGTGAGTCTGGGCTTCCCTGGTGGCGCAGTGGTTAAGAATCCGGCCGCCAATGCAGGAGACACGGGTTCGAGCCCTGGTCTGGGAAGATCCCACATGCCGCAGAGCAACTAAGCCTGTGCGCCACAACTACTGAGCCTGTGCTCTAGAGCCTGCGAGCCACAACTACTGAGCCTGTGTGCCCCAACTACTGAAGCCCACGCGGCTAGAGCCCGTGCTCTGCAACAAGAGAAGCCACCACAATGAGAAGCCTGTGCACCACAATGAAGAGTAGCCCCTGCTCGCCGCATCCAGAGAAAAGCCCGCGTGCAGCAACGAAGACACAACACAGCCAAAAATAAAATAAATTAAATAAATTAAAAAAAAAATCTGTGAGTGTTTTTTTTTTGTTGTTGTTGTTGTATTCAATTTTTTAGATGCCACGTGTAAGTGATAACATACCATGCTTGTTTTCTCATAACATACCATGCTTGTTTTCTCTGCGGCTTATTTTACTAAGCATAATACCCTCCAAGTCCATCCATGTTCTTGCAAATGGCAAAATTTCATTTTTTGCTGAAGTCATCATAAAAAATCTTTTTTATCCACTAAGCTATTGATGAACACTTAGTTTGACACTATATCTTGGCTATGGCAAATAACACTGTTATGAACATTGGTGTGCAGTTATTTTTTTTGAAATAGTGTTTTTGTTTTCTTCTGATATACCCAACAGTGAAATTGCTGGATATTATGGTAGTTCTATTTTTAGTTTTTTGTGGAACCTCCATTCTGCTTTCCACAGCAGCTGCACTACTTCACATTCACATCAAGAGTGTACAAGAGTTTCCCTTTCTCCACATCCTCACTAACCTTTGTTATTTGTGATCTTTTTGATGACAGCCATTCTGACAAGACTGAGGTGATATATCTCATAGTTTTGCTTTGCATTTTACTGCCGATTAGCTATGTTTAGCATCTTTGTGAGTTCCGGCTGTCTATATGTAGTTTTTCCTTGGAAAAATGTCTATTTAGGTCTTCTCATTTTTTTAAAAAAGATTTTGGGTGTTTTTTTTATATTGAGTTGTATGTGCTGTTTCTGTAGTTTAGATATGAACCCTTGCTTGGTCATCTTTTTGGTGTTAATCTCTTATCATGTGCAAATATTGTCTCTCCTTCAGCAGGTTGTCTTTTCATTTTGTCTTTGGTTTCCTTTGCTGTGCAAAATCTTTTAAGTTTAGTGAAGTCCCATTTGTTTATTTTTGCTTTTGTTTCATTTGCCTTAGCAGACTGAACCTAAAACTGTTGCTATCATTTATGTTGAAGAATGTTCTATATTTTCCTCTAGGGGTTTTATGGTTTCTGGTCCTACATTTAGGTCTTTATTCAGTTTTGCATTTATTTTATATATGGTGTGCTAAAATAATCTGATTTTATTCTTTTCCATGTAGCTGACCAGTTTTCCCAGTACCACTTATTGAAGAGACAGTTTTTTCTCCATATTGACTGCTTTGTCATAAAGCAATTAAATATAAGTGTGTGGGCTTATTTCTGGGATCTCTATTCTCTTCCAGTGATCTTTGTGTCTGTTTTTGCTCCGGTACCTTTCTCTTTGATTACTGTCGCTTTGCAGTATAGTCTGAAGTCAAGGTGCGTGATGCCTCCAGCTGTGTTCTTTCTCAAGATTGTTTGGCTATTTGGGGTCTTTGTGTTCCTATACAAATTTTAAAATTACTTTTTCAAGTTCTGTGCAAATGCTTTGGTATTCTGATAGGGATTGCATTAAATCTGTAGATTGTCTTTGGGAGTATGGTTATTTTAAGAGTATTAATTCTTCCAGTCCATGCACATGCTATGTTTCTCCATCTTTTTGTGTTGCCTTCAACTTCTTTCACCAATGGCTGATAGATTTCTGAGCACATGTCTTTTACCTGCTTAGGTGTGTTTATTCCTAGGTATCTTATTCTTTTTGATGTGATTGCATATGGTATAGTTTTCTTAATTTTTCTTTCTGACAGCTTTGGGTTTTGTTTTTTCTTCTTTTTCTAATTCCTTCAGGTGTAATGTTAGGTTGTTTATTTGATATTTTTCTTGTTTCCTAAGAATAAGCTTGTGTCACTATAACTTCCCCTGTGAACTGTGTTGGCTGTGTCCCGTAGATTTTGGATCATTGTGTGTTCATCTTCATTTGTCTTGGGTATTTTTAGAATCCCTCTTTAATTTATTCAGTGTTCCTTTCTTCCCCTTTTATTCCCTTCATTTGTGATGTGAGGACTATCTTTAATATTATGTTTGGATTTCTTTCAGTTTTGTGTATGTGTGTGTGTGTGTGTGTGTGTGTGTGTGTGTGTGTGATTATTTAAGTTGCTGAGCTCTTAATTTCACATGGACACTACCAACCCTGCATTGTTACTCTCCTCCCCCACAGTTATTGAATTTGACCTTATATTTTACATCTACTTGTTTTGTGTGTCCCTTAACTTCTTATTGTGAATATAGATGATTTTATTACTGTTTTCTTTCATCCTTCCTATTAGCTGTGTACATGGTTGATTTACTACCTTTGTTGAATATTTGCCTTAACCAATGAGCTTTTTCCTTTAGTAAGTTTCCTTTCCTAATTTTTATGTTTCAATCGTGACCATTTCTTTTTCACTTAGAAAAGCCCCTTTAAGTTTTCTCATAAAGCTGGTTTGGCGATGCTGAGCTCCTTTAGTTTTGCTTCTCTGTAAAACTTTAGATCTCACCATCAAATCTGAAGGAGAGCCTTGCTGGGTAGAGTATTTTTGGTTATGGGCTTTTCCCTTTCATGACTTTAAATATACCTTGCCCCTCCCTTCTGGCATGCAGAGGTTATCCTGAAAAGGCAGCTGATAACTTCGTGCAAGTTCCCATGTTTGTAACTTGTTGCTTTTCCTTTGCTCCTTTTAATAGTGTCTTTTTATCTTTATTTTTTTTGCCATTTTAATTACAATGAGTCTTGGTGTGGTCCTCTTTGGGTTGATCCTGTTTTGGCCTTACTGTGTTTACTGGACTTAGATGTCTGTTTTCTTTCCCAGGTTAGGGAAGTTTTCAGCTCTTATGTCTTCAGGTATGTTCTACACTGCTTTCTCTTTCCTTTTTGCTTCTGGGACCAGTATAATGCAAATATTAGTACACCTGATGTTGTTTCACAAGTCTGTTCAACTTTCCTCATTTCATTTTAATCTATTGTTTTACCGTTCATCTTCAGTGATTGCCAGTACTCTGTCCTTCAGTTTTCTGATTCATTCCTCTGTATCATTTAGTCTACAGTAGTTTCCTTTAATGTATTTTTCATTTCAGTTATTGTATTCCTCATCTCTGTTTTGTTGTTCTTTAATGGTCTAACTCTTTTTAAAAAAATTCTAACTTCTGGCTCTGGTCGTCCATTCTTCTCCTAAGTTCTTTGATCATCTTTACCGTCATTACCTTGAACCCTTTGTTGAGGAGATTGGCTATCTCCACTTCACTTAGATCTTTTTCTGAATTCTTATCTTGGCCCTTCATTTGGATCGTGTTTCTGTGTCACCTCATTTTTCTTAACTTGCTGTTTTTATTGCTATGTATGTAGTAGGTTCGTTACATTTCCTGACCTTGGAGAAGTGGCCTTTTGTAGGAGAGGTCCTATGTGTCCCAGCAGCCCACTGTCCCCTGGTCACTAGAATTATATGTTCTAGGTGTATCCCCTATGTGGGCTACTTGGGCTCTTCTGCTGTGGTGGGCTGACTACTGTGGGTGGTCTGGTAGGCTTGGCTGTCCCCAGACTGCTTGTTTGCCAGGCTCTGCCTTGTGTGGAGGATGTCTGTGCTGCTTGGTGAGACTGAATCATAAGGCAGCTGGCTGCACAACTCTGGGGGACACCAAATCTAGTGCTGGTTCACTTATGGGTAGAACTGCAGTCCAGGTGATATCAGGGCTAGTGCCCAGTCACTGGTCCTGGGGCTATGCTGGCTACTGGGAGGAAGAGACAGGTCCTGAGTTCTGGCTGCAGGGCCCAGGAGTCGCAGAGTTGGTGTTGGATCACTGTTCCTGACACAGCTATCTGCAGGGTCTGGGGTATCCCTAATCTTGTGTTGGCATTCTGATGGGCAGGGTCAGGACCCAGCTGAGTCCATGGCTGCTTCTGGCCTGCAAGTGAGGGTTCTGGTCACACAGGCTGCTGGGCTGTGGTATTCCTGGAGCTGGTGTGTGCCTGTTGGTGTATGAGGCTGATCCCAATGCTAGAGCAGGTTTGCTGTTGGGTAGGTCCAAGCTCCATCCAGTCCCTGTGCAGTTATCACCTGCCGATGGTGAGGCTGACTCCAAGGCCAGAACAGGCTCACTTGTCAGAGGGGCCTGTGCAGTTATCACCTGCCGATGGTGAGGCTGACTCCAAGGCCAGAGCAGGCTCACTTGTCAGAGGGGCCAGGGACTCTGGGGCTGGTGCCTGTCCACTGAGGTGTGGAGGCTGGTCCTGGGGCTTTTGGTGGCTGGGCCCATGTCCAGGAGCAGCTGTGCATTGAGAGGGTCTGAAGGCAGCCTGTTTGCTGGTGGGTGGGGCTATGCCCCTGCTCAGTTAGTTGTTTGGCCTGCAGCATCCTAGTACTTGTGTCTATAGTCTGGTGGAAATGGGTAGGGCTAGGTCCTGAGGCTAAAGAGATAGAGGGAGGATTCTGAAATTATGCTTGCTGGTACCAGTGTCCACGAGGTAGAAGGAGCTCCCCCAAATGGCTGCTGACAGTGTCTATGTCCCTGAGGCTGTGCTGTAGTTGCCTCTTGCCTCTCTGAGAGAGTCTCCAAGATCAGGAGGTAGGTGTGACCCGCGATCCTTTCAAATGACTGCTTCTGTTCTGATTCTCGGATCATGTGGGATTTTGTGAGCATCTTTTAAGAGTGGAGTCTCTTTCCCACAACCCTCTGGCTCTCTGGAAAATAAGCACTACTGGTCTTCAAAGCCCAACTTTCTAGGGACTCTTCTTTCCAGCACAGGATCCCTGGGCTTGGGAGCCTGATGTTGGCTTCATACCCCTTGCTACCTGGGAGCACCTCTGAAATTGTAATTATTCTCCCATTTGTGGGCCACCCACCTGGTGGTATGGGTCTTGACTTTATTGAGATTTTGCCCTTCCTTTCTGTCTTGTCGAGGTGCCTTCCTTATATCTTTAGCTGTAAAATATCTTTTATGGTAGGTCCCGGCCTTTTTCATCAATAGCTGTTCTGTAAACAGTTGTGACTTTGGTGTGCCCATGAGAGGCATCAAGCTCTGGGTCTTTGAATGCTACCGTGTTGGACAATCTCTCTACTTCATTCTTAAATCATATTATTTAAATTTTCTTAGTATCTTATTTGATTAGCGACAGTTTGAAATTTATTATCACTCAGGTTTACTTCGTCTGTTTAAAAAAATTGAATAGTGCATTCATTCAGTTTGAAATGAAGGTAGTGACCTGTGAATTTCCATACCTCAAAAATCAAGGATAGGACAAAAGCCTTTTCCACCTGTGTTACCCTCAAACTCTGCACCCCACCCCAGCCTGGGGATTAACCTCTTGCACCCATGCTCACCTTCTGTTTTCGGACCGTTAACCATCATTGCATCTGTATGTGTGTTGACAAAGTGAACTCTAGTCTTTACAGTTTTTGTGTTTTGTTTTTTGGTTTAGGGAACAGTCCTACTATGAATGTACATTTACTGCTCTGCTGAAGTTCATATATAAACTTGTCAAGCACATTACCAGAATTGGAATTGCTTGTATATACACTTTGATACATTTTAGAGACAATGGTAGAACAGAAGTAAATTGTATTTCAAATGCCACAATATTCTCACACCATGAAAACCCTTCCCTTTTTAATATATTTGTGTGTAGTTTATCTTTATGCCCATACTATATTTCCCAGAGATGGGTAAGTGTTATGTTTCTTGCTGGCACATTTACCGTATTGTTCAAAGTCAGGCGTTTAGTGGTTTTAGCATGATCCTATTTCCATGAACTCGCAAATACAAGATCTTCTCTCTCACTGTCTTTTACTCCCTGCTGTTTTATATTGCCCTCCTAATTCTCAGTCCTGGTCTTTCTTTATTTTCTTCATCAACCTGGATAGGTTATACTATTTTCTCCCTTATTCAAGACCAATAGAATAGAATAGAACACCCAGAAATAAACCCTGATATATGGCCAAATGATTTTTGACAAGTTGCCAAGACTTTTCAAAGTAGAAAGGATAGTATTTTCAACAAATGGTGCTGAGAAGTCTTGTGGTCAATATGCAAAAGAAGGAAGATGGACCCTTACCTAACATCATATGCAAAAATTAATGACAACGTATCACGAAACTAAATATGAGACCTAATAAAATAAAAAGTCTTAGAAGAAGACACAGGACAAGAGCTTCATGACATTGGATTTGGCAGCGTTTTCCTCAATATGAAACGAAGGAACAACAAAGGTACAGCTAACAAAAAAATAAACAATTTGCAGTACATAATTTAAAAAAAAATGTGTATCAAAGAAATGTAAACAGAATAAAATGGCAAACCACAAGATGGGAGAAAATATTTGAAAGCCATCTATCTGACAAGAGATTTCTATTCAGAATATACAGAGAACTCCTACAACTGAACAAAAAGCAAACACCCTGATTCAAAAATGGATAAAAGACGTGAATAGATGCTTCTTCAAAAAGATGTACAAATGAGTAAGCACTTGAATAGGTGCTCCATATCGCTAAATGCATGTTTATATATTCGTGTGCATGCATACACACACAAGCACACACACATACACAAGCAGAAAACAAGTATTAGTGAGGATGTGAGGGAGTTGGAACCATTGTGCTATGTCAGAGGGAATGTAGAATGATACAGCTGCTTTGCAAAAGAGTATGGCAATTTTTCAGATATTGAAAAATAGAATTACTACATGATCCAGGAATTTTACTATGAGGTATACCCAAAGGTATTGAAATCAGGGTCTTAAAGAAATATTTGTACTCCAGTGTTTAGAGCAGTAATAATCACAGTAGCTAAAATATGAAAGCAACCTAAGTGTTCATCCACTAGTTCCTGGATAAGCAAAGTGTGGTATACCCATATAATACAATATTATTCAGTGTTAAGAAGGAAAAGATCTAGGAATATGCTACAACATGGATGAATCTTGAGGAAATTGAGCTACCAAAAATGCCATTTTTGTGACTTTTAGTGAGTCATAACAATACAACTACTTATTTCAATTATATGGGGTACTTAGTGTAGTCAAAACCATAGAAATTGGGAGGGTAATGATGCTTTTCAGGTGGTTATGGAACAAAAAGGAAAGTTATGTTTAAAGGATATAGAGTTACAATTTTAAAACGTAGAAAAGAATTAGAAAGATAAATGGTGATGTTGATCGCCCAATAATATGAATGTATTTAATATCACTGAACGGTGCACTTTATAGTAATTAACATGTTATATTTTATGTTATTTGATTTTACCAACATACAAAATTGGGAAAGAATGTAATATCAGGAAAGGGAGTGGACCTGGGATAGAGCAGAGAGTAATCAGAAGGGTGAGACACTGCATATGTTGAAGAAGAAGAGCTGAGAGTCTTCATTGGCCAGAAGAGAGTTTATAAAAAAGAAAAAAAAATTACTCTGAGGGTGTATTAGATAGATATCTGTGGGTGTACTGCTATCTCCCATGGGTTATCTTAAAGAGTCTTTAATAAAGTCCATAAGGCTTGCTGAGGCTTTTTTAAAAACTGGATTCCCTAGGAGATAATTAGAGGGTGGTACTTAAGTCTATGTCTAGGTTGACAGATTTTGCAGGGAAGATGAACCTGAGAACAGTGGAGGTCTTAAGAGTGTAAGTACATGGAAATTAGAAAAAAAATAATAAAGGGAATTAGGAAAACTTTGGACTTCGAAGGTCATGTATTATTACTGAGTCAGACCTGAGGTTTCTAAGGAGTTATATACACAGTTGCTATTTGGATTACTTGTTGGTAAAGATAAGTGGAACAACTAGAGTCGTTCCCAAGTGTAGGTAAGATATAATGAGAGGATGGAGGTGGAAAGTAGGGAGGCCCAGAGAGAAGTGGGAAGGTCATATTGGGCCAAGATGGCGGTAATATCCAGCAGAACAGATGGCAGGACAGACTATGGATTCATCTTTTTTATTTTGGCTCCCCCCCTCATCCTTAATAATTCTTTGGGAATATTTCATGGCTCTGTGATGCAGGTACAGAATTCGAGTGAGGAGACTACACCCTCAGTGTCCAGCTGTCTGAGTCCTCAGTGTGCTTCAAATGATGGAGAACTATTGCTTCTTTATGAGAAGAGTTAGTACCTCGTAGCTAAGCTTAAGCTGGAGCTTATGCAATATTGATTCCATTTTATATATACTGTTGGCATGGAGGTTCCTCCTCCTCTTTTCTTGACCATTATGAAATGAATCTATATTTCTCAATATTTGGGTATATCAGGTAAATACATTAAGTAAAGGAATCTTATACAGTGCTCCCTGCATAGTTTGCTCTTTCTTGTTTCTCTTTTACCTTTACTAAATTAGCACAGAGAGAGACCTTGAAATGTTCTAATCAGGAGAGATTAGAACATCATATTTCTAGAGAGGTTGGTTGGACAGAGCAGGGGTCCCAGTGAGAATCCAAGCTTCTGTTTCTACTTGGAAGTGTACCTGTATAGAGTAGAGGGCTCCAGGAAATATCCTAGAATATTCCAATGTCCCTGTGGGAGATCATTAAGAGAGGCAGGATCTGGTACCAGATCAGTGTACTATGACATGTTTGTCAGTCATCTGATGTGAGATTCTCAGAGCCAATCCCATATGGTAAGGCTGAGTGCAGAGTGATGAAGAACCTGTGAAAGCCTTTGATTGCATGTTAAAGATGAAGCTCTGATTTCGGGGGGAGATTTTCTTACCTGACTGAATGTCACCCTTCTGTGGGGATGAGATTCTGTGCTTTTCCTCTGTTGATGACCACTGACTGAAAATCATTAGAGGATCATGTCTAGAAAGCATTCTTTATTTAATTTCTTAAATAAGAAAACATAGAAAACATTTTTATCCACTTTCAAATTGAGGATCAAGGGGATGACATCAGTGAAAATGTCAGAGTAGGGAGCTCTGGCTTGTGTCCATCCCCAGAAACACTGACATACGTGGTAAAACCTGTCAAAATGATCTTATCAACACATGTAAGTTTTCTTTTCTTTTCACCCTGTAGATTTATCTTTCATTGAAACTTTACTTACTACAGGATGTGGAGAATAAACAAGGAAGTAGAAACTGTATTTCCTGATGAGAGAATCACTAAGTCACATTAGCTGTTCTGAGCTCTGTCTTACTCATCGTGACTCTAATTAAAACAAACAAACAAACAAAACACTTTTTTTTTTGTAAGTCAGTTCTGACATTTCCTCGTTAGAGACAAGGTAACAGATACAGACTTAGATCTACCAGAATTGAGCAAACTTTTGATTGTACCTGTGTTGAATATATGAGCATGACCTGCTACAAATCTTCATTATACTTATTGCCACAACTGACAAATTCCCTTTTTCCACTCCTGATATGTTGCATGTAAGGAATGCATAGGTCACTAACCCCAGCTGGTCACAGGTAAACTCTGCCACATGGATTACTGCATGTTTTCCTGCTGGAAGGCCACACATTCTTGAGTATCATGCCTGCAGAGTATCTGGGCTCTTCTTTTTTTCTGGATAAAGGTTAGATAATCACCTAATTTTATGAGAAATATATAAATTGTATTTGCATATTGTTCAGGTTTTTATTTATCCATTCTCTTTCAAGTCCTAAGTGCAAATATTAAAGTGATTTCCAAGAGGGTGGTAAATAAGACAGCTACGTTTATGCTGCAAAATTAGCAATAAATCATAATACAATTGTAAATGCATTAATGTGTGATTAATATGTAGATACTTATGTAAATGCAAGTTTAGTAATGCTTTGTGGAGAGCTTCAGAATCTAGGTATTAAAAAAAAAAAGGGGGCTTCCCTGGTGGCGCAGTGGTTGAGAATCTGCCTGCCAATGCAGGGGACACAGGTTCGAGCCCTGGTCTGGGAAGATCCTACATGCCGCGGAGCAATTGGGCCCGTGAGCCACAATTACTGAGCCTGCGCGTCTGGAGCCTGTGCTCCGCAACAAGAGAGGCCGCGATAGTGAGAGGTCCGCACACCGCGATGAAGAGTGGCCCCCGCTTGCCACAACTAGAGAAAGCCCTCGCACAGAAACGAAGACCCAACACAGCCAAAAATAAATAAATAAATAAATAAATAAATAAATAAAGAAGAAGGAGTTCTTGAAACTCTCAGGGAATTATAGAGAAGTCTTTGTGTCTATAAATACCATTCTGAAATAATGCATATTCTCAGAAATAAACTGGGCATAATATTGTAGGAAAAAACTTCATGAAATGAAAGAGCATGTGAGATGACCATACAAGGAAAAGAATATTCTCAGAGAATAATGAAGAGTGTGGAGTTCAGCAGAAGGGTCATACACATTCAGAGAGCAAAACTTTGGAGAGCCTAATTGTGAGTTCCTCATATTTCATCTTTGGAGACACGGTAGTCATTTGAAATATGATGTTATAAGATGACGTTAACATACTTAAATGCTTCCATTTAGAAATGACCACTTAGAACCAGAATAAATGAAAGAGAGCACAAAATTATGTTTATGTTGATTTTTAAAGACCTCAGGTGAGTGCTGATTATTTAAAAATACCTGATGTCTTTCACTGCAAAGTTAAGGAGCTGTTACAGTGGAAGATTACTGGACTGAATGTCAATATTATGACATAGTATGAGTGTGTTTCGTGTTTGGTAATTGCAATCATTGTTGCTTTTGTTGTGGTCATCCATTTACAATGCTTGGTGTCAGTTGATTTATCTCTTGTAAAAATAAAATACAGTCTGTGTGTGTGAAAAAAAACATACATGATGTCTTGACTAAAGTTGTATGGAATTTGAGATCTGGAAAAAAGCATTTCCTTTCTGTAATGCTAGGATGCTAATTGGACATTTTTGCAAGAAAGAGATTTCAGGATGCAAATCTCGTGTCTCTAAGGTGGGAAGTCAGTTCATGGCGGAACATTCTATTAAACTTGTGTGAATGGAGAAATATTTCTTTGGAAGGAAGAGGTCATGAATCCCTTTTTAATAGTTAGTGGTTTATAGTATACTGAATGAGCAAAATGGCTATTTCTGAACTTTAGAAAAAAATAATATAGTTTTTCTGCATTTATAACATGAAGCTGATGTAAAATATCAAAAATTCTTTATTTTGAAAAGCAATGTAATCAATTTGACATAATTCATATATATTGAACCTGTGGTACACACACACAATAAAACTTACATTCAGAAAATTTTTTGCACTTAAGAAATATTTTCAAGTGTAGTTGATTTACAATGTTGTGGGTTTTTAAAATACATGTTTATTGGAGTATAATTGCTTTATAACACTGTATTAGTTTCTGCTTTACAACAAAGTGAATCAGCTATATGTATACATATATTCCCCATATCCCCCCCTCTTGAGCCTCCCTACCTCCCTCACTCCCTATCCCACCCCTCTGGGGGACATAAAGCACCGAGCTGATGTCCCTGTGCTATGCAGCAGATTACCACTAGCTATTTTACATTTCGTAGTGTATATATGTCAGTGCTACTCTCTCACTACGTCCCTGTCTCCCTTTCCCCCCTGTGTCCTTAAGTCCGTTCTCTACATCTGTGTCTCTATTCCTGCCCTGTCACTAGGTTCGTCAGTACCATTTTTCAAGATTCCATATATATGTGTTAGCGTACGGTATTTGTTTTTCTCTTTCTGACTTACTTCACTCTGTATGACAGACTCTAGGTCCAACCACCTCACTACAAATGACTCAATTTTGTTCCTTTTTATGGCTGAGTAATACTCCATTGTATAAATGTGCCACATCTTCTTTATATATTCATCTGTCGATGGACATTTAGGTTGCTTCTATGTCCTGGCTATTGTAAATAATGCTACAGTGAACATTGTGGTACATGTATCTTTTTGAATTATGGTTTTCTCCGGGTATATGCCCAGTAGTGGGATTGCTGGGTCATATGGTAGTTCTGTTTTTAGCTTTTAAGGAATCTCTATACTGTTCTCCGTAGTAGCTGTATCAGTTTACATTCCCACCAACAGTTCAGGAGGGTTCCCTTTTCTCCACACCCTCTGCAGCCTTTATACATTGTTGTATTAATTTCCGCTGTGCAGCAAAGTGATTCAGTTTTATATATATATATATATATATATATATAGATATATATCTATATCTATCTATCTCTCTATACATATCTCTCTATATATATGTATATCTATATATCTATATATATTCTTTGCCATTATGGTTTATCACAAGATATTGAATATAGTTTCCTGTGCTATACTGTAGGTCTTTGTGCGTTGTCAGTCCTATGTAGAATAGTTTGCTTCTGCTATTCCAAAACTCCCAATCTTTCCTTCACTCTCTCCTTGGCAACCACAACTCTGTTTTCTATATCTGTGTGTTTGTTTCTATTTCACTGACATGTTCATTTGTGTCCTGTTTTCGATTCCACATATAAGTGATATTATATGGTATTTGTCTTTCTCTCTCTGACTTACTTCACTTAGTATCATTATCTCTAGGTCCATCCATGTTGCTGCAAATGGCATTATTTCATTCTTTTTTATGTCTGAGTAATATCTATTGTATACGTATACCACACCTTCTTTATACATTCATTTTTCAATGAACATTTAGGTTGTTTCCATGTCTTGGCTATTATAAATAGTGCTGCTATGAACATAGGGTTTCATGTATCTTTTTGAATTATAGTTTTGTCTAGATATATGTCCACAAGTGGGATTGCTAGATCATATGGCAACTCTCTTTATAGTTTTTTTGAGGAACCTCCATACTGTTTTCCATAGTGGCTGCACCAACTTACATGGCCACCGACAGTGTAGAAGGGTTCCCTTTTCTCCATACCCCCTCCAGCATTTGTTAATTGTAGATTTTTTTTAATGATGGCCATTCTGATCAGTGTGAAGTGATACCTCATTGTAATTTGGATTTGCGTTTCTCTAATAATTAGTGATGATGAGCATCTTTTCATGTGCCTATTGGCTATCTGTATGTCTTCTTTGGAGAAATGTTTATTTAGATCTTCTACCCATTTTTCCATTGAGTTATTTGTTATTTTGTTATTGAGTTGTATGAGCTGTTTGTGTAGTTTGGAAATTAAGTCCTTGTCAGTCTCATCATTTGCTAATATTTTCTCCCAGTCCATAGGTTGTATTTTCATTTTGATTATGGTTTCCTTTGCTGTGCAAAAGCTTATAAGTTTGATTAGTTCCTGTTTCTTTTTTGCTTTTACAGTAAGTCCCCTACATATGAACAAGTTCTGTTCCAAGAGTGCGTTTGTAAGTCCAATTTGTTTGTAAGTCCAACAAAGTTCGCCTAGGTACCCAACTTACACAGTCGGCTATATGGTATGGTACCGTAATAGGTTTATAATACTTTTCACGCAAACAATACATAAAAAACAAGCACAAAAACAAAGAAAACATTTTTAATCTTACAGTACAGTAACTTGAAAAGTACAGTAATACAGTACAACAGCTGGGATACTCGGGCTGGCATCGAGGGAGCAGGCGAGAAGAGTTACTGATTGGAGGAGGGAGAGGAGGTGGGAGATGGTAGAGGTGAAGGATTATCAGCAGTAGGAGACAGAGGGCAAGCTGCAATTTCACTCATACCTGACGTTGATGGCAAAGGTTCTGGTTCCTTGCTGGATTTAATTCTATCTACCCTCTTGAAAGAATGATCCATTGATGTCTGGGCAGTAGCTCTTTTTTTTTTTTTAATAGTTTGGCAATTTCTTTAAATTTATTTATTTATTTTTATGTTTTTTTATTTTTTTGGCTGTGTTGGGTCTTCGTTTCTGTGTGAGGGCTTTCTCTAGTTGCGGCAAGCGGGGGCCACTCTTCATCGCGGTGCGCGGGCCTCTCACTATCGCGGCCTCTCTTGTTGTGGAGCACAGGCTCCAGACACGCAGGCTCAGTAGTTGTGGCTCACGGGCCTAGTCGCTCCGCGGCATGTGGGATCTTCCCAGACCAGGGCTCGAACCCGTGTCCCCTGCATTGGCAGGCAGATTCTCAACCACTACACCACCAGGGAAGCCCAGTAGCTCTTTTTTTCTCATCATAGATGACAAGGTAGCACTGGATTGCATTCTGAATGGCTGCTGTCACCTTTGGGTTCCATTCTAGGTTCGGGTCCTGTGCCTCAAAAGCTAACAGTGGTTCCTCAAATAACGAAGATTCGCTTGCCATTTTCTGTGTCGTGAATCTCTTCAGTTCTTCAGTTACTTCTTCTTCCTTCTGTCCCTCTTCATCCTTTCTCTGGGCCTCCAATTCCGTCAGCAAGCTCCTCATGTTGCACAGCAAGGAGTTCAATGAAATCGTCCTCTTGCAGATCTAGCTCCAGCTTCTCTCTGAGGGTCACTATGTTGCTGAAGACCTCTTCGGACTTCTGATCTACCTTCTCAAATCCACAAAAATCATGAACAAATGGTGGGCAAAGGTTCCTCCAAACCCCATTCATGGTGACCGCCATACCCTCACACCATGCAAAGTCAATGTTTTTTATGGTCTTGTACATGTTATAGTCCTTCCAAAGTTGTCCCTAGGTTGTTCCTGATTTGTCACTTACCTTTACTGCCTGACAAAAAGTGTGACATAAATAATATTTCTTGAAAGTCGCTATAACTCCCTGGTCCATAGGTTGGATGAGCAACGTAGTATTCGGTGACAGATGCAGTACTTTGATGCTGGGATGAAAGTCATCCATGAATGGGGGGTGGCCCAGAGCATAGTCGAGCAGCAAAAGAATGTTTTGCTGGAACGTCCTTCTCCAAGCAATATTTCTCTACATCTGGGATAAAGTGGTGGCAAAACCAGTCCTGTAACTGTGTAATCCAGGATTTGGGGTTACGCTTCCACACAACAGGAAGAGAGCCCTTGGCTATGTTTTTAAGGGTTCTTGGGTTCTGTGAATGATAAACTAAGAGAGGTTTCAGCTTCGATTCACCGGAAGCATTGCCACCAAACAACAGTTAGCCTATCCTTTGCTGCTTTACAGCCCGGCATCAACTTTTCCTCCTTACTGATGTAACTTCGGTCTGGCATCCTCTTCCAGTACAGTTGTGTCTCATCCACATTAAAAACCTGGTTGGGTAAATATGCACCATCATCAATAATTTCTCAAAGTGTTTCCGGAAGTTCCTGGACAGCTACCCTATCTGCACTTGCTGCCTCTCCACTTACTTTTACATTGTGAAGGTTGGCTCTAGCCTTGAACCGATGAAACCAGCCATGGCTGGCATTAAAAGATGTGCCCTCTGATTCTTTGCCGTGTTTCTTCTTCAAGTCTTCATAAAGGCTTTTAGCTTTCTCTTGAATCAGCGTTAAGTTGAGCAGGACTCAGCGCTGATGTTGATCCTGCATCCGCACACTGAGAAGTTTCTCCATCTCCTCCATCACTTTCCCATGCTTCTTCAATATTTTGTCAACATCGTCGGCACAGCAGACTTCACATGTTCCATGATCTTGTCCTTGTTCTTTAGATTCGTGCCAATGATTGAATGATTCATGTTATAAGAATGAGCGATGTCTAACATCTTTTTGCCTCGCTCCACTCTCTCAATTACTTTCACTTTTGTTTCCATCATTATCGCTTGGCGCTTCTTAACAGTACCAGCTACATCACCTCTGCTTTTACGCTTGCTTCCAGACATCTTGGGCTTGAAATAAAGGTACTGTACTACTGTACTCTATACAGTACTGTAAAGTACACAAAAGTACAACCACATATAGAGGAAGCACGCACGTGACAATGTATGCCAGACACGTGAACTAACTTACATGATTGGACATGCGAATGGACGTTTGCATCTTTGAAAGTTTGCAACTTGAATGTTCGTATGTAGGTGACTTACTGTATTTGTACTGCCTAAGGAGAACTACCTAGGAAAACTTTGGTATGACTTATGTCAAAGAATGTTTTGCTTATGTTCTCTTCTAGGAGTTATAAGGTGTCCTATCTTATATTTAAGCGTATAAGCCGTTTTGAGTTTATTTTTGTGTATGGTGTGAGGGTATGTTCTGACTTCACTGATTTGCATACTGCTCTCCAACTTTCAAAACACCACTTGCTGAAGAGACTATCTTTTCCCCATTGTATATTCTTGCCTCCTCTGTCGAAGGTTAATTGACCATAGGTGTGTAGCTCTCTATTCTATTCCATTGATCCATGTATCTCTTTCTGTGCCAATACCATGCGGCTTTGATTACTGTAACTTTGTAGTATTGTCTGAAGTTTAGGAGGGTTATGCCTCCTGCTTTGTTCTTTTTCCTGGGGATTGTGTTGACATTTCTGACTTTTTATGGTTCCAGATACATTTTAGGATTATTTGTTCTAGTTCTGGGGAAAATGTCATGGGTAATTTGATAGGGATCACATTAAATCTGTAGATTGCTTTGGGTAGTATAGCCATTTTAACAGTATTAATTCTTCCCATCCAAGAGCGTGGGATGTCTTTCCATTCCTTTGAATCATCTTCAGTTTCCTTTACTAATGTTTTGTAGTTCTCAGCATATAAATCTTTCACCTCCTTGGTGAGGTTTATTCCTAAGCATTTTATGTTTTTGATGCCATTTAAAAAAGGATTGCTTGTTTACATTTCCTTTCTGATATTTCATTGTTAGTGTAAAGAAATGCAACCAGGGACTTCCCTGGTGGCTCTGTGGTTGAGAATCCGCCTGCCAATACAGGGGACACGGGTTTGAGCCCTGGTGCAGGAAGATCTCACATGCCGTGGAGCAACTAAACCTGTGTGCCACAACTACTTAGCCTGCACTCTAGAGCCCGTGAGCCACAACTACTGAGCCCATGTGCCACAACTACTTAAGCCCACGTACCTAGAGCCCGTGCTCCACAACAAGAGAAGCCACTGCAATGAGAAGCCTGTGCACCACAACGAAGACTAGCTCCCACTGGCCACAACTAGAGAAAGCCCGTGCACAGCAATGAAGACCCAATGCAGCCAAAATAAATTAAAAAAAAAAAGAAAACCCAAGAAATACAACCAATTTTTGTATGTTAATCTGGTATCCTGCTACTTTGCTGAACTTGTTTATCAGTTCTAGTAGTGTTTGTGTGGAATTTTTAGGGTTTCCTTTATATATATTAGCATGTCATCTGCATATAATGACAACTTTACCTCTTCCCTTCCAATTTGGTTAGATTTTATTTCTTTTTCTTGTCTGATTGTTGTGGCTAGGACTTCCAATACTATGTTGAAGAGAAGAGGTGAGAGTGGGCATCCTTGTCTTGTTCCAGATTTTAGCGGGAAGGCTTTCAGCTTATGAACATTGAGTATTATATTGGCTGTGGGTTTGTCATAAATAGCTTTTATTATGTTGAGATATGTTTCCTCTATACCCACTTTGGTAAGTGTTTTTATCATGAATGGATGTTGAAGTTTTTCAAATGCTATTTTGGCATCTATTGAGATATCATTTGTTTTGTGTTTTTCCTTTGTTGATGGGGTGTATCATGTTGATTGATTTGCATATGTTGAAACAACTTTGTGACACTGGGGTGAATCAAATTTGGTCATGGGGTATGATCCTCTTATGTGTTGTCAGATTCAGTTTTCTAATATTCAGTTGAGAATTTTTGCATCTATATTTATGAAAGATATTGGCCTGCAGTTTTCTTTTTTGGTAGTGTCTTTCTCTGTGTTTTTTTTTTTAAGTCTTTATTGAATTTGTTCCAATATTGCTTCTGTTTTATGTTTTGGTTTCTTGTTTGTGAGGCATGTGGGATCTTAGCTCCACCACCAGGGATCGAACCCGCACCCCGTGCACTGGAAGGCGAAATCTTAACTGCTGGACCACCAGAAAAGTCCCCATCTGTTTTATTTTGTTTTTTTTTAAAGTAAATTTCTTTCTTTCTTTATTTTTGGATGCATTGGGCGTTCGTTGCTGTGCTCGGGCTCTCTCTAGTTGCGGCGAACGGGGGCTACTCTTCATTGTGGTGCGCAGGCTGTTCATTGCGGTGGCTTCTTTTGTTGCAGATCATGGGCTCTAGGTGCGTGGGCTTCAGCAGTTGTGGCTATCAGGCTCAGTAGTTGTGGCTCATGGGCTGTAGAGCGCAGGCTCAGTAGTTGTGGCACACAGGCTTAGTTGCTCCGCGGCATGTGGGATCTTCCTGGACCAGGGCTCGAACCTATGTCCCCTGCATTGGCAGACGGATTCTTAACCACTGTGTCACCAGGGAAGTCCCCCCCATCTGTTTTTGATATCGGGGTGATGGTGGCGTCATAGAATGTCTTTGGAAGTATTCCTTACTCTTCAATGTTTTGAAGAGTTTGAGAAGAATCAGTGTAAGTTCTGCTTTGTATATTTGGTAGAATTTGCCTGTGAAACCATCTGATCCTGGACTTTTGTTGGTAGGGAGTTTTTTTAAAATTACAGATTCTATTTTAAAAAAAAATTTATTTATTTATTTATTTATTTATTTATTTATTTATTTATTTATTTATTTATTTATTTATTTTTGGCTGTGTTGGGTCTTCGTTTCTGTGCGAAGGCTTTCTCTAGTTGCGGCAAGTGGGGGCCACTCTTCATCGCAGTGCATGGGCCTCTCACTATTGCGGCCTGTCTTGTTGTGGAGCACGGGCTCCAGACGCGCAGGCTTATTAGTTGTGGCTCACGGGTGCAGTTGCTCCGCGGCATGTGGGATCTTCCCAGACCAGGGCTCGAACCCGTGTCCCCTGCATTGGCAGGCAGATTCTCAACCACTGCGCCACCAGGGAAGCCCTCTATTTTGCTTTTAGTGATCAGTATGTTCAAATTATCTATTTCTTCTTGATTCAGTTTTGTTCGGCTGTAAAAAAACAACATATATTTTTAGGTTATGTTAGCACCTAAATACTTACCATGTATTAGACCACAGTAGAGCGAAGAAAAAAATATTAAAATATTTTTTCAAATAGAAAAAGTATTGAAATATTTTTAAGAAATTGGGATAATAATACTAATTACAATAATGACAAATTGTTCTGAACTTAAAGACTACTTTATCTAAGATGCATATTACATGCTTATTGTTTTATTGTTTTTAAATACATGGAATATTTTCTCCTTTCTAATGTAATTCTTTTATTTTACCTGTATATTGTGAAAAAAGTTTAGTTGCACATAATATAAAAAATTACACTTTAATAGGAGATATTAATCCATTTACATTTACTATAGTACTGAAAATACTTAGGTTTAGAGTTACCATGTCATTGAGTGCTCTTTTTTATTTATTTATTTTTAAAAGAGATTTAATTTGGGGGGCATAAATTATTTATTTATTTATTTATTTATTTTTAACATCTTTATTGGAGTATAATTGCTTTACAATGGTGTGTTAGTTTCTGCTTTATAACAAAGTGAATCAGATATACATATCCATATATCCCCATATCTCCTCCCTCTTGCGTCTCCCTCCCACCCTCCCTATCCCACCCCTCTAAGTGGTCACAAAGCACTGAGCTGATCTCCCTGTGCTATGCAGCTGTTTCCTACTAGCTATCTATTTTACATTTGGTAGTATATATGTCCATGCCACCCTCTCACTTCGTCCCAGCTTACCCTTCCCCCTCCCCATGTCCTCAAGTCCATTCTCTATGTTTGCGTCTTTATTGCTGTCCTGTCCCTTGGTTCTTCCCAACCATTTTTTTTCTTTTTTTTTTAGATTCCATATATATGTGTTAGCATACAGTATTTGTTTTTCTCTTTCTGACTTACTTCACTCTGTATGACAGACTGTAGATCCATCCACCTCACTACAAATAACTCAATTTCATTTCTTTTATGGCTGAGTAATATTCCATTTTATATTGAAGATGTGCAATATCTTCTTTATCCATTTATCAGTTGATGGACACTTAGGTTGCTTCCATGTCCTGGCTATTGCAAATAGAGCTGCAATGAACATTGTGGAACATGACTCCTTTTGAATTATAGTTTTCTCCAGGTATATGCCCAGTAGTGGGATTGCTGTGTCATATGGTAGTTCTATTTTTAGTTTTTTAAGGAACCTCCATACTGTTCTCGATAGTGGCTGTATCAATTTACACTCCCACCAACGGTGCAAGAGGGTTCCCTTTTCTCCACACCTCTGCAGCATTTATTCTTTGTAGATTTTTTTGATGATGGCCATTCTTACCTGTGTGTGGTGATACCTCACAGTAATTTTGATTTGCATTTCTCTAATGATCAGTGATGTTGAGCATTCTTTCATGTGTTTGTTGGCAATCTGTATATCTTCTTTGGAGAAATGTCTATTTAGGTCTTCTGCCCATTTATGGATTGAGTTGTTTTTTTTTTTTTTGATATTGATCTGCATGGGCTGCTTGTAAAGTTTGGAGATTAATCCTTTGTCAGTTGCTTCGTTGGCAAATATTTTCTCCCATTCTGAGGGTTGTCTTTTCATTTTGTTTATGTTTTCCTTTGCTGTGCAAAAGCTTTTAAGTCTCCTTAGGTCTCATTTGTTTATGTTTTTTTAAAATTTCCATTTCTCTAGGAGGTGGGTCAAAAAGGATCTTGCTGTGATTGATGTCATAGAGTGTTCTGCCTATGTTTTCCTCTAAGAGTTTTATAGTGTCTGGCCTTACACTTAGGTCTTTAATCCATTTTGAGTTTATTTTTGTGTATGGTGTTAGGGATTCTTCTAATTTCATTCTTCTACCTGTAGCTGTCCAGTTTTCCCAGCACCACTTATTGAAGAGGCTGTGATTTCTCCATTGTATATTCTTGCCTCCTTTATCAAAAATATGGTGACCATATGTGTATGAGTTTATGTCTGGGCTTTCTCTCCTGTTCCACTGATCTATATTTCTGTTTTTGTGCCAGTACCATACTGTCTTGACTACTGTAGCTTTGTAGTATTGTCTGAAGTCAGGGAGCCTGATTCCTCCAGCTCTGTTTTTCTTCTCAAGATTGCTTTGGCTGTTCGGGGTCTTTTGTGTTTCCATACAAATAGTGAAATTTTTTTGTTCTAGTTCTCTGAAAAATTCCATTGGTAGTTTGATAGGGATTGCATTGAATCTGTAGATTGCTTTGGGTAGTAGAGTCATTTTCACAATGTTTATTCTTCCAATCCAAGAACATGGTATATCTCTCTATCTGTTTGTGTCATCTTTGATTTCTTTCATCAGTGTCTTATAGTTTGTTGAGTAAACGTCTTTTGTCTCCTTAGGTAGGTTTATTCCTAGGTATTTTATTCTTTTTGTTGCAGTGGTAAATGGGAGTGTTTCCTTAATTTCTCTTTCAG
This sequence comes from Eubalaena glacialis, assembly GCF_028564815.1. NCBI lineage: Eukaryota > Metazoa > Chordata > Mammalia > Artiodactyla > Balaenidae > Eubalaena > Eubalaena glacialis. The sequence goes on along the minus strand of NC_083734.1, from coordinate 1,086,027 downwards.
ATTTTTCATCTTTAGTGTATAGGAAGGAAAGAGATATCTGTACATTAATTTTGTATCCTGCAACCTTACCAGATTCATTGATTAACTCTAGTAGGTTTCTGGTAGCATCTTTAGGATTCTCTATGTATAGTATCATGTCATCTGCAAACAGTGAGAGCTTAACTTCTTCTTTTCCGATTTGGATTCCTTTTATTTCTTTTTCTTCTCTGATTGCTGTAGCTAAAAATTCCAAAATTGTGTGGAATAATAGTGGTGAGAGTGGGCAACCTTGTCTTGTTCCTGATCTTGGTGGAAATAGTTTCACTTTTTCACCATTGAGAACGATGTTGGCTGTAGGTTTGTCATATATGGCCTTTATTATGTTGAGGAAAGTTCCCTCTATGCCGACTTTCTGGAGGGTTTTTATCATAAATGGGTGTTTAATATTGTTGAAAGCATTTTCTGCATCTATTGAGATGACCATATGGTTTTTATCCTTCAGTTTTTTAATATGGTGTATCACATTGATTTGCATGTATTGAAGAATCCTTGCATCTCTGGGATAAACCCCACTTGATCATGGTGTATGATCCTTTTAAGGCGCTGTTGGATTCTGTTTGCTAGTATTGTGCAGTGGATTTTTGCAGCTATGTTCATCAGTGATATTGTCCTGTAGTTTTCTTTCTTTGTGACATCTTTGTCTGGTTTTGGTGTCAGGGAGATGGTGGTCTCATAGAATAAGTTTGGGAGAGTTCCTCCCTCTGCTATATTTTGGAAGAGTTTGAGAAGGATAGGTGTTAACTCTTCTCTAAATGTTTGATAGAATTTGCCTGTGAAGCCATCTGGTCCTGGGCTTTTGTTTGTTGGAAGATTTTTAATCACAGTCTCAATTTCAGTGCTTGGGATTGGTTTGTTTATAGTTTCTATTTCTTCCTGGTTCAGTCTTGGAAGGTTGTGCTTTTCTAAGAATTTGTCCATTTCTTCCAGGTTGTCCATTTTATTGGCATATAGTTGCTTGCAGTAATCTCTCATGATCCTTTGTATTTCTGCAGTATCAGTTGTTACTTCTCCTTTTTCATTTGTAATTCTATTGATTTGAGTCTTCTCCTTTTTTTTCTTGATGAGTCTGGCTAATGGTTTATCAATTTTGTTTATCTTCTCAAAGAACCAGCTTTTAGTTTTTTTGATCTTTGCTGTTGTTTCCTTCATTTCTTTTTCATTTATTTCTGATCTGATCTTTATGATTTCTTTCCTCTGCTGACTTCAGGTTTTTTTTTTCTTTCTCTAATTGCTTTAGGTGTAAGGTTAACTTGTTTATTTGAGATGTTTCTTGTTTCTTGAGGTAGGATTGTATTGCTATAAACTTGCCTCTTAGAACTGCTTTTGCTGCATCCCATAGGTTTTGGGTCTTCATGTTTTCATTGTCATTTGTTTCTAGGTACTTTTTAAATTTCCTCTTTGATTTCTTCAGTGATGTCTTGGTTATTAAGTAGTGTATTGTTTAGCGTCCATGTGTTTGTATTTTTTTACAGATTTTTTCCTGTAATTGATATCTAGTCTGATAGCATTGTGGTTGGAAAAGATACTTGATACGATTTCAATTTTCTTAAATTTACCAAGGCTTGATTTGTGACCCAAGATATGATCTATCCTGGAGAATGTTCCACGAGCACTTGAGAAAAAGTGTATTCTGTTGTTTTTGGATGGAATGTCCTATAAATATCAATTAAGTCCATCTTGTTTAATGTATCATTTAAAGCTTGTGTTTCCTTATTTATTTTCATTTTGGATGATCTGTTCATTGGTGAAAGAGGGGTGCTAAAGTCCCCTACTATGATTGTGTTACTGTCGATTTCCCCTTTCATGGCTGTTAGCATTTGCCTTATGTATTGAGGTGCTCCTATGTTGGGTGCATAAATATGTACAATTGTTATATCTTCTCCTTGGATTGATCCCTTGATCATTATGTAGTGTCCTTCTTTGTCTCCTGTAATAGTCTTTATTTTAAAGTCTTTTTTGTCTGATATGAGAATTGCTACTCTAGCTTTCTTTTGATTTCCATTTGCATGGAATATCTTATTCCATCCCCTCACTTTCCGTCTGTATGTGTCCCTAGGTCTGAAGTGGGTCTCTTGTAGACCGCATATATACCGGTCGTGTTTTTGGACCCATTCAGCCAGTCTATGTCTTTTGGTTGGAGCATTTAATCCATTTACATTTAAGGTAATTATTGATATGTATGTTCTTATTACCATTTTCTTAATTGTTTTGGGTTTGTTATTGTAGGTGTTTTCCTTCTCTTGTGTTTCCTGCCCAGAGAAGTTCCTTTAGCCTTTGTTGTAAAGCGGGTTTGGTGGTGCTGAATTCTCTTATCTTTTGCTTGTCTGTAAAGGTTTTAATTTCTCTGTCGAATCTGAAAGAGATCCTTGGTGGTTCGAGTGATCTTGGTTGTAGCTTTTCCCCTTTCATCACTTTAAATATGTCCTGCCAGTCCCTTCTGGCTTGCAGAGTTTCTGCTGAAAGATCAGCTGTTAACCTTATGGGGATTCCCTTGTATGTTATTTGTTGTTTTTCCCTTGCTGCTTTTAATATTTTTTCTTTGTATTTAATTTTTGATAGTTTGATTAATATATGTTTTGGCATGTTTCTCCTTGGGTTTATCTTGTATGGGACTCTCTGCACTTCCTGGACTTGATTAACGATTTCCTTTCCCATATTAGGGAAGTTTTCAACTATAATCTCTTCAAATATTTTCTCAGTCTCTTTCTTTTTCTCTTCTACTTCTGGGACCCCTATATTCGAATGTTGGTGCATTTAATGTGGTCCCAGAGGTGTCTCAGATTGTCCTCAATTCTTTTCATTCGTTTTTCTTTATTCTGCTCTGCAGTAGTTATTTCCACTATTTTATCTTCCAGGTCATTTATCCATTCTTCTGCCTCAGTTATTCTGCTATTGTTTCCTTCTAGAGAATTTTAAATTCCATTTATTGTGTTGTTCATCATTGTTTGTTTGCTCTTTAGTTCTTCTAGGTCCTTGTTAAACGTTTCTTGTCTATTCTCCATTCCAGTTCCAAGATTTAGGATCATCTTTACTATCATTACTCTGAATTCTTTTTCAGGTAGACTACCTATTTCCTCTACATTTGTTTGGTCTGGTGGGTTTTTACCTTGCTCCTTCATCTGCTGTGTGTTTCTGTGTCTTCTCATTTGGCTTTGGGGACTGTGTTTGGGGTCTCCTTTTTGCAGGCTGCAGATTCGTAGTTCCCATTGTTTTTGGTGTCTTCCCCCAGTGGCTAAGGTTGGTTCAGTGGGTTGTGTAGGCTTTCTGGTGGAGGGGACTGGTGCCTGTGTTCTGGTGGGTGTGTCTGGATCTTGTCTTTCTGGTGGACAGGTCTGCATCCGGTGGTGTGTTTTGGGGTGTCTGTGACCTTATTATGATTTTAGGCAGCCTCTTTCCTAATGGGTGGGCCTGCATTCCTGTCTTCCTAGTTGTATGGCATGGGATGTCCAGCACTGGATCTTGCTGGTCTCTGAGTGGAGCTGGGTCTTAGCATTGAGACAGATATCTCTGGGAGAGCTTTCACCGTTTGATATTACAAGGTGCCGGAGGTCTCTGGTAGACCAATGTCCTGAACTCGGATCTCCCACCTCAGAGGCATAGGCTTGACTCCCGGCTGGAGCACCAAGACCCTGTCAGCCACACGGCTGGGGGTGAGAGCAAGAGGTAGCTTTGGTACATCTCAAAGACCACCAATGAGATTCACTGACCATTTTCTCTCCAGAAGTGAAGAAAACAAAGTTCAGACTTTGGCTAGTCAGCCACTTTGGTTGCCAGCCTCCAAGATGGCCCTAATTATCCCCTAATTATCCCCCAGTCTTCATGTACATGTGTGGCTCCTCGCACTTGAAAAGGGTTAACTGTTTAACTAATAAGAAATTGCAGAAATGACAAAGTGCAGTTTCCAAAGTTATAAAAGACATTGCAACTTCTGCTTTGGTTTCTGCTAGATCACTCATCCTGGGGTACGCCAGCTGCCATGTCATGAGGACACTCAAGCAGCCCTAAGGAGAGATCCATGTGGCAAGGAACTGAGGCCTCTTACCTACAGCCACGTGAGTGAGTCATCTCAGAAGTCAAAAGATTTAATTTTATTTATTTTTGGTTGCGTTGGGTCTTCATTGCTGCACAGGGTTTCTCTAGTTGTGTCAAGCGGGGGTTACTCATCGTTGTGGTGCACGGGCTTCTCCTTGCAGTGGTTTCTCTTCTTGTGGAGTATGGGCTCTAGGTGCATGGGCTTCAGTAGTTGTGTCATGCAGGCTCAATAGTTGTTGCTTGCAGGCTCTAGAGCACAGGCTCAGTAGTTGTGGCACACGGGCTTAGTTGCTGTGCGGCATGTGGGATCTTCCCAGACCAGGGATTGAACCCCTGTTCCCTGCATTGGCAGGCAAATTCTTACCCACTGTGCCACCAGGGAAATCCAGTGTGCTCTTTTTTAAACCTAGTCTGTTTTCATTATTTTCTATCTTAACGATTCTGTATTAAAGAAAAAAAAATACTCCTTTCTACTCCTCCTCTTTGAGGATTATATATGAAGAAGTATGTCTTATTTATTAATCTCAAATTTTCACCTTACTTTTAAGAAGTTATCACAATGTCAAGTATTTAATACCTTTCACTTCTACCTTGAAAAGCATGGATATTAAAGTGCTAATATAATTACCTTCCCTAGTCTATCTTTTTAACTTTTTGTTATGTATAAAAAACAACTAAAAACATGCATGGTTTGTAAGGAAATGACAAATTTCAGAAAATTCAGCATCTGAATACACTCTATACATAGCTTCTAGATAAAGACACAGAAAATTGCCAGATACTCAGAGGCCCCCTGGTCCCATTCTAGTGACTCCCCTTAAGGTTTAATATTGTTCTGGTATCTAACAAAAAGATCACTTTACCTGTATTTTGTATTTTATATAAATGTTATGGCACAGTAAAATCACTTTTGGATTGGGCTTTTTTATTTTATGTTGTTTGTGAATATGCCTATATGGTTGCCTGTTGTGATCATGCATTGCCACTGTTGCATAGGATTCCATAGTGTAAATATTTAACTATTAATTAATTTATTCCAATGTGTATTACAATATGAGTGATTTTCAGTTTGTGTCTATTGAGAACAACACTGGTATATAAATTCTAGAACTTGAGCTTTGGTGGTGTGTGTATAAATTATTGTTCAGTATACATGTAGTAGTAAAATTTTCGAGTCATAGCTTTTATGTGTTTATCTTTTTAGATATTTCTAAATATTTTCAAAACATTTGTATGATTTTTCATCCTCAGCAGCAGTGAATGAGATTCAAGGATTATACACATTATTGTCAAACTTGATAATACTTGTCATTTTCATTTGAACTTTCTGGTTGGTGAGTGATAATTCCAGGTATCACGTTTTTGCATTTAATTGACTACTAAGAAGCCAAGCATCTTTTGATATGTTTACTTAACATTCTGTACTCTCTTTTTTGAAATATCTTTTGGTATATTTTCCCCATTTTGCTATTCCATTATCTTCTTATTGAAGACTTCCTTTTTTTTTTAACATCTGAAGACTTCTTATTTAAGAGTTTTTAATATATGCTTGATATGAGTTCTTCTCTCTCTCTGTCTCTCCTTCTCTTTCTTTAGATGAATGTCAGTTTTTAATGTTAATAACATCTAATTTGTTATTTTCCTCTTTATTTATTTATTTTAGTCTTATTTCTATTTATTTATGTAGTCTTCTTATCTGTAGCAGAACACATTATTTATTCTAAATATTCTAAATATGTTTTCGTTTCTTTAATAAATCTAATTATTAAGCTTTAAAATTAAGTTAACTTTCTAAACTAAATATGTTGTATCATAGTGAGTATTAATTTTTCTATGACAGCTGAAAGGTTACATTTATTCAGAAAATGTTGTATTCAGCTTTCTTCTCATTTGCTCCTACTTCTCATTGATTCACAGTGGTAAACATCACTTCATCCTTGGATCTGACTTTTCTCTGATTTCTCATGGTCATTCTCACTAATTCGTCTTGCCTCCTGAAATCTTTAGCAATCCCATTATTCCACAGAAGCAAAAACCTTCCTTGGGCCTTTTTCCTCAGAAGATTGATTATTCCCACATTTTAAATGGGAGATTGCAATAAGTTAGGAGAAAATGCCACAAGGGTCTCTCATTTTTTTTTTCACATCTTGTATCAGCCTCTGCTTGCACTCTCTGTTCAAAGATTTTTGTACAACACACTGATGGAAGATGCCAGTTGTTTCTCTCCTTGGGGAAAAGACAGATTAATTACCTGACAAATAAAATAAAGAGAGTGTCTTGCTCTGTTCAAATGTTGGACAGGATTGCTTGCATCCTAATTTAAATGTTTCAGGTGACTGAAGCTTAAGATTCCTAAGCTTTAACCCATACTTGCACCATGCACAGCACCCAACAGGAGTGCTTTACATAACCCCATGAGACACTTGTGTGCAAGTGGAACAGATAAAAATATAAAACTATTGCTGTCTTTTTGTGTCATAAAACTGATTTTTTGTCTCATTTAAAATATTTTTTTCTAAAATCCAAAAACGTGTCAGGCTAAGATATTGTTATTTCAAATATGGTAAAATCGAAGACCCTTCAAATTTCTTTCCAGTTTTGTTGATGATGGAATGCCGTCAGAGATATGACTTCATTAACACAATAGGTAAGATTCCTTCATAGACCTGATTGGGGAATATGAAAATAATCCCCAGAAAAATCTGGACATTTTCTAGTTCACAAATATTGGTTAAGATGGTAGAAAGGGCCCTTCATTGTCCTATATGTTAATGCAGATCAATTGTGAGAGGTGGGGATAAAACAAGCAGCCTAAATATCCTTTATGTTTGTTGTACTACTAGTAGAAAGAGGAAGGGTCAACATGTCACCATGGTTGATATAGCAAATAAGCTGCTTGAAACTACACAGAAATGTACCTGCTTGTATTTTCTGTGCAGTTACCCTCTCTTTTGGTGTGCCCTGATACCTCCCTCAACTTATGCACCAACTCCAGCAGCATTAAGCAGAAATCCAAAGAAATCTATTCTTTGGAATTATGAGGAAGGGAAGAGTCGAAAATTTTATAACATGCTCTATACAAGGATACACGTCACCATCCTTATCTATGTCATGCCATGCATGGAGGGTCAGTAGGTTCAGGGGCTTCTGGAAGCACCAAGTTCTGTGGGGTTAATCACAGCTGCATTCATGGGCAGTAAAAGAGAAGGGCCTTATCTTGGTCACTTTCTCAATGCTAGTAGCTACAAAAAGAAGAGGACAGCAGACATCTTAGGGAGAAGAGCCAACATTAAATGAAATGTCCTAATTACTCTAGGCAACCTCTCATGATAGCCTCCCATAGCTCCTCAAATCCCTACATACTTGCACAAGGGATAGTGTAATATTACTGGAGTGTCTGACTGCAGATTAACATTATTTTTGTTGAAAAAAATAAAAATAGGTTCAAGTGATAGGGTTTGAAAAGGGTTCACAGTGAGAGGGAAACTGTTGTAACAATGTGGACAGGACCCTTTGGATGGATTCATCATTTTTTTTTTTTTTGGCTGCTTCAGAATCTGTAGTAGAGATTGGTGTGTTCCATGATGGATTCCCGCTTCTTATAAGTTTTAGATGGAATACCCCATTAGGAAGAAGTGCACGTAAGGAAGATTAGTGAGTCAAACTCCTCTGCCCTCTGTCAGCAGTGGGTGCAAAGGCATTTAGACCAAGTGCTTTCATCCTTCGATGTGCAAAGTTTTCACTATATGAATGATGTTTTGTTTGTTTGCAGGTCAGGAGCCTTGGTCTCAATATCCCTGTTTAAAAAGTGTTATCATGTGTCTGCCAGAAAGAATTGCTGATGATACTGGAAAAAATTGAGAGTTATCCTTAACAGTTAAGGGTTTTGTAGCAACATGGATGGACCTAGAGATTGTTATACAAAGTGAAGAAAGTCAGACACAGAAAGACAGATATCATATGATATTGCTTATATGAGGAATCTAAAAAAGAAATAAAAGGTACAAATGAAGTTATTTACACAACAGAAATAGAGTCATGGATATAGAAAACAAACTTATGGTTACCAGGGGATAAGTGGGGAAGGGATAAATTGGGAGATTGTGACTGACATATACACACTACTATATATAAAATAGATAAGTATTGATAAAGACCTGCTTTATAGCACAGGGAACTCTACTCAGTGGTCTGTACTGGCGTATATGGAAAAAGAATCTTAAAAAAAAAACAAGGGTTTTGGGATTATATAATAAATGTAAATGTGCAAACCTTTAACATGAAAGAAAAATCAGTTAACTCTGTTGTCCCTGTTATGGTGTAAATATTTTGTACCTCTAATTTTAAAATTTTGAAACCCAGCTCCCATATTGATGGTATTAGGAGGTGGGGCTTTTGGGAGGTGATTAGGTCATGAGGCCAGAGACCTCAAACATGGGATTAGTGACCTAATAAATGTAGCACACAGAAGATCTTATGCCCATTCTATGATTTCATTGCTGAGCGAGAAGACCCACATTATGAACCAGAAATTGGTCCCTCTCCAGACACTAAGTCAGCTGGCAACTTGTTCTCTCTTTTTTTTTTAATTAATTAGATAATTAATTAATTTTTTGGCTGTGTTGGGTCTTTGTTGCGGTGCACGGGCTTCTCATTGGGTGGCTTCTCTTGTTGCAGAGCACGGGCTCTAGGCGTGCGGGTTTCAGTAGTTGTGGCTCATGGGCTCAGTAGTTGTGGCCTGTGGGCTCTAGAGCACAGGCTCAGTATTTGTGGTGCACAGGCTTAGTTGTTCCATGGCACGTGGGATCTTCCCGGACCAGGGCGCGAACCCTTGTCCCCGTTATTGGTAGGCAGATTCTTAACCACTGCACCACCAGGGAAGCCCCTGGTAACTTGTTCTTGAACTTTTCAGCCTCAGCAATTATGAGAAAACAAAAATATTCTGTTGTTTATAAAATACCAAGTCTCTCGTATTTTGTTTTAGCAGTCAAAGAGCTGGCTGAGGAGAAATATCTGTGAGCTTGAAGACATATCAAGAGAAACCTTTAAATCTCAAAAGAAAAGAGAAAATGGGCAGGAAAGAAATCAACAGAACAAAGTAATCAATAATTGTGGAACAATGAAAAATGCTGTGACCTATACATAGCGGGTATAGCACGAGAATAAAGATAACAAAGAACAGAAAATATTTTTAAAAAATGACTGAGAATCTCCCCAAATGAATATCTGTCACTAAATCCACAACATCCAAACTTAGAGGAACATATGAATAGTAAAGAAAACTGACCAATATCTCTCAGGAACATCAATGCAAAAATCCTCAACAAAATATTACCAAATCGAATCCAACAATATTTTGAGAGAATTTTATATCATGAATGAGAGGGAATAATCCCAGTTATGCAAGGCTGGTTCAACATTCTAAAATCAAATAATTATATCCATCATATCAACACCCTAAAGACAATCATTAGCATAGCAATAGATTCAGAAGACCTTTGAAAAAATCTAACACCCATTCTTCATAAAAACTCTCAGTTAAAGAAATAGACTGGAGCTTTCTCAAGTTGATAACAAAGATGTACAGGAAACTTTTATCTTACATCATCATTAATGGTCAAAAACATGAAGCTTTTCCACTAAGTTCAGGTAAAAACAAGGATGTCCCCTTTCATGACTCCTTTTCCATATTTTACTCCAAGTCCTTGCTAATGCAACAAGGCACAAAAATAAATAAAACAAATACAGATTGGGTAGAAAAAAATGAAAGCAACCTAAATAAAATGTGGACCAATATACTTTATGCACACCTCACCAAAGAAAATAGACACTATGCATATAAGTATACAGAAGAATAATCCAGATTACATGCTGCCATGAAAAAGCAAATTAAAAATACAATTACATACCACTATGTAACACTTAGAATGGCTAAAATGTGAACAATGACAAGAACAAACTCTGTAGGAGATGTGGAACAATAGGAAATGTCATTTGTTATTGGTGGAAATGAAAAATAATACAACTACTTTGGTAGTCTGATTGACACTTGCTATAATATTGAACATTCCCTTACTGTACAATCTGGCAAGTGTTTTCATGGATATTTACTGAAAGTAGTTTAAAACATACTTCCAGACGAAAACCTGCATATGGATATTTATAGCACCTAATTCAATATTGCCAAAATGTGAATGAAACTAAGGTGTCCTCCAATAGGTGAATGAAATGATATAGTATTAATATATTCTGGGAATGGGATAATATTGAGCACTAAAAAAGTAAGCTATCAAGCCATAAAAATAGATGGGAATTCTTTTTTTTCTTTTGAAATATAAGTGATTTTCTTTATTTTGTAATTTAAATTTTATTGGAGTATAGTTGATTTACAATGTTGTGTTCATTTCAGCTGCACAGCAAGTGATTCAGTTACACACATGCATATATTCATTCTTTTTCAGATTCTTTTCTGATAAAGGTATTCCCAGAATATTGAGTAGAGTTCCCTGTGCTATACAGTAGGTCCTTGTTGCTTATCTATGTTATATATAGTAGTATTCGTATGTTTACCTCAAGTTCCTGATTTATCCCTACCCCCCACCTTTCCCCTTTGGTAACCTTAAGTTTGTTTTCCAAGTCTGTGAGTCTGCCTCTGTTTTGTAAGTTAGTTCATTTGTATCAATTTTTAGCTTCCACCTAGAAGTGATATCATACAATATTTGTCTTACTCTGTCTGACTTACTTCACTTAGTACAATCATCTCTAGGTCCATCCATGTTACTGCAATTGGCATTATTTTCTTCTATTTTATGGCTGAGTCATATTCCATTATATATATGTATCACATATTCTTTACCTATATTCATATGTTGATGGACATTTTGGTTGCTTCCATGTCTTTGCTATTGTAAAGACTGTTGCAGTGAACATTGGGGAAGATGTGTCTTTTCGATTTATGCTTTCCTCCAGATATGCGCACAGGAGTGAACTTGCTGGATCATCTGGTAGCTCTATTTTATTTTATTTTATTTCATTTCATTTCAATTTCAATTTTTTTGGAGTATAGTAGATTTACAATGTTGTGTTACTTTCTGCTGCACAGCAGAGTGAAGCAGTTATACATATATCCAATCCTTTTTGGATTCCTTTCCCATACAGGTCATTACAGAGTATTGAGTAGAGTTCCCTGTGCTATACAGTAAGCCCTCATTTGTTATCTCTTTTATATATAGTGGTGTGTATATGTCAATTCCAATTTCCAATTTATCCCTCCCACCTCCCCTTACTCTGGTAACCTCCATTCTGTGCTCCATAGTGGCTGTTACCAATTGGCGTTGCCACCGATAGCATAGTATTGGTGGCGCAGTGGTTAAGAATCTGCCTGCCAGTTCAGGGGACACAGGTTCGAGCCCTGGTCCAGGAAGATCTCACATGCCACAGAGCAAGTAAGCCTGTGCACCACAACTACTGAGTCTGTGATCTAGAGCCCACGAGCCACAACTACTGAAGCCTGTGTACCTAGAGCCTGTGCTCCACAACAAGAGAAGCCACCGCAAAGAGAAGGCTTCGTACCACAACGATGAGTAGCCCCCGCTTGCTGCAGCTAGAGAAAAGCCACGTGCAGCAATGAAGACCCAACGCAGATTAAAAATAATAATAATAAGTAGTAGGTTTCTCTTTTTCTCACACCATCTGAAGCATTTCGTGTTTGTAGACATTGTGATGATGGCTATTCTGAGTGGTTCCAGGTGATACTTCTTTGTACATCTGATTTGCATTTGTCTAACATAAAGCAATGGTGAGCATCTTCATATGTGCTTTTTTTTTTTGAACAGTGTGAGTAAAATTTACCCCTTGAAAAAGGGTTATTGAAAGGTTGCCTTGTTTTGAAGTCTATTTCGTTTACCTACCCCAAGACATTTTTTGAGGGCTGTTGTCATTTACAGCTCCCCAGGCATTGTGAATATGAAGTGCCTATAAGGTCCAGTTTTTAGAGTTGTTGTTATGGGAAACAGAAGGCGGCAGGATTTCTACTGCCCCTGTCTGGTTACTGACACAACCTTAGATGTAGGGCAAGTCCTGTTCATGTGTTTTAAATTAGAGTGGAATGTGCCTGACCAAACATGTAAGGGCTTCTGTCCCATTCCTTCTTCCCCCTTACCCTTCATCCCCCGAACAAATACAAACCCCTGCAAAATCACCTGTTGAGGGTGCTGTCTTGCAGAGTGGGATGACCCTAATGAAGAAGTCTGGAGGTCGGAACCCAAACACCAGGATATGTTGAGAGCAGGTGATTTTCCAAATGTCTTCCGGCCCAGAGAGTCCAGCATCCTTTGGGTGTCAGAGGGTTGGTTTAGTAGTATGAGGGCACACTTAGATCTGGAGATTGTGATCCCATGCAGAGGGGACCAGGTATTACAGGTTCAAGGGGGGTGAATTAGCTGGCATATACTCCCGAGGTCCTCAGGCCCACAACCGTCCAGCCTTGGGACCAAATTGGGTCTGTGTCCAGGGATGTGACACTAGCACGTTCACTGCGACTAAACAAATTTAGTGATCATTTTTCTTTTCTGTAATTTAATTTTAAATTTATAATGGAGTATAGTTGATTTACCATGTTGTGTTCGTTTTTGATATACACCAACATGATTCATTTATACAGAGATGACTATATATTCTTTTTAGAATTATTTTCCCATTGAGGTTACTAAAGGGTGTTGAGAAGAGTTCCAAGTGCTCTACAGCAGGTCCATGCTGATTACAAGTTTTCTCTCTGTAAATATGTATATACTAACTCCAACCTCATGATTTATGCCTCCAACACACCTTTCCAGTTTGGTAACCATAAGTTTGTGTTCTAAGTCTGGGACTCTGTTTCTGTGTTGTAGGATAGTACCTTTGTATCAATTTTTAGATTCCACCAATAAGTAATATCATATGATAGTTATCATTGTCTGATTTATTACACTTAGTATGAATGTATAAAGGTCCTTCCAAGTGGCTGCAAATGGCCTTATTTCATTCATTTCATGGCTGAGTAATATTCCCTGGTACATATGCACCATAATTTCTTTATCCAGTTTTCCTTCCAAGGACTTTTAGGTAGCTTCCAAGTAGAGGCTCTTGTAAACAGGGCTGCATAAAGGTTGGAGTGCCTGGGTTCTGTCAGTGTATGTTTTTTCCAAGATACAGGCCCAGGAGTGGAAGCGCCATATGCTCTGAAGCTCTGTTTTTTAGATTTTTAAGGAATCACCATCCACTTCTCCAGAGTGACTGTTAGCAATTTACATTCCCACCATCAGCTTGTCAGGGTTCCCTTTTCTCCACGCCCTGTCCTGCATTTCAGGTTTTACACTTTGTGAGGTTGGCCATTCTGACTGGTGCGAAGTGATACCTCTTTGTAGTACTGATTTGCATTGCCTGCTTGTTTTGTTGGCCAAAAAGCGAGTAAGGGTTTTTCCTGAATATATTAAGGAATAACGCATACGACCTTTTTGGCCAACTGCATCATTGGCGATGTTCAGCAGCTTTGCATGTGCTTTCATGGCGAGTGCAAACGACCTCTTGAAATCCCTTTCCTGCAATTCTGCCTTGCTTACAAGTCCTTTAGGAATACTTGGCTGAAAAAATGACTCCATTAGAGGTGTCAATTACAACCCTGCATGTCTGTGAATTGCAGTGCCCCTGAGCACCGGTTTTCACCTTGTTGTTTAGGGAAGCAGCCACAAAGGGGCAGGATTTCTACAGACCCATTCTGGTTACTGGGGCACCTGAAGGATAGGGAAATTCTTCTTCCAGATTGGGAAACTAGAGTGGCATATGCCTGTCCAAACATCTAGGGCTTGTGTCTCATTCCATCCCCCCATTCCCCTTCTTCACCCGGAAAATTCCAAGCTGTGCAAAACTGGCTGTTGAATGTGCTGCCTTCCCAAAGTGGGGAGACTCTAAGGAAAGGCGTTGGAGGGGGGACCCAAATACCAGAAGACGTGGAGATGAGGTGACTTTTCCAAACTCTTCCCGATCAGAAGGTGTACCATCCTCTGGATGTGCCATGCATGCTTTAGCTGTAGGAAGGGTCCCCTGCACCTGGAGATATGGGACCCATGGAATGGGGGCCAGGCAGTATTACTCTAAAAGGGCTGCATTTGCTGTCCCATGCTCACCAAGCCTCTCAGACCGAAGAGTGTAGAGCCTTAGGTCCCATCCAGCTGTGTATCTAGATGTGGTCAGTCCAGGTTGCATCACAGCCCCTGAACAAATTTTGTAAGAATTTCTCTCTCTCTCACTGTCTTTTTTTATGTTCTTGTTATTTAATTTTATAATGGGGTATAGCTGATTTTCAATACTGTGTTTCTTGCTGCTCTACATCTATTCAGTTGACTCACTTAAAGAGAGACATCAATAAATTCTTTTACAGATTCTTACCAGTCTTATATATTCTTTTCCAGTGACAACAGTATGCTGAGTCCAGCTCTTTGAGCTATACAGTAGGTCCTGTCGAATACCTATTTTGTTTATGGAACTGTATGTATGCTAATTTCAACCTACTGGTTTATGCATCACCCCACCCCACCTTTCTCCTTTAGCAGCCATAAGTATGTTTTCTAAATGTGTGACTCTGTTTCTGTTTTGTAATTGAGTTCAAGTGTAGCGATTTTTGCATTCCCTCTATAAGTGATATGTTAGGATAAGTGTCTTTTTCTGTGTGACTTATTTCACTTAGAATCATCGTACCTAAATCCACTCATCCTGCTGCTACTAGCCTTATGACATTGATTTCATGGCTGAGTGATATTCCATTGTGCCTAAGTACCACAACTTCTTTATCCATTTTTCTCTTTCCTGGGATATTGAAGGTGTACCGAAGTGGAGGTTCTTGGAAACAGAGCAGCCCTAAACTTTGGGGTGCCTGTGTCTTGTTGATTTTTAGTTTTCCCAATTTATATGCCCATGCCTGGAAGTGCCCTATGCTCTCTAAGCTGTGTTTATTACATGTTTCAGGACACACCGTCCACTTCTCCAGAGTGGCTGTTGGCAATTTACATCCCGCCCATCAGCGTAGCAAGGCTCCCATGTCTCCATGGCCTGTCCTGCATTGCTGGTTTTTACACTTTTTTCAGCATGGCCCTTTTGACCGATGGGAAGCGAGACTTCTTTGGAGCGCTGATTTGCCTTTCCGGCTTGCTTGGTTGGCCAAAAAGGGCGTATGCGTTTTTTCCTGAATATATTCAGGAAAAAACGCATACGCCCTTTTTGGCCAAGGGCATCATTGTCAACGCTTTGCCGCTTTTCATGTGCTTTAAAGGCGAGTCGAATCTACCTCCTGAAATCTGTTTCCTGCAATTCTGCCTTGCTTTCAAATCCTCTTCATTGCCTTCCCTCACTATATTTGAGGACGAGAGTTATCATTTATAACTCTGCACGTTTGTGAATTGCAGTGCCCCTGAGCTCCATTTTTCAACTCGCTTTTTTGGGAGCTGGCCGCAAAAGCGCAGGATTGCTTCAGGCCCTATTCTGGTTCCGGGGGGCAGGCTGAGCCTGTGGTTCATTCTTCTTCCTGATGGGAAAATAGAGTGACCTGTGCCTGTCCCAACACCTAGAGCTAGTCTCTCATTGGTTCCCCCTCTTCCCGTTCATCCTCAGGACAAATTGCAACCTGTACGAAACAGGAGGTTAACGGTGCTGATTCTCCAAGTAGGGAGATTGTTAGTAAAGCGGCTGGAATGGCGAACCCGAGCACAAGGAGAGGAGAAATGAGGTGCGTTTTAGAAACCTTTCCCGATCACACGGTGTACCATCTTCTGGGTTTCCCATGCATGTTTTCCATGTAGGAAGATGCCCTTGAACCTGGAGATTTGGGACCCATGGGATGGGTACCACGCGGTATGACTTTAAAGGGTCTGCATTTGCTCACCCAACCTCACCAATCCTCTCAGCCCCAAGAGTGTCCAGCCTTATGTCTCATCCAGCTGTGGGTCTAGATATGGTCAATCCAGGTTGCATCAGAGCCCCTGAACGGATTTTGTAAGAATTTCTCTCTCTTCCACTGTCTTTGTTTTATGGGTTTTTTTTAAAGTAATTAATTTTTATAATGGGGTTTAGCTGCTTTTCCCTGCTGTGTTTATGCCGCTTTACACCCTCTTGATTCACTTCCAGAGAGATATCAATACATAGGTTTTAAGACTCTTACTAGTCAGATATATTCTTGGGCGGTGAATAGGGGGTGTTGAGTCCAGTTCAGTGAGCAGGGAGTAGGTCTTGTCTGTTACATATTTGGCTTCTGGAACGGTATCTGAGCTAATTTCAAACCCTTGTTTTATGCATCACCCCACCTCACCTTTCCCGTTAAGCAGCCATAGTGTGTTTTCTAAATGTGTGACTCTGTTCTGTTTTGTAATTCAGTTCAAGTGTAGCGATTTTTACATTCCCTCTATAAGTGATACCTTAGGATAAGTGTCTTTTTCTGTGTGACTTATTTCACTTAGAGTCATCGTACCTAAATCCACTCATCATGCTGCTACTAGCCTTATGACATTGATTTCATGGCTGAGTGATATTCCATTGTGCCTAAGTACCACAACTTCTTTATCCATTTTTCTCTTTCCTGGGATATTGAAGGGGTACCGAAGTGGAGGTTCTTGGAAACAGAGCAGCCCTAAACTTTGGGGTGCCTGTGTCTTGTTGATTTTTAGTTTTCCCAATTTATACGCCCATGCGTGGAAGTGCCCTATGCTCTCTAAGCTGTGTTTATTACATGTTTCAGGACACACCGTCCACTTCTCCAGAGTGGCTGTTGGCAATTTACATCCCGCCCATCAGCGTAGCAAGGCTCCCATGTCTCCATGGCCCGTCCTGCATTGCTGGTTTTTACACTTTTTTCAGCATGGCCCTTTTGACCGATGGGAAGCGAGACTTCTTTGTAGCGCTGATTTGCCTTTCCGGCTTGCTTGGTTGGCCAAAAAGGGCGCATGCGTTTTTTCCTGAATATATTCAGGAAAAAACGCATGCGCCCTATTTTGCCAACTGCATCATTGTCGAAGTTCTGCCACTTTCCATGTGATTTAAAGGCGAATCAATCTACCTCTTGAAAACTGTTTCCTGAAATTCTGCCTTGCTTTCAGATCCTCTTTGTTGCCTTCCCTCAATATATTTTTGGACGAGAGTTATCATTTATAACTCTGCAGGTTTGTGAATTGCAATGCCCCTGAGCTCCATTTTTCAACTCGCTTTTTTGGGAGCTGGCTTCAAAACCGTAGGATTGCTTGAGGCCCTATTCTGGTTCTGGGGGGCAGGCTGAGCCTGTGGTTAATTCTTCTTCCTGATGGGAAATTAGAGTGACCTGTGCCTGTCTCAACACCTAGAGTTAGTCTCTCATTGGTTCCCCCTCTTCCCGTTCATCCTCAGGACAAATTGCAAACTGTACGAAACAGGAGGTTAAAGGTGCTGAGTCTCCAATGGGGAGATTGGTAGTAAAGCGGCTGGACGAACCCGAGCACAAGGAGACGAGAAATGGGGTGTGTTTTAGTAACCTTTCCCGATCACACGGGTACCATCCTCTGGGTTTCCCATGCATGTTTTCGCTGTAGGAAGATGCCCTTGTACCTGGAGATTTGAGACCCATGGGGTGTGTTCCCCGCAGTGTTACTTTAAAGTATCTGCGTTTGCTCACCCAACCTCACCAATCCTCTCAGCCCCAGGAGTGTCCATCCTTTTGTCTCATCCAGCTGTGGGTGTAAATGTGGTCAATGTAGGTTGCATCACATCCCCTGAACGAATTTTGTAACATTTTCTTTCTGTGTCTTTTTTTGGTTTTTTTTTTAAATTTATTTTTATCATGTGGTAAAGGTGATTTTCAATGCTGTCTTTCTTCCTGCTGCACATCCACTTGTTTCACTTACAGAGAGACATCCGTAAATTCTTTTAAGATTCTTACCCTTCGTATATATTCTTTTCTGGTGACTAGAGTGTGCTGAGTCCACCTCTTGAGCTGTAGAGTAGATTTTGTCGAATACGTATTTGGTTTTTGGAACGGTATCTGTGTTAATTTCAACCTTCTGGTTTATGTCTCACCCCACCCCACCTTTCCACTTTATCAGCCATAAGTGTGCTTTGTAAATATGTGACCCTGTTTCTGTTTTGTAATTTAGTTCATGTGTAACTATTTTTATATTCCACCTATAAATAGTATCTTGTGCTAAGTGTCTTTTTGTGTCTGACTTTTGTCACTTAGAATGATCTTATCTAAGTCCACTCGAGTTGCTGCAACTGGCCTTATTTCATTGATTTCATGGCTGAGTACTATTCTATTGTACATAAGTACCATATCGTCTTTATCCATTTTTTCCTTCCAAGAACATTTATATTGTTTCCAAGTCAAGGATCCTGTGAAAGTGCTGCAGTAATAGTTGAAGTTCCTGTGTCCTGTTGATTTATGGTTATCCCGAAATATATCCCCAGGAGTGGTAGTGCCATATGCTCTGTAACTCTATTGTTTTTTAATTAATTAAGTAATTAAGTTTGCCTGTGTTGGGTCTTCGTTATTTCGTGTGGGGTTTCTCTAGTTGCAGGAAGTTGGGGCTACTCTTCGTTGAAGTGCACGGGCTTCTCATTGCCGTGGCTTTTCTTCTTGCGGAGCACTGGCTTTAGACGCCAGGCTTCAGTAGTTGTGGCTCACAGGCTCTAGAGCACAGGCTTAGTAGTTGTGGTGCGTTGGCTTAGTTGCTCCGTGGCATGTGTTATCTTTCTGGACTAGGGCTCGACCCCGTGTCCTCTGCCTTGGCAGTTGGATTCTTAAGGTCTACGCCACCAGGAAGTCCCTGTAGCTCTATTTTTTAGGAAACATCATACTCTTCTCCAGCGTGGCTGTTAGCAATTGACATTCCCACCGTCAGCGTAGCAGGGTTCCATTTTCTCCACATCCTCTCCTCCATTTGTTGTTTTTACACTTTGTGAGGTTGGCCATTCTGACTGGGGCAAAGTGCTACATCTTTGTCGTGTTGATTTGTGTTTTCCGCATGTTTGCTTGGCCACAAAGGTCGTATGGGTTTCAACCTGTACACCCTTTTTGGCCAACTGAATCATAGGCAATATTGAGCAGCTTTCATGTGCTTTAACGGCAAGTCCAATCTACCTCTTGCAATCCGGTTCCTGCAATTCTGCCTTGTTTTCAAGTTCTTTTCAGTTACTTACCCCAAGACATTTTTCTACAATAGTTGTCACTTACAACTTTGCAGGCGTTGTGGATTGCAGTGCCCCTGAGCAAGTGTCTTCAACTTGTTTCTGAAACCGTCCACAAAGTGGCAGGATTGCTTCAAGCCCCATTCTGGTTACAGGGGCAGCCTGAGCCTTTAGGAAATTCCTCTTCCTGATTGGAAATTAGAGTGTCATGTGCTGTCCAAATACATAGAGCTTATTTCTCATTCCTTCCCCCCTTTTCCCTTTCATCCTCCCAACGAATTCCAAGCCTTGCACGACCAGCTGTTGAGTGTGCTGACTTCCCCAGGTGGGGAGACTCTAAGGAAAGAGGCTGGAGCAGGGAACCCTCCCCCAGGACATGTGGAGATAAGGTGACTTTTCCAAACTCTTCCCGCCCATATGGCCCCCCATCCTCTGGGGTTCTGTCCGGACACCCCGTGGTTTCCAGCAGTGCGGGGCTCTGGCGCCGCCCTGCAGGGAGCAGCCCTGCTACCCGCGCCTACAGCGCCGCCTGCTGGTCTCTTCGTCCTTCCATCAGGCACAGTCTTCACCTTCCCCGCTGCCTCGGATGCTCTATCTCCTCACTGTCCTGTGATCAGCCCCTCCTCCCCACCACCATCACCCCCAACTCCACACCCCTCCTCCAGCCTCAGGGATGACCCAGGACTGGGCTCCCCGCCTGCCCACCCTTGGTCTGTGGCCTCAGTCCACCTGTGCAGACAGGTGAGGGTTCCCTCCAGAGGCTCCCAAACACTTCAGCCCTACATCCTCCCCGGGGTCGGCCCACATTCTGTCGTGATGTTCCACCCTCACCAAGCCCCTGACTACATGGCAAGGGCAGGCATCAGGCCTGCTGCGTGCACTGCTGTGCATCCTGCTGTATACACAGGCATGACCCTGCCCCAGGGTGCAGGAAAGGCAGCTCTACCTCGGGATGTGGGGAGATGGACTGACCACAGGGCGAACGTCAGCTCTCAGCTCACCAGGCAAGGGCAGCCGGGTTCTCACTCCTTGGACCCTTTCTCACCCAGCCTGACCATGACCCGGCTTTGTTCCCACCCGCGTTGTCCCTCCATTGGCCTCGCTCTTGGGAGCAGAGCAGGACAGTGTGGTCAGCGGTCACAGGCTGAGACACACAGACACTGGCTGACCCGCGTGCACCCATGCTGACCACACGGAACAGGCACTGCACCAGGGCCTGTGTGGTGTGGGTTCACCAGCCCACAGAGAGGCCGGGCCACTATCCTGGCTCTAGGAGGTCACCTTGAGTCTGACGGGAGTGTCCATGCTCTGTGGGCCTCGCTCCAGGCTGGTCTGTGCTGATGGCATGATACACGGTGGGGCTTCCTGAGTTGCCCCCGGGGGCTGGAGGCCAAGGTCAGGCACATGGTGGTCCCCACATTGACGTGACAGACCCCAATAAACCCTGCACTTCAGGACTCAGGTGGGCTTCCCTGGGCTGCCACAGCCGAGGAAGCTGGACCCTGCTCATTCCCCCATCCTTGCTGATTTTAACTTGCATCCTTCAGCATAATAAACCCTGAGTATAACATCTTCAGGGAATTCTGGGAGCCTCCAAGAAAAAAGAAGCTGGGGAGGGGGTCTCTGGGTCCCCGACTCTGCAGGTGGGGTCAGAAGTCGGTGGGGAGGATCTTGAGGCCCTGGAATCTGAAGGGCCCCTCAACCAGGGGAGGGTAGGAGACCCCGGATGGAAGTTAAACTGAGTCCAAGGCCCTCCTGGGTAGGAGGCATCCTAGCCCCGGGGATCCTGAAGAGGCCGGCTCCCTCCTCCCCTCCGCCTCCAGGCCTGGTCCCTGCTCTTGAGAAATTCCCTAGGGTGGAGTCCTGGTGCTGGAGGTGCCCCGATGCTGTGGCCTCCTGAGCCTCCAGTGAGGATAATGGGATTGGGGGAAGACTTGTTCACAGAAAGGGAGCTTCTGCCGAAACAAAGCCTGGGTCTGCTGCCCCCGACCCCAGGTGCACTGGGGCAGGAATGTGAGAGAGAGGCTCCTTCCCCTCTCAAGACACCCAGGACACATGGGCCCTGGTCACTGGACTCCCACACAATATTAAAATCTCCCACGTAGGCCTGATGGATGAGAGACACTATTTAAAGACTATTAATGGGGCCAGGGGGCCCAGAGGGTGAAGCTGGGTGTGGGGAGAGTTGGAAAATCACCCAAGGACACGCTCTCCCTGCAGCGACCCCCCAGGTGAGCTCAGGTGGAGGTGGACCCATCAAGTCAGAGCCCACATCCTGGGTCTTTGGGGGACAAATAGCCAAGCACCCCCAGTCCTTGCCTTCACCTGTTGCAGTTAGGGCCTGCCCTGTCTTCTTCATGGTCGAATTCTCACCCCTCCCAGAAGCCCTCTTGGGGGTTAATGCGATGGGGGTGTCCATGGCAGGACTGGAGGGTCTGTGGTGGGCTGGAGGCCACGTGGCAGACAGGAGGACTCCCACCCATCCTGCCGGTCCCCACCTCCTGGTCATAGGCCCACACAGAGTCCACCAGGCTGTGGATGTGGTAGAAGGTGCAGAGGTCCGGGGACCAGTCCAGCCCGTGCAGGTGTCTGACCACCGAGCGGTCAGTGTGGAGTGTTCGCAGGGAGCCCTGGCCGTGCTCACACTCTCCCGGGAAGGACACATCAGCGTGGTCCCTGGAATGACCGGGAGGTCAGCTGGAAGCGCCCCCCACCCAACCTCACTGTTACCACAAGAAACAAGAGGCAACTCCGTGCAGAAAGACAGAACATCACCAGCCTGATGCTGTCCTGAGGAAGGTCGGCTGGCATCTGGGAACTGGGTGCTATAGTGGGTTGAATGGGGGCCCCCCAGAAGTTATGTCCACGTCATGCCCCCCAGAATCTGAGAATGGAACCTTATTTGGAAGTAGGGTCTTTTCAGGTATAATTAGCTATGGATCTGAAGGTGAGGTCATCCTGGATCAGGGTGGCCCTAAATCAGTGACAGTGTCCTTCTAAGAGACAAGCGGAGAGACACAGACACACAGGAGATACCATGTGAAGACGGAGGTAGAGACGGGAGGAATGCGGCCACAAGCCCAGGGATGCCTGGAGCCCCCAGAAGCTGGAAGAGGCAGGCAGGACCCTCCCCTGGAGCCTCCGGAGGGAGAGCGGCCCTGGGACACCTTGACCTCAGACGTCTGGTCTCCAGGACTGAGAGAGGACAGGTTTCTGTTGCTCTGAGCCTCCGTTTGTGGTCGTTTATTACAGCTGCCCCGGGAAGCTAATGCAGCTGGTGAGCAGCTCCCTTCCCTGATCTAAACCCTCCCTCCTCCCGTTAGGGGCAGCCCCCTGCGCCTGTGCTGTTTGCACAAACCATGTGGTTCATGCTGAGCCCCGGCTCCCCTTCTGGGCACTGGCATTTTGGAGGGTGAGGGCAGACAACACCACGTGACCAGCCCCCAGCCGGGTGCCAAGTCTCTAATGAGCCTCCCTGGGGGAACGGGGGTGGGGGTAACTGTCATGGTTCTGCCCTTCGTCGCTGGGGGAAGAGACACCCTAGAGACCCTCGAGGGAAGGAGTGGGCATGAAGGGTCATGAGGTGACCAGAGCAGGGGCCCTCCCTCCCGTGCATCCCTACTACGTGCTGTGACCCATCTCAGCTGTGAGCACACAAGCCACAAGCATGTGCTGGGTCCTGTGAGCCTCCCAGCCAGTCCCTGAAGGTGAGGGCGGCCCTGCAGACCCCAGCCCTTTCCTCCACGTCTAGTAGGTGGAAGACCCACTTCTCCTTGCCATTCCACAAGCGGTTCTGGGGCTGTCCTGGGAGGGCTTCTGGGGTTATGCGGGCTGAGCCCCTGTTGCTAAGTCCCCACTTCCCCACAAGAACGTCCAGAGCAAGCTGTTTGCCCTGTTGCCTCAATGCCCCCCCCATCAGTTTTCTCAGGAAAGAATCAGGGGGTTCCGTAGCAGCGTCTGCAGGCAGCTCTGCATCTGGGCCCACGTTCACATCTTCTGTGTAAACACCGAGAACCTTCCCTGACACGTGCCCCAGCTGACCACCTCCGCATGCCGACCACAGGCCCCAGTGCGGGCATCAGACTGACCGCCCGTCTCAGCCTCCTCCTCTTGCTATCAGAGCTGCTCCAGGCCCTGCTCAGAGCCCGTGGACCCACCTTTCACAGGGCTGTCCTCCACCCCCAACTTCAGCAGGAGTTCACCTAAGTATTTAAGTTAAGGGGTCCAGAGATAAGAAAGGAAGCTACAAACAAACAGATGAAACCAGCTGGGACCAAGATGGCAACGAATGTGACCTCCAACAGACCCTGAGTCTCCTCACATGTTGAATTTACTATATCAGCATATTAAGTGACACATTTACCAGTGGCCATGACTGGACATGAAGGACCAAAGACGGGTGAAAGGAGGTGGTACCCCACTCCCTTGGGAAAAGCCCTGCCCCTTCCCCGGAAGGCCTCTTCATCCCCATCATTAGCCGCACTCCTCCTCCCTTTGTCTTTACTCTTTAAAATTAAACCACTCTCTCCAGGAGGGTGAGAAGTTGATCTGTGAACTTCGTTCCCGCTTCCCCATTCTTTGGTCACTGAATAGAGCCTATGCTGTGGTGGTCTCAGCTTTGGTTTTGTTATTTGCCTACTTGAACCCACATGGAAAAAGGAAACCTTCCCTGCTGAGGCAGAGCTCCTCGCCAGGCTCGGGCCCGAGCAGGGTCCATGTGACTTCACTTGGTAACAGTCTGTAAGGGGACAGTGGTCTCTGCCCGTGGGTGGGGGGAGGGAACACCTAGAGCCACAGCACCAGCTCCGTGGACGGCACGGCCCCTCATGGGCCTGGACCGTGTGCTCTCGCCCCCCCACGCCTGACACCCCCTGACAGTCATGACGCGGTGACACTGGCTGCTGGGCGTCCAGTCAGGAGGGACCAAAGGCAGCACCTGGGGCCAGATCAGACGTGCCTTTTCACGGGCAGGGGACATAGGAGATATTAGGACTTTGTGTGTAGAAAACAAACCAGTCGGCTAGAAGGTGATCTGAGCTGTGGACGTGAAACCCACGTGCGAGGCAAGAGCTCCCACTGGACACTGTCTCGGAAGCTTCCGCACAGGGGATGATCACACCAGTGCTTCCCGCCCGACCCCTCCAGGCCTCCCTGGCGGGCACAGCTGGACCTGCACTCCTCAGGCTCCCCGACTCCGAGCCTGAAGGTCCGATGCCGGCAGGGCCTGGGGATGCGAGTGGTCACCCCACCAACGCTGCTTGGCTCCTCCTTCCCAGTGACCAGGGGAGGGAAGCCCCGTGGAGTCTGAGGCCCGGCACAGGCAAAGCTCGCACACCCCCTCCTTGGGACCCCCGGCCCCGCCCTGCTTCCTCAGCCCACCGTCTGCGCCTCCCGGTGCCCGCGTCCCACCGACCCACATTCCTGGTGTGGACGTCCACGTACACAAGCTGCTCCGTGTCCTCTTCCCACGTGGGACACCCCCATCCCTGCTTCTCCCTAATGACGGCCTGGACCTCGAATGTTCTGGGCAGGAAGAGGGCCGAGGAGGAGGCCGGCCTATCCCGTCTGCCTCCTGGGGGCCCAGACACAGGGCTCGGGGGCGGCTGGGCCTTGAGGTCTGGATGCTTCCAGGTGTGGGATGAACCTGCCGCTGCCCACTGGAGCTGCTCCTTCCGAGATTCAGGAAACCGGGGGACCCAAACGGAGCCCATCCCCAGGCTCTGCTGCAAGTCTGCTTGGATTTGCTCTCCTGATCCTGAAGACAGACCTGCGGGAAACAGGACCTGCGATTCCCATACTGACGGTGTTCCGTAGAATTTCCACTAGACCCCTTTCTACCCTGTTCTGAGCAAATTACTAGTCAGTCCATGCTACCATCGCCCCATGAGCAGACCAGGAAGCTGAGGCTCCGAGAGGCCAAGTAATCCAGCCAGAAGCACAGATGGGGGACCACGGAGTGGGGTCTGCACCCGCCACCCGCCCAGGGGGACTGCCCACTCCCCGCAGGTTCCACGCCTGTTCCCTTCACCCTCCTCCCGGGACAAGCTCACAGAACCTCCTCCTGGGGGGATTCACTTACCTTCTTCTAACAGGATCTGTCTCACTATCCTGTTCTAGGATCACCCGAAAGGCTTGTCACTCTGAAGCAGGTTCAGCCTCACGTCACCAGGGCAGCTTTCCTGGATCACACTCACCACCTGCAAGTCCACTCCCAGCTCAGACCCTGAAAAGCCCCCTCGGCCCCGAGCCCCATGGCTCTGCCTGGGCTCCCACTTCCTCCTACCTGGTCCGTCCCTCTCATGTCCCCTGCAGCGTCACCAGGAGCTCCCACCTGCCCCAGGCAGGCTGTCTGCTCTGTCCTGGGGAGACCTCCCTGGTGTCAGGAGGAAGACACAAGAGGTACCCGTGGGGCCTCCCTCACGCAGCACAGTGGCCAGCACCCACCTACTGACCTCATCACTCTGGATGGACAGGGATTCATGAGGCCCGCAGCATCTCCTGGTTCTCATTTCATCCCAGCACCGCCCACAGGGAAGTTGCTAAGCAACTCTGTGCCGGCTGCACAGAGAGGACGCTCATACACACGCCCCCCCTCCCAGCACCCAGGGCTCTCGTGGTCAGGCCCCTCCCAGGATATGGAGCTCACCTGAGCAGGTACCCAGCAGCCCACGGGGCTCTCGTGGTCAGGCCCCTCCCAGGATATGGAGCTCACCTGGGCAGGTACCCAGCAGCCCACGGGGTTCTCGTGGGCAGGACCCTCCCTGGATATGGAGCTCACCTGGGCAGGTACCTCGGCAGGGCTGGGCACACAGGAACCGTGCACATAGCCCTCATTGCAGAGCACCCCCAGCTCACCTGTCGCTCAGAGCTGACACAGAGCACCTCAGAGCAGGGCTTGAACTAACAAACAGCAGCTCCGACAGGTCTGTGACCCTGGGCTTCACTCTGTGTGGCCTCCCTCCGCCTGGTCTTCCAGGGGTTTCCACTGCAGCCAGGGCACCAGGCCTCTGTCTCCACCCACCACCCCTCCTCTCCCTGACTCCT
Source organism: Eubalaena glacialis (assembly GCF_028564815.1). NCBI lineage: Eukaryota > Metazoa > Chordata > Mammalia > Artiodactyla > Balaenidae > Eubalaena > Eubalaena glacialis. The sequence continues at coordinate 1,059,735 of NC_083734.1, read as the reverse complement.
GGGTTCCTCTCATTAGGACAGGGTCTTCTTGAAGTTGTCTCCCACTCATGGACCAGATAAAATGATTAGAAAACAAGCCAGGGCTGCCGCCTCTTGTCTATCCTGACTCTCAGGACCCTACACCTGTTCCTTGGACCTGGCCGGTGCAGCAAGGCCCATTTTCTGCAACTCTGAGCCCCTGAGGGGCGAGGATTGGCTGACCTGGGCAGCCTGACTCGGCCGGCCAGCCCTCCACAGGTGTGCCTGGGTTGAGGTCAATATAAATACCCCTCCAGGCAGCAAAAGCCCCTGCAGCTGTGCCTGACGCCATATTCTCTGCCCCGTCAGCAGTCTCGGGGCTGGGCTGGTGGGAGGGAGTAGGGCCCACGGCTCTATGGGTGGCCCGGTGTGAGTGGGGCTCTGCTGGACTTTCTGCAGGAGTTGCCGGGCTGCCACCTGCTAAAGAAGAGGATGTGTCACCCATACCTGCTGCTGGAATTTCTCCCCGGGCAGAGGTGAGGAAGGAAAAAAGCAGTGGGGGCTGGGACAGGAGGGGTACCTCAGGCAGGGAAATGGAAAGCTTCCAGAAGAGCGCCCGGGGCCAGGACCATCCTGGCTGGCCTGCAGGCACCAAGTCGGCCTGCGTGTTGTCGCTGGTGTGACTCCAAGCCCCTTCCTCTAGGCTTTCAAGTCCTTGCATACATTCAAGTGTTTTACCTGGGAAGGGTGGGAAAAGTTCAGCAGCAGCTGGCCTGGGGCTCAGCTCACATTTACTCAGAGACGCCTCCTCACGGTCCCCCAGCCTTGCAATGAGGACGCTCCTTGTGTGGGGGCTGCTGGCTGCATGGGAGACGATTCCCCACCTGTGACCAACTTCAGAGTTGTTTACCACTGGAGCAAGTGTCCTGATAGGGTTTTCATCTGTGTAACTAGTGGGTTCTTAATTAGCAACGTGAACGGTGATATCAGAGGTCCTGAATCAGGATGGAAATACTTATTTTATGCATGTACAGGCGTAAAAACCTGGGGAGGCCGTGTGCAGCCGGCGCCCTTAGGGTTGGGCTTCTGACTGACCCCTCAACATTCTGGTGTCCAGCCACTGCTTTAGGATCTCTGGGGCCCAATGCTGACTCTAAGGGCTCTACAATCCAGCCTCTGTTGGCCTTTAATGAGACCTGCACTTCCAGGATCCTACAGAGCAGGGTCTGTGTGACCGTTCTGTGGCTTCTGTAACAAATGACCACAAGATGGGTGGTTTAAAACAACAGGAATTCATCCTCCCCCAGTCCTGGAGACCAGACATCTGAGATCAAGGTGTTGGAGGACGGAAGTCTCTCCAAAGGCTCCAGGATAGGGTTCTTCCTGCCTTTTCCAGCTTCTGGGGGTTCCAGGCGTCCCCAGGCCTGTGGCTGCATCCCTCCCGTCTCTGCCTCTGTCTTCCTGTGGCTTCTCTAAGTCTGTGTTTCTCTTCTTTTGTTTCTCATAAGGACTCTCTCAGTTGGATTGAGGGCCACCCTAACCCAAGATGACCTCACCTTGAGATCCTTAACTACATATACAAAGACCCTTTTCCCAGATATGGTCCTGTTCACGTGTTCTGGGGGGGCACATCTTTTGGGGTCAGCATTCAACCCATTACCTGTGTATAAAATAACCCTCATTTTAGGAGATTGCCAAGGTCCCGTATAGACTGGCACAGACAGCAGCCATGTGGGTGGGGGTCTGGGGAGAATGAGGACCCTGGAATCACCTGGAAGGGATGAAGTCCTGGCAGCATTAGGTGAGCTCTTCCACCATGGGCCCCGTGGAAACAGCCACTCCACTCTGTCCGTGGAAAGGGACCCAGTGCCGAGTCCAGAAGTGGTTACCTTGCAAAGCTGACTCTTCTGGGATTTCATCATCAATAGCATCATGTAACCAGGAACTACGGGCTTGGAGGAGTCACTCTCTGGCACATGATGACAGCACTGTCACTTTAGGCTCATCAAGCCTAGAATAGGGATGTTTGAAGGAGAAGAGTTTGGGAGCTTGTGAAGCTTGGTTGTCAAGGAAACTGAGCAGGTTTGTCAAGGTTGTCAAGGAAACTTCTCCCTTAAACTGACGGCAGGGCTGGGAGAGCTGAACTCCAGGGATCTTTTAAAGGGGCTGCTCTGAAGCACCATCACCTGAGAGGTGGTCTCACCGTGAGCTGGGGTTTGAGAAAAGTGTGATGAGATTAAGCCTGACTTTCTGTGACAGCTGGGGAGGGGTTTGTAAAGCACCTTGGCTTTTAAGGCAGAAGTTTGTTGCTGGAACAAAGTGTCTCCCAAAACTGGGCTGAAGCTCAAGCTGTCTCTGTCCCCTTCTTGTGAGAGTCCAGGGCAGGTGGGTGTCAGGTCCCAGGCTCTGTCCCCCTTGTTTCTCCTCCCTGCTTCCAGGTGAGGGCTCCAACCAGCAGGGTGGGGTGACCAGGTGGGCATCATGCCCTCCGTCCTAGGATGCAGGCTGGCCAAGGCCCTCACCACCTCCACCCCTTCCCCTTGGTAACACGAGACACTACGCCCTAGCTGTAAGGGGTGGGAAAGCTGGGAGGTGCAGGGTAGCTGTGAACAGGAAAAAGGGAAATGGGTTCTGATGGGCAGCTGCGCGGCCCTGCTGTGAGGGTCGCCCGGACGCTACCGCACAGACTCTGGATCCTGTGAAGCTTCGATGCTTTGTGGTTCTGGAAATCCTATAGGAGACGGTCCACAGCAGGTGAAGCTAATGCTCTCAGTGGAGGTGGTGAAGCTAAAGATCTGCAGTTCAGACCGAAGGTGCCGATGTACATACAGGACAAAACCATCTCGTGTGAATGGACTTCAGGCACGTTTAACATGAATGCAGTCATGTTAATGCCTAGCATGTTCTATCTTGTGCCTCTCCTCAGGGACCCCCTCCTCAGATCCTGAGGATCCTGTAACTCACGTACAGGGGGATGGAGAGTGGGCTCTGTCCAGTCTGAGCCCTGAGTTACCCTGCGTGTGAGTCTGCTCAGGACCTCCATAACAAATACCACAGACTGGGCAGCTTGAATAACAGGCCTATCTCCCAGTCCTGGATGCTGTCTGAGATCAAGGTGTGTGCAGACTGGCTTCTCCTGAGGCCTCTCTACTTGGTGCTTAGACAGCCATCTTCTCCCCAGGTCGTCACGTGGTCTCCCCCTGTGCCTCTCTGTGTCCTAATCTCTCCTTGTAGGACACCAATCCTATTGGATTAGGATCCACCCTAGTGACCTCATTTTTACCTTGATCACCTCTTTAAAAATCCCATCTCCAAATACAGCCACATCCTGAGCTCCTGGGGGGTTAGGGATTCAGCATGTGAATTTGTGGGGACATGGCTGAGCCTATCCCATCCTCCTTAGGAGCCAAGTGTGCCTCGGTCCTTCCTTCCCTCAAGTCACACGAGGTGATGTAGTGGCTCAGGGAGAGGCCACTCGTGCAGAGTCTGTGTCCCAGCTGGGGAGCCCTTCTCTGCTCTCTCTGATCAGGCAGTGGCCGTGCCAGTCCCCTCCTGAGGTGAGCAGTTCTGGGGTTTCCTGCCATGTCGCCTGGCCAGCTGAGGTGCTCACTGTCAGGGAACCCAGGAGCCAGCAGCCTCGTGGGGATGCCGGGGACTCTCAGGGCCTTGGCAGATGTCTCTCCCAGCAGATACCCTAGTGGAAGTGGGGAAACATTTGGGGGATTACAGGTGGGAGAGAGTCACAGTCTCGTTTATGCTTCAGAAAGACCACGTTGGGGTGGAAGAGGGTCACAGTCTCGTTTATGCTTCAGAAAGACCACGTTGGGGTGGGATGTGAGGTGCACCGTGTGGGCAGGGAGTTTTACCAGGGCCTGATGGAGGAACCAGGCACAAGATCGGGCTTGGGCCAGGGCTGTGGGTGTAGAGGTGAATTAGTGTGGGAACTGGCCACAGACTGTTGTCGAAATCTCGGCTTCCCTGTGCACCGAGGCCAAACAGAAATACGGAGACAGGGATTTTGGAGGAAGAGAGAGATGGCTTTATTCTTCTGCCAGACAACAGGGAAGACACAGCCAGCTAGCGCCTCAAGAACTGGGCACCCCTCCTTGAGAATCAGGGAAGATTTTATACGTGGCGCTCTCGCAGTCCGGGGTATAGGATGAGGATCAAAGTAGTGAAGGTCTTGCATTCCTCCTTTCCTTTGCATTATTTCAAAACAGTCATAGCTGGCATCAGGCTGCCCGGTAATTGGGGTCCGGCAGTCTGGTAATTGCGTCCGTTTGCCTCTGGTTTATCGACCAGTGACCTTGTTTCTGAAATGCAAAAACTATAGGGGGTGACTTGTTATGAAGGGCGTATAGAATGTAAGTGCTGGACATAATAAGGTTAGGGAGTGAGAGGCAGGGGATGTAACTCACACAGAGTTAGGGGTGATGGGTGCCGAATGTAAATGACATAGCGTCAGGGAGTGAGGTTAGCTTTGTAAAGTACACATCTAGTTACTACAAATTAGTGACAAAGTAAAACAAGGAGTGATTAACTCTTTCAGGCCAGATTATGTTTCTTCTCTAGCCTATTCGCTGTTCCCTTTGTTTTCCTTGTTCTCAGGGGAGGGAAAACTTCATTTCTATTTTTGCTGCAACAAGACTCTGGAGGAGCAGATGACAGTCAGTGGGGCACAAGGAGAGTGGGAGCCTGGGAGACCCCAGTGTTACCAAACGAAACTTGGGTCCGCTTGCCCGAGTGCAGTAAAGCCAGTCTACTGACACCGGGTGTGGTGAAGGGAAGTGCAGCTTTAATTGTAAAAGTGCCAATACAAGGAGGCCAGGCGGCCTGTGCTCTAAAACCCCAAACTCCCTGAAGGATTTCAGCAAAGGAATTTTAAAGGCCAAGTGATGGAGGGGGGTCGCAGGGTATGTGATCAGCTGGTGCACAATTCTCTGGTTGATGGTGAGGTAACAGGCGGTTAACACTCTAAATTCTTAGGCACCAGAAGTTCCAGGGCTACCTGTTCATGATCATCAGGTAGTTAATTTCTTCCATTTGGTGGTGGTTTCAGCATCTGTAAAACAACTCAGGAAGCGTGCATCAGATGCTGTTATCCAGGTACTTCAGAGAGGAGCTCCAGCAGAGGATGTGGGGGAGGGGTCTGTCCTGGGAAGGCCCCGTAGGGTCCTGCTCGGTTACACCCGGTGCCTGGGCTCAGCAACCTGGGAAGGTGGGGCTGCTCCTGGGTGTGGAGACCTGCAGGATCCTGGTCCCCTGAGGGCCCTGTTAGCCCCCAAGGTGAGATGGGGGTGCAGTGACTGGACAGAGGCGTCTGGCCTGGGAGAGGGGTCCAGGCTGGAAATGTCACGGGACTCATCGCAGGGAGGGAGAGGAAAGGCCAATGGGGGCAGGTAGGTCACAGCAGACTATGTGCAGGTGATTGCGGTCCTGTTGGAAGCAACTCAGAGCCAGAAAGGAGTGGCCGTCAGGGGCTCAGCTCCATTCTCTTGTTCCTTTGTAAAACCGCTGTGTCAGAGTTTGAGACACCGCCAGGAGACGTCTGGGCCCAGTGTTGCCATGGCTTCATCAAAGGGGCCCAGGGGGAACACAGAACCACTGCAGGCCCTGCCCATGTCCGCACTGGGAATGAATCCCATCGGGGCTCCTGGGCTCACAGATTTGAGGGAACCTCTGTCCTCGGGACTGGTCTTCCTCCTTCCTCTCACCTGCTGGTCAGGAGCCCAGGCACCCCCATCCTGGCTCCACCCCCAGGGCCTGGATTCTGGGACAGCTTAGGGGTAAGCAAGACCCTCATGTTCCTTTATCTGCCTGGGGGTGAGAATGTCTTAAACGCTGCAATTGACTGATGATGGAGGGCTGAGTGTTTCCAGCAGGTATGGGTGGAAAGATGGGGTGTGAAGTTCCTGTGTCTGCAGGGTCTTCCCAGCGTGAAGATCTGTGTGTTTCCCCCAGCCAGTCAGCGTCCTCCCAGGAAGCCCAGATCCAGGTTTATGAGGGCAGAGGCTCTCCCCTTGCTTATCTGTAACTTCCCGTTCCCACAATGAGGAGCCTGGCTCCCACCATCTGCCATTTATGTATGCATTGCTCCTTTCCAGGTTACATGTGCAGAGGTTTCAGAGTTGTTAGCTACTACACCCTGGAAAGAACTTCGTAAAATAAAGCCCACTCTTTATATACGGCCCATTTTGCCTTTAGTCTACAGATTCCATTCATTTCCAAAGGTAACTTAGGTCAGCACCTTTTATCCCATCCCCTACAGTGAGTTGTTTCCATATATTTCTAACACAGTTAGACTCTGTCACATTATGTATTCCATCCTGACACATGCCTACATTCTAAATAACTAAATTTGAATAGATTATGATTGGTCCCTTGGGCTATACACATCTGTGGGCTTAGACAAATGCATAGTGACAGGTATCCATCCTAGAATGTCACATGGAATACTTCAAACCCCCCACCCCATGATCTGCTTATCATCTATGTGGCTTTGCCTTTCCCAGAATGTCACCAATGGGGTCATACTGTGTGCAGCCTCCTCAGCCTGGATGCTTTCACTTAGCAGTATATACTGAGGATTTATCCATGTCTTTCCATAGGCTGATGGTGCATTCCTTTCTGCTGAGTAGCATTCCACTGCATGTGTATGGGCGGAAAAACAATTTTCCCTCTACTTTTGCAGGTTCTTGGTTGAGGCCCCCCTGCCCCTGTAATAAAAGACAGATTACCAGGAGAAAAGCAGAAGTTTAATTACATGTCTACCTTCTGAATGCAGGGGGGATAGCAAGGAAAACTGAGTCACTCCCTGAAATGACCAAAACCATCCCCTTAAATAGCTCTTCAGCTAAAAACAGAAGAAATATGCTGGGGAAGGGAGGAAGACCACTTATGGCAGGTTATCATGCAAAGCACAGTAAACAAGGGTATGATTGTTTGCACATTTAAGTCAGGACTTCTCCATTGAAAAGAGTTACTTAAGATTTAATTATCCTTCTATTTTTGGTGCAAAGAGGGACATACCCTTATAAATGGCGACTTCTGTATTGTAAATGTCTTTCATAAAACAGCAATCTCAGTTTTCTGACATTTTTTTTGAATATATTATTTTATTTTTGGCTGCATTGGGTCTTCATTGCTGCGTGCAGGCTTTTCTCTGGTTGTGGCGAGCAGGGGCTACTTTTCTTTGCAGTGCGTGGGTTTCTCATTGTGGCTTTTGTTGTCGTGGAGCACAGGCTCTAGGTGTGCAGGCTTCAGTAGTTGTGGCACACGGGGTCAGTAGTTGTGGCTCGTGGGCTCTAGAGCGCAGGCTCAGTAGTTGTGGAGCATGGGCTTTGTTGCTCTGCGGCGTGTGGGATCTTCCCGGACCAGGGCTCGAACCCGTGTCCCCTGCATTGGCAGGCAGACTCTTAACCACTGAGCCACCAGGGAAGCCCCCCCTTTTTTTAAAGCAGACCAATAATCCTTATGCCAGAGAGACATATTTTGGGGTGGCATATTCTACTCACCTTGACATGGATCTACCCCAATTTGCTTATACATTCATCTTTTGAAGGATATCCTGATTTCTTCAAGTTTTTAGCCATTATGAAAGTGCTGCTGTGCATAATTGCATCCTTGTTTGCATTTGGACATAGATTTTCAAAGCAGTTGCCTGAATACTGGAAGCATGATTGTTGGATCCCAACGTGAGACTTGTTTAGCTTTGGAAAAAACTGCCAAATTGTTTTACAAAGTGGCTGCACATGCATCCCCCCAGCTATGAGGGAGAGCTCTTTTGTTCCTCACCCTCTAGCAATTGGTATTTTCATATTTTTGGAGTTTAGCAGTGCTAATAGGTGTGCTGTGATATCTCATGATTTTAATTTGTAATTCCCTAATGGTATATGATGTTGAGCTTGTTTCTGTATGATGTTTACCATCTGTATATCTTTTTTTGGCGGGATGTCTGTTCAGATCATGCTGTTCACGTTCATGCTGAGAGGAGCCCTGTCTCCTCAGGACCCACTGGGGCTTTGGCTTCTGGGACACGCGGGTTGCGTCCACGCTGACGGCCAGGTTTCAGGACAAGCTGGGGTCGAGTCCACACTAACAGAGGCCGAGTCTCCTCAGGATCCCCTGAGGCTTCAGCTTGGGGACACTGTGGGGTCCAGTTCATGCTGAGAGGAGCCTGGTCTCCTCAGGACCTGCTGGGAGGTGACGCCACTGAGGGAAAAGGTGAGGAAATGTGGGGAGAATGTTCCTGTGCATGGCTGACCGCTGAGGGTGTCTGTCTTCAGAGGACCCAGGAGAGGAAGGGCTTGATGTGGAAAACTGGGTTTTTGGCCGCTTTTGTGTGTGGTGTAGACAGAGTGCAGTGTTGTTCTTTGGCGTGTGGAGCCTGGTTTTCCCAGCACCATTTCTTGAGGGGACTGTCCTTTCCCTGGTGTATGTTCTTGGCTCCTTTCTTGTGAATTAACTGATCACATACCTGTAGGTTGATTCCTGGGCTCTCTGCTCTGTTCCTCTGGTCTGTGCGCCTGTTTTTGTGCCAATTCCACACTTTTTTGGGACTGTAGCTTCGTAATGAAGTGTGAAGTCAGGGAGCGAGATGCCTCCAGCCCGTTCTCCTTCCTCAGGGTGGCTTTGGCTCTTCTGGGTCCTTTGTGGTTCCACACACATCTTAAGATTGTTTGCTCTGTTTCTATGGAAAATGTCGTTGGACTTTTGGTAGGGATTGTGTTGAATGTGTACATTAATTTGGCTAGAATGCATATTTTTTAAAATTAAGAAAAAAATTTTGGGCCACACCATGTGGCATGCATGATGCGGGATCTTAGTTCCCCAACCAGGGATCGAACCTGCGCCCCCTGCAGTGGGAGCACAGAGTCCCAACCCCTGGATGGCCAGGAAAGTCCCACCTTAGAATGCATATTTTCAAAATATTCTTTTTACCCATGAGCACGGGGTATCTTTCCATTTATTTTTGTCTGTTCAGTTTCCTTTATCAGTGTCTTCCAGTTTTCAGTGTGCAGGTCCTTCACGTCCTTGGTTAAATTTACTCCTAGTTATCTTTTTGGATGCAATTGTAAGTGGGATTTTTAAAAAAAATTCCTTTTCTGATGGTTCATTATCAGTGTATAGAATCACAAATGATTTTTGTGCATTGATTTTTCTTTTTTTTTGTATCCTGCAGCTTTACTGAATTCATCTTTTAGTTGTAACAGTTTTTTGGTGGTTGAATATGGAAAACTAGAATTCAGAAATCCCACTGTTTCAACTACATCTAGGTCATCCACAGCACCCAAGACATAGTGGCTCCCAATGTAATCTTCCAATGGTGCCTCTTGTAGTATGTGGACTCCTACAAGGGTGATTGGCATCACCACTGTGGGTGAGCTGGATCTGGGTAGAGCTTGGCCTCTATAACAATGTTTGATGTCTGTATTTCTGGCGTGGTATGGCATGGTTGTTTTGATAAGTACTTTATTTTCTAGTAAATTTCAAGTGTATAAAAAACTTCAAATAGCAGTATCAAGTTTTCCACATTCACAAAATACTCCAGTTTGTTTTACCCTGTGAGAGTGGGAGGGCCACTCTCCCAGGGAACCAGCACATAACCCCAAAATGAGGAATAATTATGGTTTCCACATTATAATCCTATCCCCAGACCTGCTTCAACTTTCACCAGCTGCCCCAGCTTTGTGGAAATATATTTTCCATTCGAATCCAGTTTTCTTTTCTTGGAACCATCACTGGGGCTTTTCCTCACTTTAAAAACCTTGCTGGACTTAGAGTGTACAAGATGAGCATGATCTGGGTGGTTTTTCTGTGTGGCTTCTTTCACTTAGGATGTTTGCAGTGTTTATCCACATTGTAACATTGATGATTATTTCATTCATTTTTTCCATCGTGATTAAAAATACATAACATTTACCATTTAAACCACTTTTTTAAAGCTTTTTAAAAAATTTTATTTTATTTTTTATTTTTTGGCTGTGTCGTGTCTTTGTTGCTGTGTGCAGGCTTTCTCTAGTTGCGGCGAGCGGGGGCTACTCTTCATTGCTGTGTGCAGGCTTCTCGTTGCGGTGGCTTCTCTTGTTGTGGAGCACGGGCTCTAGGCACACGGGCTTCAGTAGTTGTGGCTCGCAGGCTCTAGAACGCAGGCTCAGTAGTTGTGGCACACGGGCTTAGCTGCTCCACGGCATGCGGGATCTTCCAGGACCAGCGCTTGAACCCATGTCCCCTGCATTGGCAGGCAGATTCTTAACCACTGTGCCGTGAGGGAAGCCCCATTTAAACCATTTTTAAGTATACAGTTCTATGGCATTAACTACATTCACATTGTTGTAAAAATATCCTCACCATCCATCTCCAGATATTTTCCCCATATGAAACCGTAGGCATTAAACACTAACTCACCTCAACCCCTGGCAACCTTATTCTACTTTGTCTTTGAATTTGACTTATCTGGATACCTCATACTCGTGGAATCATAGAACGTTTGTCCTTTTTGTGTCTGGCTTGTTTCACTTAGCATAATGACTTCAAGGTTCATCCACATTGTAGCATGTGTGAGAATTACCTTAGTTTTAAAGGTTGAATCATATTCCATTGTGTATATACTACACTGTACTTATCCATTCATCTGTTGAAGGATGTGTTGTGTTGCTTCCACCTTTTGGCTGGAAATTGTGAATAATGTTGCTATGAATATGGGGTACAGATATCTGTTCCAGTCCTTGCTTTCTAATATTTTGGGTGTACACCCTGGAGCAGAATCAAGGGATCATACATTTTCCATGTTTTTGAGGAGCCACCATACAGTATTCCACAGTGGCTGTATAATTTTACTTTATTCTTTTATATGACAGAATAATGCAGCTTATGGATCTACCTTATTTTGCTTATCCGTTTACCTGCTGATGGACATTTAAATCTTTTCTACCTTGGGCTATTGTGAACAGTGCTGCTATGAATAATTGGTGAACAAGTTTTTGTTTGAACACCTGTTTTCCATATTTTGGGTATATATCTAGGAGTGGAGTTGTTGAACCACATGGTAATTATATTTTTGAGTAAATGCTAAAGTTTTGTACACATAGACTACACCATTGTACATCTCCACAAGTAACTTTTAAGGGTTCTAATTTCTCTACATTGTTGCCAACATTTGTTATTTTTATTTATATATTTAAAAATTTATTTAAAAATTTATTTAAAAATTTATTTTTATTCTAGTGTGTGTGAAGGGGCATCACACTGTGGCTTTAATTTGCATTTTCATCATGACTACTGATGTTTGACATCTTTTCATGTCCTTGTTGACCATTTGTATGTCTTGCCTGGAGAGCAGTCCATGCAAGTCATTTGTCTGTTTCAAAAATTTTATTGTTTGTCTTTTTGTTGATGAGTTGTAAAAGTCCTGGGTATATTCTCGGTAAAGAGTCTTATCAGATATATAATGTGCCAATATTATCTTCCATTCTGTGGGCTGTCTTTTTACTTTCTGGAGAGCCTCTTTTGTTGCACAAAGGTTTGTAATCTTGAGGAAATCCAAGTTATCTATTTTTTTCTTTCATTTCTTATGCTTTACTGTCAAATCTAAGAAACCATTGCTAAATTCATGGTCAGGAAGATTTAGTTCCTTGGTTTATTTGAGAGTTCATACAGTCATCCCTTGGTACCCACTAGGCCGGGCTTTAGGCCTGGGATTGAGTCAGTGTGAGGGTTCAGGGGTCACGGTTTAGGGTTATGGGTCATTGTTGGAGAGTCATGGTAGAGGGTTGTGGTTAAAGGGTCAGGGCCGGGGATTAGAGTTTAGGGGTCAGGGGCGAGGGTCTAGGGGTCTGGGGCTAGGGTTGTTAGGGGGTTAAGGTTAGAGGTTAGGGTTCTTAGGGTAAAGGTTAGAGTTAGGTTTAAGCACAATTGGCCCTCATTGCCCTCCCCTCTCTTTCTCTCTCAAGCCTCCAGAATGGATAGGACTTGCCCAGGGTCAAACAAGAGTCAGGGAGCTGAGGTCAATAACTGTTTTTCTGGCCTCCCTTCCCTCAGTCCTGGGCTCTGAAAGAAGAATGAAATGTCTGTTCTTGTCTCGGACTGTTTCTTATCCAACTCAACCTCTGTCAAGGATTGGAGAGGGTGTCAGAAGTCATGCATGGTTTCCTTCTGCCCTCCTACCTGGGAAGGGTGATGCTGGCCCTACCCTGCCTGGGCAGCCCCAGATTCCAGCACAGCCCAGACAGGAGGGCACTCAGTGGACATGTGTGGATTTATACAGGACTGGGTGCAGTGACCTGCCAGCCCCCAGATGCTGCCTTCTTAAGGGCTGGTGGGGCCCTCTTGGCACTGGAGGCATCCTTTGTCCCATCTGAGTGGGCATGAGTAGATGATCAAGCCTCAGGCAGGACAGCCCTTGACCTCTGACTATCCAGGCAGGCATCTGTGGTCCTCTAGCTCAGTCCAGCCTGGGCATTGTCAGGCCCTCATGTATAGTTACGGGCAATTCAACAGCTACCTGGGCAGTGTAGACATTCCTTTGAGAAGTTTCAACTACCAACATCCATGTGGTTGAGAAAAAGTCCTCCCCCTCACAGCCTCATAGGCTGCCAAGAGAAGTAATAATCCTCTAAACATTGGAGTGTGTCCCTGACACAACAACCATACAGGAGACCATGGCCCTGCAATCCTTTGTCTTTTCAGTCGTTAGAAACTTTTGACATTCATATTCATTAAGAATCAAAGATATGGGAGCACCTGGACCTCCCAATGGGAGGTTCACACTGAGGCTGCATTGTCTTGGAGAGCCATATGCATCCATGTGGCCTCTGGAAAGCCTGCCAATTATGGGTTCCATGGCATGGAATAATTCTTGAGCCTCCCATTACTTCATTGCACAAGAGTTTCCTTACCACCCTAGCATTTGGTTTCTTCACTTAGTAAATGAGAGAGAAGATACTAGAAAATGAGCAGTATTGTTTTTCAGGGATGGGCAATTAATATGGCCAGGGAGATGGCATAACTCAAGGGCTCCCACCTCTCAGGGGCAGGAATGAGGTCTGTGTGTCTTCTGAGGGCACATGGGCTGTTTTGGGCCAGCCTCTGAGATGTGAGGACCTGATGCCCAAGGAAAGAGACTTGAGTTTACCACCACCAACGATCCTGACTTGTCAGTAAGTGAAAGAACTTCTTGCAGTCTTGGGAGGACAGTAAGTAAATACTAATTTATTTTACTTCAGTAAGTGTGTCCAGTCGCTGGGAAAAGAAAAATTTGTAGTTGATATATCTGAATCAATAATCCCTGATCCTTCCTCAGGTGTCCTCACTGGGTAGGCATGGCTGGGGGAGATGAAGATTCTGGGTGGGACCAGATATTAGTGGAGCTGCCAAACAGCTCTGTCCCTGTTCCTTCCCTGTCCCGGGAGAGGGAAACCCTGGAACAGTGATAGGATAACCAGTATGGGGAAGAGGTTCCTCAGTAATTAATTGGTCTTTTTGTATTTTCCTTAATTTAGTGTTCATTTTGGTAATGAGTTTTTACAAAGAAATCACCTGTTTCTTCTGGATTTCCAGTTTGTTACAGTAGGTTTCTCTTATTTGACGTTTAATTTTTCCTGTCTAATTTTCTACAGAATCATGACAAATAATGAACAAATATTGATACTCTATTATTAACCGAAGTCCCTATTCATGTTCCCTTTGTTATACCTTTCCTTGTTCCAGGATCTCAAAGGCCATGGGGTCATCATGTCTGTTTAGTCTCTTCTGGGCTTTGACAGTTGCTCAGACTCTCCTTGTTTCCATGACCTTGACAGTGTGGAGGAGGACTGGTCAGGTATTTTATAGACTGCCAGGCACTGGGATTTGCTTGGTGTTTTTGTCGTGGTTAGACTTGGCTTTGAAAAAGCAGATCACAGAGGTGAAGTGCTTCCTCTTCACTGTATATCAAGAGGACAGGCTCTCAAGGGAACTTCTCACTTATATTCTCAACTTTGGTCACCTAGCTGAGGTAGTGTTTGTCAAGTGTTCCCACAGTGAAGTTAATATTTTCCCATGTCCATCCTGTGTGTCTTATTTAGGAGGAAGTCATAATGCAGAACCCACACTTGAGGAGAGAGGGGTTAGCTTCACACCCTTGATGGACAGCTGAGTGGCTATATAAATTGTTTAGAAGCTTTCTGCATAGGAGATTTCTATTTAACACCATTCATCAAAAACTATGTAGTTTATTTTTACCAGTTTGGACACGTGAATAATTATTATAAACTTTTGGTTATAATCCAGCACTACATTATTAGACTGCTTAGTTAATTCTTGCTTTGGCTGTTGAGAGATTTTTGCATTTGCTCCTGTTTTCATTTTACATAATTTTTCTTTTGTGGGTTTTTAAAATTTTTGGTACTTCTTTACTTTCTGATATTTTAAGATTATCCTGCTTCATATATTTACTGTCTCAGTCCTAGCATCAGCCCTTTCTTCAAAGAGCCCTTGTTCCGTTTATTAGAGAATGGTATTAAAAACTTACATGTGGGAGCTAAATATGCTCAGCTGACAGTGCGTGGAAATATATGCATGTATCCCAGCCTATGCATATACACATAATTATAAAGATTTCCATGTGGAACTATGTGTAGGCTAAAGATAGTTTATACTGCTATCTCCAACCGGATCTGTTATGACATGGATATTGTAACCTTCTCCCTTTGTTTGACTGTAACATCCCACTCCAGTGGTAGGAAACCTGGCTTCCACCATTTGTCATTTATTAAATTCAGTGCTTGTTCCATTCAATTACTGATATAGTAGTTTCAGTATTATTAGCTACTACCCCTCATGGAAAGAACATAGAGTCCACTGTGTATGTATGGTACATTTTGTCTTTGGCCTACAGGTTCTGTATATTTCCAAAGTTAACTTAGGTCAGCCCATTTGTCCCACTACCAACAGTGAGTTTTTTCATACATTTCTGAATCAGTTAGATTCTTTGTTACATTCTGTATTCCAGTCTTTGACACTCCCATATCCTAAGTCGCTAAGTTTGAATAGATTGTAATTTACTTGTTGGGTTGTAAAAATCTGTGGGTGTAGACAAATGCATAGTGACAGGTATTCACCACTAAAGTATCATGTGGACTATTTCAACCACATATTCCATACGCTGTTTACCATGTCAGTTTTGCCTTTTCTAGAATGTCATATAAATGAGGCCATACAGTGTGTAGCACTTCAAACTGGATTCTTTCACTTAGCAATGTAAGTGTTAGATGTATCTTTTTTTTTTTTGCACGGGTTGATGGTCCATTCCTTTATATCTCTGAATACTATTGCATTGCATGTATATTAGAGGAAAAATAATTTTCCCTCTACCCTTCTATGTTCTTTATTGAGATCTCCCTTGTAATGAAAAAGAGATAAACTAGAGAAAACAATCAGAAGTTTAATATATACCATGCATACCTCCTGTATACTTGAAAGATACCCAGGAAAACTGAGTCACTCCCTGAAATGGCCCAAGCCGTTACCTTAAATGCTATCTTCCACTGAGAACAAAAGAAAGATATTAGGGAATGGAGGAAGCCATTTAAGGTTGGTTATTAGGCAAAGCAGAGTAAACAAGGGTATGGTTGTTACACAGATTTACATCCAGGCCTATTTCGTTGACAAGGTTTTTTTTTTTTTTAAAAAAACATTTATTTATTTGGCTGCGCTGGGTCTCAGTTGCGGCCTGTGGAATCTTTAGTTGCGGCATGTGGGCTCTTAATTGCAGCTTGCGGGATCTAGTTCCCTGACCAGGGCTTGAACCCTGGTCCCCTGCATTGGGAGCATGGAGTGTTAACCACTGGACCAGCAGGGAAGTCCCAACAAGCTTTTCTTGATACTTAGTCATCATTCAATTCCTGGTCCAGAGAGGGACATACCCTTACAAATGGAGATATCCTTCATAAATATAAATTTACCTCCTAATAGGGCATTTTCTACTTGGTTTTGAAAGATTCTCTTGAGTCTGCTGTTTCTTAATCAGTGCAAAATAATCCTTTTGTCAAATGGGCATATTTTGGGGTGGTGTATTCTTCTCCCCTTGACATGTATGTGCCCTAATTTGCTTATGAATTCATCTACAGAAGGACATATTGATATCTTTAAGTTTTTAGCCATTATGAATAGAGCTGCTGTGCATTACTTGATGCTAGTTTCGGTTTGAACACAGTTTTTCAAAGCAGTTGTCTAAATACAAGAGGTACACTTCTTGGATCCTAAGGTGAGACTTTTTAGATTTGGAAAAAACTGCCAAACTGTCTTCCGAAGTTGGTTGTGCATGCATTCCACCAGCGTCTTGAGTATATTCTTGTATGCTTATTTACTGCCTGTTTATCTTCTTGGGCCAGGTGTGTGTTTCAATCTTTACCAAATTTTAATGGCGTTGTTGGCATAATTTGAGTACAAATCCTTTATCAGATATGTGTTTTGGAAATAGTTTCTTGCAGTTTGTGGTTTGTCTTCCGGTTTTCTGAATAAGGTCACCAGATCCAAAATCATGTAGATTATCTTTTTTTTTTCTAGGATTTTTATAGTTTGGTAATTTAAATTTGTCTATGGGCAATTTTGAGTGAATTTTGGTTTAAGTTGTAAAGTTTGTGTTTACATTCATTTCATTACATATGGTTTGTAATGAATTGCTCCTTAACCATCTTTTGAGAAGATACAGTGAGATACTTGGCTCCATTTCAGTTTGGATTTCCAAACTTTAGTATATACAGCAGAACTGCCTTCCGGATGAGGCCTCTGGGTTTGTGAGTGCGGCGCTCCCGGCACTTCTCTGACGTCCCACAGGGGGCGCCGAACCCACCTGTCTGACCCTGGGGGCACAGGTGCACCCTGCCCACAGACTTTGCTCTGTGACAAGCAGACAGGAGCTTTGTCTCCTGTCAGGGCTTAGGTTTCTGGACCATGAGGCATTGTCCACACTGACAGCAGCTGGGTTTTCTCAGGAACCACTGGTGAGGAGACTCCACAAGAGGAAAAAATGAGCAAGTGTGGAGAATCTTCCTGTGCAGCTGACTGCTGGGTGGGTGGGGTGCATCTTCAGGGGCCTCAGGAGAGAAAGGGTTTAATGTGGAATACTGTGCGCTTTTAGTTAGTTTTACGTGCAGTGTAGATGGTGACCAGTGTCGTTCTTTGGAGTCTGGTGTCTAGTTTTCCTGGCACTGTTTGTTGATGGCTTTGGGTAGAATAAACATTTTAATAATAGTAATTTTTCTGATGCATGAGCATGGAATATTGTTTTCTATTGTGTCTTCAGTTTCTTTATCAATGCTTTATAGTTTTCTGAGTATACGTCTTTCATGTCCTTGGTTAAATTTATTGCTAAATAGTTTGTTCTTTTTGATGGAATTGTAAATGGGATTGTTTTCTTAATTTTTCTTGCTGGTGGTTCATTATTAGTGTATAGAAACAAAACTGATTTGTGTATATTGATTCCATATTTTGCAACTTTACTGAATTTATTTTTTAACATATTTTTTGAAGTAATGTGAAAAATTGCAATACTAAAATCTCAGTTTCTACTGCACCCCAGGTAATCCACAGGACCCAAGACATGGTAGCTACTAATATACTCTTCCCACAGTGCCTCTTAATACCATGCGGACTCCTACAAGGGAAATAAGTATCACAACTTTGGTTGAACTTGGTCTGGGTGAGTCTTGGCCCCTATAACAAAATTTGATGTCTGTCTTATCTGATTTTCTGGCATGATACTGACATGGTTGTCTAGAAAAGTAATTTACTTTCCAGTAATTTAAAATGTACAGAAAAGTTGCAATAATGGCAAAAAGTACTCACATTTGCCACTTCACACAAAATGCTCAGTGTGTTTTGCCCAAGGAACCAGCACATAACCCCTAAATGAGGAAATCCTGGTGTCTACATTATAATTTAATACTCAGCCCCACTTCAACTTTCACCTGCTGTCCCAACTGTATGAAAATGTCTTTTTCCATCCTGATCCAGTTTTCTTTTTCTGGAACCATTACTGAGTTTCCCCCTCATTTGGACAACCTTGATGGATTTGAAGCAGACAAGATGAATATGGGATCTAGGTGGCCTTTTCTGTATGGCTTTTTCACTAAGAATGTTTTTAATGTTCATTTCTGTAACAAATATCAGCGCTACACTTTTTTTTCTTTGTCATTAAAAATACAAAACATGACTTTAGCGTTTAATTCACTTTACGTATACAGTTTTGTGGTATTAACTACCTTCATATAGTTGCACAAACAATTTAACTAACGTGTACTTCCTGTGTGCATGGCAGATACCCAGGAAATTGAGTAACACCCTGAAACGGCCCAAGACATCACCTTAAATACCGTCTTTATCTAAAAGGAAAAAAAAGGAAGGCTATAGTTGTGTCTGTCTGCATTCATTTGATTGTATATGGTTTCCAATTGATGTTGTATAACTAGTTGTGGAGAAGTCATGGGATAGGTGGCTTCATTTCAGTTTGAATTTCCAAATTTAGTGGAATCTGCAGGCTTGATACAAGGTATACAAACTTCATATTGGATCAGGACATCCCATGGTGTAACTGGTATTCATGGTTTGTTCAACAATTAAAGTTCTGTGTGATATGAGTTCATCCCGGAGTAATCCAGGTTAGTTTCTGTTATACATTTGTCCCAGGATGAAAGGACAAGAGAAATAAGGCCTAATTTATAAAAGTGCCTTCAAACTAATTGATACTGAAGTATAGTTGACCTACAATGTTGTGTTAATTTCTACTGTACAGCAAAGTGATTCATATATACATACATACATATATACATATTTTTCGTATTCTTTTCCATTATGGTTTATTACAGGGTATTGAATATAGTTCCCTGTGCTGTACAGTAAGACCTTGTTTATCCATCCTATATATAATAATTTGCATCTACTAATCCCAAACTCCCAATCCATCTCTCTCGCCTGTCTTCCCCTTGACAACCACAAGTCTGTTTTCTATATTTGAGAGTCTGTTTTTGTTCTGTAGATAGGTTCATTTGGGTCTCATTTTATAATCCACATATAAGTGATATCATATGGTATTTGTCGTTCTCTGTCTGACTTACTTCACTTTGTATGATAATCTCTAGGTCCATCCATGTAGCTGCAGATGGCATTATTTCATTCTGTTTTATGGCTGAGTAATATTCCATTGTATATATGTATCATATCTTCTATATCCATTCATCTGTTGAGGGACATTCAGGTTGCTTCCATGTCTTGGCTATTGTGAATAGTGCTGCTGTGAATGCTGGGGTGCATGTATCTTTTCAAATTATAGTTTTGTCTGGATATGTGCCCAGGAGTGGGATTGCTGGTTCATATGGTAATTCTATTTTTAGTTTTTGAGGAACCTCCATACTGTTTTCCATAGTGGCTGCATCAATTTACATTCCCACCAGTAGTGTAGGAGGGTTCCCTTTTCTCCACACCCCCTCCAGCATTTATTTCTAGACATTTTAATGATGGCCATTCTGACCACTATGAAGTGATAACTCACTGTAGTTTTGATTTGCATTCTCTAATAATTAGCGATGTGGAGCATCTTTTCATGTGCCTATTGGCCATCTGTATGTCTTTGCAGAAATGTCTATTTAGACCTTCTGCCTATTTTTTGATTCTTTTTTCTTTTTTGAGTTGTATGAGCTGTTTGTATATTTTAGAATTAGGCCCTTGTTGGTCGCATCATTTGCACGTATTTTCTCCCAAACAGTTAGCACAGGTTCTGGAACGACTGGATACCCACATGCAGAAGAATAAACTTGGACCCTTACCTCCCCTCACGCCATATACAAAAATCAACGCAAAATGGACCAAAGGCCTAGATGCAAGAACCAAAATGATAAAACTCGTAGAAGAAAACATGAGAGTAAATCTTCATGACCTTGGATTTGGTCATGATTTCTTAGATCTGCTACCAAAAGCACAAGCAACAAAAGATAAGATAGATGAATTGGACTTCCTCAAAATGAAAAACAGTTGTGTATAAAAGGAGCAAGGAATAAGATAATCCACCATCCAAAATGGCACAAGATGTTTGCAAACCATGTATCTGATAAAGGACTGTAGCCCACCAGCCAAGCCCCCGGTGGTCCAGTGGAGTGTCTGTGCGGCCCCTCCCGTCCTCGGTGATCAGGGGATCTCAGGCCCCACAGCACCCGAGGGGTGGACACTGGTCATCCTCTGCACCCTCAAGGAGTGAGTGCTGGATGGTTTTGAGCCCAGATGCACTCCCATTACTGCCCTCAAAGGCTGAAGCCTTCAGCATGCCTCCAGAAGGACACAGTATTTGCAAGTCTTTGAGAACCAAGAGAACCGTCTTCACTTTTCTGAAAAGGGCATCTTATTATTTCACAGCATGACCATTTTCAACCTGGCTCCCAGGGGTGCCCTCCCACCTTCTTTATTTCTCTGAAAGTGGCCATGGTGGTTTGGCTGTCCCCAATCCCCATACCAGGTGACAAGGCCAGTGGGACCAGCTCCTGGTGGTCCTTAGGTTCGTTGGAGATTAACCCAGACTCTCAGCCTGAGATTGAACGTGGATGCCCCTGTTTCTCCCCATCACCAATTCTCATCTCCTCCTCTATCTCTTTTCCTCTTTCTTTTCAGTCTCAGATTTACCAGATGGTCACCACTCACAGTTCCCACAGAGCCCAGAGATTTCTCCTTGAAGGAAAGGTTCTGGAAAATCAGAGGGATAAATAAAGAATGCTGCTGATTCCCGCCTTGTGCTGACGCCCAAGAGGATGAGGAGAGTGAGTGTTTTCTCATTAGAATTTTAAATCCTCCCAGTAATAGATCATTGGGGGGGGCATCCTGTGTCTTCCTGCTCATTCTAATAATGTCATTCCTGAATTTTAATGTGGTAAATAATTTAAATCATAAATATGCTGATGGGGAGATCCATTTAAAAAATGTTAGAGGTAACTCCAAGGGGTTTACAACAAACAAGGACACAGAACCCTGTGTCCAGACGCTGGCTGAGCGATTCCTACCCTGAGACGCAGTCCCCTGGAGGGCGGAGTGGCCATGACTCTCCTCCCGCAGGTGAGCCTACACAGGCACATCCCACGTGGGACCACTGCACCGCAGAATCTTAGAGTGGCCAATGGCAGGCAGCTGGCTAGAGATGAGGACAAGAGAAAACTGCCCAGCAGCCTGGGACAACCCCGGGGTGAGGCCTTAGTAAGGGCCAGTGTCAGATCCTCAGAGATAACTTGAAGAGACGGTTCAGGCTGTTAGGGACATCATCAGAGATGTACTTAGGGACATATTCAGAACCTTAGTTATGGACAGGATCAGGGCATTATTTAATGACAGCTTAGACTATAAGGGACAGCGTCAGGGCCTAAGTTAGAGATAACGTGAGAGCCTTAGTTAGACACAATTCAGGCTGTTACTTAGGGATATCTTCAGGGCCTTAGAGCCAGCATCATGGCCATAATTAGAACCAGTGTCAGGGCTTTAGTTAGGGCCAAAACTAGGGTGTTAATTAGGGAAAGAGTCAGGTCATTAGTTACAGGCAGTGTCAGGGTTTTAGGTAGGGACAGCGGCAAGTCCTTAGTTAAGAAGAGTGTCAGGGCCTCACTTAGGGGCAGCGTCAGGATGTTAGTTAGGGAGAGTCAGGACATTAGAATGTCAGGTTCTGAGGTAGAGACAGCATCAGGGCCTTAGTTAGGGACAGCGTCAGAGATGTACCTAGGGACATATTCAGGGCCTTAGTTATGGACAGGATCAGGGTGATACTGAGGAACACCTAAAGGTATTAGGGACATCTTCAGGGCCTCAATTAGGGATAGCATCAGGGTGTTAGTTAGGGAAAGAGTCAGGCCATTATTATAGATAGTGTCAGTGCCTTAGGTATAGAGAGTATCAGGGCCTTAGTTAAGGACAGCATCAGAGACTTACTTAAGGACATATTCAGGGCCTTAGTTATGGACAGGATTAGGGCATTACTGAGAGATACACGAGGCTATTAGGGGCAGCATCAGGGTGTTAGGGAAAGAGTCGGCCATTGTTATAGACAGTGTCAGTGCCTCAGGTAGAGACATCATCACAGCTTTAGGAAGAGGGTCAGGGCCTTGGTTAGGGACAGGGTCAGGCCAACAGTGAGGGACATCTAAGGCTATTAGGGACATCGTCAAGGTCTTAGATTGGGCCAGCATCAGGGCTGTAGTGTCGACCATTGTCAGGGCATTAATGAGGGACAAAATTAGGGTGTTAGTTAGGGAAAGAGTCAGGCCATTAGTCACAGACAGTTTTAGGGCCTCAGGTAGAATCGGCATCAAGGCCTTAGTTAGGAAGAGCATCAGGGCCTCAGTAAGGTTCAGCATCAGGACGTTAGTTAGGGCCAGCAACAGGCCCTTTGTTAGGGACAGTGTTGTCAGGCCCTCAGAGATAACTTGAAGGCCTTAGTAAGAGACAGTTTAGGCCGTTAGTTAGGGACACTTCAGAGACTTTCTTAGGGATATATTCAGGGCCTTAGTAATAGAATCAGGGTGTTATTTTGTGACCACTTAAACACTAAGGGACAACATCAAAGCCTAAGTTAGGCAGGGTGTCAGCGTCTTGGGGATAGTGTTAGGGACTTTGTAAGTTATAGCTTAGGCCATTAGCTAGGGACACGGTCAGGGGCTTATTAAGGGCAGTGTCAGAGACTTAATGAGGGACAACTTCAGGGCCTTAGTTATGGACAGGATCAGGTCCATACTTGGGACCAGTGTCAGGCTGTTATTTAGGGGCAGTGTCAGGGCATACTGTAGAGACAGCGTCAAGGCCCTTACTTAGGAACAGGGTCAGGGCCTTAGGACAGGGTCAGAGACTTACGTAGGCACATATTCAGGGCATTAGTAATGGACAGGATCAGGACAACAGTGAGGGACATCTAAGTCTATTACGGACATCGTCAGGGCCTTAGATAGGGTCAGCATCAGGGCCATAGTTAGGACCAGTTTCAGGGCGTTATTTAGGGACAAAATTAGGAGGTTAGTTAAGGAAAAAGTCAGGAAATTAGTTACAGACAGTGTCAGCTTTTCAGATAGAGACTTCAAGGTCTTAGTGAGAGCATCAGCATCTCAGGTAGGAACTGCATCAGGACATTATTTAAAGACAGTGTCAAGGATTTAAATAGGGAGAGTGTCAGGGTTAGGGTTAGGGTTAGGGTTGGGTTTAGGGTTCGGGTTAGGGATAGGGTATGGCTTATATTATGGGTTAGGGTACGGGTTAAGGTATCAGTTACGGTTAGGATTAGGGTTAGTTTTAGGGTTTGGGTTAGGTTTACGGTGCGGGTTAGGATTAGGGTATGGGTTAGGGTTAGGGTACGCGTTAGGGTTAGGGTATTTATTAAACCTATACCACTCTCTAGATACCACTTAGCACGTAAAGGAATATTATTTGGGGTCCAGCCATGGAGAAGATTTTAGACACTAGGATAAGATAAAGAACACACACATTACAAAGAAATCACATTAGGATTTTCTTTTAACCTGTTCCTTAAAACACTAGTGTTTAGGAAATCTATTGGTGGCAGAAGCAGTCAAGGGTAGTTTAGGGTTAGGGTTAGGGTTAGGGTATGGCTTAGGGTACGTGTTAGGTTATGTGTGAGGGTACGGCGTAGGGTATGGGTTAGGGTTAGGGTTAGGGTTAGGGTATGGGTTAGGGTACAGGTTAGGGTATGGGTGAGGATAGGGCGTAGGTTTAGGGTTATGGTACTGCTTAGGTTAAGGGTTAGGGTACGGCATAGGGTATGGTTTAGGGTTAGGGTTAGAGTTAGCTTACGGCTTAGAGTACGGGTTAGGATATGGGTGAGGGTACGGCGTAGGGTATTGGTTAGGGTTAGGGTTAGGTTTAGGTTTAGGGTTAGGGATAGGTTTAGCGTATGGGTTAGGATTAGGTTACGTGGTAGCGTTAGGGTATGGGTTAGGGTTAGTGTACACGTTAGGGTTAGGGTATTTATTAAAACTATCTCACTCTCTAGATACCACTTAGCACGTAAAGGAATATTATTTGGGGTCCAGCCATGGAGAAGATTTTAGACACTAGGATAAGATAAAGAATACACACATTATCAAGAAATCACATTAGGATTTTATTTTAACCTGTTCCTTAAAACACTAGTGTTTAGGAAATCTATTGGAGGCAAAAGCACTCAAGGGTAGTTTAGGGTTAGGGTTAGGGTTAGGGTTAGTGTTAGGTTAGGGTACGGCTTAGTGTATGGGTTAGGGTACGGGTGAGGGTACAGGGTAGGGTATGGGTTAGGGTTAGGTTTAGGGTTAGGGTTAGGGTTAGGATACGGCTTAGGGTACGGGTGAGGGTACGGGTGAGGGTACTGCATAGGGTATTGGTTAGGGTTAGGGTACGGCTTAGGATACGGTTAGGGTACGGGTTAGGGCACGGGTTAGGGTACGGGTGAGGGTACGGCGTAGGGTATAGGTTAGGGTTAGGGTTAGGGTTAGGGTATGTCTTAGGATACGGGTTAGGGTACGGGTGAGGGTACGGCGTAGTGTATGGGTTAGGGTCAGGGTTAGGCTTAGGGTACGGCTTAGGGAACGGGTTAGGATACGTGTGCGGTTACGACGTAGGGTATGGGTTAGGGTTAGGGTTAGGGTTAGGGTACGGCTTAGGGTACGGTTTAGGGTACGAGTGAGGGTAGGGCATAAAGTATAGTTTAGGGTTAGGGTTAGTGTTAGGGTTAGGATACGGCATAAGGTATGGGATAGGGTACGGGTGATAGTACGGGTGAGGGTACTGCGTAAGGTATTGGTTAGGGTTAGGGTACGGCTTAGGATACGGGTTAGGGTACGGGTTAGGTACGGCGTAGGGTATTGGTTAGGGTAAGGGTTAGGGTTAGGGTACGGCTTAGGGTATGGGATAGGGTACGGGTGAGGGTACGGCGTAAGGAAGGGGTTAGGTTTAGTGTTAGGGTTAGGGTATGGCTTAGGGTACGGGTGAGGGTACGGGTGAGGGTACGGTGTAGGGTATAGGTAAGGGTTAGGGTTAGGGTTAGGGTACGGCTTAGGATACGGGTTAGGGTACAGGTTAGGGTACGGATGAGAGTACGGCGTAGGGTATGGTTTAGGGTTAGGGTTAGGGTTAGGGTTAGTTTTAGGGTTAGGGATTGGTTTAGGGTACTGGTTAGGATTAGCGTACGTGTTAGGGTTAGGGTTTGGGTTAGGGTTAGGGTACGCGTTAGGGTTAGGGTATGGGTTAGGGTTAGGGTACCCGTTAGGATTAGGGTATTTATTAAACCTATCCCACTCTCTAGATACCACTTAGCACGTAAAGGAATATTATTTGGGGTCCAGCCATGGAGAAGATTTTAGTCACTAGGATAAGATAAAGAATAAACACATTATAAAAAAATCACATTAGGATTTTCTTTTTAACCTGTTCCTTAAAACACTAGTGCTTAGGAAATCTAATGGAGGCAAAAGCAGTCAAGGGTAGTTTAGAGTTAGGGTTAGGGTTAGGGTTAGTGTTAGGGTTAGGGTACGGCTTAGGGTATGGGATAGGGTACGGGTGAGGGTACGGCGTAGGGTAGGGGTTAGGGTTAGGGTTAGGGTTAGGGTATGGCTTAGGGTACGGGTGAGGGTACGGGTGAGGGTACTGCGTAGGGTATTGGTTAGGGTTAGGGTACGGCTTTAGGATACGTGTTAGGGTACGGGTTAGGGTACGGCGTAGAGTGTGGGTTAGGGTTAGGGTTAGTGTTAGGGTTAGGGTTACGGTACGTCTTAGGGTACGTGTTAGGGTACGGGTGAGGATACGGCGTAGGTTATGGGTTAGGGTTAGGGTTAGGGTTAGGGTTAGGGTACGGCTTAGGATATGGGTTAGGGTACGGGTGAGGGTACGGCGTAGGTTATGGGTTAGGGTTAGGGTTAGTGTTAGGGTTATGGTACGGCTTAGGTTATGGGATAGGGTACAGGTGAGGGTATGGCATAGGGTAGGGGTTAGGGTTAGGGTTAGGGTTAGGGTTAGGGTACGGCTTAGGGTATGGGTGAGGGTATGGCTGAGGATACTGCGTAGGGTATTGGTTAGGGTTAGGGTACGGCTTAGGATACGGGTTAGGGTACGTGTTAGGGTATGGCGTATGGTATGGGTTAGGGTTAGGGTTAGGGTTAGGGTTAGGGTACGGCTTAGGATACGGGTTAGGGTACGGGTGAGGGTACGGCGTAGCGTATGGTTTAGGGTTAGGGTTAGGGTTAGGGTACGGCTTAGGTTACGGGTTAGGGTACGGGTGAGGGTACGGCGTAGGTTATGGGTTAGGGTTAGGGTTAGGGTTAGGGTTAGGGTTAGGGTTAGGGTTAGGGTACGGCTTAGGATACGGGTTAGGGTATGTGTGAGGGTACGGCGTAGCGTATGGGTTAGGGTTAGGGTTAGGGTTAGTTTTAGGGTTAGGGATTGGTTTAGGGTACGGGTTAGGATTAGCGTACGTGTTAGGGTTAGGGTTTGGGTTAGGGTTAGGGTACGCATTAGGGTTAGGGTATGGGTTAGGGTTAGGGTACACGTTAGGATTAGGGTATTTATTAAACCTATCCCACTCTCTAGATACCACTTAGCACTTAAAGGAATATTATTTACGGTCCAGCCATGGAGAAGATTTTCGTCACTAGGATAAGATAAAGAATAAACACATTATAAAAAAATCACATTAGGATTTTCTTTTTAACCTGTTCCTTAAAACACTAGTGCTTAGGAAATCTAATGGAGGCAAAAGCAGTCAAGGGTAGTTTAGGGTTAGGGTTAGGGTTAGGGTTAGTGTTAGGGTTAGGGTACGGCTTAGGGTATGGGATAGGGTATGGGTGAGGGTACGGCATAGGGTAGGGTTTAGGGTTAGGGTTAGTGTTAGGGTTAGGGTTAGGGTATGGCTTAGGGTACGGTTGAGGGTACTGGGTAGATCATTGGTTAGGGTTAGGTTAAGGCTTAGGATACAGGTTATTGTATGGGTTAGGGTACGGCGCAGGGTATGGGTAAGGGTTAGGGTTAGGGTTAGGGTTAGAGTTAGGGTACGGCTTAGGGTACGGGTTAGGTTACGGGTGAGGGTACGGCGTAGGGTATGGGTTAGGGTTAGGGTTAGGGTTAGTGTTAGGGTTAGGGTACGGCTTAGGGTATGGGATAGGGTACGGGTGAGGGTAGGGCGTAGGGTAGGGGTTAGGGTTAGGGTTAGGGTTAGGGTTAGGGTTAGGGCATGGCTTAGGGTACGGGTGAGGGTACGGGTGAGGGTACTGCGTAGGGTATTGGTTAGGGTTAGGGTACGGCTTAGGATACGTGTTAGGGTACGGGTTAGGGTACGGCGTAGAGTGTGGGTTATGGTTAGGGTTAGTGTTAGGGTTAGGGTTACGGTACGTCTTAGGGTACGTGTTAGGGTACGGGTGAGGGTACGGCGTAGGTTATGGGTTAGGGTTAGGGTCAGGGTTAGGGTTATGGTACGGCTTAGGTTATGGGATAGGGTACAGGTGAGGGTATGGCATAGGGTAGGGGTTAGGGTTAGGGTTAGGGTTAGGGTTAGGGTACGGCTTAGG
Source organism: Eubalaena glacialis (assembly GCF_028564815.1). Classification (NCBI taxonomy): domain Eukaryota; kingdom Metazoa; phylum Chordata; class Mammalia; order Artiodactyla; family Balaenidae; genus Eubalaena; species Eubalaena glacialis. The sequence goes on along the minus strand of NC_083734.1, from coordinate 1,032,232 downwards.
GTACGGGTGAGGGTATGGGTGAGGATACTGTGTAGGGTATTGGTTAGGGTTACGGTACGTCTTAGGATATGGGTTAGGGTACGGGTGAGGGTACGGCGTAGGTTATGGGTTAGGGTTAGGGTTAGTGTTAGGGTTATGGTACGGCTTAGGTTATGGGATAGGGTACAGGTGAGGGTATGGCATAGGGTAGGGGTTAGGGTTAGGGTTAGGTTTAGGGTTAGGGTTAGGGTACGGCTTAGGGTACGGGTGAGGGTATGGGTGAGGATACTGCGTAGGGTATTGGTTAGGGTTAGGGTACGGCTTAGGATACGGGTTAGGGTACGTGTTAGGGTATGGCGTACGGTATGGGTTAGGGTTAGGGTTAGGGTTAGGGTTAGGGTACGGCTTAGGGTACGGGTTAGGGTACGGGTGAGGTTACGGCGTAAGGTATAGTTTAGGGTTAGGGTTAGGGTTAGGGTACGGCTTAGGATACGGGTCAGGGTACAGGTGAGGGTACGGCGTAGCGTATGGTTTAGGGTTAGGGTTAGGGTTAGGGTACGGCTTAGGGTACGGGTTAGGGTACGGGTGAGGGTACGGTGTAGGTTATGGGTTAGGGTTAGGGTTAGGGTTAGGGTTAGTTTTAGGGTTAGGGATTGGTTTAGGGTACGGGTTAGGATTAGCATACGTGTTCGGGTTAGGGTTTTGGTTAGGGTTAGGGTACGCGTTAGGGTTAGGGTATGGGTTAGGTTTAGGGTGCACTTTAGGATTAGGGTATTTATTAAACCTATCCCACTCTCTAGATACCACTTAGCACGTAAAGGAATATTATTTGGGGTTCAGCCATGGAGAAGATTTTAGTCACTAGGATAAGATAAAGAATAAACACATTATAAAAAAATCACATAAGGTTTTCTTTTTAACCTGTTCCTTAAAACACTAGTGTTTAGGAAATCTAACGGAGGCAAAAGCAGTAAAGGGTAGTTTAGGGTTAGTGTTAGGGTTAGGGTTAGGGTAGGGCTTAGGATACGGGTGAGGGTACTGGTGAGGGTACTGCGTAGGTTATTGGTTAGGGTTAGGGTACGGCTTAGGATACGGGTTAGGATATGGGTTAGGTTATGGAGTTGGGTATGGGTGAGGGTTAGGGTTAGGGTTAGGGTAAGGCTTTGGGTACGGGTTAGGGTACGGGTGAGGGTACGGCGTAGAGTAGAGGTTAGGGTTAGGTTTAGGGTTAGGGTACGGCTTAGGATACGGGTTAGGGTATGGGTGAGGGTACGGCGTAGCGTATGGGTTAGGGTTAGGGTTAGGGTTAGGGTTAGTTTTAGGGTTAGGGATTGGTTTAGGGTACGGGTTAGGATTAGCGTACGTGTTAGGGTTAGGGTTTGGGTTAGGGTTAGGGTACGCATTAGGGTTAGGGTATGGGTTAGGGTTAGGGTACACGTTAGGATTAGGGTATTTATTAAACCTATCCCACTCTCTAGATACCACTTAGCACGTAAAGGAATATTATTTAGGGTCCAGCCATGGAGAAGATTTTCATCACTAGGATAAGATAAAGAATAAACACATTATAAAAAAATCACATGAGGATTTTCTTTTTAACCTGTTCCTTAAAACACTAGTGCTTAGGAAATCTAATGGAGGCAAAAGCAGTCAAGGGTAGTTTAGGGTTAGGGTTAGGGTTAGGGTTAGTGTTAGGGTTAGGGTACGGCTTAGGGTATGGGATAGGGTACGGGTGAGGGTACGGCGTAGGGTAGGGGTTAGGGTTAGGGTTAGGGTTAGGGTTAGGGTACAGCTTAGGGTACGGGTGAGGGTACGTGTGAGGGTACTGCGTAGGGTATTGGTTAGGATTAGGGTACGGCTTAGGATACGGGTTAGGGTACCTGTTAGGGTATGGCGTAGGGTATGGATTAGGGTTAGGGTTAGGGTTAGGGTTAGGGTTAGGGTACGGCTTAGGTTATGGGATAGGGTACAGGTGAGGGTATGGCATAGGGTAGGGGTTAGGGTTAGGGTTAGGTTTAGGGTTAGGGTTAGGGTATGGCTTAGGGTACGGGTGAGGGTATGGGTGAGGATACTGCGTAGGGTATTGGTTAGGGTTAGGGTACGGCTTAGGATACGGGTTAGGGTACGTGTTAGGGTATGGCGTACGGTATGGGTTAGGGTTAGGGTTAGGGTTAGGGTTAGGGTTAGGGTACGGCTTAGGGTACAGGTTAGGGTACGGGTGAGGTTACAGCGTAGGGTATAGTTTAGGGTTAGGGTTAGGGTTAGGGTACGGCTTAGGATACGGGTTAGGGTACGGGTGAGGGTACGGCGTAGGGTATTGGTTAGGGTTAGGGTTAGGGTTAGGGTACGGCTTAGGGTACGGGTTAGGGTACGGGTGAGGGTACGGCGTAGGTTATGGGTTAGGGTTAGGGTTAGGGTACGTCTTAGGGTACGGGTTAGGGTACGGGTGAGGGTACGGCGTAGGGTAAGGGTTAGGGTTAGGGTTAGGGTTAGGGTTAGTTTTAGGGTTAGGGATTGGTTTAGGGTACGGGTTAGGATTAGCGTACGTGTTAGGGTTAGGTTTTGGGTTAGGGTTAGGGTACGCGTTAGGGTTAGGGCATGGGTTAGGGTTAGGGTACACGTTAGGATTAGGGTATTTATTAAACCTATCCCACTCTCTAGATACCACTTAGCACGTAAAGGAATATTATTAGGGATCCAGCCATGGAGAAGATTTTAGGCACTAGGATAAGATAAAGAATAAACACATTATAAAAAAATCACATTAGGATTTTCTTTTTAACCTGTTCCTTAAAACACTAGTGCTTAGGAAATCTAATAGAGGTAAAAGCAATCAAGGGTAGTTTAGGGTTAGGGTTAGGTTTAGGGTTAGTGTTAGGGTTAGGGTACGGCTTATGGTATGGGATAGGGTACGGGTGAGGGTACGGCGTAGGGTAGGGGTTAGGGTTAGGGTTAGGGTTAGGGTTAGGGTATGGCTTAGGGTACGGGTGAGGGTACGGGTGAGGGTACGGGTGAGGGTACTGCGTAGGGTATTGGTTATGGTTAGGTTATGGCTTAGAATACGGGTTAGGGTACGGGTTAGGGTACGGCGTAGGGTATGGGTTAGGGTTAGGGCTAGGGTTAGGGTTAGGGTACGGCTTAGGGTACGGGTTAGGGTACGGGTGAGGGTACGGCGTAGTGTATAGGTTACGGTTAGGGTTAGGGTTAGGGTACGGCTTAGGGTACGGGTTAGGTTACGGGTGAGGGTATGGCGTAGTGTATAGGTTAGGGTTAGGGTTAGGGTTAGGGTACGGCTTAGGGTATGGGATAGGGTACGGGTGAGGGTACGGCGTATGGTAGGGGTTAGTTTTAGGGTTAGGATTAGTGTTAGGGTTAGGGTACGGCTTAGGGTATGGGATAGGGTACGGGTGAGGGTACCGCGTAGGGTAGGGGTTAGGGTTAGGTTTAGGGTTAGTTTTAGGGTTAGGGTACCGCTTAGGGTATGGGATAGGGTACGGCGTAGGGTAGCGGTTAGGGTTAGGGTTAGGGTTAGGGTTAGGGTACGGCTTAGGATACAGGTTAGGGTACGGGTGAGGGTACGGCGTAGCGTATGGGTTAGGGTTAGGGTTAGGGTACGGCTTAGGGTACGGGTTAGGGTACAGGTGAGGGTACGGCGTAGGTTATGGGTTAGGGTTAGGGTTAGGGTTAGGGTTAGTTTTAGGGTTAGGCATTGGTTTAGGGTACGGGTTATTATTAGCATACTTGTTCGGGTTAGGGTTTTGGTTAGGGTTAGGGTACGCGTTAGGGTTAGGGTATGGGTTAGGTTTAGGGTACACTTTAGGATTAGGGTATTTATTAAACCTATCCCACTCTCTAGATACCACTTAGCACGTAAAGGAATATTATTTGGGGTTCAGCCATGGAGAAGATTTTAGTCACTAGGATAAGATAAAGAATAAACACATTATAAAAAAATCACATAAGGTTTTCTTTTTAACCTGTTCCTTAAAACACTAGTGTTTAGGAAATCTAATGGAGGCAAAAGCAGTAAAGGGTAGTTTAGGGTTAGGGTTAGGGTTAGGGTTAGGGTAGGGCTTAGGATACGGGTGAGGGTACTGGTGAGGGTACTGCGTAGGTTATTGGTTAGGGTTAGGGTACGGCTTAGGATACGGGTTAGGATATGGGTTAGGCTACGGCGTTGGGTATGGGTGAGGGTTAGGGTTAGGGTTAGGGTAAGGCTTTGGGTACGGGTTAGGGTACGGGTGAGGGTACGGCGTAGGGTAGAGGTTAGGGTTAGGTTTAGGGTTAGGGTACGGCTTAGGATACGGGTTAGGGTATGGGTGAGGGTACGGCGTAGCGTATGGGTTAGGGTTAGGGTTAGGGTTAGGGTTAGTTTTAGGTTTAGGGATTGGTTTAGGGTACGGGTTAGGATTAGCGTATGTGTTAGGGTTAGGGTTTGGGTTAGGGTTAGGGTACGCATTAGGGTTAGGGTATGGGTTAGGGTTAGGGTACACGTTAGGATTAGGGTATTTATTAAACCTATCCCACTCTCTAGATACCACTTAGCACGTAAAGGAATATTATTTAGGGTCCAGCCATGGAGAAGATTTTCGTCACTAGGATAAGATAAAGAATAAACACATTATAAAAAAATCACATTAGGATTTTCTTTTTAACCTGTTCCTTAAAACACTAGTGCTTAGGAAATCTAATGGAGGCAAAAGCAGTCAAGGGTAGTTTAGGGTTAGGGTTAGGGTTAGGGTTAGTGTTAGGGTTAGGGTACGGCTTAGGGTATGGGATAGGGTATGGGTGAGGGTACGGCATAGGGTAGGGTTTAGGGTTAGGGTTAGTGTTAGGGTTAGGGTTAGAGTATGGATTAGGGTACGGGTGAGGGTACTGTGTAGGTCATTGGTTAGGGTTAGGTTAAGGCTTAGGATACAGGTTATTGTATGGGTTAGGGTACGGCGCAGGGTATGGGTAAGGGTTAGGGTTAGGGTTAGGGTTAGAGTTAGGGTACGGCTTAGGGTACGGGTTAGGGTATGGGTGAGGGTACGGCGTAGTGTATAGGTTAGGGTTAGGGTTAGGGTACGGCTTAGGGTACGGGTTATGTTACGGGTGAGGGTACGGCGTAGGGTATGGGTTAGGGTTAGGGTTAGGGTTAGTGTTAGTGTTAGGGTTAGGGTACGGCTTAGCATATGGGATAGGGTACGGGTGAGGGTACGGCGTAGGGTAGGGGTTAGGGTTAGAGTTGGTGTTAGGGTTGGGGTTAGGGTACGGCTTAGGGTACGGGTGAGGGTACGGGTGAGGGTACTGCGTAGGGTATTGGTTAGGGTTAGGATACGGCTTAGGATACGGGTTAGGGTACGGGTTAGGGTATGGCGTAGGGTATGGGTTAGGGTTAGGGTTAGGGTTAGGGTTAGGGTTAGGGTACGGCTTAGGATACGGGTTAGGGTACGGGTGAGGGTACGGCGTAGCGTATGGGTTAGGGTTAGGGTTAGGGTACGTCTCAGGGTACGGGTTAGGGTACGGGTGAGGGTACGGCGTAGGGTAAGGGTTAGGGTTAGGGTTAGGGTTAGGGTTAGTTTTAGGGTTAGGGATTGGTTTAGGGTACGGGTTAGGATTAGCGCACGTGTTAGGGTTAGGTTTTGGGTTAGGGTTAGGGTACGCGTTAGGGTTAGGGCATGGGTTAGAGTTAGGGTACACGTTAGGATTAGGGTATTTATTAAACCTATCCCACTCTCTAGATACCACTTAGCACGTAAAGGAATATTATTAGGGATCCAGCCATGGAGAAGATTTTATTCACTAGGATAAGATAAAGAATAAACACATTATAAAAAAATCACATTAGGATTTTCTTTTTAACCTGTTCCTTAAAACACTAGTGCTTAGGAAATCTAATAGAGGTAAAAGCAATCAAGGGTAGTTTAGGGTTAGGGTTAGGTTTAGGGTTAGTGTTAGGGTTAGGGTATGGCTTATGGTATGGGATAGGGTACGGGTGAGGGTACGGCGTAGGGTAGGGGTTAGGGTTAGGGTTAGGGTTAGGGTATGGCTTAGGGTACGGGTGAGGGTACGGGTGAGGGTACTGTGTAGGGTATTGGTTATGGTTAGGGTATGGCTTAGAATACGGGTTAGGTTACGGGTTATGGTACGGCGTAGGGTATGGGTTAGGGTTAGGGTTAGGGTTAGGGTTAGGGTACGGCTTAGGGTACGGGTTAGGGTACGGGTGAGGGTACGGCGTAGTGTATAGGTTACGGTTAGGGTTAGGGTTAGGGTACGGCTTAGGGTACGGTTTAGGGTACGGGTGAGGGTATGGCGTAGTGTATAGGTTAGGGTTAGGGTTAGGGTTAGGGTACGGCTTAGGGTATGGGATAGGGTACGGGTGAGGGTACGGCGTAGGGTAGGGGTTAGTTTTAGGGTTAGGGTTAGTGTTAGGGTTAGGGTACGGCTTAGGGTATGGGATAGGGTACGGGTGAGGGTACCGCGTAGGGTAGGGGTTAGGGTTAGGTTTAGGGTTAGTTTTAGGGTTAGGGTACCGCTTAGGGTATGGGATAGGGTACGGCGTAGGGTAGCGGTTAGGGTTAGGGTTAGGGTTAGGGTTAGGGTACGGCTTAGGATACAGGTTAGGGTACGGGTGAGGGTACGGCGTAGCGTATGGGTTAGGGTTAGGGTTAGGGTACGGCTTAGGGTACGGGTTAGGGTACGGGTGAGGGTACGGCGTAGGTTATGGGTTAGGGTTAGGGTTAGGGTTAGTTTTAGGGTTAGGCATTGGTTTAGGGTACGGGTTAGGATTAGCATACTTGTTCGGGTTAGGGTTTTGGTTAGGGTTAGGGTACGCGTTAGGGTTAGGGTATGGGTTAGGTTTAGGGTACACTTTAGGATTAGGGTATTTATTAAACCTATCCCACTCTCTAGATACCACGTAGCACGTAAAGGAATATTATTTGGGGTTCAGCCATGGAGAAGATTTTAGTCACTAGGATAAGATAAAGAATAAACACATTATAAAAAAATCACATAAGGTTTTCTTTTTAACCTGTTCCTTAAAACACTAGTGTTTAGGAAATCTAATGGAGGCAAAAGCAGTAAAGGGTAGTTTAGGGTTAGTGTTAGGGTTAGGGTTAGGGTAGGGCTTAGGATACGGGTGAGGGTACTGGTGAGGGTACTGCGTAGGTTATTGGTTAGGGTTAGGGTACGGCTTAGGATACGGGTTAGGATATGGGTTAGGTTACGGCGTTGGGTATGGGTGAGGGTTAGGGTTAGGGTTAGGGTAAGGCTTTGGGTACGGGTTAGGGTACGGGTGAGGGTACGGCGTAGGGTAGAGGTTAGGGTTAGGTTTAGGGTTAGGGTACGGCTTAGGATACGGGTTAGGGTATGGGTGAGGGTACGGCGTAGCGTATGGGTTAGGGTTAGGGTTAGGGTTAGGGTTAGTTTTAGGGTTAGGGATTGGTTTAGGGTACGGGTTAGGATTAGCGTATGTGTTAGGGTTAGGGTTTGGGTTAGGGTTAGGGTACGCATTAGGGTTAGGGTATGGGTTAGGGTTAGGGTACACGTTAGGATTAGGGTATTTATTAAACCTATCCCACTCTCTAGATACCACTTAGCACGTAAAGGAATATTATTTAGGGTCCAGCCATGGAGAAGATTTTCGTCACTAGGATAAGATAAAGAATAAACACATTATAAAAAAATCACATTAGGATTTTCTTTTTAACCTGTTCCTTAAAACACTAGTGCTTAGGAAATCTAATGGAGGCAAAAGCAGTCAAGGGTAGTTTAGGGTTAGGGTTAGGGTTAGGGTTAGTGTTAGGGTTAGGGTACGGCTTAGGGTATGGGATAGGGTATGGGTGAGGGTACGGCATAGGGTAGGGTTTAGGGTTAGGGTTAGTGTTAGGGTTAGGGTTAGAGTATGGCTTAGGGTACGGGTGAGGGTACTGTGTAGGTCATTGGTTAGGGTTAGGTTAAGGCTTAGGATACAGGTTATTGTATGGGTTAGGGTACGGCGCAGGGTATGGGTAAGGGTTAGGGTTAGGGTTAGGGTTAGAGTTAGGGTACGGCTTAGGGTACGGGTTAGGGTATGGGTGAGGGTACGGCGTAGTGTATAGGTTAGGGTTAGGGTTAGGGTACGGCTTAGGGTACGGGTTAGGTTACGGGTGAGGGTACGGCGTAGGGTATGGGTTAGGGTTAGGGTTAGGGTTAGTGTTAGTGTTAGGGTTAGGGTACGGCTTAGCGTATGGGATAGGGTACGGTTGAGGGTACGGCGTAGGGTAGGGGTTAGGGTTAGAGTTAGGGTTAGGGTTGGGGTTAGGGTACGGCTTAGGGTACGGGTGAGGGTACGGGTGAGGGTACTGCGTAGGGTATTGGTTAGGGTTAGGATACGGCTTAGGATACGGGTTAGGGTACGGGTTAGGGTATGGCGTAGGGTATGGGTTAGGGTTAGGGTTAGGGTTAGGGTACGGCTTAGGATACGGGTTAGGGTACGGGTGAGGGTACGGCGTAGCGTATGGGTTAGGGTTAGGGTTAGGGTACATCTTAGGGTACGGGTTAGGGTACGGGTGAGGGTACGGCGTAGCGTATGGGTTAGGGTTAGGGTTAGGGTACATCTTAGGGTACGGGTTAGGGTACGGGTGAGGGTACGGCGTAGGGTAAGGGTTAGGGTTAGGGTTAGGGTTAGGGTTAGTTTTAGGGTTAGGGATTGGTTTAGGTTACGGGTTAGGATTAGCGTACGTGTTAGGGTTAGGTTTTGGGTTAGGGTTAGGGTACGCGTTAGGGTTAGGGTTAGGGTTAGGGTTAGGGTTAGGGTACGCATTAGGGTTAGGGTATGGGTTAGGGTTAGGGTACACGTTAAGATTAGGGTATTTATTAAACCTATCCCACTCTCTAGATACCACTTAGCACGTAAAGGAATATTATTAGGGATCCAGCCATGGAGAAGATTTTAGTCACTAGGATAAGATAAAGAATAAACACATTATAAAAAAATCACATTAGGATTTTCTTTTTAACCTGTTCCTTAAAACACTAGTGCTTAGGAAATCTAATAGAGGCAAAAGCAATCAAGGGTAGTTTAGGGTTAGGGTTAGGGTTAGGGTTAGTGTTAGGGTTAGGGTACGGCTTAGGGTATGGGATAGGGTACGGGTGAGGGTACGGCGTAGGGTAGGGGTTAGGGTTAGGGTTAGGGTTAGGGTTAGGGTATGGCTTAGGGTACGGGTGAGGGTACGGGTGAGGGTACTGTGTAGGGTATTGGTTATGGTTAGGGTATGGCTTAGAATACGGGTTAGGGTACGGGTTAGGGTACAGCGTAGGGTATGGGTTAGGGTTAGGGTTAGGGTTAGGGTTAGGGTACGGCTTAGGGTACGGTTTAGGGTACGGGTGAGGGTACGGCGTAGTGTATAGGTTACGGTTAGGGTTAGGGTTAGGGTACGGCTTAGGGTTCGGGTGAGGGTACGGCGTAGGGTAGGGGTTAGTTTTAGGGTTAGGGTTAGTGTTAGGGTTAGGGTACGGCTTAGGGTATGGGATAGGGTACGGGTGAGGGTACGGCGTAGGGTAGGGGTTAGGTTTAGGGTTAGGGTTAGTGTTAGGATTAGGGTACGGCTTAGGGTATAGGATAGGGTACGGGTGAGGGTACGGCGTAGGGTAGGGGTTAGGGTTAGGTTTAGGGTTAGTGTTAGGGTTAGGGTACCGCTTAGGGTATGGGATAGGGTACGGCGTAGGGTAGCGGTTAGGGTTAGGGTTAGGGTTAGGGTTAGGGTACGGCTTAGGATACGGGTTAGGGTACGGGTGAGGGTACGGCGTAGCATATGGGTTAGGGTTAGGGTTAGGGTTAGGGTACGGCTTAGGGTACGGGTTAGGGTACGGGTGAGGGTACGGCGTAGGATATGGGTTAGGGTTAGGGTTAGGGTTAGTTTTAGGGTTAGGCATTGGTTTAGGGTACGGGTTAGGATTAGCATACTTGTTCGGGTTAGGGTTTTGGTTAGGGTTAGGGTACGCGTTAGGGTTAGGGTATGGGTTAGGTTTAGGGTACACTTTAGGATTAGGGTATTTATTAAACCTATCCCACTCTCTAGATACCACTTAGCACGTAAAGGAATATTATTTGGGGTTCAGCCATGGAGAAGATTTTAGTCACTAGGATAAGATAAAGAATAAACACATTATAAATAAATCACATAAGGTTTTCTTTTTAACCTGTTCCTTAAAACACTAGTGTTTAGGAAATCTAATGGAGGCAAAAGCAGTAAAGGGTAGTTTAGGGTTAGGGTTAGGGTTAGGGTTAGGGTAGGGCTTAGGATACGGGTGAGGGTACTGGTGAGGGTACTGCGTAGGTTATTGGTTAGGGTTAGGGTACGGCTTAGGATACGGGTTAGGATATGGGTTAGGTTACGGCGTTGGGTATGGGTGAGGGTTAGGGTTAGGGTTAGGGTAAGGCTTTGGGTACGGGTTAGGGTACGGGTGAGGGTACGGCGTAGGGTAGAGGTTAGGGTTAGGTTTAGGGTTAGGGTACGGCTTAGGATACGGGTTAGGGTATGGGTGAGGGTACGGCGTAGCGTATGGGTTAGGGTTAGGGTTAGGGATAGGGTTAGTTTTAGGGTTAGGGATTGGTTTAGGGTACGGGTTAGGATTAGCGTACGTGTTAGGGTTAGGTTTTGGGTTAGGGTTAGGGTACGCGTTAGGGTTAGGGTATGGGTTAGGGTTAGGGTACACGTTAGGATTAGGGTATTTATTAAACCTATCCCACTCTCTAGATACCACTTAGCACGTAAAGGAATATTATTTAGGGTCCAGCCATGGAGAAGATTTTCGTCACTAGGATAAGATAAAGAATAAACACATTATAAAAAAATCACATTAGGATTTTCTTTTTAACCTGTTCCTTAAAACACTAGTGCTTAGGAAATCTAATGGAGGCAAAAGCAGTCAAGGGTAGTTTAGGGTTAGGGTTAGGGTTAGGGTTAGTGTTAGGGTTAGGGTACGGCTTAGGGTATGGGATAGGGTATGGGTGAGGGTACGGCATAGGGTAGGGTTTAGGGTTAGGGTTAGTGTTAGGGTTAGGGTTAGAGTATGGCTTAGGGTACGGGTGAGGGTACTGTGTAGGTCATTGGTTAGGGTTAGGTTAAGGCTTAGGATACAGGTTATTGTATGGGTTAGGGTACGGCGCAGGGTATGGGTAAGGGTTAGGGTTAGGGTTAGGGTTAGAGTTAGGGTACGGCTTAGGGTACGGGTTAGGGTACGGGTGAGGGTATGGCGTAGTGTATAGGTTAGGGTTAGGGTTAGGGTACGGCTTAGGGTACGGGTTAGGTTACGGGTGAGGGTACGGCGTAGGGTATGGGTTAGGGTTAGGGTTAGGGTTAGTGTTAGTGTTAGGGTTAGGGTACGGCTTAGCGTATGGGATAGGGTACGGGTGAGGGTACGGCGTAGGGTAGGGGTTAGGGTTAGAGTTAGGGTTAGGGTTGGGGTTAGGGTACGGCTTAGGGTACGGGTGAGGGTACGGGTGAGGGTACTGCGTAGGGTATTGGTTAGGGTTAGGATACGGCTTAGGATACGGGTTAGGGTACGGGTTAGGGTATGGCGTAGGGTATGGCTTAGGGTTAGGGTTAGGGTCAGGGTTAGGGTATGGCTTAGGATACGGGTTAGGGTACGGGTGAGGGTACGGAGTAGCGTATGGGTTAGGGTTATGGTTAGGGTACGTCTTAGGGTACGGGTTAGGGTACGGGTGAGGGTACGGCGTAGGGTAAGGGTTAGGGTTAGGGTTAGGGTTAGGGTTAGTTTTAGGGTTAGGGATTGGTTTAGGGTACGGGTTAGGATTAGCGTACGTGTTAGGATTAGGTTTTGGGTTAGGGTTAGGGTACGTGTTAGGGTTAGGGTATGGGTTAGGGTTAGGGTACACGTTAGGATTAGGGTATTTATTAAACCTATCCCACTCTCTAGATACCACTTAGCACGTAAAGGAATATTGTTAGGGATCCAGCCATGGAGAAGATTTTAGTCACTAGGATAAGATAAAGAATAAACACATTATAAAAAAATCACATTAGGATTTTCTTTTTAACCTGTTCCTTAAAACACTAGTGCTTAGGAAATCTAATAGAGGCAAAAGCAATCAAGGGTAGTTTAGGGTTAGGGTTAGGGTTAGGGTTAGTGTTAGGGTTAGGGTACGGCTTAGGGTATGGGATAGGGTACGGGTGAGGGTACGGCGTAGGGTAGGGGTTAGGGTTAGGGTTAGGGTTAGGGTTAGGGTATGGCTCAGGGTACGGGTGAGGGTACGGGTGAGGGTACTGCGTAGGGTATTGGTTAGGGTTAGGGTACGGCTTAGGATACGTGTTAGGGTACGGGTTAGGGTACGGCGTAGAGTGTGGGTTAGGGTTAGGGTTAGTGTTAGGGTTAGGGTTACGGTACGTCTTAGGGTACGTGTTAGGGTACGGGTGAGGGTACGGCGTAGGTTATGGGTTAGGGTTAGGGTTAGGGTTAGGGTACGGCTTAGGATACGGGTTAGGTTACGGGTGAGGGTACGGCGTAGGTTATGGGTTAGGGTTAGTGTTAGGGTTATGGTACGGCTTAGGTTATGGGATAGGGTACAGGTGAGGGTATGGCATAGGGTAGGGGTTAGGGTTAGGGTTAGGGTTAGGGTTAGGGTACGGCTTAGGGTACGGGTGAGGGTATGGGTGAGGATACTGCGTAGGGTATTGGTTAGGGTTAGGGTACGGCTTAGGATACAGGTTAGGGTACGTGTTAGGGTATGGCGTACGGTTTGGGTTAGGGTTAGGGTTAGGGTTAGGGTTAGGGTACGGCTTAGGATACGGTTTAGGGTACGGGTGAGGGTAAGGCGTAGCGTATGGTTTAGGGTTAGGGTTAGGGTTAGGGTACGGCTTAGGGTACGGGTTAGGGTACGGGTGAGGGTACGGTGTAGGTTATGGGTTAGGGTTAGGGTTAGGGTTAGGGTTAGTTTTAGGGTTAGGGATTGGTTTAGGGTACGGGTTAGGGTTAGCATACGTGTTCGGGTTAGGGTTTTGGTTAGGGTTAGGGTACGCGTTAGGGTTAGGGTATGGGTTAGGTTTAGGGTACACTTTAGGATTAGGGTATTTATTAAACCTATCCCACTCTCTAGATACCACTTAGCACGTAAAGGAATATTATTTGGGGTTCAGCCATGGAGAAGATTTTAGTCACTAGGATAAGATAAAGAATAAACACATTATAAAAAAATCACATAAGGTTTTCTTTTTAACCTGTTCCTTAAAACACTAGTGTTTAGGAAATCTAATGGAGGCAAAAGCAGTAAAGGGTAGTTTAGGGTTAGGGTTGGGGTTAGGCTTAGGGTAGGGCTTAGGATACGGGTGAGGGTACTGGTGAGGGTACTGCGTAGGTTATTGGTTAGGGTTAGGGTACGGCTTAGGATACGGGTTAGGATATGGGTTAGGTTACGGCGTTGGGTATGGGTGAGCGTTAGGGTTAGGGTTAGGGTAAGGCTTTGGGTACGGGTTAGGGTACGGGTGAGGGTACGGCGTAGGGTAGAGGTTAGGGTTAGGTTTAGGGTTAGGGTACGGCTTAGGATACGGGTTAGGGTATGGGTGAGGGTACGGCGTAGCGTATGGGTTAGGGTTAGGGTTAGGGTTAGGGTTAGTTTTAGGGTTAGGGATTGGTTTAGGGTACGGGTTAGGATTAGCGTACGTGTTAGGGTTAGGGTTTGGGTTAGGGTTAGGGTACGCATTAGGGTTAGGGTATGGGTTAGGGTTAGGGTGCACGTTAGGATTAGGGTATTTATTAAACCTATCCCACTCTCTAGATACCACTTAGCACGTAAAGGAATATTATTTAGGGTCCAGCCATGGAGAAGATTTTCGTCACTAGGATAAGATAAAGAATAAACACATTATAAAAAAATCACATTAGGATTTTCTTTTTAACCTGTTCCTTAAAACACTAGTGCTTAGGAAATCTAATGGAGGCAAAAGCAGTCAAGGGTAGTTTAGGGTTAGGGTTAGGGTTAGGGTTAGTGTTAGGGTTAGGGTACGGCTTAGGGTATGGGATAGGGTACGGGTGAGGGTACGGCGTAGGGTAGGGGTTAGGGTTAGGGTTAGGGTTAGGGTTAGGGTACAGCTTAGGGTACGGGTGAGGGTACGTGTGAGGGTACTGCGTAGGGTATTGGTTAGGGTTAGGGTATGGCTTAGGATACGGGTTAGGGTACCTGTTAGGTATGGCGTATTGTATGGATTAGGGTTAGGGTTAGGGTTAGGGTTAGGGTTAGGGTTAGGGTACGGCTTAGGGTATGGGATAGGGTACAGGTGAGGGTATGGCATAGGTTAGGGGTTAGGGTTAGGGTTAGGTTTAGGGTTAGGGTTAGGGTATGGCTTAGGGTACGGGTGAGGGTATGGGTGAGGATACTGCGTAGGGTATTGGTTAGGGTTAGGGTACGGCTTAGGATACGGGTTAGGGTACGTGTTAGGGTATGGCGTACGGTATGGGTTAGGGTTAGGGTTAGGGTTAGGGTTAGGGTACGGCTTAGGGTACGGGTTAGGGTACGGGTGAGGTTACGGCGTAGCGTATAGTTTAGGGTTAGGGTTAGGGTTAGGGTACGGCTTAGGATACGGGTTAGGGTACGGGTGAGGGTACGGCGTAGCGTATGGTTTAGGGTTAGGGTTAGGGTTAGGGTACGGCTTAGGGTACGGTTTAGGGTACGGGTGAGGGTACGGCGTAGGTTATGGGTTAGGGTTAGGGTTAGGGTTAGGATTAGTTTTAGGGTTAGGCATTGGTTTAGGGTACGGGTTAGGATTAGCATACTTGTTCGGGTTAGGTTTTTGGTTAGGGTTAGGGTACGCGTTAGGGTTAGGGTATGGGTTAGGTTTAGGGTACACTTTAGGATTAGGGTATTTATTAAACCTATCCCACTCTCTAGATACCACTTAGCACGTAAAGGAATATTATTTGGGGTTCAGCCATGGAGAAGATTTTAGTCACTAGGATAAGATAGAGAATAAACACATTATAAAAAAATCACATAAGGTTTTCTTTTTAACCTGTTCCTTAAAACACTAGTGTTTAGGAAATCTAATGGAGGCAAAGGCAGTAAAGGGTAGTTTAGGGTTAGGGTTAGGGTTAGGGTTAGGGTAGGGCTTAGGATACGGGTGAGGGTACTGGTGAGGGTACTGCGTAGGTTATTGGTTAGGGTTAGGGTACGGCTTAGGATACGGGTTAGGATATGGGTTAGGTTACGGCGTTGGGTATGGGTGAGGGTTAGGGTTAGGGTTAGGGTAAGGCTTTGGGTACGGGTCAGGGTACGGGTGAGGGTACGGCGTAGGGTAGAGGTTAGGGTTAGGTTTAGGGTTAGGGTACGGCTTAGGATACGGGTTAGGGTATGGGTGAGGGTACGGCGTAGCGTATGCGTTAGGGTTAGGGTTAGGGTTAGGGTTAGTTTTAGGGTTATGGCTTGGTTTAGGGTACGGGTTAGGATTAGCGTACGTGTTAGGGTTAGGGTTTGTGTTAGGGTTAGGGTACGCATTAGGGTTAGGGTATGGGTTAGGGTTAGGGTACACGTTAGGATTAGGGTATTTATTAAACCTATCCCACTCTCTAGATACCACTTAGCACGTAAAGGAATATTATTTAGGGTGCAGCCATGGAGAAGATTTTCGTCACTAGGATAAGATAAAGAATAAACACGTTATAAAAAAATCACATTAGGATTTTCTTTTTAACCTGTTCCTTAAAACACTAGTGCTTAGGAAATCTAATGGAGGCAAAAGCAGTCAAGGGTAGTTTAGGGTTAGGGTTAGGGTTAGGGTTAGTGTTAGGGTTAGGGTACGGCTTAGGGTATGGAATAGGGTATGGGTGAGGGTACGGCATAGGGTAGGGTTTAGGGTTAGGGTTAGTGTTAGGGTTAGTGTTAGGGTATGGCTTAGGGTACGGGTGAGGGTACTGTGTAGGTCATTGGTTAGGGTTAGGTTAAGGCTTAGGATACAGGTTATTGTATGGGTTAGGGTACGGCGCAGGGTATGGGTAAGGGTTAGGGTTAGGGTTACGGTTAGAGTTAGGGTACGGCTTAGGGTACGGGTTAGGGTACGGGTGAGGGTACGGCGTAGTGTATAGGTTAGGGTTAGGGTTAGGGTACGGCGTAGGGTACGGGTTATGTTACGGGTGAGGGTACGGCGTAGGGTATGGGTTAGGGTTAGGGTTAGGGTTAGTGTTAGTGTTAGGGTTAGGGTACGGCTTAGCGTATGGGATAGGGTACGGGTGAGGGTACGGCGTAGGGTAGGGGTTAGGGTTAGGGTTAGGGTTAGGGTTAGGGTATGGCTTAGGGTACGGGTGAGGGTACGGGTGAGGGTACTGCGTAGGGTATTGGTTAGGGTTAGGATACGGCTTAGGATACGGGTTAGGGTACGGGTTAGGGTATGGCGTAGGGTATGGGTTAGGGTTAGGGTTAGGGTTAGGGTTAGGGTTAGGGTACAGCTTAGGATACGGGTTAGGGTACGGGTGAGGGTACGGCGTAGCGTATGGGTTAGGGTTAGGGTTAGGGTTAGGGTTAGTTTTAGGGTTAGGGATTGGTTTAGGGTACGGGTTAGGATTAGCGTACGTGTTAGGGTTAGGTTTTGGGTTAGGGTTAGGGTACGCGTTAGGGTTAGGGCATGGGTTAGGGTTAGGGTACACGTTAGGATTAGGGTATTTATTAAACCTATCCCACTCTCTAGATACCACTTAGCACGTAAAGGAATATTATTAGGGATCCAGCCATGGAGAAGATTTTAGTCACTAGGATAAGATAAAGAATAAACACATTATAAAAAAATCACATTAGGATTTTCTTTTTAACCTGTTCCTTAAAACACTAGTGCTTAGGAAATCTAATAGAGGTAAAAGCAATCAAGGGTAGTTTAGGGTTAGGGTTAGGTTTAGGTTTAGTGTTAGGGTTAGGGTACGGCTTAGGGTATGGGATAGGGTACGGGTGAGGGTACGGCGTAGGGTAGGGGTTAGGGTTAGGGTTAGGGTTAGGGTTAGGGTATGGCTTAGGGTACGGGTGAGGGTACGGGTGAGGGTACTGTGTAGGGTATTGGTTATGGTTAGGGTATGGCTTAGAATACGGGTTAGGGTACGGGTTAGGGTACGGCGTAGAGTATGGGTTAGGGTTAGGGTTAGGGTTAGGGTTAGGGTACGGCTTAGGGTACGGTTTAGGGTACGGGTGAGGGTACGGCGTAGTGTATAGGTTAGGGTTAGGGTTAGGGTTAGGGTACGGCTTAGGGTATGGGTTAGGGTACGGGTGAGGGTATGGCGTAGTGTATAGGTTAGGGTTAGTGTTAGGGTTAGGGTTAGGGTATGGCTTAGGGTACGGGTGAGGGTACGGGTGAGGGTACTGTGTAGGGTATTGGTTATGGTTAGGGTATGGCTTAGAATACGGGTTAGGGTACGGGTTAGGGTACGGCGTAGGGTATGGGTTAGGGTTAGGGTTAGGTTTAGGGTTAGGGTACGGCTTAGGGTACGGTTTAGGGTACGGGTGAGGGTACAGCGTAGTGTATAGGTTACGGTTAGGGTTAGGGTTAGGGTACGGCTTAGGGTATGGGTGAGGGTACGGCGTAGGGTAGGGGTTAGGTTTAGGGTTAGGGTTAGTGTTAGGTTTAGGGTACGGCTTAGGGTATAGGATAGGGTACGGGTGAGGGTACGGCGTAGGGTAGGGGTTAGGGTTAGGTTTAGGGTTAGTGTTAGGGTTAGGGTACCGCTTTGGGTATGGGATAGGGTACGGCGTAGGGTAGCGGTTAGGGTTAGGGTTAGGGTTAGGGTTAGGGTACGGCTTAGGATACGGGTTAGGGTACGGGTGAGGGTACGGCGTAGCGTATGGGTTAGGGTTAGGGTTAGGGTTAGGGTACGGCTTAGGGTACGGGTTAGGGTACGGGTGAGGGTACGGCGTAGGTTATGGGTTAGGGTTAGGGTTAGGGTTAGGGTTAGTTGTAGGGTTAGGGATTGGTTTAGGGTACGGGTTAAGATTAGCATACTTGTTCGGGTTAGGGTTTTGGTTAGGGTTAGGGTACGCGTTAGGGTTAGGGTATGGGTTAGGTTTAGGGTACACTTTAGGATTACGGTATTTATTAAACCTATCCCACTCTCTAGATACCACTTAGCACGTAAAGGAATATTATTTGGGGTTCAGCCATGGAGAAGATTTTAGTCACTAGGATAAGATAAAGAATAAACACATTATAAAAAAAATCACATAAGGTTTTCTTTTTAACCTGTTCCTTAAAACACTAGTGTTTAGGAAATCTAATGGAGGCAAAAGCAGTAAAGGGTAGTTTAGGGTTAGGGTTAGGGTTAGGGTTAGGGTAGGGCTTAGGATACGGGTGAGGGTACTGGTGAGGGTACTGCGTAGGTTATTGGTTAGGGTTAGGGTACGGCTTAGGATACGGGTTAGGATATGGGTTAGGTTACGGCGTTGGGTATGGGTGAGGGTTAGGGTTAGGGTTAGGGTAAGGCTTTGGGTACGGGTTAGGGTACGGGTGAGGGTACGGCGTAGGGTAGAGGTTAGGGTTAGGTTTAGGGTTAGGGTACGGCTTAGGATACGGGTTAGGGTATGGGTGAGGGTACGGGTGAGGGTACTGTGTAGGTCATTGGTTAGGGTTAGGTTAAGGCTTAGGATACAGGTTATTGTATGGGTTAGGGTACGGCGCAGGGTATGGGTAAGGGTTAGGGTTAGGGTTACGGTTAGAGTTAGGGTACGGCTTAGGGTACGGGTTAGGGTACGGGTGAGGGTACGGCGTAGTGTATAGGTTAGGGTTAGGGTTAGGGTACGGCGTAGGGTACGGGTTATGTTACGGGTGAGGGTACGGCGTAGGGTATGGGTTAGGGTTAGGGTTAGTGTTAGTGTTAGGGTTAGGGTACGGCTTAGCGTATGGGATAGGGTACGGGTGAGGGTACGGCGTAGGGTAGGGGTTAGGGTTAGGGTTAGGGTTAGGGTTAGGGTATGGCTTAGGGTACGGGTGAGGGTACGGGTGAGGGTACTGCGTAGGGTATTGGTTAGGGTTAGGATACGGCTTAGGATACGGGTTAGGGTACGGGTTAGGGTATGGCGTAGGGTATGGGTTAGGGTTAGGGTTAGGGTACAGCTTAGGATACGGGTTAGGGTACGGGTGAGGGTACGGCGTAGCGTATGGGTTAGGGTTAGGGTTAGGGTTAGGGTTAGTTTTAGGGTTAGGGATTGGTTTAGGGTACGGGTTAGGATTAGCGTACGTGTTAGGGTTAGGTTTTGGGTTAGGGTTAGGGTACGCGTTAGGGTTAGGGCATGGGTTAGGGTTAGGGTACACGTTAGGATTAGGGTATTTATTAAACCTATCCCACTCTCTAGATACCACTTAGCACGTAAAGGAATATTATTAGGGATCCAGCCATGGAGAAGATTTTAGTCACTAGGATAAGATAAAGAATAAACACATTATAAAAAAATCACATTAGGATTTTCTTTTTAACCTGTTCCTTAAAACACTAGTGCTTAGGAAATCTAATAGAGGTAAAAGCAATCAAGGGTAGTTTAGGGTTAGGGTTAGGTTTAGGTTTAGTGTTAGGGTTAGGGTACGGCTTATGGTATGGGATAGGGTACGGGTGAGGGTACGGCGTAGGGTAGGGGTTAGGGTTAGGGTTAGGGTTAGGGTATGGCTTAGGGTACGGGTGAGGGTACGGGTGAGGGTACTGTGTAGGGTATTGGTTATGGTTAGGGTATGGCTTAGAATACGGGTTAGGGTACGGGTTAGGGTACGGCGTAGAGTATGGGTTAGGGTTAGGGTTAGGGTTAGGGTTAGGGTACGGCTTAGGGTACGGTTTAGGGTACGGTTGAGGGTACGGCGTAGTGTATAGGTTAGGGTTAGGGTTAGTGTTAGGGTTATGGTACGGCTTAGGTTATGGGATAGGGTACAGTTGAGGGTATGGCATAGGGTAGGGGTTAGGGTCAGGGTTAGGGTTAGGGTTAGGGTTAGGGTACGGCTTAGGGTACGGGTGAGGGTATGGGTGAGGATACTGCGTAGGGTATTGGTTAGGGTTAGGGTACGGCTTAGGATACGGGTTAGGGTACGTGTTAGGGTATGGCGTACGGTATGGGTTAGGGTTAGGGTTAGGGTTAGGGTTAGGGTTAGGGTACGGCTTAGGGTACGGGTTAGGGTACGGGTGAGGTTACGGCGTAGGGTATAGTTTAGGGTTAGGGTTAGGGTTAGGGTACAGCTTAGGATACGGGTTAGGGTACGTGTGAGGGTACGGCGTAGCGTATGGTTTAGGGTTAGGGTTAGGTTTAGTGTACGGCTTAGGGTACGGGTTAGGGTACGGGTGAGGGTACGGCGTAGGTTATGGGTTAGGGTTACGGTTAGGGTTAGGGTTAGATTTAGGGTTAGGGACTGGTTTAGGGTACGGGTTAGGATTAGCATACTTGTTCGGGTTAGGGTTTTGGTTAGGGTTAGGGTACGCGTTAGGGTTAGGGTATGGGTTAGGTTTAGGGTACACTTTAGGATTAGGGTATTTATTAAACCTATCCCACTCTCTAGATACCACTTAGCACGTAAAGGAATATTATTTGGGGTCCAGCCATGGAGAAGATTTTAGTCACTAGGATAAGATAAAGAATAAACACATTATAAAAAAATCACATAAGGTTTTCTTTTTAACCTGTTCCTTAAAACACTAGTGTTTAGGAAATCTAATGGAGGCAAAAGCAGTAAAGGGTAGTTTAGGGTTAGGGTTAGGGTTAGGGTAGGGCTTAGGATACGGGTGAGGGTACTGGTGAGGTTACTGCGTAGGTTATTGGTTAGGGTTAGGGTACGGCTTAGGATACGGGTTAGGATATGGGTTAGGTTACGGCGTTGGGTATGGGTGAGGGTTAGGGTTAGGGTTAGGGTAAGGCTTTGTGTACGGGTTAGGGTACGGGTGAGGGTACGGCGTAGGGTAGAGGTTAGGGTTAGGTTTAGGGTTAGGGTACGGCTTAGGATACGGGTTAGGGTATGGGTGAGGGTACGGCGTAGCGTATGGGTTAGGGTTAGGGTTAGGGTTAGGGTTAGTTTTAGGGTTAGGGATTGGTTTAGGGTACGGGTTAGGATTAGCGTACGTGTTAGGGTTAGGGTTTGGGTTAGGGTTAGGGTACGCATTAGGGTTAGGGTATGGGTTAGGATTAGGGTACACGTTAGGATTAGGGTATTTATTAAACCTATCCCACTCTCTAGATACCACTTAGCACGTAAAGGAATATTATTTAGGGTCCAGCCATGGAGAAGATTTTCGTCACTAGGATAAGATAAAGAATAAACACATTATAAAAAAATCACATTAGGATTTTCTTTTTAACCTGTTCCTTAAAACACTAGTGCTTAGGAAATCTAATGGAGGCAAAAGCAGTCAAGGGTAGTTTAGGGTTAGGGTTAGGGTTAGGGTTAGTGTTAGGGTTAGGGTACGGCTTAGGGTATGGGATAGGGTATGGGTGAGGGTACGGCATAGGGTAGGGTTTAGGGTTAGGGTTAGTGTTAGGGTTAGGGTTAGGGTACGGCTTAGGGTACGGGTTAGGGTACGGGTGAGGGTACGGCGTAGTGTATAGGTTAGGGTTAGGGTTAGGGTATGGCTTAGGGTACGGGTTAGGTTACGGGTGAGGGTACGGCGTAGGGTATGGGTTAGGGTTAGGGTTAGGGTTAGTGTTAGTGTTAGGGTTAGGGTACGGCTTAGCGTATGGGATAGGGTACGGGTGAGGGTACGGCGTAGGGTAGGGGTTAGGGTTAGAGTTAGGGTTAGGGTTGGGGTTAGGGTACGGCTTAGGGTACGGGTGAGGGTACAGGTGAGGGTACTGCGTAGGGTATTGGTTAGGGTTAGGATACGGCTTAGGATACGGGTTAGGGTACGGGTTAGGGTATGGCGTAGGGTATGGGTTAGGGTTAGGGTTAGGGTTAGGGTTAGGGTTAGGGTTAGGGTACGGCTTAGGATACGGGTTAGGGTACGGGTGAGTGTACGGCGTAGCGTATGGGTTAGGGTTAGGGTTAGGGTTAGGGTTAGTTTTAGGGTTAGGGATTGGTTTAGGGTACGGGTTAGGATTAGCGTACGTGTTAGGGTTAGGTTTTGGGTTAGGGTTAGGGTACGCGTTAGGGTTAGGGTATGGGTTAGGGTTAGGGTACACGTTAGGATTAGGGTATTTATTAAACCTATCCCACTCTCTAGATACCACTTAGCACGTAAAGGAATATTATTAGGGATCCAGCCATGGAGACGATTTTAGTCACTAGGATAAGATAAAGAATAAATGCATTATAAAAAAATCACATTAGGATTTTCTTTTTAACCTGTTCCTTAAAACACTAGTGCTTAGGAAATCTAATAGAGGCAAAAGCAATCAAGGGTAGTTTAGGGTTAGGGTTAGGGTTAGGGTTAGTGTTAGGGTTAGGGTACGGCTTAGGGTACGGGTTAGGGTACGGGTGAGGGTATGGCGTAGTGTATAGGTTAGGGCTAGGGTTAGGCTTAGGGTACGGCTTAGGGTATGGGATAGGGTATGGGTGAGGGTACGGCGTAGGGTAGGGGTTAGGTTTAGGGTTAGGGTTAGTGTTAGGGTTAGGGTACGGCTTAGGGTATGGGA
Source organism: Eubalaena glacialis (assembly GCF_028564815.1). Lineage (NCBI taxonomy): Eukaryota > Metazoa > Chordata > Mammalia > Artiodactyla > Balaenidae > Eubalaena > Eubalaena glacialis. The sequence goes on along the minus strand of NC_083734.1, from coordinate 1,009,704 downwards.
TAGGGTACGGGTGAGGGTACGGCGTAGGGTAGGGGTTAGGGTTAGGTTTAGGGTTAGTGTTAGGGTTAGGGTACCGCTTAGGGTATGGGATAGGGTACGGCGTAGGGTAGCGGTTAGGGTTAGGGTTAGGGTTAGGGTTAGGGTACGGCTTAGGATACGGGTTAGGGTACGGGTGAGGGTACGGCGTAGCGTATGGGTTAGGGTACGGGTTAGGGTATGGCTTAGGGTATGGGTTAGGATATGTGTGTGGTTACGGCGTAGGGTATGGGTTAGGGTTAGGATTAGTGTTAGGGTTAGGGTACCGCTTAGGGTATGGGATAGGGTACGGCGTAGGGTAGCGGTTAGGGTTAGGGTTAGGCTTAGGGTTAGGGTACGGCTTAGGGTACGGGTTAGGGTACGGGTGAGGGTACGGCGTAGGGTATGGGTTAGGGTTAGGGTTAGGGTTAGGGTTAGTTTTAGGGTTAGGGATAGTTTTGGGTACGGGTTAGGATTAGCGTATGTGTTAGGGTTAGGATTTGGGTTAGGTTTAGGGTACGCGTTCGGGTTAGGGTATGGGTTAGGGCTAGGGTACACGTTAGGATTAGGGTATTTATTAAACCTATCCCACTCTCTAGATACCACTTAGCACGTAAAGGAATATTATTTGGTGTCCAGCCATGGAGAAAATTGTCGTCACTAGGATAAGATAAAGAATAAACACATTATAAAAAAATCACATGAGGATTTTCTTTTTAACCTGTTCCTTAAAACACTAGTGCTTAGGAAATCTAATGGAGGCAAAAGCAGTCAAGGGTAATTTAGGGTTAGGGTTAGGGTTAGGGTTAGTGTTAGGGTTAGGGTACGGCTTAGGGTATGGGATAGGGTATGGGTGAGGGTACGGCATAGGGTAGGGTTTAGGGTTAGGGTTAGTGTTAGGGTTAGGGTTAGGGTTAGGGTTAGGGTTAGGGTACGGCTTAGGATACGGGTTAGGGTATGGGTTAGTGTACGGTGTAGGGTATGGGTTAGGGTATGGGTTAGGGTTAGGGTTAGGGGTAGGGTACGGCTTAGGGTACGGGTTAGGGTACAGGTGAGTGTACGGCGTAGGGTATAGGTTAGGGTTAGGGTTAGGGTTAGGGTTAGGGTACGGCTTAGGGTACGGGTTAGGGTAAGAGTGAGGGTACGGAGTAGGGTATGGGTTAGGATTACGGTTAGGGTTAGGGTAAGGGTGAGGGTACGGCAAAGGATATGGGTTAGGCTATGGGTTATTGTTAGGGTTAGGGTACGGCTTTGGGTACGGGTTAGGGAACGCGTGAGTGTACGGCGTAGGGTATGGGTTAGGGTTAGAGTTAGGGTTAGGGTTAGGGTTAGGGTACGGGTTAGGGTACGGTTGAGGGTACAGGTTAGTGTATGGATTAGGTTTAGGGTTAGGGTACGGGTTAGGGTAAGGGTGAGGGTACGGCATAGGATATGGGTTAGGCTTAGTGTTATGGTTAGGGTTAGGGTACGGCTTTGGGTATGGGTTAGGGAACACGTGAGTGTACGGCGTAGGGTATGGGTTAGGGTGAGGGTTAGGGTTAGGGTTAGGGTTAGGGTACGGCTTAGGGTACGGGTGAGGGTACCTCGTTGGGTATGTGTTAGGTTTAGGGGTAGGGTACGACTTCGGGTACGGTTTAGGGTCCGGGTTAGGTTACGGCATAGGGTATGGCTTAGGGTTAGTTTTAGGGTTAGGGTTAGGGTACTGCTTATGGTACGGGTTAGAGTACGGGTGAGAGTTAGGTTTAGGGTATGGGTAAGGGTTAGTGTATGCATTAGATTTAAGGTATTTATTAAACATATCCCACTCTCTAGATACCATTTAGCACGTAAAGTGAAGAGGCTGGAATTGCGAACCCGAGCACAAGGAGAGGAGAAACGAGGTGCGTTTTAGAAACCTTTCCCGATCTCACGGCATACCATCTTCTGGGTTTCCCATGCATGTTTTGATGTAGGAAGATGCCCTTGCACCTGGAGATTTGAGACCCATGGGGTGGGTACCCCACGGTATTACTTTAAGGTATCTGCGTTTGCTCACCCAACCTCACCAATCCTCTCAGCCCCAAGAGTGTCCAGCCTTATGTCTCATCCAGCTGTGCGTCTAGATATGGTCAATACAGGTTGCATCAGAAACCCTGAACTGATTTTGTAAGAATTTCTCTCTCTTTCACTGTCTTTGTTTTGTGGGTTTTTTCAAGTAATTTATGTTTAGAATGGGGCTTGGCTGCTTTTCCCTGCTGTGTTTATGCCGCTTTCCACCCTCTTGATTCACTTGCAGAGAGATATCGATACATAGGTTTTCAGATTCTTACTAGTCAGATATATTCTTGTGCGGTGACTAGGGGGTGTTGAGTCCAGTTCACTGAGCAGGGAGTAGGCCTTGTCTATTACATATTTGGCTTATGGAGCGGTCTCTGAGCTAATTTCAAACCCTTGTTTTATGCATCACCCCACCTCACCTTTCCCGTTAAGCAGCCATCGTGTGTCTTCTAATGGTGTGACTCTGTTCTGTTTTGTAATTCAGTTCAAGTGTAGCGATTTTGACATTCCCTCTATAAGCGATATCTTAGGATAAGTGTCTTTTTCGGTGTGACTTATTTCACTTAGAATCATCGTCGCTAAATCCACTCATCATGCTGCTAACTAGCCTTATGACATTGATTTCATGGCTGAGTGATATTCCATTGTGCCAAGTAGCACCATTTCTTTATCCATTTTTCTCTTTCCTGCGATATTGAAGGTGTACCGAAGTGGAGGTTCTTGGAAACAGAGCAGCCGTAAAGTTTGGGGTGCCTGTGTCTTGTTGATTTTTAGTTTTCCCAATTTATACGCCCATGAGTGGAAGTGCCCTATGCTCTCTAAGCTGTGTTTATTACTTGTTTCAGGACACACCGTACACTTCTCCAGAGTGCCTGTTGGCAAATTACATCCCGCCCATCAGCGTAGCAAGGCTCCCATGTCTCCATGGCCTGTCCTGCTTTTCTGGTTTTTACACTTTTTTCAGCATGGCCCTTTTGACCGAGGGCAAGCGAGACTTCTTTTTAGCGCTGATTTGCCCTTCCGGCTTGCTTGGTTGGCCAAAAAGGGCTTATGCGTTTTTTCCTGAATATATTCAGGAAAAAACGCATAAGCCCTTTTTGGCCAAGGGCATCATTGTCAACGTTTTGCCGCTTTTCATGTGCTTTAAAGGCGAGTCGAATCTACCTCCTGAAATCTGTTTCTTGCAAATCTGCCTTGCTTTCAAATCCTCTTCGTTGCCTTCCCTCAATATATTTGTGGACGAGAGTTATCATTTATAACTCTGCACGTTTCTGAATTGCAGTGCCCCTGAGCTACATTTTTCTACTCGCTTTTTTGGGAGCTGGCCGCAAAAGCGCAGGATTGCTTCAGGCCCTATTTTGGTTCTGGGGGGCAGGCTGAGCCTGTGGTTCATTCTTCTTCCTGATGGGAAAATGGAGTGACCTGTGCCAGTGCCAACACCTAGGGCTAGTCTCTCGTTGGTTCCCCGTCTTCCCGTTCATCCTCAGGACAAATTGCAACCTGTACGAAACAGGAGGTTAAAGGTGCCGATTCTCCAAGTAGGGAGATGGTTAGTCAAGCGGCTGGAATGGCGAACCCGAGCACAAGGAGAGGAGAAATGAGGTGCGTTTTAGAAACCTGTCCCGATCTCATGGCATACCATCTTCTGGGTTTCCCATGCATGTTTTGATGTAGGAAGATGCCCTTGTACCTGGAGATTTGAGACCCATGGGGTGTGTACCCCGCGGTGTTACTTTAAAGTATCTGGGTTTGCTCACCCAACCTCACCAATCCTCTCAGCCCCAAGAGTGTCCAGCCTTATGTCTCATCCAGCTGTGGGTCTAGATATGGTCAATCCAAGTTGCATCAGAGACCCTGAACGGATTTTGTAAGAATTTCTCTTTCACTGTCTTTGTTTTGTGGGTTTTTTCAAGTAATTTATGTTTAGAATGGGGCTTGGCTGCTTTTCCCTGCTGTGTTTATGCCGCTTTACACCCTCTTGATTCACTTGCAGAGAGATATCGATACATAGGTTTTCAGATTCTTACTAGTCAGATATATTCTTGTGCGGTGACTAGGGGGTGTTGAGTCCAGTTCACTGAGCAGGGAGTAGGCCTTGTCTATTACATATTTGGCTTATGGAGCGGTCTCTGAGCTAATTTCAAACCCTTGTTCTATGCATCACCCCACCTCACCTTTCCCGTTAAGCAGCCATAGTGTGTCTTCTAAAGGTGTGACTCTGTTCTGTTTTGTAATTCAGTTCAAGTGTAGCGATTTTGACATTCCCTCTATAAGCGATATCTTAGGATAAGTGTCTTTTTCGGTGTGACTTATTTCACTTAGAATCATCGTCGCTAAATCCACTCATCATGCTGCTAACTAGCCTTATGACATTGATTTCATGGCTGAGTGATATTCCATTGTGCCAAGTACGACCATTTGTTTATCCATTTTTCTCTTTCCTGGGATATTGAAGGTGTACCGAAGTGGAGGTTCTTGGAAACAGAGCAGCCGTAAAGTTTGGGGTGCCTGTGTCTTGTTGATTTTTAGTTTTCCCAATTTATACGCCCATGAGTGGAAGTGCCCTATGCTCTCTAAGCTGTGTTTATTACTTGTTTCAGGACACACCGTACACTTCTCCAGAGTGCCTGTTGGCAATTTACATCCTGCCCATTAGCGTAGCAAGGCTCCCATGACTCCATGGCCTGTCCTGCTTTTCTGGTTTTTACACTTTTTTCAGCATGGCATTTTTGACCGAGGGCAAGCGAGACTTCTTTGTAGCACTGATTTGCCCTTCCGGCTTGCTTGGTTGGCCAAAAAGGGCGTATGCGTTTTTTCCTGAATATATTCAGGAAAAAACGCATACGCCCTTTTTGGCCAAGGGTATCATTGTCAACGTTTTTCTGCTTTTCATGTGCTTTAAAGGCGAGTCGAATCTACCTCCTGAAATCTGTTTCTTGCAAATCTGCCTTGCTTTCAAATCCTCTTCGTTGCCTTCCCTCAATATATTTGTGGACGAGAGTTATCATTTATAACTCTGCACGTTTGTGAATTGTAGTGCCCCTGAGCTCCATTTGTCTACTCGCTTTTTTGGGAGCTGGCCGCAAAAGCGCAGGATTGCTTCAGGCCCTATTTTGGTTCTGGGGGGCAGGCTGAGCCTGTGGTTCATTCTTATTCCTGATGGGAAAATGGAGTGACCTGTGCCTGTCCCAACACCTAGGGCTAGTCTCTCGTTGGTTGCCCGTCTTCCCGTTCATCCTCAGGACAAATTGAAACCCGGACGAAACAGGAGGTTAAAGGTGCCGATTCTCCAAGTAGGGAGATGGTTAGTCAAGTCGCTGGAATGGCGAACCCGAGCACAAGGAGAGGAGAAATGAGGTGCGTTTTAGAAGCCTTTCCCGATCTCACGGCATACCATCTTCTGGGTTTCCCATGCATGTTTTGATGTAGGAAGATACCCTTGTACCTGGAGATTTGAGACCCATGGGGTGGGTACCCCGCGGTGTTACTTTAAAGTATCTGCGTTTGCTCACCCAACCTCACCAATCCTCTCAGCCCCAAGAGTGTCCAGCCTTATGTCTCATCCAGCTGTGGGTCTAGATATGGTCAATCCAGGTTGCATCAGAGACCCTGAACGGATTTTGTAAGAATTTCTCTCTCTTTCACTGTCTTTGTTTTGTGGGTTTTTTAAAGTAATTTATGTTTAGAATGGGGCTTGGCTGCTTTTCCCTGCTGTGTTTATGCCGCTTACACCCTCTTGATTCACTTGCAGAGAGATATCGATACATAGGTTTTCAGATTCTTACTAGTCAGATATATTCTTGTGCGGTGACTAGGCGGTGTTGAGTCCAGTTCACTGAGCAGGGAGTAGGCCTTGTCTATTACATATTTGGCTTATGGAGCGGTCTCTGAGCTAATTTCAAACCCTTGTTTTATGCATCACCCCACCTCACCTTTCCCGTTAAGCAGCCATCGTGTGTCTTCTAAAGGTGTGACTCTGTTCTGTTTTGTACTTCAGTTCAAGTGTAGCGATTTTGACATTCCCTCTATAAGCGATATCTTAGGATAAGTGTCTTTTTCTGTGTGACTTATTTCACTTAGAATCATCGTCGCTAAATCCACTCATCATGCTGCTAACTAGCCTTATGACATTGATTTCATGGCTGAGTGATATTCCATTGTGCCAAGTACCACCATTTCTTTATCCATTTTTCTGTTTCCTGCGATATTGAAGGTGTACCGAAGTGGAGGTTCTTGGAAACAGAGCAGCCGTAAAGTTTGGGGTGCCTGTGTCTTGTTGATTTTTAGTTTTCCCAATTTATACGCCCATGAGTGGAAGTGCCCTATGCTCTCTAAGCTGTGTTTATTACTTGTTTCAGGACACACCGTACACTTCCCCAGAGTGCCTGTTGGCAAATTACATCCCGCCCATCAGCGTAGCAAGGCTCCCATGTCTCCATGGCCTGTCCTGCTTTTCTGGTTTTTACACTTTTTTCAGCGTGGCCCTTTTGACCAAGGGCAAGCGAGACTTCTTTGTAGCGCTGATTTGCCCTTCCGGCTTGCTTGGTTGGCCAAAAAGGGCGTATGCGTTGTTTCCTGAATATATTCAGGAAAAAACGCATACGCCCTTTTTGGCCAAGGGCATCATTGTCAACGTTTTGCCGCTTTTCATGTGCTTTAAAGGCGAGTCGAATCTACCTCCTGAAATCTGTTTCCTGCAAATCTGCCTTGCTTTCAAATCCTCTTCGTTGCCTTCCCTCAATATATTTGTGGACGCGAGTTCTCATTTATAACTCTGCACGTTTGTGAATTGCAGTGCCCCTGAGCTCCATTTGTCTACTCGCTTTTTTGGGAGCTGGCCGCAAAAGCGCAGGATTGCTTCAGGCCCTATTTTGGTTCTGGGGGGCAGGCTGAGCCTGTGGTTCATTCTTCTTCCTGATGGGAAAATGGAGTGACCTGTGCCTGTCCCAACACCTAGGGCTAGTCTCTCGTTGGTTGCCCGTCTTCCCGTTCATCCTCAGGACAAATTGCAACCTGTACGAAACAGGAGGTTAAATGTGCCGATTCTCCAAGTAGGGAGATGGTTAGTCAAGCGGCTGGAATGGCGAACCCGAGCACAAGAAGAGGAAGAATGAGATGCGTTTTAGAAACCTGTCCCGATCTCACGGCATACCATCTTCTGGGTTTCCCATGCATGTTTTGATGTAGGAAGATGCCCTTGTACCTGGAGATTTGAGACCCATGGGGTGTGTACCCCGCGGTGTTACTTTAAAGTATCTGGGTTTGCTCACCCAACCTCACCAATCCTCTCAGCCCCAAGAGTGTCCAGCCTTATGTCTCATCCAGCTGTGGGTCTAGATATGGTCAATCCAGGTTGCATCAGAGACCCTGAACGGATTTTGTAAGAATTTCTCTCTCTTTCACTGTCTTTGTGTTGTGGGATTTTTAAAGTAATTTATGTTTAGAATGGGGCTTGGCTGCTTTTCCCTGCTGTGTTTATGCCGCTTTCCACCCTCTTGATTCACTTGCAGAGAGATATCGATACATAGGTTTTCAGATTCTTACTAGTCAGATATATTCTTGTGCGGCGACTAGGCGGTGTTGAGTCCAGTTCACTGAGCAGGGAGTAGGCCTTGTCTATTACATATTTGGCTTATGGAGCGGTCTCTGAGCAAATTTCAAACCCTTGTTCTATGCATCACCCCACCTCACCTTTCCCGTTAAGCAGCCATCGTGTGTCTTCTAAAGGTGTGACTCTGTTCTGTTTTGTACTTCAGTTCAAGTGTAGCGATTTTGACATTCCCTCTATAAGCGATATCTTAGGATAAGTGTCTTTTTCTGTGTGACTTATTTCACTTAGAATCATCGGACCTAAATCCACTCATCATGCTGCTAACTAGCCTTATGACATTGATTTCATGGCTGAGTGATATTCCATTGTGCCAAGTCCCACCATTTCTTTATCCATTTTTCTCTTTCCTGGGATATTGAAGGTGTACCGAAGTGGAGGTTCTTGGAAACAGAGCAGCCGTAAAGTTTGGGGTGCCTGTGTCTTGTTGATTTTTAGTTTTCCCAATTTATACGCCCATGAGTGGAAGTGCCCTATGCTCTCTAAGCTGTGTGTATTACTTGTTTCAGGACACACCGTACACTTCTCCAGAGTGCCTGTTGGCAAATTACATCCCGCCCATCAGCGTAGCAAGGCTCCCATGTCTCCATGGCCTGTCCTGCTTTTCTGGTTTTTACACTTTTTTCAGCGTGGCCCTTTTGACCGAGGGCAAGCAAGACTTCTTTGTAGCGCTGATTTGCCCTTCCGGCTTGCTTGGTTGGCCAAAAAGGGCGTATGCGTTTTTTCCTGAATATATTCAGGAAAAAACGCATACGCCCTTTTTGGCCAAGGGCATCATTGTCAACGTTTTGCCGCTTTTCATGTGCTTTAAAGGCGAGTCGAATCTACCTCCTGAAATCTGTTTCCTGCAAATCTGCCTTGCTTTCAAATCCTCTTCGTTGCCTTCCCTCAATATATTTGTGGACGAGAGTTCTCATTTATAACTCTGCACGTTTGTGAATTGCAGTGCCCCTGAGCTCCATTTGTCTACTCGCTTTTTTGGGAGCTGGCTGCAAAAGCGCAGGATTGCTTCAGGCCCTATTTTGGTTCTGGGGGGCAGGCTGAGCCTGTGGTTCATTCTTCTTCCTGATGGGAAAATGGAGTGACCTGTGCCTGTCCCAACACCTAGGGCTAGTCTCTCGTTGGTTCCCCGTCTTCCCGTTCATCCTCAGGACAAATTGCAACCTGTACGAAACAGGAGGTTAAAGGTGCTGATTCTCCAAATAGGGAGATGTTTAGTCAAGCGGCTAGAATGGCGAATCCGAGCACAAGGAGAGGAGAAATGAGGTGCGTTTTAGAAGCCTTTCCCGATCTCACGGCATACAATTCTCTGGGTTTCCCATGCATGTTTTGATGTAGGAAGATGCCCTTGTACCTGGAGATTTGAGACCTATGGGGTGGGTACCCCGCAGTATTACTTTAAAGTATCTGTGTTTGCTCACCCAACCTCACCAATCCTCTCAGCCCCAAGAGTGTCCAGCCTTATGTCTCATCCAGCTGTGGGTCTAGATATGGTCTATCCAGGTGGCATAAGAGCCCCTGAACTGATTTTGTAAGAATTTCTCTTTCACTGTCTTTGTTTTGTGGGTTTTTTCAAGTAATTTATGTTTAGAATGGGGCTTGGCTGCTTTTCCCTGCTGTGTTTATGCCGCTTTACACACTCTTGATTCACTTGCAGAGAGATATCGATACATAGGTTTTCAGATTCTTAGTAGTCTGATATATTCTTGTGCGGTGACTAGGGGGTGTTGAGTCCAGTTCACTGAGCAGGGAGTAGGCCTTGTCTATTACATATTTGGCTTATGGAGCGGTCTCTGAGCTAATTTCAAACCCTTGGTCTATGCATCACCCCACCTCATTTTTCCCATTAAGCAGCCATAGTGTGTCTTCTAAAGGTGTGACTCTGTTCTGTTTTGTACTTCAGTTCAAGTGTAGCGATTTTGACATTCCCTCTATAAGCGATATCTTAGGATAAGTGTCTTTTTCTGTGTGACTTATTTCACTTAGAATCATCGTCGCTAAATCCACTCATCATGCTGCTAACTAGCCTTATGACATTGATTTCATGGCTGAGTGATATTCCATTGTGACAAGTACCACCATTTCTTTATCCATTTTTCTCTTTCTGGGATATTGAAGGTGTACCGAAGTGGAGGTTTTTGGAAACAGAGCAGCCGTAAAGGTTGGGGTGCCTGTGTCTTGTTGATTTTTATTTTTCCCAATTTATACGCCCATGAGTGGAAGTGCCCTATGCTCTCTAAGTTGTGTTTATTACTTGTTTCAGGACACACCGTACCCTTCTCCAGAGTGGCTGTTGGCAATTTACAACCCGCCCATCAGCGTAGCAAGGCTCCCATGTCTCCATGGCCTGTCCTGCTTTTCTGGTTTTTACACTTTTTTCAGCATGGCCCTTTTGACCGAGGGCAAGCGAGACTTCTTTGTAGCGCTGATTTGCCCTTCCGGCTTGCTTGGTTGGCCAAAAAGGGCGTATGCCTTTTTTCCTGAATATATTCAGGAAAAAAGGCATACGCCCTTTTTGGCCAAGGGCATCATTGTCAATGTTTTGCCACTTTTCATGTGCTTTAAAGGCGAGTCGAATCTACCTCCTGAAATCTGTTTCCTGCAAATCTGCCTTGCTTTCAAATCCTCTTCGTTGCCTTCCCTCAATATATTTGTGGACGAGAGTTATCATTGATAACTCTGCACGTTTGTGAATTGCAGTGCCCTTGAGCTCCATTTGTCTACTCGCTTTTTTGGGAGCTGGCCGCAAAAGCGCAGGATTGCTTCAGGCCCTATTTTGGTTCTGGGGGGCAGGCTGAGCCTGTGGTTCATTCTTCTTCCTGATGGGAAAATGGAGTGACCTGTGCCTGTCCCAACACCTAGGGCTAGTCTCTCGTTGGTTGCCCGTCTTCCCGTTCATCCTCAGGACAAATTGCAACCTGTACGAAACAGGAGGTTAAAGGTGCTGATTCTCCAAGTAGGGAGATGTTTAGTCAAGCGGCTAGAATGGCGAATCCGAGCACAAGGAGAGGAGAAATTAGGTTCGTTTTAGAAGCCTTTCCAGATCTCACGGCATACAATTCTCTGGGTTTCCCATGCATGTTTTGATGTAGGAAGATGCCCTTGTACCTGGAGATTTGAGACCCATGGGGTGGGTACCCCGCAGTATTACTTTAAAGTATCTGCGTTTGCTCACCCAACCTCACCAATCCTCTCAGCCCCAAGAGTGTCCAGCCTTAAGTCTCATCCAGCTGTGGGTCTAGATATGGTCTATCCAGGTGGCATCAGAGCCCCTGAACTGATTTTGTAAGAATTTCTCTCTCTTTCACTGTCTTTGTTTTGTGGGTTTTTTTAAGTAATTTATGTTTAGAATGGGGCTTGGCTGCTTTTCCCTGCTGTGTTTATGCCGCTTTACACCCTCTTGATTCACTTGCAGAGAGATATCGATACATAGGTTTTCAGATTCTTACTAGTCAGATATATTCTTGTGCGGTGACTAGGGGGTGTTGAGTCCAGTTCACTGAGCAGGGAGTAGGCCTTGTCTATTACTTATTTGGCTTATGGAGTGGTCTCTGAGCTAATTTCAAACCCTTGTTTTATGCATTACCCCACCTCACCTTTCCCGTTAAGCAGCCATAGTGTGTCTTCTAAAGGTGTGACTCTGTTCTGTTTTGTAATTCAGTTCAAGTGTAGCGATTTTGACATTCCCTCTATAAGCGATATCTTAGGATAAGTGTCTTTTTCTGTGTGACTTATTTCACTTAGAATCATCGTCGCTAAATCCACTCATCATGCTGCTAACTAGCCTTATGACATTGATTTCATGGCTGAGTGATATTCCATTGTGCCAAGTCCCACCATTTCTTTATCCATTTTTCTCTTTCCTGGGATATTGAAGGTGTACCGAAGTGGAGGTTCTTGGAAACAGAGCAGCCGTAAAGTTTGGGGTGCCTGTGTCTTGTTGATTTTTAGTTTTCCCAATTTATACGCCCATGAGTGGAAGTGCCCTATGCTCTCTAAGCTGTGTTTATTACTTGTTTCAGGACACACCGTACACTTCTCCAGAGTGCCTGTTGGCAAATTACATCCCGCCCATCAGCGTAGCAAGGCTCCCATGTCTCCATGGCCTGTCTTGCTTTTCTGGTTTTTACACTTTTTTCAGCGTGGCCCTTTTGACCGAGGGCAAGCGAGACTTCTTTGTAGCGCTGATTTGCCCTTCTGGCTTGCTTGGTTGGCCAAAAAGGGCGTATGCGTTTTTTCCTGAATATATTCAGGAAAAAACGCATACGCCCTTTTTGGCCAAGGGCATCATTGTCAACGTTGTGCCGCTTTTCATGTGATTTAAAGGTGAGTCGAATCTACCTCCTGAAATCTGTTTCCTGCAAATCGGCCTTGCTTTCAAATCCTCTTCGTTGCCTTCCCTCAATATATTTGTGGACGAGAGTTCTCATTTATAACTCTGCACGTTTGTGAATTGCAGTGCCCCTGAGCTCCATTTGTCTACTCGCTTTTTTGGGAGCTGGCCGCAAAAGCGCACGATTGCTTCAGGCCCTATTTTGGTTCTGGGGGGCAGGCTGAGCCTGTGGTTCATTCTTCTTCCTGATGGGAAAATGGAGTGACCTGTGCCTGTCCCAACACCTAGGGCTAGTCTCTCGTTGGTTCCCCGTCTTCCCGTTCATCCTCAGGACAAATTGCAACCTGTACGAAACAGGAGGTTAAAGGTGCTGATTCTCCAAGTAGGGAGATGGTTAGTCAAGCGGCTGGAATGGCGAACCCGAGCACAAGGAGAGGAGAAATGAGGTGCGTTTTAGAAACCTTTCCCGATCTCACGGCATACCATCTTCTGGGTTTCCCATGCATGTTTTGATGTAGGAAGATGCCCTTGTACCTGGAGATTTGAGACCCATGGGGTGGGTACCCCGCAGTATTACTTTAAAGTATCTGCGTTTGCTCACCCAACCTCACCAATCCTCTCAGCCCCAAGAGTGTCCAGCCTTAAGTCTCATCCAGTTGTGGGTCTAGATATGGTCTATCCAGGTGGCATCAGAGCCCCTGAACTGATTTTGTAAGAATTTCTCTCTCTTTCACTGTCTTTGTTTTGTGGGTTTTTTTAAGTAATTTATGTTTAGAATGGGGCTTGGCTGCTTTTCCCTGCTGTGTTTATGCCGCTTTACACCCTCTTGATTCACTTGCAGAGAGATATCGATACATAGGTTTTCAGATTCTTACTAGTCAGATATATTCTTGTGCGGTGACTAGGGGGTGTTGAGTCCAGTTCACTGAGCAGGGAGTAGGCCTTGTCTATTACATATTTGGCTTATGGAGCGGTCTCTGAGCTAATTTCAAACCCTTGTTCTATGCATCACCCCACCTCATTTTTCCCGTTAAGCAGCCATAGTGTGTCTTCTAAAGGTGTGACTCTGTTCTGTTTTGTACTTCAGTTCAAGTGTAGCGATTTTGACATTCCCTCTATAAGCGATATCTTAGGATAAGTGTCTTTTTCTGTGTGACTTATTTCACTTAGAATCATCGTCGCTAAATCCACTCATCATGCTGCTAACTAGCCTTATGACATTGATTTCATGGCTGAGTGATATTCCATTGTGCCAAGTACCACCATTTCTTTATCCATTTTTCTCTTTCTGGGATATTGAAGGTGTACCGAAGCGGAGGTTTTTGGAAACAGAGCAGCCGTAAAGGTTGGGGTGCCTGTTTCTTGTTGATTTTTATTTTTCCCAATTTATACGCCCATGAGTGGAAGTGCCCTATGCTCTCTAAGTTGTGTTTATTACTTGTTTCAGGACACACCGTACCCTTCTCCAGAGTGGCTGTTGGCAATTTACAACCTGCCCATCAGCGTAGCAAGGCTCCCATGTCTCCATGGCCTGTCCTGCTTTTCTGGTTTTTACACTTTTTTCAGTACGGCCCTTTTGACCAAGGGCAAGCGAGACTTCTTTGTAGCGCTGATTTGCCCTTCCGGCTTGCTTGGTTGGCCAAAAAGGGCGTATGCCTTTTTTCCTGAATATATTCAGGAAAAAAGGCATACGCCCTTTTTGGCCAAGGGCATCATTGTCAACGTTTTGCCACTTTTCATGTGCTTTAAAGGCGAGTCGAATCTACCTCCTGAAATCTGTTTCCTGCAAATCTGCCTTGCTTTCAAATCCTCTTCGTTGCCTTCCCTCAATATATTTGTGGACGAGAGTTCTCATTTATAACTCTGCACGTTTGTGAATTGCAGTGCCCCTGAGCTCCATTTGTCTACTCGCTTTTTTGGGAGCTGGCCGCAAAAGCGCAGGATTGCTTCAGGCCCTATTTTGGTTCTGGGGGGCAGGCTGAGCCTGTGGTTCATTCTTCTTCCTGATGGGAAAATGGAGTGACCTGTGCCTGTCCCAACACCTAGGGCTAGTCTCTCGTTGGTTGCCCGTCTTCCCGTTCATCCTCAGGACAAATTGCAACCTGTACGAAACAGGAGGTTAAAGGTGCTGATTCTCCAAGTAGGGAGATGTTTAGTCAAGCGGCTAGAATGGCGAATCCGAGCACAAGGAGAGGAGAAATGAGGTGCGTTTTAGAAGCCTTTCCCGATCTCACGGCATACAATTCTCTGGGTTTCCCATGCATGTTTTGATGTAGGAAGATGCCCTTGTACCTGGAGATTTGAGACCCATGGGGTGGGTACCCCGCAGTATTACTTTAAAGTATCTGCGTTTGCTCACCCAACCTCACCAATCCTCTCAGCCACAAGAGTGTCCAGCCTTAAGTCTCATCCAGTTGTGGGTCTAGATATGGTCTATCCAGGTGGCATCAGAGCCCCTGAACTGATTTTGTAAGAATTTCTCTCTCTTTCACTGTCTTTGTTTTGTGGGTTTTTTTAAGTAATTTATGTTTAGAATGGGGTTTGGCTGCTTTTCCCTGCTGTGTTTATGCCGCTTTACACCCTCTTGATTCACTTGCAGAGAGATATCGATACATAGGTTTTCAGATTCTTACTAGTCAGATATATTCTTGTGCGGTGACTAGGGGGTGTTGAGTCCAGTTCACTGAGCAGGGAGTAGGCCTTGTCTATTACGTATTTGGCTTATGGAGTGGTCTCTGAGCTAATTTCAAACCCTTGTTGTATGCATCACCCCACCTCACCTTTCCTGTTAAGCAGCCATAGTGTGTCTTCTAAAGGTGTGACTGTGTTCTGTTTTGTAATTCAGTTCAAGTGTAGCGATTTTGACATTCCCTCTATAAGCGATATCTTAGGATAAGTGTCTTTTTCTGTGTGACTTATTTCACTTAGAATCATCGTCGCTAAATCCACTCATCATGCTGCTAACTAGCCTTATGACATTGATTTCATGGCTGAGTGATATTCCATTGTTCCAAGTACCACCATTTCTTTATCCATTTTTCTCTTTCCTGGGATATTGAAGGTGTACCGAAGTGGAGGTTCTTGGAAACAGAGCAGCCGTAAAGTTTGGGGTGCCTGTGTCTTGTTGATTTTTAGTTTTCCCAATTTATACGCCCATGAGTGGAAGTGCCCTATGCTCTCTAAGCTGTGTTTATTACTTGTTTCAGGACACACCGTACACTTCTCCAGAGTGCCTGTTGGCAAATTACATCCCGCCCATCAGCATAGCAAGGCTCCCATGTCTCCATGGCCTGTCCTGCTTTTCTGGTTTTTACACTTTTTTCAGCATGGCCCTTTTGACCGAGGGCAAGCGAGACTTCTTTGTAGCGCTGATTTGCCCTTCCGGCTTGCTTGGTTGGCCAAAAAGGGCGTATGCGTTTTTTCCTGAATATATTCAGGAAAAAACGCATACGCCCTTTTTGGCCAAGGGCATCATTTTTAACGTTGTGCCGCTTTTCATGTGATTTAAAGGTGAGTCGAATCTACCTCCTGAAATCTGTTTCCTGCAAATCGGCCTTGCTTTCAAATCCTCTTCGTTGCCTTCCCTCAATATATTTGTGGACGAGAGTTCTCATTTATAACTCTGCACGTTTGTGAATTGCAGTGCCCCTGAGCTCCATTTGTCTACTCGCTTTTTTGGGAGCTGGCCGCAAAAGCGCAGGATTGCTTCAGGCCCTATTTTGGTTCTGGGGGGCAGGCTGAGCCTGTGGTTCATTCTTCTTCCTGATGGGAAAATGGAGTGACCTGTGCCTGTCCCAACACCTAGGGCTAGTCTCTCGTTGGTTCCCCGTCTTCCCGTTCATCCTCAGGACAAATTGCAACCTGTACGAAACAGGAGGTTAAAGGTGCTGATTCTCCAAGTAGGGAGATGGTTAGTCAAGCGGCTGGAATGGCGAACCCGAGCACAAGGAGAGGAGAAATGAGGTGCGTTTTAGAAACCTTTCCCGATCTCACGGCATACCATCTTCTGGGTTTCCCATGCATGTTTTGATGTAGGAAGATGCCCTTGTACCTGGAGATTTGAGACCCATGGGGTGGGTACCCCGCGGTGTTACTTTAAAGTATCTGGGTTTGCTCACCCAACCTCACCAATCCTCTCAGCCCCAAGAGTGTCCAGCCTTATGTCTCATCCAGCTGTGGGTCTAGATATGGTCAATCCAAGTTGCATCAGAGACCCTGAACGGATTTTGTAAGAATTTCTCTTTCACTGTCTTTGTTTTGTGGGTTTTTTCAAGTACTTTATGTTTAGAATGGGGCTTGGCTGCTTTTCCCTGCTGTGTTTATGCCGCTTTCCACCCTCTTGATTCACTTGCAGAGAGATATCGATACATAGGTTTTCAGATTCTTACTAGTCAGATATATTCTTGTGCGGTGACTAGGGGGTGTTGAGTCCAGTTCACTGAGCAGGGAGTAGGCCTTGTCTATTACATATTTGGCTTATGGAGCGGTCTCTGAGCTAATTTCAAACCCTTGTTTTATGCATCACCCCACCTCACCTTTCCCGTTCAGCAGCCATAGTGTGTCTTCTAAAGGTGTGCCTCTGTTCTGTTTTGTAATTCAGTTCAAGTGTAGCGATTTTGACATTCCCTCTATAAGCGATATCTTAGGATAAGTGCCTTTTTCTGTGTGACTTATTTCACTTAGAATCATCGTACCTAAATCCACTCTTCATGCTGCTAACTAGCCTTATGACATTGATTTCATGGCTGAGTGATATTCCATTGTGCCAAGTACCACCATTTCTTTATCCATTTTTCTCTTTCCTGGGATATTGAAGGTGTACCGAAGCGGAGGTTCCTGGCAACAGAGCAGCCGTAAAGTTTGGGGTGCCTGTGTCTTGTTGACTTTTAGTTTTCCCAATTTATACGCCCATGAGTGGAAGTGCCCTATGCTCTCTACGCTGTGTTTATTACTTGTTTCAGGACACACCGTACTCTTCTCCAGAGTGCCTGTTGGCAATTTACATCCCGCCCATCAGCGTAGCAAGGCTCCCATGTCTCCATGGCCTGTCCTGCTTTTCTGGTTTTTACACTTTGTTCAGCATGGCCCTTTTGACCGAGGGTAAGCGAGACTTCTTTGTAGCGCTGATTTGCCCTTCCGGCTTGCTTGGTTGGCCAAAAAGGGCGTATGCGTTTTTTCCTGAATATATTCAGGAAAAAACGCATACGCCCTTTTTGGCCAAGGGCATCATTGTCAACGTTTTGCCGCTTTTCATGTGCTTTAAAGGCGAGTCGAATCTACCTCCTGAAATCTGTTTCCTGCAAATCTGCCTTGCTTTCAAATCCTCTTCGTTGCCTTCCCTCAATATATTTGTGGACGAGAGTTATCATTGATAACTCTGCACGTTTGTGAATTGCAGTGCCCCTGAGCTCCATTTGTATGCTCGCTTTTTTGGGAGCTGGCCGCAAAAGCGCAGGATTGCTTCAGGCCCTATTTTGGTTCTGGGGGGCAGGCTGAGCCTGTGGCTCATTCTTCTTCCTGATGGGAAAATGGAGTGACCTATGCCTGTCCCCACACCTAGGGCTCGTCTCTCATTGGTTCCGCGTCTTCCCGTTCATCCTCAGGACAAATTGCAACCTGTACAATTAGGAGGTCAAAGGTGCTGATTCTCCAAGTCGGGAGATGGTTAGTCAAGCGGCTGGAATGGCGAACCCGAGCACAAGGAGAGGAGAAATGAGGTGCGTTTTAGAAACCTTTCCCGATCTCATGGCATACCATCTTCTGGGTTTCCCATGCATGTTTTGATGTAGGAAGATGCCCTTGTACCTGGAGATTTGAGACCCATGGGGTGTGTTCCCCGCAGTGTTACTTTAAAGTATCTGCGTTTGCTCACCCAACCTCACCAATCCTCTCAGCCCCAAGAGTGTCCAGCCTTATGTCTCATCCAGCTGTGGGTCTAGATATGGTCAATCCAGGTTGCATCAGAGACCCTGAACGGATTTTGTAAGAATTTCTCTCTCTTTCACTGTCTTTGTTTTGTGGGTTTTTTAAAGTAATTTATGTTTAGAATCGGGCTTGGCTGCTTTTCCCTGCTGTGTTGATGCCGCTTTACACCCTCTTGATTCACTTGCAGAGAGATATCGATACATAGGTTTTCAGATTCTTACTAGTCAGATATATTCTTGTGTGGTGACTAGGGTTTGTTGAGTCCAGTTCACTGAGCAGGGAGTAGGCCTTGTCTATTACATATTTGGCTTATGGAGCGGTCTCTGAGCTAATTTCAAACCCTTGTTTTATGCATCACCCCACCTCACCTTTCCCGTTAAGCAGCCATAGTGTGTCTCCCAAAGGTGTGCCTCTGTTCTGTTTTGTAATTCAGTTCAAGTGTAGCGATTTTGACATTCCCTCTATAAGCGATATCTTAGGATAAGTGCCTTTTTCTGTGTGACTTATTTCACTTAGAATCATCGTACCTAAATCCACTCATCATGCTGCTAACTAGCCTTATGACATTGATTTCATGGCTGAGTGATATTCCATTGTGCCAAGTCCCACCATTTCTTTATCCATTTTTCTCTTTCCTGGGATATTGAAGGTGTACTGAAGCGGAGGTTCTTGGCAACAGAGCAGCCGTAAAGTTTGGGGTGCCTGTGTCTTGTTGATTTTTAGTTTTCCCGATTTATACGCCCATGAGTGGAAGTGCCCTATGCTCTCAACGCAGTGTTTATTACTTATTTCAGGACACACCGTACTCTTCTCCAGAGTGCCTCTTGGCAATTTATATCCCGCCCATCAGCGTAGCAAGGCTCCCATGTCTCCATGGCCTGTCCTGCTTTTCTGGTTTTTACACTTTTTTCAGCATGGCCCTTTTGACCGAGGGCAAGCGAGACTTCTTTGTCGCGCTGATTTGCCCTTCCGGCTTGCTTGGTTGGCCAAAAAGGGCGTATGCGTTTTTTCCTGAATATATTCAGGAAAAAACGCATACGCCCTTTTTGGCCAAAGGCATCATTGTCAACGTTTTGCCGCTTTTCATGTGCTTTAAAGGCGAGTCGAATCTACCTCCTGAAATCTGTTTCCTGCAAATCTGCCTTGCTTTCAAATCCTCTTCGTTGCCTTCCCTCAATATATTTGTGGACGAGAGTTCTCATTTATAACTCTGCACGTTTGTGAATTGCAGTGCCCCTGAGCTCCATTTGTCTCCTTGCTTTTTTGGGAGCTGGCCGCAAAAGCGCAGGATTGCTTCAGGCCCTATTTTGGTTCTGGGGGGCAGGCTGAGCCTGTGGTTCATTCTTCTTCCTGATGGGAAAATGGAGTGACCTGTGCCTGTCCCAACACCTAGGGCTCGTCTCTCGTTGGTTCCGCGTCTTCCCGTTCATCCTCATGACAAATTGCAACCTGGACGAAACAGGAGGTTAAATGTGCTGATTCTCCAAGTAGGGAGATGGTTAGTCAAGCGGCTGGAATGGCAAACCCGAGCACAAGGAGAGGAGAAATGAGGTGCGTTTTAGAATCCATTCCCGATCTTACGGCATACCATCTTCTGGGTTTCCCATGCATGTTTTGATGTAGGAAGATGCCCTTGTACCTGGAGATTTGAGACCCATGGGGTGGGTACCCCGCGGTATTACTTTAAAGTATCTGCATTTGCTCACCCAACCTCACCAATCCTCTCAGCCCCAAGAGTGTCCAGCCTTATGTCTCATTCAGCTGTGGGTCTAGCTATGGTCAATCCAGGTTGCATCAGAGACCCTGAACGGATTTTGTAAGAATTTCTCTCTCTTTCACTGTCTTTGTTTTGTGGGTTTTTTAAAGTAATTTATGTTTAGAATCGGGCTTGGCTGCTTTTCCCTGCTGTGTTGATGCCGCTTTACACCCTCTTGATTCACTTGCAGAGAGATATCGATACATAGGTTTTCAGATTCTTACTAGTCAGATATATTCTTGTGTGGTGACTAGGGTGTGTTGAGTCCAGTTCACTGAGCAGGGAGTAGGCCTTGTCTATTACATATCTGGCTTATGGAGCGGTCTCTGAGCTAATTTCAAACCCTTGTTTTATGCATCACCCCACCTCACCTTTCCCGTTAAGCAGCCATAGTTTGTCTTCTAAAGGAGTGACTCTGTTCTGTTTTGTAATTCAGTTCAAGTGTAGCGATTTTGACATTCCCTCTATAAGTGATATCTTAGGATAAGTGTCTTTTTCTGTGTGACTTATTTCACTTAGGATCATCGTACCTAAATCCACTCATCATGCTGCTAACTAGCCTTATGACATTGATTTCATGGCTGAGTGATATTCCATTGTGCCAAGTACCACCATTTCTTTATCCATTTTTCTCTTTCCTGGGATATTGAAGGTGTACCGAAGCGGAGGTTCTTGGAAACAGAGCAGCCGTAAACTTTAGGGTGCCTGTGTCTTGTTGATTTTTAGATTTCCCAATTTATACGCCCATGAGTGGAAGTGCCCTATTCTCTCAACGCTGTGTTTATTACTTGTTCCAGGGCACATGGTACTCTTCTCCAGAGTGCCTGTTGGCAATTTACATCCCGCCCATCAGCGTAGCAAGGCTCCCATGTCTCCATGGCCTGTCTTGCTTTACTGGTTTTCACAGTTTGTTCAGCATGGCCCTTTTGACCGAGAGCAAGCGAGACTTCTTTGTAGGGCTGATTTGCCCTTCCGGCTTGCTTGGTTGGCCAAAAAGGGCGTATGCGTTTTTTCCTGAATATATTCAGGAAAAAACGCATACGCCCTTTTTGGCCAAGGGCATCATTGTCAACGTTTTGCCGCTTTTCATGTGCTTTAAAGGCCAGTCGAATCTACCTCCTGAAATCTGTTTCCTGCAAATCTGCCTTGCTTTCAAATCCTCTTCGTTGCCTTCCCTCAATATATTTGTGGACGAGAGTTCTCATTAATAATTCTGCACGTTTGTGAATTGCAGTGCCCCTGAGCTCCATTTGTCTCCTCGCTGTTTTGGGAGCTGGTCGCAAAAGCGCAGGATTGCTTCAGGCCCTATTTTGGTTCTGGGGGGCAGGCTGAGCCTGTGGTTCATTCTTCTTCCTGATGGGAAAATGGAGTGACCTATGCCTGTCCCAACACCTAGGGCTCGTCTCTCGTTGGTTCCGCGTCTTCCCGTTCATCCTCAGGACAAATTGCAACCTGTACAATCAGGAGGTTAAAGGTGCTGATTCTCCAAGTAGGGAGATGGTTAGTCAAGCAGCTGGAATGGCAAACCCGAGCACAAGGAGAGGAGAAATGAGGTGCGTTTTAGAAACCTTTCCCGATCTCATGGCATACCATCTTCTGGTTTTCCCATGCATGTTTTGATGTAGGAAGATGCCCTTGTACCTGGAGATTTGAGACCAATGGGGTGTGTTCCCCGCAGTGTTACTTTAAAGTATCTGCGTTTGCTCACCCAACCTCACCAATCCTCTCAGCCCCAAGAGTGTCCAGCCTTATGTCTCATCCAGCTGTGGGTCTAGATATCGTCAATCCAGGTTGCATCAGAGACCCTGAACGGATTTTGTAAGAATTTCTCTCTCTTTCACTGTCTTTGTTTTGTGGGTTTTTTAAAGTAATTTATGTTTAGAATCGGGCTTGGCTGCTTTTCCCTGCTGTGTTGATGCCGCTTTACACCCTCTTGATTCACTTGCAGAGAGATATCGATACATAGGTTTTCAGATTCTTACTAGTCAGATATATTCTTGTGTGGTGACTAGGGTGTGTTGAGTCCAGTTCACTGAGCAGGGAGTAGGCCTTGTCTATTACATATTTGGCTTATGGAGCGGTCTCTGAGCTAATTTCAAACCCTTGTTTTATGCATCACCCCACCTCACCTTTCCCGTTAAGCAGCCATAGTGTGTCTTCTAAAGGTGTGACTCTGTTCTGTTTTGTAATTCAGTTCAAGTGTAGCGATTTTGACATTCCCTCTATAAGCGATATCTTAGGATAAGTGTCTTTTTCTGTGTGACTTATTTCACTTAGAATCATTGTCGCTAAATCCACTCATCATGCTGCTAACTAGCCTTATGACATTGATTTCATGGCTGAGTGATATTCCATTGTGCCAAGTACCACCATTTCTTTATCCATTTTTAGCTTTCCTGGGATATTGAAGGTGTACCGAAGCGGAGGTTCTTGGAAACAGAGCAGCCGTAAACTTTAGGGTGCCTGTGTCTTGTTGATTTTTAGATTTCCCAATTTATACGCCCATGAGTGGAAGTGCCCTATGCTCTCAACGCTGTGTTTATTACATGTTCCAGGGCACACCGTACTCTTCTCCAGAGTGCCTGTTGGCAATTTACATCCCGCCCATCAGCGTAGCAAGGCTCCCATGTCTCCATGGCCTGTCCTGCTTTAATGGTTTTTACAGTTTGTTCAGCCTGGCCCTTTTGACCGAGGGCAAGCGAGACTTCTTTGTAGCGCTGATTTGCCCTTCCGGCTTGATTGGTTGGCCAAAAAGGGCGTATGCGTTTTTTCCTGAATATATTCAGGAAAAAACGCATACGCCCTTTTTGGCCAAGGGCATCATTGTCAACGTTTTGCCGCTTTTCATGTGCTTTAAAGGCGAGTCGAATCTACCTCCTGAAATCTGTTTCCTGCAAATCTGCCTTGCTTTCAAATCCTCTTCGTTGCCTTCCCTCAATATATTTGTGGACGAGAGTTCTCATTTATAACTCTGCACGTTTGTGAATTGCAGTGCCCCTGAGCTCCATTTGTCTCCTCGCTTTTTTGGGAGCTGGCCGCAAAAGCGCAGGATTGCTTCAGGCCCTATTTTGGTTCTGGGGGGCAGGCTGAGCCTGTGGTTCATTCTTCTTCCTGATGGGAAAATGGAGTGACCTGTGCCTGTCCCAACACCTAGGGCTCGTCTCTCGTTGGTTCCGCGTCTTCCCGTTCATCCTCAGGACAAAGTGCAACCTGGACGAAACAGGAGGTTAAAGGTGCTGATTCTCCAAGTAGGGAGATGGTTAGTCAAGCGGCTGGAATGGCAAACCCGAGCACAAGGATAGGAGAAATGAGGTGCGTTTTAGAATCCTTTCCCGATCTTACGGCATACCATCTTCTGGGTTTCCCATGCATGTTTTGATGTAGGAAGATGCCCTTGTACCTGGAGATTTGAGACCCATGGGGTGGGTACCCCGCGGTATTACTTTAAAGTATCTGCATTTGATCACCCAACCTCACCAATCCTCTCAGCCCCAAGAGTGTCCAGCCTTATGTCTCATCCAGCTGTGGGTCTAGCTATGGTCAATCCAGGTTGCATCATAGACCCTGAACGGATTTTGTAAGAATTTCTCTCTCTTTCACTGTCTTTGTTTTGTGGGTTTTTTAAAGTAATTTATGTTTAGAATCGGGCTTGGCTGCTTTTCCCTGCTGTGTTGATGCCGCTTTACACCCTCTTGATTCACTTGCAGAGAGATATCGATACATAGGTTTTCAGATTCTTACTAGTCAGATATATTCTTGTGTGGTGACTAGGGTGTGTTGAGTCCAGTTCACTGAGCAGGGAGTAGGCCTTGTCTATTACATATTTGGCTTATGGAGCGGTCTCTGAGCTAATTTCAAACCCTTGTTTTATGCATCACCCCACCTCACCTTTCCCGTTAAGCAGCCATAGTTTGTCTTCTAAAGGAGTGACTCTGTTCTGTTTTGTAATTCAGTTCAAGTGTAGCGATTTTGACATTCCCTCTATAAGCGATATCTTAGGATAAGTGTCTTTTTCTGTGTGACTTATTTCACTTAGGACCATCGTACCTAAATCCACTCATCATGCTGCTAACTAGCCTTATGACATTGATTTCATGGCTGAGTGATATTCCATTGTGCCAAGTACCACCATTTCTTTATCCATTTTTCTCTTTCCTGGGATATTGAAGGTGTACCGAAGCGGAGGTTCTTGGAAACAGAGCAGCCGTAAACTTTAGGGTGCCTGTGTCTTGTTGATTTTTAGATTTCCCAATTTATACGCCCATGAGTGGAAGTGCCCTATGCTCTCAACGCTGTGTTTATTACTTGTTCCAGGGCACACCGTACTCTTCTCCAGAGTGCCTGTTGGCAATTTACATCCCGCCCATCAGCGTAGCAAGGCTCCCATGTCTCCATGGCCTGTCCTGCTTTACTGGTTTTTACAGTTTGTTCAGCATGGCCCTTTTGACCGAGGGCAAGCGAGACTTCTTTGTAGCGCTGATTTGCCCTTCCGGCTTGCTTGGTTGGCCAAAAAGGGCGTATGCGTTTTTTCCTGAATATATTCAGGAAAAAACGCATACGCCCTTTTTGGCCAAGGGCATCATTGTCAACGTTTTGCCGCTTTTCATGTGCTTTAAAGGCGAGTCGAATCTACCTCCTGAAATCTGTTTCCTGCAAATCTGCCTTGCTTTCAAATCCTCTTCGTTGCCTTCCCTCAATATATTTGTGGACGAGAGTTCTCATTAATAACTCTGCACGTTTGTGAATTGCAGTGCCCCTGAGCTCCATTTGTCTCCTCGCTGTTTTGGGAGCTGGTCGCAAAAGCGCAGGATTGCTTCAGGCCCTATTTTGGTTCTGGGGGGCAGGCTGAGCCTGTGGTTCATTCTTCTTCCTGATGGGAAAATGGAGTGACCTATGCCTGTCCCAACACCTAGGGCTCGTCTCTCGTTGGTTCCGCGTCTTCCCGTTCATCCTCAGGACAAATTGCAACCTGTACAATCAGGAGGTTAAAGGTGCTGATTCTCCAAGTAGGGAGATGGTTAGTCAAGCAGCTGGAATGGCGAACCCGAGCACAAGGAGAGGAGAAATGAGGTGCGTTTTAGAAACCTTTCCCGAACTCATGGCATACCATCTTCTGGTTTTCCCATGCATGTTTTGATGTAGGAAGATGCCCTTGTACCTGGAGATTTGAGACCAATGGGGTGTGTTCCCCGCAGTGTTACTTTAAAGTATCTGCGTTTGCTCACCCAACCTCACCAATCCTCTCAGCCCCAAGAGTGTCCAGCCTTATGTCTCATCCAGCTGTGGGTCTAGATATGGTCAATCCAGGTTGCATCATAGACCCTGAACGGATTTTGTAAGAATTTCTCTCTCTTTCACTGTCTTTGTTTTGTGGGTTTTTTAAAGTAATTTATGTTTAGAATCGGGCTTGGCTGCTTTTCCCTGCTGTGTTGATGCCGCTTTACACCCTCTTGATTCACTTGCAGAGAGATATCGATACATAGGTTTTCAGATTCTTACTAGTCAGATATATTCTTGTGTGGTGACTAGGGTGTGTTGAGTCCAGTTCACTGAGCAGGGAGTAGGCCTTGTCTATTACATATTTGGCTTATGGAGCGGTCTCTGAGCTAATTTCAAACCCTTGTTTTATGCATCACCCCACCTCACCTTTCCCGTTAAGCAGCCATAGTGTGTCTTCTAAAGGTGTGACTCTGTTCTGTTTTGTAATTCAGTTCAAGTGTAGCGATTTTGACATTCCCTCTATAAGCGATATCTTAGGATAAGTGTCTTTTTCTGTGTGACTTATTTCACTTAGGATCATCGTACCTAAATCCACTCATCATGCTGCTAACTAGCCTTATGACATTGATTTCATGGCTGAGTGATATTCCATTGTGCCAAGTACCACCATTTCTTTATCCATTTTTCTCTTTCCTGGGATATTGAAGGTGTACCGAAGCGGAGGTTCTTGGAAACAGAGCAGCCGTAAACTTTAGGGTGCCTGTGTCTTGTTGATTTTTAGATTTCCCAATTTATACGCCCATGAGTGGAAGTGCCCTATGCTCTCAACGCTGTGTTTATTACTTGTTCCAGGGCACACCGTACTCTTCTCCAGAGTGCCTGTTGGCAATTTACATCCCGCCCATCAGCGTAGCAAGGCTCCCATGTCTCCATGGCCTGTCCTGCTTTACTGGTTTTTACAGTTTGTTCAGCATGGCCCTTTTGACCGAGGGCAAGCGAGACTTCTTTGTAGCGCTGATTTGCCCTTCCGGCTTGCTTGGTTGGCCAAAAAGGGCGTATGCGTTTTTTCCTGAATATATTCAGGAAAAAACGCATACGCCCTTTTTGGCCAAGGGCATCATTGTCAACGTTTTGCCGCTTTTCATGTGCTTTAAAGGCGAGTCGAATCTACCTCCTGAAATCTGTTTCCTGCAAATCTGCCTTGCTTTCAAATCCTCTTCGTTGCCTTCCCTCAATATATTTGTGGACGAGAGTTCTCATTAATAACTCTGCACGTTTGTGAATTGCAGTGCCCCTGAGCTCCATTTGTCTCCTCGCTTTTTTGGGAGCTGGTCGTAAAAGCGCAGGATTGCTTCAGGCCCTATTTTGGTTCTGGGGGGCAGGCTGAGCCTGTGGTTCATTCTTCTTCCTGATGGGAAAATGGAGTGACCTATGCCTGTCCCAACACCTAGGGCTCGTCTCTCGTTGGTTCCGCGTCTTCCCGTTCATCCTCAGGACAAATTGCAACCTGGACGAAACAGGAGGTTAAAGGTGCTGATTCTCCAAATAGGGAGATGGTTAGTCAAGCGGCTGGAATGGCGAACCCGAGCACAAGGAGAGGAGAAATGAGGTGCGTTTTAGAATCCTTTCCCGATCTCACGGCGTACCATCTTCTGGGTTTCCCATGCATGTTTTGATGTAGGAAGATGCCCTTGTACCTGGAGATTTGAGACCCATGGGGTGGGTACCCCGCGGTGTTACTTTAAAGTATCTGCGTTTGCTCACCCAACCTCACCAATCCTCTCAGCCCCAAGAGTGTCCACCCTTATGTCTCATCCAGCTGTGGGTCTAGCTATGGTCAATCCAGGTTGCATCAGAGACCCTGAACGGATTTTGTAAGAATTTCTCTCTCTTTCACTGTCTTTGTTTTGTGGGTTTTTTAAAGTAATTTATGTTTAGAATGGGGCTTGGCTGCTTTCCCTGCTGTGTTTATGCCGCTTTACACCCTCTTGATTCACTTGCAGAGAGATATCGATACATAGGTTTTCAGATTCTTACTAGTCAGATATATTCTTGTGCGGTGACTAGGGGGTGTTGAGTCCAGTTCACTGAGCAGGGAGTAGGCCTTGTCTATTACATATTTGGCTTATGGAGCGGTCTCTGAGCTAATTTCAAACCCTTGTTTTATGCATCACCCCACCTCACCTTTCCCGTTAAGCAGCCATAGTGTGTCTTCTAATGGTGTGACTCTGTTCTGTTTTGTAATTCAGTTCAAGTGTAGCGATTTTGACATTCCCTCTATAAGCGATATCTTAGGATAAGTGTCTTTTCTTTGTGACTTATTTCACTTAGAATCATCGTCGCTAAATCCACTCATCATGCTGCTAACTAGCCTTATGACATTGATTTCATGG
The DNA here is from genome assembly GCF_028564815.1 of Eubalaena glacialis. Classification (NCBI taxonomy): domain Eukaryota; kingdom Metazoa; phylum Chordata; class Mammalia; order Artiodactyla; family Balaenidae; genus Eubalaena; species Eubalaena glacialis. The sequence continues at coordinate 982,417 of NC_083734.1, read as the reverse complement.
CTGAGTGATATTCCATTGTGCCAAGTACCACCATTTCTTTATCCATTTTTCTCTTTCCTGGGATATTGAAGGTGTACCGAAGTGGAGGTTCTTGGAAACAGAGCAGCCGTAAAGTTTGGGGTGCCTGTGTCTTGTTGATTTTTAGTTTTCCCGATTTATACGCCCACGAGTGGAAGTGCCCTATGCTGTCTAAGCTGTGTTTATTACTTGTTTCAGGACACAACGTACACTTCTCCAGCGTGCCTGTTGGCAATTTACATCCCGCCCATCAGCGTAGCAAGGCTCCCATGTCTCCATGGCCTGTCCTGCTTTTCTGGTTTTTACACTTTTTTCAGCATGGCCCTTTTGACCGAGGGCAAGCGAGACTTCTTTGTAGCGCTGATTTGCCCTTCCGGCTTGCTTGGTTGGCCAAAAAGGGCGTATGCGTTTTTTCCTGAATATATTCAGGAAAAAACGCATACGCCCTTTTTGGCCAAGGGCATCATTGTCAACGTTTTGCCGCTTTTCATGTCCTTTAAAGGCGAGTCGAATCTACCTCCTGAAATCTGTTTCCTGCAAATCTCCCTTGCTTTCAAATCCTCTTCCTTGCCTTCCCTCAATATATTTGTGGACGAGAGTTATCATTTATAACTCTGCACGTTTGTGAATTGCAGTGCCCCTGAGCTCCATTTGTCTACTCGCTTTTTTGGGAGCTGGCCGCAAAAGCGCAGGATTGCTTCAGGCCCTATTTTGGTTCTGGGGGGCAGGCTGAGCCTGTGGTTCATTCTTCTTCCTGATGGGAAAATGGAGTGACCTGTGCCTGTCCCAACACCTAGGGCTAGTCTCTCGTTGGTTCTCCGTCTTCCCGTTCATCCTCAGGACAAATTGCAACCTGGACGAAACAGGAGGTTAAAGGTGCTGATTCTCCAAATAGGGAGATGGTTAGTCAAGCGGCTGGAATGGCGAACCCGAGCACAAGGAGAGGAGAAATGAGGTGCGTTTTAGAAACCTTTCCCGATCTCATGGCATACCATCTTCTGGTTTTCCCATGCATGTTTTGATGTAGGAAGATGCCCTTGTACCTGGAGATTTGAGACCAATGGGGTGTGTTCCCCGCAGTGTTACTTTAAAGTATCTGCGTTTGCTCACCCAACCTCACCAATCCTCTCAGCCCGAAGAGTGTCCAGCCTTATGTCTCATCCAGCTGTGGGTCTAGATATGGTCAATCCAGGTTGCATCATAGACCCTGAACGGATTTTGTAAGAATTTCTCTCTCTTTCACTGTCTTTGTTTTGTGGGTTTTTTAAAGTAATTTATGTTTAGAATCGGGCTTGGCTGCTTTTCCCTGCTGTGTTGATGCCGCTTTACACCCTCTTGATTCACTTGCAGAGAGATATCGATACATAGGTTTTCAGATTCTTACTAGTCAGATATATTCTTGTGCGGTGACTAGGGGGTGTTGAGTCCAGTTCACTGAGCAGGGAGTAGGCCTTGTCTATTACATATTTGGCTTATGGAGCGGTCTCTGAGCTAATTTCAAACCCTTGTTTTATGCATCACCCCACCTCACCTTTCCCGTTAAGCAGCCATAGTGTGTCTTCTAAAGGTGTGACTCTGTTCTGTTTTGTAATTCAGTTCAAGTGTAGCGATTTTGACATTCCCTCTATAAGCGATATCTTAGGATAAGTGTGTTTTTCTGTGTGACTTATTTCACTTAGGATCATCGTCGCTAAATCCACTCATCATGCTGCTAACTAGCCTTATGACATTGATTTCATGGCTGAGTGATATTCCATTGTGCCAAGTACCACCATTTCTTTATCCATTTTTCTCTTTCCTGGGATATTGAAGGTGTACCGAAGCGGAGGATCTTGGAAACAGAGCAGCCGTAAACTTTAGGGTGCCTGTGTCTTGTTGATTTTTAGATTTCCCAATTTATACGCCCATGAGTGGAAGTGCCCTATGCTCTCAACGCTGTGTTTATTAATTGTTCCAGGGCACACCGTACTCTTCTCCAGAGTGCCTGTTGGCAATTTACATCCCGCCCATCAGCGTAGCAAGGCTCCCATGTCTCCATGGCCTGTCCTGCTTTACTGGTTTTTACAGTTTGTTCAGCATGGCCCTTTTGACCGAGGGCAAGCGAGACTTCTTTGTAGCGCGGATTTGTACTTCCGGCTTGCTTGGTTGGCCAAAAAGGGCGTATGCGTTTTTTCCTGAATATATTCAGGAAAAAACGCATACGCCCTTTTTGGCCAAGGGCATCATTGTCAACGTTTTGCCGCTTTTCATGTGCTTTAAAGGCGAGTCGAATCTACCTCCTTAAATCTGTTTCCTGCAAATCTGCCTTGCTTTCAAATCCTCTTCGTTGCCTTCCCTCAATATATTTGTGGACGAGAGTTCTCCTTTATAACTCTGCACGTTTGTGAATTGCAGTGCCCCTGAGCTCCATTTGTCTCCTCGCTTTTTTGGGAGCTGGCCGCAAAAGCGCAGGATTGCTTCAGGCCCTACTTTGGTTCTGGGGTGCAGGCTGAGCCTGTGGTTCATTCTTCTTCCTGATGGGAAAATGGGGTGACCTGTGCCTGTCCCAACACCTAGGGCTAGTCTCTCGTTGGTTCTCCGTCTTCCCGTTCATCCTCAGGACAAATTGCAACCTGGACGAAACAGGAGGTTAAAGGTGCTGATTCTCCAAATAGGGAGATGGTTAGTCAAGCGGCTGGAATGGCGAACCCGAGCACAAGGAGAGGAGAAATGAGGTGCGTTTTAGAATCCTTTCCCGATCTCACGGCGTACCATCTTCTGGGTTTCCCATGCATGTTTTGATGTAGGAAGATGCCCTTGTACCTGGAGATTTGAGACCCATGGGGTGGGTACCCCGCGGTGTTACTTTAAAGTATCTGCGTTTGCTCACCCAACCTCACCAATCCTCTCAGCCCCAAGAGTGTCCACCCTTATGTCTCATCCAGCTGTGGGTCTAGCTATGGTCAATCCAGGTTGCATCAGAGACCCTGAACGGATTTTGTAAGAATTTCTCTCTCTTTCACTGTCTTTGTTTTGTGGGTTTTTTAAAGTAATTTATGTTTAGAATGGGGCTTGGCTGCTTTCCCTGCTGTGTTTATGCCGCTTTACACCCTCTTGATTCACTTGCAGAGAGATATCGATACATAGGTTTTCAGATTCTTACTAGTCAGATATATTCTTGTGCGGTGACTAGGGGGTGTTGAGTCCAGTTCACTGAGCAGGGAGTAGGCCTTGTCTATTACATATTTGGCTTATGGAGCGGTCTCTGAGCTAATTTCAAACCCTTGTTTTATGCATCACCCCACCTCACCTTTCCCGTTAAGCAGCCATAGTGTGTCTTCTAATGGTGTGACTCTGTTCTGTTTTGTAATTCAGTTCAAGTGTAGCGATTTTGACATTCCCTCTATAAGCGATATCTTAGGATAAGTGTCTTTTCTTTGTGACTTATTTCACTTAGAATCATCGGACCTAAATCCACTCATCATGCTGCTAACTAGCCTTATGACATTGATTTCATGGCTGAGTGATATTCCATTGTGCCAAGTCCCACCATTTCTTTATCCATTTTTCTCTTTCCTGGGATATTGAAGGTGTACCGAAGTGGAGGTTCTTGGAAACAGAGCAGCCGTAAAGTTTGGGGTGCCTGTGTCTTGTTGATTTTTAGTTTTCCCAATTTATACGCCCATGAGTGGAAGTGCCCTATGCTCTCTCAGCTGTGTTTAGTACTTGTTTCAGGACACACCGTACACTTCTCCAGAGTGCCTGTTGGCAAATTACATCCCGCCCATCAGCGTAGCAAGGTTCCCATGTCTCCATGGCCTGTCCTGCTTTTCTGGTTTTTACACATTTTTCAGCATGGCCCTTTTGACCGAGGGCAAGCGAGACTTCTTTGTAGCGCTGATTTGCCCTTCCGGCTTGCTTGGTTGGCCAAAAAGGGCGTATGCGTTTTTTCCTGAATATATTCAGGAAAAAACGCATACGCCCTTTTTGGCCAAGGGCATCATTGTCAACGTTTTGCCGCTTTTCATGTGCTTTAAAGACGAGTCGAATCTACCTCCTGAAATCTGTTTCCTGCAAATCTGCCTTGCTTTCAAATCCTCTTCGTTGCCTTCCATCAATATATTTGTGGACGAGAGTTCTCATTTATAACTCTGCACGTTTGTGAATTGCAGTGCCCCTGAGCTCCATTTGTCCACCTGCTTTTTTGGGAGCTGGCCGCAAAAGCGCAGGATTGCTTCAGGCCCTATTTTGGTTCTGGGGGGCAGGCTGAGCCTGTGGTTCATTCTTCTTCCTGATGGGAAAATGGAGTGACCTGTGCCAGTGCCAACACCTAGGGCTAGTCTCTCTTTGGTTCCCCGTCTTCCCGTTCATCCTCAGGACAAATTGCAACCTGGACGAAACATGAGGTTAAAGGTGCTGATTCTCCAAGTAGGGAGATGGTTAGTCAAGCGGCTGGAATGGCGAACCCGAGCACAAGGAGAGGAGAAATGAGGTGCGTTTTAGACATCTTTCCCGATCTCACGGCATACCATCTTCTGGGTTTCCCATGCATGTTTTGATGTAGGAAGATGCCCTTGTACCTGGAGATTTGAGACCCATGGGGTGGGTACCCCGCAGTATTACTTTAAAGTATCTGCGTTTGCTCACCCAACCTCACCAATCCTCTCAGCCACAAGAGTGTCCAGCCTTAAGTCTCATCCAGTTGTGGGTCTAGATATGGTCTATCCAGGTGGCATCAGAGCCCCTGAACTGATTTTGTAAGAATTTCTCTCTCTTTCACTGTCTTTGTTTTGTGGGTTTTTTTAAGTAATTTATGTTTAGAATGGGGTTTGGCTGCTTTTCCCTGCTGTGTTTATGCCGCTTTACACCCTCTTGATTCACTTGCAGAGAGATATCGATACATAGGTTTTCAGATTCTTACTAGTCAGATATATTCTTGTGCGGTGACTAGGGGGTGTTGAGTCCAGTTCACTGAGCAGGGAGTAGGCCTTGTCTATTACGTATTTGGCTTATGGAGTGGTCTCTGAGCTAATTTCAAACCCTTGTTGTATGCATCACCCCACCTCACCTTTCCTGTTAAGCAGCCATAGTGTGTCTTCTAAAGGTGTGACTCTGTTCTGTTTTGTAATTCAGTTCAAGTGTAGCGATTTTGACATTCCCTCTATAAGCGATATCTTAGGATAAGTGTCTTTTTCTGTGTGACTTATTTCACTTAGAATCATCGTCGCTAAATCCACTCATCATGCTGCTAACTAGCCTTATGACATTGATTTCATGGCTGAGTGATATTCCATTGTTCCAAGTACCACCATTTCTTTATCCATTTTTCTCTTTCCTGGGATATTGAAGGTGTACCGAAGTGGAGGTTCTTGGAAACAGAGCAGCCGTAAAGTTTGGGGTGCCTGTGTCTTGTTGATTTTTAGTTTTCCCAATTTATACGCCCATGAGTGGAAGTGCCCTATGCTCTCTAAGCTGTGTTTATTACTTGTTTCAGGACACACCGTACACTTCTCCAGAGTGCCTGTTGGCAAATTACATCCCGCCCATCAGCATAGCAAGGCTCCCATGTCTCCTTGGCCTGTCCTGCTTTTCTGGTTTTTACACTTTTTTCAGCATGGCCCTTTTGACCGAGGGCAAGCGAGACTTCTTTGTAGCGCTGATTTGCCCTTCCGGCTTGCTTGGTTGGCCAAAAAGGGCGTATGCGTTTTTTCCTGAATATATTCAGGAAAAAACGCATACGCCCTTTTTGGCCAAGGGCATCATTTTTAACGTTGTGCCGCTTTTCATGTGATTTAAAGGTGAGTCGAATCTACCTCCTGAAATCTGTTTCCTGCAAATCGGCCTTGCTTTCAAATCCTCTTCGTTGCCTTCCCTCAATATATTTGTGGACGAGAGTTCTCATTTATAACTCTGCACGTTTGCGAATTGCAGTGCCCCTGAGCTCCATTTGTCTACTCGCTTTTTTGGGAGCTGGCCGCAAAAGCGCAGGATTGCTTCAGGCCCTATTTTGGTTCTGGGGGGCAGGCTGAGCCTGTGGTTCATTCTTCTTCCTGATGGGAAAATGGAGTGACCTGTGCCTGTCCCAACACCTAGGGCTAGTCTCTCGTTGGTTCCCCGTCTTCCCGTTCATCCTCAGGACAAATTGCAACCTGTACGAAACAGGAGGTTAAAGGTGCTGATTCTCCAAGTAGGGAGATGGTTAGTCAAGCGGCTGGAATGGCGAACCCGAGCACAAGGAGAGGAGAAATGAGGTGCGTTTTAGAAACCTTTCCCGATCTCACGGCATACCATCTTCTGGGTTTCCCATGCATGTTTTGATGTAGGAAGATGCCCTTGTACCTGGAGATTTGAGACCCATGGGGTGGGTACCCCGCGGTGTTACTTTAAAGTATCTGGGTTTGCTCACCCAACCTCACCAATCCTCTCAGCCCCAAGAGTGTCCAGCCTTATGTCTCATCCAGCTGTGGGTCTAGATATGGTCAATCCAAGTTGCATCAGAGACCCTGAACGGATTTTGTAAGAATTTCTCTTTCACTGTCTTTGTTTTGTGGGTTTTTTCAAGTACTTTATGTTTAGAATGGGGCTTGGCTGCTTTTTCCTGCTGTGTTTATGCCGCTTTCCACCCTCTTGATTCACTTGCAGAGAGATATCGATACATAGGTTTCCAGATTCTTACTAGTCAGATATATTCTTGTGCGGTGACTAGGGGGTGTTGAGTCCAGTTCACTGAGCAGGGAGTAGGCCTTGTCTATTACATATTTGGCTTATGGAGCGGTCTCTGAGCTAATTTCAAACCCTTGTTTTATGCATCACCCCACCTCACCTTTCCTGTTCAGCAGCCATAGTGTGTCTTCTAAAGGTGTGCCTCTGTTCTGTTTTGTAATTCAGTTCAAGTGTAGCGATTTTGACATTCCCTCTATAAGCGATATCTTAGGATAAGTGCCTTTTTCTGTGTGACTTATTTCACTTAGAATCATCGTACCTAAATCCACTCATCATGCTGCTAACTAGCCTTATGACATTGATTTCATGGCTGAGTGATATTCCATTGTGCCAAGTACCACCATTTCTTTATCCATTTTTCTCTTTCCTGGGATATTGAAGGTGTACCGAAGCGGAGGTTCCTGGCAACAGAGCAGCCGTAAAGTTTGGGGTGCCTGTGTCTTGTTGACTTTTAGTTTTCCCAATTTATACGCCCATGAGTGGAAGTGCCCTATGCTCTCTACGCTGTGTTTATTACTTGTTTCAGGACACACCGTACTCTTCTCCAGAGTGCCTGTTGGCAATTTACATCCCGCCCATCAGCGTAGCAAGGCTCCCATGTCTCCATGGCCTGTCCTGCTTTTCTGGTTTTTACACTTTGTTCAGCATGGCCCTTTTGACCGAGGGTAAGCGAGACTTCTTTGTAGCGCTGATTTGCCCTTCCGGCTTGCTTGGTTGGCCAAAAAGGGCGTATGCGTTTTTTCCTGAATATATTCAGGAAAAAACGCATACGCCCTTTTTGGCCAAGGGCATCATTGTCAACGTTTTGCCGCTTTTCATGTGCTTTAAAGGCGAGTCGAATCTACCTCCTGAAATCTGTTTCCTGCAAATCTGCCTTGCTTTCAAATCCTCTTCGTTGCCTTCCCTCAATATATTTGTGGACGAGAGTTATCATTGATAACTCTGCACGTTTGTGAATTGCAGTGCCCCTGAGCTCCATTTGTATGCTCGCTTTTTTGGGAGCTGGCCGCAAAAGCGCAGGATTGCTTCAGGCCCTACTTTGGTTCTGGGGGGCAGGCTGAGCCTGTGGCTCATTCTTCTTCCTGATGGGAAAATGGAGTGACCTATGCCTGTCCCCACACCTAGGGCTCGTCTCTCATTGGTTCCGCGTCTTCCCGTTCATCCTCAGGACAAATTGCAACCTGTACAATTAGGAGGTCAAAGGTGCTGATTCTCCAAGTAGGGAGATGGTTAGTCAAGCGGCTGGAATGGCGAACCCGAGCACAAGGAGAGGAGAAATGAGGTGCGTTTTAGAAACCTTTCCCGATCTCATGGCATACCATCTTCTGGGTTTCCCATGCATGTTTTGATGTAGGAAGATGCCCTTGTACCTGGAGATTTGAGACCCATGGGGTGTGTTCCCCGCAGTGTTACTTTAAAGTATCTGCGTTTGCTCACCCAACCTCACCAATCCTCTCAGCCCCAAGAGTGTCCAGCCTTATGTCTCATCCAGCTGTGGGTCTAGATATGGTCAATCCAGGTTGCATCAGAGACCCTGAACGGATTTTGTAAGAATTTCTCTCTCTTTCACTGTCTTTGTTTTGTGGGTTTTTTAAAGTAATTTATGTTTAGAATCGGGCTTGGCTGCTTTTCCCTGCTGTGTTGATGCCGCTTTACACCCTCTTGATTCACTTGCAGAGAGATATCGATACATAGGTTTTCAGATTCTTACTAGTCAGATATATTCTTGTGTGGTGAGTAGGGTTTGTTGAGTCCAGTTCACTGAGCAGGGAGTAGGCCTTGTGTATTACATATTTGGCTTATGGAGCGGTCTCTGAGCTAATTTCAAACCCTTGTTTTATGCATCACCCCACCTCACCTTTCCCGTTAAGCAGCCATAGTGTGTCTTCTAAAGGTGTGACTCTGTTCTGTTTTGTAATTCAGTTCAAGTGTAGCGATTTTGACATTCCCTCTATAAGCGATATCTTAGGATAAGTGTCTTTTTCTGTGTGACTTATTTCACTTAGAATCATTGTCGCTAAATCCACTCATCATGCTGCTAACTAGCCTTATGATATTGATTTCATGGCTGAGTGATATTCCATTGTGCCAAGTACCACCATTTCTTTATCCATTTTTAGCTTTCCTGGGATATTGAAGGTGTACCGAAGCGGAGGTTCTTGGAAACAGAGCAGCCGTAAACTTTAGGGTGCCTGTGTCTTGTTGATTTTTAGATTTCCCAATTTATACGCCCATGAGTGGAAGTGCCCTATGCTCTCAACGCTGTGTTTATTACATGTTCCAGGGCACACCGTACTCTTCTCCAGAGTGCCTGTTGGCAATTTACATCCCGCCCATCAGCGTAGCAAGGCTCCCATGTCTCCATGGCCTGTCCTGCTTTAATGGTTTTTACAGTTTGTTCAGCCTGGCCCTTTTGACCGAGGGCAAGCGAGACTTCTTTGTAGCGCTGATTTGCCCTTCCGGCTTGATTGGTTGGCCATAAAGGGCGTATGCGTTTTTTCCTGAATATATTCAGGAAAAAACGCATACGCCCTTTTTGGCCAAGGGCATCATTGTCAACGTTTTGCCGCTTTTCATGTGCTTTAAAGGCGAGTCGAATCTACCTCCTGAAATCTGTTTCCTGCAAATCTGCCTTGCTTTCAAATCCTCTTCGTTGCCTTCCCTCAATATATTTGTGGACGAGAGTTCTCATTTATAACTCTGCACGTTTGTGAATTGCAGTGCCCCTGAGCTCCATTTGTCTCCTCGCTTTTTTGGGAGCTGGCCGCAAAAGCGCAGGATTGCTTCAGGCCCTATTTTGGTTCTGGGGGGCAGGCTGAGCCTGTGGTTCATTCTTCTTCCTGATGGGAAAATGGAGTGACCTGTGCCTGTCCCAACACCTAGGGCTCGTCTCTCGTTGGTTCCGCGTCTTCCCGTTCATCCTCAGGACAAATTGCAACCTGGACGAAACAGGAGGTTAAAGGTGCTGATTCTCCAAGTAGGGAGATGGTTAGTCAAGCGGCTGGAATGGCAAACCCGAGCACAAGGATAGGAGAAATGAGGTGCGTTTTAGAATCCTTTCCCGATCTTACGGCATACCATCTTCTGGGTTTCCCATGCATGTTTTGATGTAGGAAGATGCCCTTGTACCTGGAGATTTGAGACCAATGGGGTGGGTACCCCGCGGTATTACTTTAAAGTATCTGCATTTGATCACCCAACCTCACCAATCCTCTCAGCCCCAAGAGTGTCCAGCCTTATGTCTCATCCAGCTGTGGGTCTAGCTATGGTCAATCCAGGTTGCATCATAGACCCTGAACGGATTTTGTAAGAATTTCTCTCTCTTTCACTGTCTTTGTTTTGTGGGTTTTTTAAAGTAATTTATGTTTAGAATCGGGCTTGGCTGCTTTTCCCTGCTGTGTTGATGCCGCTTTACACCCTCTTGATTCACTTGCAGAGAGATATCGATACATAGGTTTTCAGATTCTTACTAGTCAGATATATTCTTGTGTGGTGACTAGGGTGTGTTGAGTCCAGTTCACTGAGCAGGGAGTAGGCCTTGTCTATTACATATTTGGCTTATGGAGCGGTCTCTGAGCTAATTTCAAACCCTTGTTTTATGCATCACCCCACCTCACCTTTCCCGTTAAGCAGCCATAGTTTGTCTTCTAAAGGAGTGACTCTGTTCTGTTTTGTAATTCAGTTCAAGTGTAGCGATTTTGACATTCCCTCTATAGGCGATATCTTAGGATAAGTGTCTTTTTCTGTGTGACTTATTTCACTTAGGACCATCGTACCTAAATCCACTCATCATGCTGCTAACTAGCCTTATGACATTGATTTCATGGCTGAGTGATATTCCATTGTGCCAAGTACCACCATTTCTTTATCCATTTTTCTCTTTCCTGGGATATTGAAGGTGTACCGAAGCGGAGGTTCTTGGAAACAGAGCAGCCGTAAACTTTAGGGTGCCTGTGTCTTGTTGATTTTTAGATTTCCCAATTTATACGCCCATGAGTGGAAGTGCCCTATGCTCTCAACGCTGTGTTTATTACTTGTTCCAGGGCACACCGTACTCTTCTCCAGAGTGCCTGTTGGCAATTTACATCCCGCCCATCAGCGTAGCAAGGCTCCCATGTCTCCATGGCCTGTCCTGCTTTACTGGTTTTTACAGTTTGTTCAGCATGGCCCTTTTGACCGAGGGCAAGCGAGACTTCTTTGTAGCGCTGATTTGCCCTTCCGGCTTGCTTGGTTGGCCAAAAAGGGCGTATGCGTTTTTTCCTGAATATATTCAGGAAAAAACGCATACGCCCTTTTTGGCCAAGGGCATCATTGTCAACGTTTTGCCGCTTTTCATGTGCTTTAAAGGCGAGTCGAATCTACCTCCTGAAATCTGTTTCCTGCAAATCTGCCTTGCTTTCAAATCCTCTTCGTTGCCTTCCCTCAATATATTTGTGGACGAGAGTTCTCATTAATAACTCTGCACGTTTGTGAATTGCAGTGCCCCTGAGCTCCATTTGTCTCCTCGCTGTTTTGGGAGCTGGTCGCAAAAGCGCAGGATTGCTTCAGGCCCTATTTTGGTTCTGGGGGGCAGGCTGAGCCTGTGGTTCATTCTTCTTCCTGATGGGAAAATGGAGTGACCTATGCCTGTCCCAACACCTAGGGCTCGTCTCTCGTTGGTTCCGCGTCTTCCCGTTCATCCTCAGGACAAATTGCAACCTGTACAATCAGGAGGTTAAAGGTGCTGATTCTCCAAGTAGGGAGATGGTTAGTCAAGCAGCTGGAATGGCGAACCCGAGCACAAGGAGAGGAGAAATGAGGTGCGTTTTAGAAACCTTTCCCGAACTCATGGCATACCATCTTCTGGTTTTCCCATGCATGTTTTGATGTAGGAAGATGCCCTTGTACCTGGAGATTTGAGACCAATGGGGTGTGTTCCCCGCAGTGTTACTTTAAAGTATCTGCGTTTGCTCACCCAACCTCACCAATCCTCTCAGCCCCAAGAGTGTCCAGCCTTATGTCTCATCCAGCTGTGGGTCTAGATATGGTCAATCCAGGTTGCATCATAGACCCTGAACGGATTTTGTAAGAATTTCTCTCTCTTTCACTGTCTTTGTTTTGTGGGTTTTTTAAAGTAATTTATGTTTAGAATCGGGCTTGGCTGCTTTTCCCTGCTGTGTTGATGCCGCTTTACACCCTCTTGATTCACTTGCAGAGAGATATCGATACATAGGTTTTCAGATTCTTACTAGTCAGATATATTCTTGTGTGGTGACTAGGGTGTGTTGAGTCCAGTTCACTGAGCAGGGAGTAGGCCTTGTCTATTACATATTTGGCTTATGGAGCGGTCTCTGAGCTAATTTCAAACCCTTGTTTTATGCATCACCCCACCTCACCTTTCCCGTTAAGCAGCCATAGTGTGTCTTCTAAAGGTGTGACTCTGTTCTGTTTTGTAATTCAGTTCAAGTGTAGCGATTTTGACATTCCCTCTATAAGCGATATCTTAGGATAAGTGTCTTTTTCTGTGTGACTTATTTCACTTAGGATCATCGTACCTAAATCCACTCATCATGCTGCTAACTAGCCTTATGACATTGATTTCATGGCTGAGTGATATTCCATTGTGCCAAGTACCACCATTTCTTTATCCATTTTTCTCTTTCCTGGGATATTGAAGGTGTACCGAAGCGGAGGTTCTTGGAAACAGAGCAGCCGTAAACTTTAGGGTGCCTGTGTCTTGTTGATTTTTAGATTTCCCAATTTATACGCCCATGAGTGGAAGTGCCCTATGCTCTCAACGCTGTGTTTATTACTTGTTCCAGGGCACACCGTACTCTTCTCCAGAGTGCCTGTTGGCAATTTACATCCCGCCCATCAGCGTAGCAAGGCTCCCATGTCTCCATGGCCTGTGCTGCTTTACTGGTTTTTACAGTTTGTTCAGCATGGCCCTTTTGACCGAGGGCAAGCGAGACTTCTTTGTAGCGCTGATTTGCCCTTCCGGCTTGCTTGGTTGGCCAAAAAGGGCGTATGCGTTTTTTCCTGAATATATTCAGGAAAAAACGCATACGCCCTTTTTGGCCAAGGGCATCATTGTCAACGTTTTGCCGCTTTTCATGTGCTTTAAAGGCGAGTCGAATCTACCTCCTGAAATCTGTTTCCTGCAAATCTGCCTTGCTTTCAAATCCTCTTCGTTGCCTTCCCTCAATATATTTGTGGACGAGAGTTCTCATTAATAACTCTGCACGTTTGTGAATTGCAGTGCCCCTGAGCTCCATTTGTCTCCTCGCTTTTTTGGGAGCTGGTCGTAAAAGCGCAGGATTGCTTCAGGCCCTATTTTGGTTCTGGGGGGCAGGCTGAGCCTGTGGTTCATTCTTCTTCCTGATGGGAAAATGGAGTGACCTATGCCTGTCCCAACACCTAGGGCTCGTCTCTCGTTGGTTCCGCGTCTTCCCGTTCATCCTCAGGACAAATTGCAACCTGGACGAAACAGGAGGTTAAAGGTGCTGATTCTCCAAATAGGGAGATGGTTAGTCAAGCGGCTGGAATGGCGAACCCGAGCACAAGGAGAGGAGAAATGAGGTGCGTTTTAGAATCCTTTCCCGATCTCACGGCGTACCATCTTCTGGGTTTCCCATGCATGTTTTGATGTAGGAAGATGCCCTTGTACCTGGAGATTTGAGACCCATGGGGTGGGTACCCCGCGGTGTTACTTTAAAGTATCTGCGTTTGCTCACCCAACCTCACCAATCCTCTCAGCCCCAAGAGTGTCCACCCTTATGTCTCATCCAGCTGTGGGTCTAGCTATGGTCAATCCAGGTTGCATCAGAGACCCTGAACGGATTTTGTAAGAATTTCTCTCTCTTTCACTGTCTTTGTTTTGCGGGTTTTTTAAAGTAATTTATGTTTAGAATGGGGCTTGGCTGCTTTCCCTGCTGTGTTTATGCCGCTTTACACCCTCTTGATTCACTTGCAGAGAGATATCGATACATAGGTTTTCAGATTCTTACTAGTCAGATATATTCTTGTGCGGTGACTAGGGGGTGTTGAGTCCAGTTCACTGAGCAGGGAGTAGGCCTTGTCTATTACATATTTGGCTTATGGAGCGGTCTCTGAGCTAATTTCAAACCCTTGTTTTATGCATCACCCCACCTCACCTTTCCCGTTAAGCAGCCATAGTGTGTCTTCTAATGGTGTGACTCTGTTCTGTTTTGTAATTCAGTTCAAGTGTAGCGATTTTGACATTCCCTCTATAAGCGATATCTTAGGATAAGTGTCTTTTCTTTGTGACTTATTTCACTTAGAATCATCGTCGCTAAATCCACTCATCATGCTGCTAACTAGCCTTATGACATTGATTTCATGGCTGAGTGATATTCCATTGTGCCAAGTACCACCATTTCTTTATCCATTTTTCTCTTTCCTGGGATATTGAAGGTGTACCGAAGTGGAGGTTCTTGGAAACAGAGCAGCCGTAAAGTTTGGGGTGCCTGTGTCTTGTTGATTTTTAGTTTTCCCGATTTATACGCCCACGAGTGGAAGTGCCCTATGCTGTCTAAGCTGTGTTTATTACTTGTTTCAGGACACAACGTACACTTCTCCAGAGTGCCTGTTGGCAATTTACATCCCGCCCATCAGCGTAGCAAGGCTCCCATGTCTCCATGGCCTGTCCTGCTTTTCTGGTTTTTACACTTTTTTCAGCATGGCCCTTTTGACCGAGGGCAAGCGAGACTTCTTTGTAGCGCTGATTTGCCCTTCCGGCTTGCTTGGTTGGCCAAAAAGGGCGTATGCGTTTTTTCCTGAATATATTCAGGAAAAAACGCATACGCCCTTTTTGGCCAAGGGCATCATTGTCAACGTTTTGCCGCTTTTCATGTGCTTTAAAGGCGAGTCGAATCTACCTCCTGAAATCTGTTTCCTGCAAATCTCCCTTGCTTTCAAATCCTCTTCCTTGCCTTCCCTCAATATATTTGTGGACGAGAGTTATCATTTATAACTCTGCACGTTTGTGAATTGCAGTGCCCCTGAGCTCCATTTGTCTACTCGCTTTTTTGGGAGCTGGCCGCAAAAGCGCAGGATTGCTTCAGGCCCTATTTTGGTTCTGGGGGGCAGGCTGAGCCTGTGGTTCATTCTTCTTCCTGATGGGAAAATGGAGTGACCTGTGCCTGTCCCAACACCTAGGGCTAGTCTCTCGTTGGTTCTCCGTCTTCCCGTTCATCCTCAGGACAAATTGCAACCTGGACGAAACAGGAGGTTAAAGGTGCTGATTCTCCAAATAGGGAGATGGTTAGTCAAGCGGCTGGAATGGCGAACCCGAGCACAAGGAGAGGAGAAATGAGGTGCGTTTTAGAAACCTTTCCCGATCTCATGGCATACCATCTTCTGGTTTTCCCATGCATGTTTTGATGTAGGAAGATGCCCTTGTACCTGGAGATTTGAGACCAATGGGGTGTGTTCCCCGCAGTGTTACTTTAAAGTATCTGCGTTTGCTCACCCAACCTCACCAATCCTCTCAGCCCGAAGAGTGTCCAGCCTTATGTCTCATCCAGCTGTGGGTCTAGATATGGTCAATCCAGGTTGCATCATAGACCCTGAACGGATTTTGTAAGAATTTCTCTCTCTTTCACTGTCTTTGTTTTGTGGGTTTTTTAAAGTAATTTATGTTTAGAATCGGGCTTGGCTGCTTTTCCCTGCTGTGTTGATGCCGCTTTACACCCTCTTGATTCACTTGCAGAGAGATATCGAGACATAGGTTTTCAGATTCTTACTAGTCAGATATATTCTTGTGCGGTGACTAGGGGGTGTTGAGTCCAGTTCACTGAGCAGGGAGTAGGCCTTGTCTATTACATATTTGGCTTATGGAGCGGTCTCTGAGCTAATTTCAAACCCTTGTTTTATGCATCACCCCACCTCACCTTTCCCGTTAAGCAGCCATAGTGTGTCTTCTAAAGGTGTGACTCTGTTCTGTTTTGTAATTCAGTTCAAGTGTAGCGATTTTGACATTCCCTCTATAAGCGATATCTTAGGATAAGTGTGTTTTTCTGTGTGACTTATTTCACTTAGGATCATCGTACCTAAATCCACTCATCATGCTGCTAACTAGCCTTATGACATTGATTTCATGGCTGAGTGATATTCCATTGTGCCAAGTACCACCATTTCTTTATCCATTTTTCTCTTTCCTGGGATATTGAAGGTGTACCGAAGCGGAGGATCTTGGAAACAGAGCAGCCGTAAACTTTAGGGTGCCTGTGTCTTGTTGATTTTTAGATTTCCCAATTTATACGCCCATGAGTGGAAGTGCCCTATGCTCTCAACGCTGTGTTTATTAATTGTTCCAGGGCACACCGTACTCTTCTCCAGAGTGCCTGTTGGCAATTTACATCCCGCCCATCAGCGTAGCAAGGCTCCCATGTCTCCATGGCCTGTCCTGCTTTACTGGTTTTTACAGTTTGTTCAGCATGGCCCTTTTGACCGAGGGCAAGCGAGACTTCTTTGTAGCGCGGATTTGCACTTCCGGCTTGCTTGGTTGGCCAAAAAGGGCGTATGCGTTTTTTCCTGAATATATTCAGGAAAAAACGCATACGCCCTTTTTGGCCAAGGGCATCATTGTCAACGTTTTGCCGCTTTTCATGTGCTTTAAAGGCGAGTCGAATCTACCTCCTTAAATCTGTTTCCTGCAAATCTGCCTTGCTTTCAAATCCTCTTCGTTGCCTTCCCTCAATATATTTGTGGACGAGAGTTCTCCTTTATAACTCTGCACGTTTGTGAATTGCAGTGCCCCTGAGCTCCATTTGTCTCCTCGCTTTTTTGGGAGCTGGCCGCAAAAGCGCAGGATTGCTTCAGGCCCTACTTTGGTTCTGGGGTGCAGGCTGAGCCTGTGGTTCATTCTTCTTCCTGATGGGAAAATGGGGTGACCTGTGCCTGTCCCAACACCTAGGGCTAGTCTCTCGTTGGTTCTCCGTCTTCCCGTTCATCCTCAGGACAAATTGCAACCTGGACGAAACAGGAGGTTAAAGGTGCTGATTCTCCAAATAGGGAGATGGTTAGTCAAGCGGCTGGAATGGCGAACCCGAGCACAAGGAGAGGAGAAATGAGGTGCGTTTTAGAATCCTTTCCCGATCTCACGGCGTACCATCTTCTGGGTTTCCCATGCATGTTTTGATGTAGGAAGATGCCCTTGTACCTGGAGATTTGAGACCCATGGGGTGGGTACCCCGCGGTGTTACTTTAAAGTATCTGCGTTTGCTCACCCAACCTCACCAATCCTCTCAGCCCCAAGAGTGTCCACCCTTATGTCTCATCCAGCTGTGGGTCTAGCTATGGTCAATCCAGGTTGCATCAGAGACCCTGAACGGATTTTGTAAGAATTTCTCTCTCTTTCACTGTCTTTGTTTTGTGGGTTTTTTAAAGTAATTTATGTTTAGAATGGGGCTTGGCTGCTTTCCCTGCTGTGTTTATGCCGCTTTACACCCTCTTGATTCACTTGCAGAGAGATATCGATACATAGGTTTTCAGATTCTTACTAGTCAGATATATTCTTGTGCGGTGACTAGGGGGTGTTGAGTCCAGTTCACTGAGCAGGGAGTAGGCCTTGTCTATTACATATTTGGCTTATGGAGCGGTCTCTGAGCTAATTTCAAACCCTTGTTTTATGCATCACCCCACCTCACCTTTCCCGTTAAGCAGCCATAGTGTGTCTTCTAATGGTGTGACTCTGTTCTGTTTTGTAATTCAGTTCAAGTGTAGCGATTTTGACATTCCCTCTATAAGCGATATCTTAGGATAAGTGTCTTTTCTTTGTGACTTATTTCACTTAGAATCATCGTCGCTAAATCCACTCATCATGCTGCTAACTAGCCTTATGACATTGATTTCATGGCTGAGTGATATTCCATTGTGCCAAGTACCACCATTTCTTTATCCATTTTTCTCTTTCCTGGGATATTGAAGGTGTACCGAAGTGGAGGTTCTTGGAAACAGAGCAGCCGTAAAGTTTGGGGTGCCTGTGTCTTGTTGATTTTTAGTTTTCCCGATTTATACGCCCACGAGTGGAAGTGCCCTATGCTGTCTAAGCTGTGTTTATTACTTGTTTCAGGACACAACGTACACTTCTCCAGAGTGCCTGTTGGCAATTTACATCCCGCCCATCAGCGTAGCAAGGCTCCCATGTCTCCATGGCCTGTCCTGCTTTTCTGGTTTTTACACATTTTTCAGCATGGCCCTTTTGACCGAGGGCAAGCGAGACTTCTTTGTAGCGCTGATTTGCCCTTCCGGCTTGCTTGGTTGGCCAAAAAGGGCGTATGCGTTTTTTCCTGAATATATTCAGGAAAAAACGCATACGCCCTTTTTGGCCAAGGGCATCATTGTCAACGTTTTGCCGCTTTTCATGTGCTTTAAAGGCGAGTCGAATCTACCTCCTGAAATCTGTTTCCTGCAAATCTCCCTTGCTTTCAAATCCTCTTCCTTGCCTTCCCTCAATATATTTGTGGACGAGAGTTATCATTTATAACTCTGCACTTTTGTGAATTGCAGTGCCCCTGAGCTCCATTTGTCTACTCGCTTTTTTGGGAGCTGGCCGCAAAAGCGCAGGATTGCTTCAGGCCCTATTTTGGTTCTGGGGGGCAGGCTGAGCCTGTGGTTCATTCTTCTTCCTGATGGGAAAATGGAGTGACCTGTGCCTGTCCCAACACCTAGGGCTAGTCTCTCGTTGGTTCTCCGTCTTCCCGTTCATCCTCAGGACAAATTGCAACCTGGACGAAACAGGAGGTTAAAGGTGCTGATTCTCCAAATAGGGAGATGGTTAGTCAAGCGGCTGGAATGGCGAACCCGAGCACAAGGAGAGGAGAAATGAGGTGCGTTTTAGAAACCTTTCCCGATCTCATGGCATACCATCTTCTGGTTTTCCCATGCATGTTTTGATGTAGGAAGATGCCCTTGTACCTGGAGATTTGAGACCAATGGGGTGTGTTCCCCGCAGTGTTACTTTAAAGTATCTGCGTTTGCTCACCCAACCTCACCAATCCTCTCAGCCCGAAGAGTGTCCAGCCTTATGTCTCATCCAGCTGTGGGTCTAGATATGGTCAATCCAGGTTGCATCATAGACCCTGAACGGATTTTGTAAGAATTTCTCTCTCTTTCACTGTCTTTGTTTTGTGGGTTTTTTAAAGTAATTTATGTTTAGAATCGGGCTTGGCTGCTTTTCCCTGCTGTGTTGATGCCGCTTTACACCCTCTTGATTCACTTGCAGAGAGATATCGATACATAGGTTTTCAGATTCTTACTAGTCAGATATATTCTTGTGCGGTGACTAGGGGGTGTTGAGTCCAGTTCACTGAGCAGGGAGTAGGCCTTGTCTATTACATATTTGGCTTATGGAGCGGTCTCTGAGCTAATTTCAAACCCTTGTTTTATGCATCACCCCACCTCACCTTTCCCGTTAAGCAGCCATAGTGTGTCTTCTAAAGGTGTGACTCTGTTCTGTTTTGTAATTCAGTTCAAGTGTAGCGATTTTGACATTCCCTCTATAAGCGATATCTTAGGATAAGTGTGTTTTTCTGTGTGACTTATTTCACTTAGGATCATCGTACCTAAATCCACTCATCATGCTGCTAACTAGCCTTATGACATTGATTTCATGGCTGAGTGATATTCCATTGTGCCAAGTACCACCATTTCTTTATCCATTTTTCTCTTTCCTGGGATATTGAAGGTGTACCGAAGCGGAGGATCTTGGAAACAGAGCAGCCGTAAACTTTAGGGTGCCTGTGTCTTGTTGATTTTTAGATTTCCCAATTTATACGCCCATGAGTGGAAGTGCCCTATGCTCTCAACGCTGTGTTTATTAATTGTTCCAGGGCACACCGTACTCTTCTCCAGAGTGCCTGTTGGCAATTTACATCCCGCCCATCAGCGTAGCAAGTCTCCCATGTCTCCATGGCCTGTCCTGCTTTACTGGTTTTTACAGTTTGTTCAGCATGGCCCTTTTGACCGAGGGCAAGCGAGACTTCTTTGTAGCGCGGATTTGCACTTCCGGCTTGCTTGGTTGGCCAAAAAGGGCGTATGCGTTTTTTCCTGAATATATTCAGGAAAAAACGCATACGCCCTTTTTGGCCAAGGGCATCATTGTCAACGTTTTGCCGCTTTTCATGTGCTTTAAAGGCGAGTCGAATCTACCTCCTTAAATCTGTTTCCTGCAAATCTGCCTTGCTTTCAAATCCTCTTCGTTGCCTTCCCTCAATATATTTGTGGACGAGAGTTCTCATTAATAACTCTGCACGTTTGTGAATTGCAGTGCCCCTGAGCTCCATTTGTCTCCTCGCTTTTTTGGGAGCTGGTCGTAAAAGCGCAGGATTGCTTCAGGCCCTATTTTGGTTCTGGGGGGCAGGCTGAGCCTGTGGTTCATTCTTCTTCCTGATGGGAAAATGGAGTGACCTATGCCTGTCCCAACACCTAGGGCTCGTCTCTCGTTGGTTCCGCGTCTTCCCGTTCATCCTCAGGACAAATTGCAACCTGTACAATCAGGAGGTTAAAGGTGCTGATTCTCCAAGTAGGGAGATGGTTAGTCAAGCAGTTGGAATGGCGAACCCGAGCACAAGGAGAGGAGAAATGAGGTGCGTTTAGAAACCTTTCCCGATCTCATGGCATACCATCTTCTGGGTTTCCCATGCATGTTTTGATGTAGGAAGATGCCCTTGTACCTGGAGATTTGAGACCCATGGGGTGTGTTCCCCGCAGTGTTACTTTAATGTATCTGCGTTTGCTCAACCAACCTCACCAATGCTCTCAGCCCCAAGAGTGTCCAGCCTTATGTCTCATCCAGCTGTGGGTCTAGATATGGTCAATCCAGGTTGCATCAGAGACCCTGAACGGATTTTGTAAGAATTTCTCTCTCTTTCACTGTCTTTGTTTTGTGGGTTTTTAAAAGTAATTTATGTTTAGAATGGGGCTTGGCTGCTTTTCCCTGCTGTGTTTATGCCGCTTTACACCCTCTTGATTCACTTGCAGGAAGATATCTATACATGGGTTTTCAGATTCTTACGAGTCAGATATATTCTTGTGCGGTGACTAGGGGGTGTTGAGTCCAGTTCACTGAGCAGGGAGTAGGCCTTGTCTATTACATATTTGGCTTATGGAGCGGTCTCTGAGCTAATTTCAAACCCTTGTTTTATGCATCACCCCACCTCACCTTTCCCGTTAAGCAGCCATAGTGTGTCTTCTAAAGGTGTGACTCTGTTCTGTTTTGTAATTCAGTTCAAGTGTAGTGATTTTGACATTCCCTCTATAAGCGATATCTTAGGATAAGTGCCTTTTTCTGTGTGACTTATTTCACTTAGAATCATCGTCGCTAAATCCACTCATCATGCTGCTAACTAGCCTTATGACATTCATTTCATGGCTGAGTGATATTCCATTGTGCCAAGTATCACCATTTCTTTATCCATTTTTCTCTTTCCTGGGATATTGAAGGTGTACCAAAGTGGAGGTTCTTGGAAACAGAGCAGCCGTAAAGTTTGGGGTGCCTGTGTCTTGTTGATTTTTAGTTTTCCCGTTTTATACGCCCACGAGTGGAAGTGCCCTATGCTCTCTAAGCTGTGTTTATTACTTGTTTCAGGACACACCGTACACTTCCCCAGAGTGCCTGTTGGCAATTTACATCCCGTCCATCAGCGTAGCAAGGCTCCCATGTCTCCATGGCCTGTCCTGCTTTTCTGGTTTTTACACTTTGTTCAGCATGGCCCTTTTGACCGAGGGCAAGCGAGACTTCTTTGTAGCGCTGATTTGCCCTTCCGGCTTGCTTGGTTGGCCAAAAAGGGCGTATGCGTTTTTTCCTGAATATATTCAGAAAAAAACGCATACGCCCTTTTAGGCCAAGGGCATCATTGTCAACGTTTTGCCGCTTTTCATGTGCTTTAAAGGCGAGTCGAATCTACCTCCTGAAATCTGTTTCCTGCAAATCTGCCTTGCTTTCAAATCCTCTTCGTTGCCTTCCCTCAATATATTTGTGGACGAGAGTTCTCCTTTATAACTCTGCACGTTTGTGAATTGCAGTGCCCCTGAGCTCCATTTGTCTACTCGCTTTTTTGGGAGCTGGCCGCAAAAGCGCAGGTTTGCTTCAGGCCCTATTTTGGTTGTGGGGGGCAGGCTGAGCCTGTGGTTCATTCTTCTTCCTGATGGGAAAATGGAGTGACCTGTGCCTGTCCCAACACCTAGGGCTAGTCTCTCGTTGGTTCTCCGTCTTCCCGTTCATCCTCAGGACAAATTGCAACCTGGACGAAACAGGAGGTTAAGGGTGCTGATTCTCCAAATAGGGAGATGGTTAGTCAAGCGGCTGGAATGGCGAACCCGAGCACAAGGAGAGGAGAAATGAGGTGCGTTTTAGAATCCTTTCCCGATCTCACGGCGTACCATCTTCTGGGTTTCCCATGCATGTTTTGATGTAGGAAGATGCCCTTGTACCTGGAGATTTGAGACCCATGGGGTGGGTACCCCGCGGTGTTACTTTAAAGTATCTGCGTTTGCTCACCCAACCTCACCAATCCTCTCAGCCCCAAGAGTGTCCAGCCTTATGTCTCATCCAGCTGTGGGTCTAGCTATGGTCAATCCAGGTTGCATCAGAGACCCTGAACGGATTTTGTAAGAATTTCTCTCTCTTTCACTGTCTTTGTTTTGTGGGTTTTTTAAAGTAATTTATGTTTAGAATGGGGCTTGGCTGCTTTCCCTGCTGTGTTTATGCCGCTTTACACCCTCTTGATTCACTTGCAGAGAGATATCGATACATAGGTTTTCAGATTCTTACTAGTCAGATATATTCTTGTGCGGTGACTAGGGGGTGTTGAGTCCAGTTCACTGAGCAGGGAGTAGGCCTTGTCTATTACATATTTGGCTTATGGAGCGGTCTCTGAGCTAATTTCAAACCCTTGTTTTATGCATCACCCCACCTCACCTTTCCCGTTAAGCAGCCATAGTGTGTCTTCTAAAGGTGTGACTCTGTTCTGTTTTGTAATTCAGTTCAAGTGTAGCGATTTTGACATTCCCTCTATAAGCGATATCTTAGGATAAGTGTCTTTTCTTTGTGACTTATTTCACTTAGAATCATCGTACCTAAATCCACTCATCATGCTGCTAACTAGCCTTATGACATTGATTTCATGGCTGAGTGATATTCCATTGTGCCAAGTACCACCATTTCTTTATCCATTTTTCTCTTTCCTGGGATATTGAAGGTGTACCGAAGTGGAGGTTCTTGGAAACAGAGCAGCCGTAAAGTTTGGGGTGCCTGTGTCTTGTTGATTTTTAGTTTTCCCGATTTATACGCCCACGAGTGGAAGTGCCCTATGCTGTCTAAGCTGTGTTTATTACTTGTTTCAGGACACACCGTACACTTCTCCAGAGTGCCTGTTGGCAATTTACATCCCGCCCATCAGCGTAGCAAGGCTCCCATGTCTCCATGGCCTGTCCTGCTTTTCTGGTTTTTACACATTTTTCAGCATGGCCCTTTTGACCGAGGGCAAGCGAGACTTCTTTGTAGCGCTGATTTGCCCTTCCGGCTTGCTTGGTTGGCCAAAAAGGGCGTATGCGTTTTTTCCTGAATATATTCAGGAAAAAACGCATACGCCCTTTTAGGCCAAGGGCATCATTGTCAACGTTTTGCCGCTTTTCATGTGCTTTAAAGGCGAGTCGAATCTACCTCCTGAAATCTGTTTCCTGCAAATCTCCCTTGCTTTCAAATCCTCTTCCTTGCCTTCCCTCAATATATTTGTGGACGAGAGTTATCATTTATAACTCTGCACGTTTGTGAATTGCAGTGCCCCTGAGCTCCATTTGTCTACTCGCTTTTTTGGGAGCTGGCCGCAAAAGCGCAGGATTGCTTCAGGCCCTATTTTGGTTCTGGGGGGCAGGCTGAGCCTGTGGTTCATTCTTCTTCCTGATGGGAAAATGGAGTGACCTGTGCCTGTCCCAACACCTAGGGCTAGTCTCTCGTTGGTTCCCCGTCTTCCCGTTCATCCTCAGGACAAATTGCAACCTGTACGAAACAGGAGGTTAAAGGTGCTGATTCTCCAAGTAGGGAGATGGTTAGTCAAGCGGCTGGAATGGCGAACCCGAGCACAAGGAGAGGAGAAATGAGGTGCGTTTTAGAAACCTTTCCCGATCTCACGGCATACCATCTTCTGGGTTTCCCATGCATGTTTAATGTAGGAAGATGCCCTTGTACCTGGAGATTTGAGACCCATGGGGTGGGTACCCCGCGGTGTTACTTTAAAGTATCTGCGTTTGCTCACCCAACCTCACAAAACCTCTCAGCCCCAAGAGTGTCCAGCCTTATGTCTCATCCAGCTGTGGGTGTAGATATGGTCAATCCAGGTTGCATCAGAGACCCTGAACGGATTTTGTAAGAATTTCTCTCTCTTTCACTGTCTTTGTTTTGTGGGTTTTTTAAAGTAATTTATGTTTAGAATGGGGCTTGGCTGCTTTTCCCTGCTGTGTTTATGCCGCGTTACACCCTCTTGATTCACTTGCAGAGAGATATCGATACATAGGTTTTCAGATTCTTACGAGTCAGATATATTCTTGTGCGGTGACTAGGGGGTGTTGAGTCCAGTTCACTGAGCAGGGAGTAGGCCTTGTCTATTACATATTTGGCTTATGGAGTGGTCTCTGAGCTAATTTCAAACCCTTGTTTTATGCATCACCCCACCTCACCTTTCCCGTTCAGCAGCCATAGTGTGTCTCCCGAAGGTGTGACTCTGTTTTGTTTTGTAATTCAGTTCAAGTGTAGCAATTTTGACATTCCCTCTATAAGCGATATCTTAGGATAAGTGTCTTTTCTGTGTGACTTATTTCACTTAGAATCATCGGACCTAAATCCACTCATCATGCTGCTAACTAGCCTTATGACATTGATTTCATGGCTGAGTGATATTCCATTGTGCCAAGTCCCACCATTTCTTTATCCATTTTTCTCTTTCCTGGGATATTGAAGGTGTACCGAAGTGGAGGTTCTTGGAAACAGAGCAGCCGTAAAGTTTGGGGTGCCTGTGTCTTGTTGATTTTTAGTTTTCCCAATTTATACGCCCATGAGTGGAAGTGCCCTATGCTCTCTCAGCTGTGTTTATTACTTGTTTCAGGACACACCGTACACTTCTCCAGAGTGCCTGTTGGCAAATTACATCCCGCCCATCAGCGTAGCAAGGTTCCCATGTCTCCATGGCCTGTCCTGCTTTTCTGGTTTTTACACATTTTTCAGCATGGCCCTTTTGACCGAGGGCAAGCGAGACTTCTTTGTAGCGCTGATTTGCCCTTCCGGCTTGCTTGGTTGGCCAAAAAGGGCGTATGCGTTTTTTCCTGAATATATTCAGGAAAAAACGCATACGCCCTTTTTGGCCAAGGGCATCATTGTCAACGTTTTGCCGCTTTTCATGTGCTTTAAAGACGAGTCGAATCTACCTCCTGAAATCTGTTTCCTGCAAATCTGCCTTGCTTTCAAATCCTCTTCGTTGCCTTCCATCAATATATTTGTGGACGAGAGTTCTCATTTATAACTCTGCACGTTTGTGAATTGCAGTGCCCCTGAGCTCCATTTGTCCACCTGCTTTTTTGGGAGCTGGCCGCAAAAGCGCAGGATTGCTTCAGGCCCTATTTTGGTTCTGGGGGGCAGGCTGAGCCTGTGGTTCATTCTTCTTCCTGATGGGAAAATGGAGTGACCTGTGCCAGTGCCAACACCTAGGGCTAGTCTCTCTTTGGTTCCCCGTCTTCCCGTTTATCCTCAGGACAAATTGCAACCTGTACGAAACATGAGGTTAAAGGTGCTGATTCTCCAAGTAGGGAGATGGTTAGTCAAGCGGCTGGAATGGCGAACCCGAGCACAAGGAGAGGAGAAATGACGTGCGTTTTAGACATCTTTCCCGATCTCACGGCATACCATCTTCTGGGTTTCCCATGCATGTTTTGATGTAGGAAGATGCCCTTGTACCTGGAGATTTGAGACCCATGGGGTGGGTACCCCGCGGTGTTACTTTAAAGTATCTGCGTTTGCTCACCCAACCTCACCAATCCTCTCAGCCCCAAGAGTGTCCAGCCTTATGTCTCATCCAGCTGTGGGTCTAGCTATGGTCAATCGAGGTTGCATCAGAGACCCTGAACGGATTTTGTAAGAATTTCTCTCTCTTTCACTGTCTTTGTTTTGTGGGTTTTTTAAAGTAATTTATGTTTAGAATGGGGCTTGGCTGCTTTTCCCTGCTGTGTTTATGCCGCTTTACACCCTCTTGATTCACTTGCAGAGAGATATCGATACATAGGTTTTCAGATTCTTACGAGTCAGATATATTCCTGTGCGGTGACTAGGGGGTGTTGAGTCCAGTTCACTGAGCAGGGAGTAGGCCTTGTGTATTACATATTTGGCTTATGGAGCGGTCTCTGAGCTAATTTCAAACCCTTGTTTTATGCATCACCCCACCTCACCTTTCCCGTTCAGCAGCCATATTGTGTCTTCTAAAGGTGTGATTCTGTTCTGTTTTGTAATTCAGTTCAAGTGTAGCGATTTTGACATTCCCTCTATAAGCGATATCTTAGGATAAGTGTCTTTTTCTGTGTGACTTATTTCACTTAGAATCATCGGACCTAAATCCACTCATCATGCTGCTAACTAGCCTTATGACATTGATTTCATGGCTGAGTGATATTCCATTGTGCCAAGTCCCACCATTTCTTTATCCATTTTTCTCTTTCCTGGGATATTGAAGGTGTACCGAAGTGGAGGTTCTTGGAAACAGAGCAGCCGTAAAGTTTGGGATGCCTGTGTCTTGTTGATTTTTAGTTTTCCCGATTTATACGCCCATGAGTGGAAGTGCCCTATGCTCTCTAAGCTGTGTTTATTACTTGTTTCAGGACACACCGTACACTTCTCCAGAGTGCCTGTTGGCAATTTACATCCCGCCCATCAGCGTAGCAAGGCTCCCATGTCTCCATGGCCTGTCCTGCTTTTCTGGTTTTTACACATTTTTCAGCATGGCCCTTTTGACCGAGGGCAAGCGAGACTTCTTTGTAGCGCTGATTTGCCCTTCCGGCTTGCTTGGTTGGCCAAAAAGGGCGTATGCGTTTTTTCCTGAATATATTCAGGAAAAAACGCATACGCCCTTTTTGGCCAAGGGCATCATTGTCAACGTTTTGCCGCTTTTCATGTGCTTTAAAGGCGAGTCGAATCTACCTCCTGAAATCTGTTTCCTGCAAATCTGCCTTGCTTTCAAATCCTCTTCGTTGCCTTCCCTCAATATATTTGTGGACGAGAGTTCTCATTTATAACTCTGCACATTTGTGAATTGCAGTGCCCCTGAGCTCCATTTGTCTTCTCGCTTTTTTGGGAGCTGGCCGCAAAAGCGCAGGATTGCTTCAGGCCCTATTTTGGTTCTGGGGGGCAGGCTGAGCCTGTGGTTCATTCTTCTTCCTGATGGGAAAATGGAGTGACCGGTGCCAGTGCCAACACCTAGGGCTATTCTCTCGTTGGTATCCCGTATTCCCGTTCATCCTCAGGACAAATTGCAACCTGGACGAAACAGGAGGTTAAAGGTGCTGATTTTCCAATTAGGGAGATGGTTAGTCAAGTGGCTGGAATGGCGAACCCGAGCACAAGGAGAGGAGAAATGTGGTGCGTTTTAGACATCTTTCCCGATCTCACGGCATACCATCTTCTGGGTTTCCCATGCATGTTTTGATGTAGGAAGATGCCCTTGTACCTGGAGATTTGAGACCCATGGGGTGGGTACCCCGCGGTGTTACTTTAATGTATCTGCGTTTGCTCACCCAACCTCACCAATGCTCTCAGCCCCAAGAGTGTCCAGCCTTATGTCTCATCCAGCTGTGGGTCTAGCTATGGTCAATCCAGGTTGCATCAGAGACCCTGAACGGATTTTGTAAGAATTTCTCTCTCTTTCACTGTCTTTGTTTTGTGGGTTTTTAAAAGTAATTTATGTTTAGAATGGGGCTTGGCTGCTTTTCCCTGCTGTGTTTATGCCGCTTTACACCGTCTTGATTCACTTGCAGGAAGATATCTATACATAGGTTTTCAGATTCTTACGAGTCAGATATATTCTTGTGCGGTGACTAGGGGGTGTTGAGTCCAGTTCACTGAGCAGGGAGTAGGCCTTGTCTATTACATATTTGGCTTATGGAGCGGTCTCTGAGCTAATTTCAAACCCTTGTTTTATGCATCACCCCACCTCACCTTTCCCGTTAAGCAGCCATAGTGTGTCTTCTAAAGGTGTGACTCTGTTCTGTTTTGTAATTCAGTTCAAGTGTAGCGATTTTGACATTCCCTCTATAAGCGATATCTTAGGATAAGTGCCTTTTTCTGTGTGACTTATTTCACTTAGAATCATCGTCGCTAAATCCACTCATCATGCTGCTAACTAGCCTTATGACATTCATTTCATGGCTGAGTGATATTCCATTGTGCCAAGTATCACCATTTCTTTATCCATTTTTCTCTTTCCTGGTATATTGAAGGTGTACCAAAGTGGAGGTTCTTGGAAACAGAGCAGCCGTAAAGTTTGGGGTGCCTGTGTCTTGTTGATTTTTAGATTTCCCGATTTATACGCCCATGAGTGGAAGTGCCCTATGCTCTCTAAGCTGTGTTTATTACTTGTTTCAGGACACACCGTACACTTCCCCAGAGTGCCTGTTGGCAATTTACATCCCGTCCATCAGCGTAGCAAGGCTCCCATGTCTCCATGGCCTGTCCTGCTTTACTGGTTTTTACAGTTTGTTCAGCATGGCCCTTTTGACCGAGGGCAAGCGAGACTTCTTTGTAGCGCTGATTTGCCCTTCCGGCTTGCTTGGTTGGCCAAAAAGGGCGTATGCGTTTTTTCCTGAATATATTCAGGAAAAAACGCATACGCCCTTTTTGGCCAAGGGCATCATTGTCAACGTTTTGCCGCTTTTCATGTGCTTTAAAGGCGAGTCGAATCTACCTCCTGAAATCTGTTTCCTGCAAATCTGCCTTGCTTTCAAATCCTCTTCGTTGCCTTCCCTCAATATATTTGTGGACGAGAGTTCTCCTTTATAACTCTGCACGTTTGTGAATTGCAGTGCCCCTGAGCTCCATTTGTCTACTCGCTTTTTTGGGAGCTGGCCGCAAAAGCGCAGGATTGCTTCAGGCCCTATTTTGGTTCTGGGGGGCAGGCTGAGCCTGTGGTTCATTCTTCCTCCTGATGGGAAAATGGAGTGACCTGTGCCTGTCCCAACACCTAGGGCTAGTCTCTCGTTGGTTCTCCTTCTTCCCGTTCATCCTCAGGACAAATTGCAACCTGGACGAAACAGGAGGTTAAAGGTGCTGATTCTCCAAATAGGGAGATGGTTAGTCAAGCAGCTGGAATGGCGAACCCGAGCACAAGGAGAGGAGAAATGAGGTGCGTTTTAGAAACCTTTCCCGATCTCATGGCATACCATCTTCTGGTTTTCCCATGCATGTTTTGATGTAGGAAGATGCCCTTGTACCTGGAGATTTGAGACCAATGGGGTGTGTTCCCCGCAGTGTTACTTTAAAGTATCTGCGTTTGCTCACCCAACCTCACCAATCCTCTCAGCCCCAAGAGTGTCCAGCCTTATGTCTCATCCAGCTGTGGGTCTAGATATGGTCAATCCAGGTTGCATCATAGACCCTGAACGGATTTTGTAAGAATTTCTCTCTCTTTCACTGTCTTTGTTTTGTGGGTTTTTTAAAGTAATTTATGTTTAGAATCGGGCTTGGCTGCTTTTCCCTGCTGTGTTGATGCCGCTTTACACCCTCTTGATTCACTTGCAGAGAGATATCGATACATAGGTTTTCAGATTCTTACTAGTCAGATATATTCTTGTGTGGTGACTAGGGTGTGTTGAGTCCAGTTCACTGAGCAGGGAGTAGGCCTTGTCTATTACATATTTGGCTTATGGAGCGGTCTCTGAGCTAATTTCAAACCCTTGTTTTATGCATCACCCCACCTCACCTTTCCCGTTAAGCAGCCATAGTGTGTCTTCTAAAGGTGTGACTCTGTTCTGTTTTGTAATTCAGTTCAAGTGTAGCGATTTTGACATTCCCTCTATAAGCGATATCTTAGGATAAGTGTCTTTTTCTGTGTGACTTATTTCACTTAGGATCATCGTACCTAAATCCACTCATCATGCTGCTAACTAGCCTTATGACATTGATTTCATGGCTGAGTGATATTCCATTGTGCCAAGTCCCACCATTTCTTTATCCATTTTTCTCTTTCCTGGGATATTGAAGGTGTACCGAAGCGGAGGTTCTTGGAAACAGAGCAGCCGTAAACTTTAGGGTGCCTGTGTCTTGTTGATTTTTAGATTTCCCAATTTATACGCCCATGAGTGGAAGTGCCCTATGCTCTCAACGCTGTGTTTATTACTTGTTCCAGGGCACACCGTACTCTTCTCCAGAGTGCCTGTTGGCAATTTACATCCCGCCCATCAGCGTAGCAAGGCTCCCATGTCTCCATGGCCTGTCCTGCTTTACTGGTTTTTACAGTTTGTTCAGCATGGCCCTTTTGACCGAGGGCAAGCGAGACTTCTTTGTAGCGCTGATTTGCCCTTCCGGCTTGCTTGGTTGGCCAAAAAGGGCGTATGCGTTTTTTCCTGAATATATTCAGGAAAAAATGCATACGCCCTTTTTGGCCAAGGGCATCATTGTCAACGTTTTGCCGCTTTTCATGTGCTTTAAAGGCGAGTCGAATCTACCTCCTTAAATCTGTTTCCTGCAAATCTGCCTTGCTTTCAAATCCTCTTCGTTGCCTTCCCTCAATATATTTGTGGACGAGAGTTCTCATTAATAACTCTGCACGTTTGTGAATTGCAGTGCCCCTGAGCTCCATTTGTCTCCTCGCTTTTTTGGGAGCTGGCCGCAAAAGCGCAGGATTGCTTCAGGCCCTATTTTGGTTCTGGGGGGCAGGCTGAGCCTGTGGTTCATTCTTCTTCCTGATGGGAAAATGGAGTGAACTATGCCTGTCCCAGCACCTAGGGCTCGTCTCTCGTTGGTTCCGCGTCTTCCCGTTCATCCTCAGGACAAATTGCAACCTGTACAATCAGGAGGTTAAAGGTGCTGATTCTCCAAGTAGGGAGATGGTTAGTCAAGCAGTTGGAATGGCGAACCCGAGCACAAGGAGAGGAGAAATGAGGTGCGTTTAGAAACCTTTCCCGATCTCATGGCATACCATCTTCTGGGTTTCCCATGCATGTTTTGATGTAGGAAGATGCCCTTGTACCTGGAGATTTGAGACCCATGGGGTGTGTTCCCCGCAGTGTTACTTTAATGTATCTGCGTTTGCTCACCCAACCTCACCAATGCTCTCAGCCCCAAGAGTGTCCAGCCTTATGTCTCATCCAGCTGTGGGTCTAGCTATGGTCAATCCAGGTTGCATCAGAGACCCTGAACGGATTTTGTAAGAATTTCTGTCTCTTTCACTGTCTTTGTTTTGTGGGTTTTTAAAAGTAATTTATGTTTAGAATGGGGCTTGGCTGCTTTTCTCTGCTGTGTTTATGCCGCTTTACACCGTCTTGATTCACTTGCAGGAAGATATCTATACATAGGTTTTCAGATTCTTACGAGTCAGATATATTCTTGTGCAGTGACTAGGGGGTGTTGAGTCCAGTTCACTGAGCAGGGAGTAGGCCTTGTCTATTACATATTTGGCTTATGGAGCGGTCTCTGAGCTAATTTCAAACCCTTGTTTTATGCATCACCCCACCTCACCTTTCCCGTTAAGCAGCCATAGTGTGTCTTCTAAAGGTGTGACTCTGTTCTGTTTTGTAATTCAGTTCAAGTGTAGCGATTTTGACATTCCCTCTATAAGCGATATCTTAGGATAAGTGCCTTTTTCTGTGTGACTTATTTCACTTAGAATCATCGTCGCTAAATCCACTCATCATGCTGCTAACTAGCCTTATGACATTGATTTCATGGCTGAGTGATATTCCATTGTGCCAAGTATCACCATTTCTTTATCCATTTTTCTCTTTCCTGGGATATTGAAGGTGTACCAAAGTGGAGGTTCTTGGAAACAGAGCAGCCGTAAAGTTTGGGGTGCCTGTGTCTTGTTGATTTTTAGTTTTCCCGATTTATACGCCCACGAGTGGAAGTGCCCTATGGTGTCTAAGCTGTGTTTATTACTTGTTTCAGGACACACCGTACACTTCTCCAGAGTGCCTGTTGGCAATTTACATCCCGCCCATCAGCGTAGCAAGGCTCCCATGTCTCCATGGCCTGTCCTGCTTTTCTGGTTTTTACACATTTTTCAGCATGGCCCTTTTGACCGAGGGCAAGCGAGACTTCTTTGTAGCGCTGATTTGCCCTTCCGGCTTGCTTGGTTGGCCAAAAAGGGCGTATGCGTTTTTTCCTGAATATATTCAGGAAAAAACGCATACGCCCTTTTAGGCCAAGGGCATCATTGTCAACCTTTTGCCGCTTTTCATGTGCTTTAAAGGCGAGTCGAATCTACCTCCTGAAATCTGTTTCCTGCAAATCTCCCTTGCTTTCAAATCCTCTTCCTTGCCTTCCCTCAATATATTTGTGGACGAGAGTTATCATTTATAACTCTGCACGTTTGTGAATTGCAGTGCCCCTGAGCTCCATTTGTCTACTCGCTTTTTTGGGAGCTGGCCGCAAAAGCGCAGGATTGCTTCAGGCCCTATTTTGGTTCTGGGGGGCAGGCTGAGCCTGTGGTTCATTCTTCTTCCTGATGGGAAAATGGAGTGACCTGTGCCTGTCCCAACACCTAGGGCTAGTCTCTCGTTGTTTCCCCGTCTTCCCGTTCATCCTCAGGACAAATTGCAACCTGTACGAAACAGGAGGTTAAAGGTGCTGATTCTCCAAGTAGGGAGATGGTTAGTCAAGCGGCTGGAATGGCGAACCCGAGCACAAGGAGAGGAGAAATGAGGTGCGTTTTAGAAACCTTTCCCGATCTCACGGCATACCATCTTCTGGGTTTCCCATGCATGTTTTGATGTAGGAAGATGCCCTTGTACCTGGAGATTTGAGACCCATGGGGTGGGTACCCCGCGGTGTTACTTTAAAGTATCTGCGTTTGCTCACCCAACCTCACCAAACCTCTCAGCCCCAAGAGTGTCCAGCCTTATGTCTCATCCAGCTGTGGGTCTAGATATGGTCAATCCAGGTTGCATCAGAGACCCTGAACGGATTTTGTAAGAATTTCTCTCTCTTTCACTGTCTTTGTTTTGTGGGTTTTTTAAAGTAATTTATGTTTAGAATGGGGCTTGGCTGCTTTTCCCTGCTGTGTTTATGCCGCTTTACACCCTCTTGATTCACTTGCAGAGAGATATCGATACATAGGTTTTCAGATTCTTACGAGTCAGATATATTCTTGTGCGGTGACTAGGGGGTGTTGAGTCCAGTTCACTGAGCAGGGAGTAGGCCTTGTCTATTACATATTTGGCTTATGGAGTGGTCTCTGAGCTAATTTCAAACCCTTGTTTTATGCATCACCCCACCTCACCTTTCCCGTTCAGCAGCCATAGTGTGTCTCCCAAAGGTGTGACTCTGTTCTGTTTTGTAATTCAGTTCAAGTGTAGCGATTTTGACATTCCCTCTATAAGCGATATCTTAGGATAAGTGTCTTTTCTGTGTGACTTATTTCACTTAGAATCATCGGACCTAAATCCACTCATCATGCTGCTAACTAGCCTTATGACATTGATTTCATGGCTGAGTGATATTCCATTGTGCCAAGTCCCACCATTTCTTTATCCATTTTTCTCTTTCCTGGGATATTGAAGGTGTACCGAAGTGGAGGTTCTTGGAAACAGAGCAGCCGTAAAGTTTGGGGTGCCTGTGTCTTGTTGATTTTTAGTTTTCCCAATTTATACGCCCATGAGTGGAAGTGCCCTATGCTCTCTAAGCTGTGTTTATTACTTGTTTCAGGACACACCGTACACTTCTCCAGAGTGCCTGTTGGCAAATTACATCCCGCCCATCAGCGTAGCAAGGCTCCCATGTCTCCATGGCCTGTCCTGCTTTTCTGGTTTTTACACATTTTTCAGCATGGCCCTTTTGACCGAGGGCAAGCGAGACTTCTTTGTAGCGCTGATTTGCCCTTCCGGCTTGCTTGGTTGGCCAAAAAGGGCGTATGCGTTTTTTCCTGAATATATTCAGGAAAAAACGCATACGCCCTTTTTGGCCAAGGGCATCATTGTCAACGTTTTGCCGCTTTTCATGTGCTTTAAAGGCGAGTCGAATCTACCTCCTGAAATCTGTTTCCTGCAAATCTGCCTTGCTTTCAAATCCTCTTCGTTGCCTTCCCTCAATATATTTGTGGACGAGAGTTCTCATTTATAACTCTGCACGTTTGTGAATTGCAGTGCCCCTGAGCTCCATTTGTCCACTTGCTTTTTTGGGAGCTGGCCGCAAAAGCGCAGGATTGCTTCAGGCCCTATTTTGGTTCTGGGGGGCAGGCTGAGCCTGTGGTTCATTCTTCTTCCTGATGGGAAAATGGAGTGACCTGTGCCAGTGCCAACACCTAGGGCTAGTCTCTCGTTGGTTCCCCGTCTTCCCGTTCATCCTCAGGACAAATTGCAACCTGTACGAAACATGAGGTTAAAGGTGCTGATTCTCCAAGTAGGGAGATGGTTAGTCAAGCGGCTGGAATGGCGAACCCGAGCACAAGGAGAGGAGAAATGAGGTGCGTTTTAGACATCTTTCCCGATCTCACGGCATACCATCTTCTGGGTTTCCCATGCATGTTTTGATGTAGGAAGATGCCCTTGTACCTGGAGATTTGAGACCCATGGGGTGGGTACCCCGCGGTGTCACTTTAAAGTATCTGCGTTTGCTCACCCAACCTCACCAATCCTCTCAGCCCCAAGAGTGTCCAGCCTTATGTCTCATCCAGCTGTGGGTCTAGCTATGGTCAATCCAGGTTGCATCAGAGACCCTGAACGGATTTTGTAAGAATTTCTCTCTCTTTCACTGTCTTTGTTTTGTGGGTTTTTTAAAGTAATTTATGTTTAGAATGGGGCTTGGCTGCTTTCCCTTCTGTGTTTATGCCGCTTTACACCCTCTTGATTCACTTGCAGACAGATATCGATACATAGGTTTTCAGATTCTTACTAGTCAGATATATTCTTGTGCGGTGACTAGGGGGTGTTGAGTCCAGTTCACTGAGCAGGGAGTAGGCCTTGTCTATTACATATTTGGCTTATGGAGCGGTCTCTGAGCTAATTTCAAACCCTTGTTTTATGCATCACCCCACCTCACCTTTCCCGTTAAGCAGCCATAGTGTGTCTTCTAAAGGTGTGACTGTGTTCTGTTTTGTAATTCAGTTCAAGTGTAGCGATTTTGACATTCCCTCTATAAGCGATATCTTAGGATAAGTGTCTTTTCTTTGTGACTTATTTCACTTAGAATCATCGTACCTAAATCCACTCATCATGCTGCTAACTAGCCTTATGACATTGATTTCATGGCTGAGTGATATTCCATTGTGCCAAGTACCACCATTTCTTTATCCATTTTTCTCTTTCCTGGGATATTGAAGGTGTACCGAAGTGGAGGTTCTTGGAAACAGAGCAGCCGTAAAGTTTGGGGTGCCTGTGTCTTGTTGATTTTTAGTTTTCCCGATTTATACGCCCACGAGTGGAAGTGCCCTATGCTGTCTAATCTGTGTTTATTACTTGTTTCAGGACACACCGTACACTTCTCCAGAGTGCCTGTTGGCAATTTACATCCCGCCCATCAGCGTAGCAAGGCTCCCATGTCTCCATGGCCTGTCCTGCTTTTCTGGTTTTTACACATTGTTCAGCATGGCCCTTTTGACCGAGGGCAAGCGAGACTTCTTTGTAGCGCTGATTTGCCCTTCCGGCTTGCTTGGTTGGCCAAAAAGGGCGTATGCGTTTTTTCCTGAATATATTCAGGAAAAAACGCATACGCCCTTTTAGGCCAAGGGCATCATTGTCAACGTTTTGCCGCTTTTCATGTGCTTTAAAGGCGAGTCGAATCTACCTCCTGAAATCTGTTTCCTGCAAATCTCCCTTGCTTTCAAATCCTCTTCCTTGCCTTCCCTCAATATATTTGTGGACGAGAGTTATCATTTATAACTCTGCACGTTTGTGAATTGCAGTGCCCCTGAGCTCCATTTGTCTACTCGCTTTTTTGGGAGCTGGCCGCAAAAGCGCAGGATTGCTTCAGGCCCTATTTTGGTTCTGGGGGGCAGGCTGAGCCTGTGGTTCATTCTTCTTCCTGATGGGAAAATGGAGTGACCTGTGCCTGTCCCAACACCTAGGGCTAGTCTCTCGTTGTTTCCCCGTCTTCCCGTTCATCCTCAGGACAAATTGCAACCTGTACGAAACAGGAGGTTAAAGGTGCTGATTCTCCAAGTAGGGAGATGGTTAGTCAAGCGGCTGGAATGGCGAACCCGAGCACAAGGAGAGGAGAAATGAGGTGCGTTTTAGAAACCTTTCCCGATCTCACGGCATACCATCTTCTGGGTTTCCCATGCATGTTTTGATGTAGGAAGATGCCCTTGTACCTGGAGATTTGAGACCCATGGGGTGGGTACCCCGCGGTGTTACTTTAAAGTATCTGCGTTTGCTCACCCAACCTCACCAAACCTCTCAGCCCCAAGAGTGTCCAGCCTTATGTCTCATCCAGCTGTGGGTCTAGATATGGTCAATCCAGGTTGCATCAGAGACCCTGAACGGATTTTGTAAGAATTTCTCTCTCTTTCACTGTCTTTGTTTTGTGGGTTTTTTAAAGTAATTTATGTTTAGAATGGGGCTTGGCTGCTTTTCCCTGCTGTGTTTATGCCGCTTTACACCCTCTTGATTCACTTGCAGAGAGATATCGATACATAGGTTTTCAGATTCTTACGAGTCAGATATATTCTTGTGCGGTGACTAGGGGGTGTTGAGTCCAGTTCACTGAGCAGGGAGTAGGCCTTGTCTATTACATATTTGGCTTATGGAGTGGTCTCTGAGCTAATTTCAAACCCTTGTTTTATGCATCACCCCACCTCACCTTTCCCGTTCAGCAGCCATAGTGTGTCTCCCAAAGGTGTGACTCTGTTCTGTTTTGTAATTCAGTTCAAGTGTAGCGATTTTGACATTCCCTCTATAAGCGATATCTTAGGATAAGTGTCTTTTCTGTGTGACTTATTTCACTTAGAATCATCGGACCTAAATCCACTCATCATGCTGCTAACTAGCCTTATGACATTGATTTCATGGCTGAGTGATATTCCATTGTGCCAAGTCCCACCATTTCTTTATCCATTTTTCTCTTTCCTGGGATATTGAAGGTGTACCGAAGTGGAGGTTCTTGGAAACAGAGCAGCCGTAAAGTTTGGGGTGCCTGTGTCTTGTTGATTTTTAGTTTTCCCAATTTATACGCCCATGAGTGGAAGTGCCCTATGTTCTCTCAGCTGTGTTTATTACTTGTTTCAGGACACACCGTACACTTCTCCAGAGTGCCTGTTGGCAAATTACATCCCGCCCATCAGCGTAGCAAGGCTCCCATGTCTCCATGGCCTGTCCTGCTTTTCTGGTTTTTACACATTTTTCAGCATGGCCCTTTTGACCGAGGGCAAGCGAGACTTCTTTGTAGCGCTGATTTGCCCTTCCGGCTTGCTTGGTTGGCCAAAAAGGGCGTATGCGTTTTTTCCTGAATATATTCAGGAAAAAACGCATACGCCCTTTTTGGCCAAGGGCCTCATTGTCAACGTTTTGCCGCTTTTCATGTGCTTTAAAGGCGAGTCGAATCTACCTCCTGAAATCTGTTTCCTGCAAATCTGCCTTGCTTTCAAATCCTCTTCGTTGCCTTCCCTCAATATATTTGTGGACGAGAGTTCTCATTTATAACTCTGCACGTTTGTGAATTGCAGTGCCCCTGAGCTCCATTTGTCCACTTGCTTTTTTGGGAGCTGGCCGCAAAAGCGCAGGATTGCTTCAGGCCCTATTTTGGTTCTGGGGGGCAGGCTGAGCCTGTGGTTCATTCTTCTTCCTGATGGGAAAATGGAGTGACCTGTGCCAGTGCCAACACCTAGGGCTAGTCTCTCGTGGTTCCCCGTCTTCCCGTTCATCCTCAGGACAAATTGCAACCTGTACGAAACATGAGGTTAAAGGTGCTGATTCTCCAAGTAGGGAGATGGTTAGTCAAGCGGCTGGAATGGCGAACCCGAGCACAAGGAGAGGAGAAATGAGGTGCGTTTTAGACATCTTTCCCGATCTCACGGCATACCATCTTCTGGGTTTCCCATGCATGTTTTGATGTAGGAAGATGCCCTTGTACCTGGAGATTTGAGACCCATGGGGTGGGTACCCCGCGGTGTCACTTTAAAGTATCTGCGTTTGCTCACCCAACCTCACCAATCCTCTCAGCCCCAAGAGTGTCCAGCCTTATGTCTCATCCAGCTGTGGGTCTAGCTATGGTCAATCGAGGTTGCATCAGAGACCCTGAACGGATTTTGTAAGAATTTCTCTCTCTTTCACTGTCTTTGTTTTGTGGGTTTTTTAAAGTAATTTATGTTTAGAATGGGGCTTGGCTGCTTTTCCCTGCTGTGTTTATGCCGCTTTACACCCTCTTGATTCACTTGCAGAGAGATATCGATACATAGGTTTTCAGATTCTTACTAGTCAGATATATTCCTGTGCGGTGACTAGGGGGTGTTGAGTCCAGTTCACTGAGCAGGGAGTAGGCCTTGTCTATTACATATTTGGCTTATGGAGCGGTCTCTGAGCTAATTTCAAACCCTTGTTTTATGCATCACCCCACCTCACCTTTCCCGTTCAGCAGCCATAGTGTGTCTTCTAAAGGTGTGATTCTGTTCTGTTTTGTAATTCAGTTCAAGTGTAGCGATTTTGACATTCCCTCTATAAGCGATATCTTAGGATAAGTGTCTTTTTCTGTGTGACTTATTTCACTTAGAATCATCGGACCTAAATCCACTCATCATGCTGCTAACTAGCCTTATGACATTGATTTCATGGTTGAGTGATATTCCATTGTGCCAAGTCCCACCATTTCTTTATCCATTTTTCTCTTTCCTGGGATATTGAAGGTGTACCGAAGTGGAGGTTCTTGGAAACAGAGCAGCCGTAAAGTTTGGGATGACTGTGTCTTGTTGATTTTTAGTTTTCCCGATTTATACGCCCATGAGTGGAAGTGCCCTATGCTCTCTAAGCTGTGTTTATTACTTGTTTCAGGACACACCGTACACTTCTCCAGAGTGCCTGTTGGCAATTTACATCCCCCCCATCAGCGTAGCAAGGCTCCCATGTCTCCATGGCCTGTCCTGCTTTTCTGGTTTTTACACATTTTTCAGCATGGCCCTTTTGACCAAGGGCAAGCGAGACTTCTTTGTAGCGCTGATTTGCCCTTCCGGCTTGCTTGGTAGTCCAAAAAGGGCGTATGCGTTTTTTCCTGAATATATTCAGGAAAAAACGCATACGCCCTTTTTGGCCAAGGGCATCATTGTCAACGTTTTGCCGCTTTTCATGTGCTTTAAAGGCGAGTCGAATCTACCTCCTGAAATCTGTTTCTTGCAATTCTGCCTTGCTTTCAAATCCTCTTCGTTGCCTTCCCTCAATATATTTGTGGACGAGAGTTCTCATTTATAACTCTGCACGTTTGTGAATTGCAGTGCCCCTGAGCTCCATTTGTCTCCTCGCTTTTTTGGGAGCTGGCCGCAAAAGCGCAGGATTGCTTCAGGCCCTATTTTGGTTCTGGGGGGCAGGCTGAGCCTGTGGTTCATTCTTCTTCCTGATGGGAAAATGGAGTGACCTGTGCCAGTGGCAACACCTAGGGCTAGTCTCTCGTTGGTTGCCCGTCTTCCCGTTCATCCTCAGGACAAATTGCAACCTGGAAGAAACAGGAGGTTAAAGGTGCTGATTCTCCAAGTAGGGAGATGTTTAGTCAAGCGGCTGGAATGGCGAACCCGAGCACAAGGAGAGGAGAAATGAGGTGCGTTTTAGAAACCTTTCCCGATCTCACGGCATACCATCTTCTGGGTTTCCCATGCATGTTTTGATGTAGGAAGATGCCCTTGTACCTGGAGATTTGAGACCCATGGGGTGGGTACCCCGCGGTGTCACTTTAAAGTATCTGCGTTTGCTCACCCAACCTCACCAATCCTCCAAGCCCCAAGAGTGTCCAGCCTTATGTCTCATCCAGCTGTGGGTCTAGCTATGGTCAATCCAGGTTGCATCAGAGACCCTGAACGGATTTTGTAAGAATTTCTCTCTCTTTCACTGTCTTTGTTTTGTGGGTTTTTTAAAGTAATTTATGTTTAGAATGGGGCTTGGCTGCTTTTCCCTGCTGTGTTTATGCCGCGTTACACCCTCTTGATTCACTTGCAGAGAGATATCGATACATGGGTTTTCAGATTCTTACGAGTCAGATATATTCTTGTGCGGTGACTAGGGGGTGTTGAGTCCAGTTCACTGAGCAGGGAGTAGGCCTTGTCTATTACATATTTGGCTTATGGAGCGGTCTCTGAGCTAATTTCAAACCCTTGTTTTATGCATCACCCCACCTCACCTTTCCCGTTCAGCAGCCATACTGTGTCTCCCAAAGGTGTGACTCTGTTCTGTTTTGTAATTCAGTTCAAGTGTAGCGATTTTGACATTCCCTCTATAAGCGATATCTTAGGATAAGTGTCTTTTTCTGTGTGACTTATTTCACTTAGAATCATCGGACCTAAATCCACTCATCATGCTGCTAACTAGCCTTATGACATTGATTTCATGGCTGAGTGATATTCCATTGTGCCAAGTCCCACCATTTCTTTATCCATTTTTCTCTTTCCTGGGATATTGAAGGTGTACCGAAGTGGAGGTTCTTGGATACAGAGCAGCCGTCAAGTTTGGGGTGCCTGTGTCTTGTTGATTTTTAGTTTTCCCGATTTATACACCCATGAGTGGAAGTGCCCTATGCTCTCTAAGCTGTGTTTATTCCTTGTTTCAGGACACACCGTACACTTCTCCAGAGTGCCTGTTGGCAAATTACATCCCGCCCATCAGCGTAGCAAGGCTCCCATGTCTCCATGGCCTGTCCTGCTTTTCTGGTTTTTACACATTTTTCAGCATGGCCCTTTTGACCGAGGGCAAGCGAGACTTCTTTGTAGCGCTGATTTGCCCTTCCGGCTTGCTTGGTTGGCCAAAAAGGGCGTATGCGTTTTTTCCTGAATATATTCAGGAAAAAACGCATACGCCCTTTTTGGCCAAGGGCATCATTGTCAACGTTTTGCCGCTTTTCATGTGCTTTAAAGGCGAGTCGAATCTACCTCCTGAAATCTGTTTCCTGCAAATCTGCCTTGCTTTCAAATCCTCTTCGTTGCCTTCCCTCAATATATTTGTGGACGAGAGTTCTCATTTATAACTCTGCACGTTTGTGAATTGCAGTGCCTCTGAGCTCCATTTGTATCCTCGCTTTTTTGGGAGCTGGCCGCAAAAGCGCAGGATTGCTTCAGGCCCTATTTTGGTTCTGGGGGGCAGGCTGAGCCTGTGGTTCATTCTTCTTCCTGATGGGAAAATGGAGTGACCTGTGCCTGTCCCAACACCTAGGGCTAGTCTCTCGTTGGTTCCCCGTTTTCCCGTTCATCCTTAGGACAAATTGCAACCTGTACGAAACAGGAGGTTAAAGGTGCTGATTCTCCAAGTAGGGAGATGTTTAGTCAAGCGGCTGGAATGGCGAACCCGAGCACAAGGCGAGGAGAAATGAGGTGCGTTTTAGAAACCTTTCCCGATCTCACGGCATACCATCTTCTGGGTTTCCCATGCATGTTTTGATGGAGGAAGATGCCCTTGTACCTGGAGATTTGAGACCCATGTGGTGGGTACCCCGCGGTGTTACTTTAAAGTATCTGGGTTTGCTCACCCAACCTCACCAATCCTCTCAGCCCCAAGAGTGTCCAGCCTTATGTCTCATCCAGCTGTGGGTCTAGATATGGTCAATCCAGGTTGCATCAGAGACCCTGAACGGATTTTGTAAGAATTTCTCTCTCTTTCACTGTCTTTGTTTTGTTGGTTTTTTTAAGTAATTTATGTTTAGAATGGGGCTTGGCTGCTTTTTCCTGCTGTGTTTATGCCGCTTTCCACCCTCTTGATTCACTTGCAGAGAGATATCGATACATGGGTTTTCAGATTCTTACGAGTCAGATATATTCTTGTGCGGTGACTAGGGGGTGTTGAGTCCAGTTCACTGAGCAGGGAGTAGGCCTTGTCTATTACATATTTGGCTTATGGAGCGGTCTCTGAGCTAATTTCAAACCCTTGTTTTATGCATCACCCCACCTCACCTTTCCCGTTCAGCAGCCATAGTGTGTCTTCTAAAGGTGTGATTCTGTTCTGTTTTGTAATTCAGTTCAAGTGTAGCGATTTTGACATTCCCTCTATAAGCGATATCTTAGGATAAGTGTCTTTTTCTGTGTGACTTATTTCACTTAGACTGATCGTCGCTAAATCCACTCATCATGCTTCCAACTGCCTTATGACATTGATTTCATGGCTGAGTGAAATTCCATTGTGCCAAGTCCCACCATTTCTTTATCCATTTTTCTCTTTCCTGGGATATTGAAGGTGTACCGAAGTGGAGGTTCTTGGATACAGAGCAGCCGTCAAGTTTGGGGTGCCTGTGTCTTGTTGATTTTTAGTTTTCCCGATTTATACACCCATGAGTGGAAGTGCCCTATGCTCTCTAAGCTGTGTTTATTACTTGTTTCAGGACACACCGTACACTTCTCCAGAGTGCCTGTTGGCAAATTACATCCCGCCCATCAGCGTAGCAAGGCTCCCATGTCTCCATGGCCTGTCCTGCTTTTCTGGTTTTTACACATTTTTCAGCATGGCCCTTTTGACCGAGGGCAAGCGAGACTTCTTTGTAGCGCTGATTTGCCCTTCCGGCTTGCTTGGTTGGCCAAAAAGGGCGTATGCGTTTTTTCCTGAATATATTCAGGAAAAAACGCATACGCCCTTTTTGGCCAAGGGCATCATTGTCAACGTTTTGCCGCTTTTCATGTGCTTTAAAGGCGAGTCGAATCTACCTCCTGAAATCTGTTTCCTGCAAATCTGCCTTGCTTTCAAATCCTCTTCGTTGCCTTCCCTCAATATATTTGTGGACGAGAGTTCTCATTTATAACTCTGCACGTTTGTGAATTGCAGTGCCCCTGAGCTCCATTTGTCCACTTGCTTTTTTGGGAGCTGGCCGCAAAAGCGCAGGATTGCTTCAGGCCCTATTTTGGTTCTGGGGGGCAGGCTGAGCCTGTGGTTCATTCTTCTTCCTGATGGGAAAATGGAGTGACCTGTGCCAGTGCCAACACCTAGGGCTAGTCTCTCGTTGGTTCCCCGTCTTCCCGTTCATCCTCAGGACAAATTGCAACCTGTACGAAACATGAGGTTAAAGGTGCTGATTCTCCAAGTAGGGAGATGGTTAGTCAAGCGGCTGGAATGGCGAACCCGAGCACAAGGAGAGGAGAAATGAGGTGCGTTTTAGACATCTTTCCCGATCTCACGGCATACCATCTTCTGGGTTTCCCATGCATGTTTTGATGTAGGAAGATGCCCTTGTACCTGGAGATTTGAGACCCATGGGGTGGGTACCCCGCGGTGTCACTTTAAAGTATCTGCGTTTGCTCACCCAACCTCACCAATCCTCTCAGCCCCAAGAGTGTCCAGCCTTATGTCTCATCCAGCTGTGGGTCTAGCTATGGTCAATCCAGGTTGCATCAGAGACCCTGAACGGATTTTGTAAGAATTTCTCTCTCTTTCACTGTCTTTGTTTTGTGGGTTTTTTAAAGTAATTTATGTTTAGAATGGGGCTTGGCTGCTTTCCCTTCTGTGTTTATGCCGCTTTACACCCTCTTGATTCACTTGCAGAGAGATATCGATACATAGGTTTTCAGATTCTTACTAGTCAGATATATTCCTGTGCGGTGACTAGGGGGTGTTGAGTCCAGTTCACTGAGCAGGGAGTAGGCCTTGTCTATTACATATTTGGCTTATGGAGCGGTCTCTGAGCTAATTTCAAACCCTTGTTTTATGCATCACCCCACCTCACCTTTCCCGTTCAGCAGCCATAGTGTGTCTTCTAAAGGTGTGATTCTGTTCTGTTTTGTAATTCAGTTCAAGTGTAGCGATTTTGACATTCCCTCTATAAGCGATATCTTAGGATAAGTGTCTTTTTCTGTGTGACTTATTTCACTTAGAATCATCGGACCTAAATCCACTCATCATGCTGCTAACTAGCCTTATGACATTGATTTCATGGCTGAGTGATATTCCATTGTGCCAAGTCCCACCATTTCTTTATCCATTTTTCTCTTTCCTGGGATATTGAAGGTGTACCGAAGTGGAGGTTCTTGGAAACAGAGCAGCCGTAAAGTTTGGGATGCCTGTGTCTTGTTGATTTTTAGTTTTCCCGATTTATACGCCCATGAGTGGAAGTGCCCTATGCTCTCTAAGCTGTGTTTATTACTTGTTTCAGGACACACTGTACACTTCTCCAGAGTGCCTGTTGGCAATTTACATCCCCCCCATCAGCGTAGCAAGGCTCCCATGTCTCCATGGCCTGTCCTGCTTTTCTGGTTTTTACACATTTTTCAGCATGGCCCTTTTGACCGAGGGCAAGCGAGACTTCTTTGTAGCGCTGATTTGCCCTTCCGGCTTGCTTGGTAGTCCAAAAAGGGCGTATGCGTTTTTTCCTGAATATATTCAGGAAAAAACGCATACGCCCTTTTTGGCCAAGGGCATCATTGTCAACGTTTTGCCGCTTTTCATGTGCTTTAAAGGCGAGTCGAATCTACCTCCTGAAATCTGTTTCTTGCAATTCTGCCTTGCTTTCAAATCCTCTTCGTTGCCTTCCCTCAATATATTTGTGGACGAGAGTTCTCATTTATAACTCTGCACGTTTGTGAATTGCAGTGCCCCTGAGCTCCATTTGTCTCCTCGCTTTTTTGGGAGCTGGCCGCAAAAGCGCAGGATTGCTTCAGGCCCTATTTTGGTTCTGGGGGGCAGGCTGAGCCTGTGGTTCATTCTTCTTCCTGATGGGAAAATGGAGTGACCTGTGCCAGTGGCAACACCTAGGGCTAGTCTCTCGTTGGTTGCCCGTCTTCCCGTTCATCCTCAGGACAAATTGCAACCTGGAAGAAACAGGAGGTTAAAGGTGCTGATTCTCCAAGTAGGGAGATGTTTAGTCAAGCGGCTGGAATGGCGAACCCGAGCACAAGGAGAGGAGAAATGAGGTGCGTTTTAGAAACCTTTCCCGATCTCACGGCATACCATCTTCTGGGTTTCCCA
The DNA here is from genome assembly GCF_028564815.1 of Eubalaena glacialis. Lineage (NCBI taxonomy): Eukaryota > Metazoa > Chordata > Mammalia > Artiodactyla > Balaenidae > Eubalaena > Eubalaena glacialis. The sequence goes on along the minus strand of NC_083734.1, from coordinate 937,441 downwards.
TGCATGTTTTGATGGAGGAAGATGCCCTTGTACCTGGAGATTTGAGACCCATGTGGTGGGTACCCCGCGGTGTTACTTTAAAGTATCTGGGTTTGCTCACCCAACCTCACCAATCCTCTCAGCCCCAAGAGTGTCCAGCCTTATGTCTCATCCAGCTGTGGGTCTAGATATGGTCAATCCAGGTTGCATCAGAGACCCTGAACGGATTTTGTAAGAATTTCTCTCTCTTTCACTGTCTTTGTTTTGTTGGTTTTTTTAAGTAATTTATGTTTAGAATGGGGCTTGGCTGCTTTTTCCTGCTGTGTTTATGCCGCTTTCCACCCTCTTGATTCACTTGCAGAGAGATATCGATACATGGGTTTTCAGATTCTTACGAGTCAGATATATTCTTGTGCGGTGACTAGGGGGTGTTGAGTCCAGTTCACTGAGCAGGGAGTAGGCCTTGTCTATTACATATTTGGCTTATGGAGCGGTCTCTGAGCTAATTTCAAACCCTTGTTTTATGCATCACCCCACCTCACCTTTCCCGTTCAGCAGCCATAGTGTGTCTTCTAAAGGTGTGATTCTGTTCTGTTTTGTAATTCAGTTCAAGTGTAGCGATTTTGACATTCCCTCTATAAGCGATATCTTAGGATAAGTGTCTTTTTCTGTGTGACTTATTTCACTTAGACTGATCGTCGCTAAATCCACTCATCATGCTTCCAACTGCCTTATGACATTGATTTCATGGCTGAGTGAAATTCCATTGTGCCAAGTCCCACCATTTCTTTATCCATTTTTCTCTTTCCTGGGATATTGAAGGTGTACCGAAGTGGAGGTTCTTGGATACAGAGCAGCCGTCAAGTTTGGGGTGCCTGTGTCTTGTTGATTTTTAGTTTTCCCGATTTATACACCCATGAGTGGAAGTGCCCTATGCTCTCTAAGCTGTGTTTATTACTTGTTTCAGGACACACCGTACACTTCTCCAGAGTGCCTGTTGGCAAATTACATCCCGCCCATCAGCGTAGCAAGGCTCCCATGTCTCCATGGCCTGTCCTGCTTTTCTGGTTTTTACACATTTTTCAGCATGGCCCTTTTGACCGAGGGCAAGCGAGACTTCTTTGTAGCGCTGATTTGCCCTTCCGGCTTGCTTGGTTGGCCAAAAAGGGCGTATGCGTTTTTTCCTGAATATATTCAGGAAAAAACGCATACGCCCTTTTTGGCCAAGGGCATCATTGTCAACGTTTTGCCGCTTTTCATGTGCTTTAAAGGCGAGTCGAATCTACCTCCTGAAATCTGTTTCCTGCAAATCTGCCTTGCTTTCAAATCCTCTTCGTTGCCTTCCCTCAATATATTTGTGGACGAGAGTTCTCATTTATAACTCTGCACGTTTGTGAATTGCAGTGCCCCTGAGCTCCATTTGTCCACTTGCTTTTTTGGGAGCTGGCCGCAAAAGCGCAGGATTGCTTCAGGCCCTATTTTGGTTCTGGGGGGCAGGCTGAGCCTGTGGTTCATTCTTCTTCCTGATGGGAAAATGGAGTGACCTGTGCCAGTGCCAACACCTAGGGCTAGTCTCTCGTTGGTTCCCCGTCTTCCCGTTCATCCTCAGGACAAATTGCAACCTGTACGAAACATGAGGTTAAAGGTGCTGATTCTCCAAGTAGGGAGATGGTTAGTCAAGCGGCTGGAATGGCGAACCCGAGCACAAGGAGAGGAGAAATGAGGTGCGTTTTAGACATCTTTCCCGATCTCACGGCATACCATCTTCTGGGTTTCCCATGCATGTTTTGATGTAGGAAGATGCCCTTGTACCTGGAGATTTGAGACCCATGGGGTGGGTACCCCGCGGTGTCACTTTAAAGTATCTGCGTTTGCTCACCCAACCTCACCAATCCTCTCAGCCCCAAGAGTGTCCAGCCTTATGTCTCATCCAGCTGTGGGTCTAGCTATGGTCAATCCAGGTTGCATCAGAGACCCTGAACGGATTTTGTAAGAATTTCTCTCTCTTTCACTGTCTTTGTTTTGTGGGTTTTTTAAAGTAATTTATGTTTAGAATGGGGCTTGGCTGCTTTCCCTTCTGTGTTTATGCCGCTTTACACCCTCTTGATTCACTTGCAGAGAGATATCGATACATAGGTTTTCAGATTCTTACTAGTCAGATATATTCCTGTGCGGTGACTAGGGGGTGTTGAGTCCAGTTCACTGAGCAGGGAGTAGGCCTTGTCTATTACATATTTGGCTTATGGAGCGGTCTCTGAGCTAATTTCAAACCCTTGTTTTATGCATCACCCCACCTCACCTTTCCCGTTCAGCAGCCATAGTGTGTCTTCTAAAGGTGTGATTCTGTTCTGTTTTGTAATTCAGTTCAAGTGTAGCGATTTTGACATTCCCTCTATAAGCGATATCTTAGGATAAGTGTCTTTTTCTGTGTGACTTATTTCACTTAGAATCATCGGACCTAAATCCACTCATCATGCTGCTAACTAGCCTTATGACATTGATTTCATGGCTGAGTGATATTCCATTGTGCCAAGTCCCACCATTTCTTTATCCATTTTTCTCTTTCCTGGGATATTGAAGGTGTACCGAAGTGGAGGTTCTTGGAAACAGAGCAGCCGTAAAGTTTGGGATGCCTGTGTCTTGTTGATTTTTAGTTTTCCCGATTTATACGCCCATGAGTGGAAGTGCCCTATGCTCTCTAAGCTGTGTTTATTACTTGTTTCAGGACACACTGTACACTTCTCCAGAGTGCCTGTTGGCAATTTACATCCCCCCCATCAGCGTAGCAAGGCTCCCATGTCTCCATGGCCTGTCCTGCTTTTCTGGTTTTTACACATTTTTCAGCATGGCCCTTTTGACCGAGGGCAAGCGAGACTTCTTTGTAGCGCTGATTTGCCCTTCCGGCTTGCTTGGTAGTCCAAAAAGGGCGTATGCGTTTTTTCCTGAATATATTCAGGAAAAAACGCATACGCCCTTTTTGGCCAAGGGCATCATTGTCAACGTTTTGCCGCTTTTCATGTGCTTTAAAGGCGAGTCGAATCTACCTCCTGAAATCTGTTTCTTGCAATTCTGCCTTGCTTTCAAATCCTCTTCGTTGCCTTCCCTCAATATATTTGTGGACGAGAGTTCTCATTTATAACTCTGCACGTTTGTGAATTGCAGTGCCCCTGAGCTCCATTTGTCTCCTCGCTTTTTTGGGAGCTGGCCGCAAAAGCGCAGGATTGCTTCAGGCCCTATTTTGGTTCTGGGGGGCAGGCTGAGCCTGTGGTTCATTCTTCTTCCTGATGGGAAAATGGAGTGACCTGTGCCAGTGGCAACACCTAGGGCTAGTCTCTCGTTGGTTGCCCGTCTTCCCGTTCATCCTCAGGACAAATTGCAACCTGGAAGAAACAGGAGGTTAAAGGTGCTGATTCTCCAAGTAGGGAGATGTTTAGTCAAGCGGCTGGAATGGCGAACCCGAGCACAAGGAGAGGAGAAATGAGGTGCGTTTTAGAAACCTTTCCCGATCTCACGGCATACCATCTTCTGGGTTTCCCATGCATGTTTTGATGTAGGAAGATGCCCTTGTACCTGGAGATTTGAGACCCATGGGGTGGGTACCCCGCGGTGTCACTTTAAAGTATCTGCGTTTGCTCACCCAACCTCACCAATCCTCCAAGCCCCAAGAGTGTCCAGCCTTATGTCTCATCCAGCTGTGGGTCTAGCTATGGTCAATCCAGGTTGCATCAGAGATCCTGAACGGATTTTGTAAGAATTTCTCTCTCTTTCACTGTCTTTGTTTTGTGGGTTTTTTAAAGTAATTTATGTTTAGAATGGGGCTTGGCTGCTTTTCCCTGCTGTGTTTATGCCGCGTTACACCCTCTTGATTCACTTGCAGAGAGATATCGATACATGGGTTTTCAGATTCTTACGAGTCAGATATATTCTTGTGCGGTGACTAGGGGGTGTTGAGTCCAGTTCACTGAGCAGGGAGTAGGCCTTGTCTATTACATATTTGGCTTATGGAGCGGTCTCTGAGCTAATTTCAAACCCTTGTTTTATGCATCACCCCACCTCACCTTTCCCGTTCAGCAGCCATACTGTGTCTCCCAAAGGTGTGACTCTGTTCTGTTTTGTAATTCAGTTCAAGTGTAGCGATTTTGACATTCCCTCTATAAGCGATATCTTAGGATAAGTGTCTTTTTCTGTGTGACTTATTTCACTTAGAATCATCGGACCTAAATCCACTCATCATGCTGCTAACTAGCCTTATGACATTGATTTCATGGCTGAGTGATATTCCATTGTGCCAAGTCCCACCATTTCTTTATCCATTTTTCTCTTTCCTGGGATATTGAAGGTGTACCGAAGTGGAGGTTCTTGGAAACAGAGCAGCCGTAAAGTTTGGGGTGCCTGTGTCTTGTTGATTTTTAGTTTTCCCGATTTATACACCCATGAGTGGAAGTGCCCTATGCTCTCTAAGCTGTGTTTATTACTTGTTTCAGGACACACCGTACACTTCTCCAGAGTGCCTGTTGGCAAATTACATCCCGCCCATCAGCGTAGCAAGGCTCCCATGTCTCCATGGCCTGTCCTGCTTTTCTGGTTTTTACACATTTTTCAGCATGGCCCTTTTGACCGAGGGCAAGCGAGACTTCTTTGTAGCGCTGATTTGCCCTTCCGGCTTGCTTGGTTGGCCAAAAAGGGCGTATGCGTTTTTTCCTGAATATATTCAGGAAAAAACGCATACGCCCTTTTTGGCCAAGGGCATCATTGTCAACGTTTTGCCGCTTTTCATGTGCTTTAAAGGCGAGTCGAATCTACCTCCTGAAATCTGTTTCCTGCAAATCTGCCTTGCTTTCAAATCCTCTTCGTTGCCTTCCCTCAATATATTTGTGGACGAGAGTTCTCATTTATACCTCTGCACGTTTGTGAATTGCAGTGCCCCTGAGCTCCATTTGTATGCTCGCTTGTTTGGGAGCTGGCCGCAAAAGCGCAGGATTGCTTCAGGCCCTATTTTGGTTCTGGGGGGCAGGCTGAGCCTGTGGTTCATTCTTCTTCCTGATGGGAAAATGGAGTGACCTGTGCCTGTCCCAACACCTAGGGCTAGTCTCTCGTTGGTACCCGTCTTCCCGTTCATCCTTAGGACAAATTGCAACCTGTACGAAACAGGAGGTTAAAGGTGCTGATTCTCCAAGTAGGGAGATGTTTAGTCAAGCGGCTGGAATGGCGAACCCGAGCACAAGGAGAGGAGAAATGAGGTGCGTTTTAGAAACCTTTCCCGATCTCACGGCATACCATCTTCTGGGTTTCCCATGCATGTTTTGATGGAGGAAGATGCCCTTGTACCTGGAGATTTGAGACCCATGGGGTGGGTACCCCGCGGTGTCACTTTAAAGTATCTGCGTTTGCTCACCCAACCTCACCAATCCTCTCAGCCCCAAGAGTGTCCAGCCTTATGTCTCATCCAGCTGTGGGTCTAGCTATGGTCAATCCAGGTTGCATCAGAGATCCTGAACGGATTTTGTAAGAATTTCTCTCTCTTTCACTGTCTTTGTTTTGTGGGTTTTTTAAAGTAATTTATGTTTAGAATGGGGCTTGGCTGCTTTTCCCTGCTGTGTTTATGCCGCTTTCCACCCTCTTGATTCACTTGCAGAGAGATATCGATACATAGGTTTTCAGATTCTTACGAGTCAGATATATTCTTGTGCGGTGACTAGGGGGTGTTGAGTCCAGTTCACTGAGCAGGGAGTAGGCCTTGTCTATTACATATTTGGCTTATGGAGCGGTCTCTGAGCTAATTTCAAACCCTTGTTTTATGCATCGCCCCACCTCACCTTTCCCGTTCAGCAGCCATAGTGTGTCTCCCAAAGGTGTGACTCTGTTCTGTTTTGTAATTCAGTTCAAGTGTAGCGATTTTGACATTCCCTCTATAAGCGATATCTTAGGATAAGTGTCTTTTTCTGTGTGACTTATTTCACTTAGACTGATCGTCGCTAAATCCACTCATCATGCTTCCAACTGCCTTATGACATTGATTTCATGGCTGAGTGAAATTCCATTGTGCCAAGTCCCACCATTTCTTTATCCATTTTTCTCTTTCCTGGGATATTGAAGGTGTACCGAAGTGGAGGTTCTTGGATACAGAGCAGCCGTAAAATTTGGGGTGCCTGTGTCTTGTTGATTTTTAGTTTTCCCGATTTATACACCCATGAGTGGAAGTGCCCTATGCTCTCTAAGCTGTGTTTATTCCTTGTTTCAGGACACACCGTACACTTCTCCAGAGTGCCTGTTGGCAAATTACATCCCGCCCATCAGCGTAGCAAGGCTCCCATGTCTCCATGGCCTGTCCTGCTTTTCTGGTTTTTACACATTTTTCAGCATGGCCCTTTTGACCGAGGGCAAGCGAGACTTCTTTGTAGCGCTGATTTGCCCTTCCGGCTTGCTTGGTTGGCCAAAAAGGGCGTATGCGTTTTTTCCTGAATATATTCAGGAAAAAACGCACACGCCCTTTTTGGCCAAGGGCATCATTGTCAACGTTTTGCCGCTTTTCATGTGCTTTAAAGGCGAGTCGAATCTACCTCCTGAAATCTGTTTCCTGCAAATCTGCCTTGCTTTCAAATCCTCTTCGTTGCCTTCCCTCAATATATTTGTGGACGAGAGTTCTCATTTATACCTCTGCACGTTTGTGAATTGCAGTGCCCCTGAGCTCCATTTGTATGCTCGCTTTTTTGGGAGCTGGCCGCAAAAGCGCAGGATTGCTTCAGGCCCTATTTTGGTTCTGGGGGGCAGGCTGAGCCTGTGGTTCATTCTTCTTCCTGATGGGAAAATGGAGTGACCTGTGCCTGTCCCAACACCTAGGGCTAGTCTCTCGTTGGTACCCGTCTTCCCGTTCATCCTTAGGACAAATTGCAACCTGTACGAAACAGGAGGTTAAAGGTGCTGATTCTCCAAGTAGGGAGATGTTTAGTCAAGCGGCTGGAATGGCGAACCCGAGCACAAGGAGAGGAGAAATGAGGTGCGTTTTAGAAACCTTTCCCGATCTCACGGCATACCATCTTCTGGGTTTCCCATGCATGTTTTGATGGAGGAAGATGCCCTTGTACCTGGAGATTTGAGACCCATGGGGTGGGTACCCCGCGGTGTCACTTTAAAGTATCTGCGTTTGCTCACCCAACCTCACCAATCCTCTCAGCCCCAAGAGTGTCCAGCCTTATGTCTCATCCAGCTGTGGGTCTAGCTATGGTCAATCCAGGTTGCATCAGAGATCCTGAACGGATTTTGTAAGAATTTCTCTCTCTTTCACTGTCTTTGTTTTGTGGGTTTTTTAAAGTAATTTATGTTTAGAATGGGGCTTGGCTGCTTTTCCCTGCTGTGTTTATGCTGCTTTACACCCTCTTGATTCACTTGCAGAGAGATATCGATACATAGGTTTTCAGATTCTTACTAGTCAGATATATTCCTGTGCGGTGACTAGGGGGTGTTGAGTCCAGTTCACTGAGCAGGGAGTAGGCCTTGTCTATTACATATTTGGCTTATGGAGCGGTCTCTGAGCTAATTTCAAACCCTTGTTTTATGCATCACCCCACCTCACCTTTCCCGTTCAGCAGCCATAGTGTGTCTTCTAAAGGTGTGATTCTGTTCTGTTTTGTAATTCAGTTCAAGTGTAGCGATTTTGACATTCCCTCTATAAGCGATATCTTAGGATAAGTGTCTTTTTCTGTGTGACTTATTTCACTTAGACTGATCGTCGCTAAATCCACTCATCATGCTTCCAACTGCCTTATGACATTGATTTCATGGCTGAGTGAAATTCCATTGTGCCAAGTCCCACCATTTCTTTATCCATTTTTCTCTTTCCTGGGATATTGAAGGTGTACCGAAGTGGAGGTTCTTGGATACAGAGCAGCCGTAAAATTTGGGGTGCCTGTGTCTTGTTGATTTTTAGTTTTCCCGATTTATACACCCATGAGTGGAAGTGCCCTATGCTCTCTAAGCTGTGTTTATTCCTTGTTTCAGGACACACCGTACACTTCTCCAGAGTGCCTGTTGGCAAATTACATCCCGCCCATCAGCGTAGCAAGGCTCCCATGTCTCCATGGCCTGTCCTGCTTTTCTGGTTTTTACACATTTTTCAGCATGGCCCTTTTGACCGAGGGCAAGCGAGACTTCTTTGTAGCGCTGATTTGCCCTTCCGGCTTGCTTGGTTGGCCAAAAAGGGCGTATGCGTTTTTTCCTGAATATATTCAGGAAAAAACGCACACGCCCTTTTTGGCCAAGGGCATCATTGTCAACGTTTTGCCGCTTTTCATGTGCTTTAAAGGCGAGTCGAATCTACCTCCTGAAATCTGTTTCCTGCAAATCTGCCTTGCTTTCAAATCCTCTTCGTTGCCTTCCCTCAATATATTTGTGGACGAGAGTTCTCATTTATACCTCTGCACGTTTGTGAATTGCAGTGCCCCTGAGCTCCATTTGTATGCTCGCTTTTTTGGGAGCTGGCCGCAAAAGCGCAGGATTGCTTCAGGCCCTATTTTGGTTCTGGGGGGCAGGCTGAGCCTGTGGTTCATTCTTCTTCCTGATGGGAAAATGGAGTGACCTGTGCCTGTCCCAACACCTAGGGCTAGTCTCTCGTTGGTACCCGTCTTCCCGTTCATCCTTAGGACAAATTGCAACCTGTACGAAACAGGAGGTTAAAGGTGCTGATTCTCCAAGTAGGGAGATGTTTAGTCAAGCGGCTGGAATGGCGAACCCGAGCACAAGGAGAGGAGAAATGAGGTGCGTTTTAGAAACCTTTCCCGATCTCACGGCATACCATCTTCTGGGTTTCCCATGCATGTTTTGATGGAGGAAGATGCCCTTGTACCTGGAGATTTGAGACCCATGGGGTGGGTACCCCGCGGTGTCACTTTAAAGTATCTGCGTTTGCTCACCCAACCTCACCAATCCTCTCAGCCCCAAGAGTGTCCAGCCTTATGTCTCATCCAGCTGTGGGTCTAGCTATGGTCAATCCAGGTTGCATCAGAGATCCTGAACGGATTTTGTAAGAATTTCTCTCTCTTTCACTGTCTTTGTTTTGTGGGTTTTTTAAAGTAATTTATGTTTAGAATGGGGCTTGGCTGCTTTTCCCTGCTGTGTTTATGCTGCTTTACACCCTCTTGATTCACTTGCAGAGAGATATCGATACATAGGTTTTCAGATTCTTACTAGTCAGATATATTCCTGTGCGGTGACTAGGGGGTGTTGAGTCCAGTTCACTGAGCAGGGAGTAGGCCTTGTCTATTACATATTTGGCTTATGGAGCGGTCTCTGAGCTAATTTCAAACCCTTGTTTTATGCATCACCCCACCTCACCTTTCCCGTTCAGCAGCCATAGTGTGTCTTCTAAAGGTGTGATTCTGTTCTGTTTTGTAATTCAGTTCAAGTGTAGCGATTTTGACATTCCCTCTATAAGCGATATCTTAGGATAAGTGTCTTTTTCTGTGTGACTTATTTCACTTAGAATCATCGGACCTAAATCCACTCATCATGCTGCTAACTAGCCTTATGACATTGATTTCATGGCTGAGTGATATTCCATTGTGCCAAGTCCCACCATTTCTTTATCCATTTTTCTCTTTCCTGGGATATTGAAGGTGTACCGAAGTGGAGGTTCTTGGAAACAGAGCAGCCGTAAAGTTTGGGATGCCTGTGTCTTGTTGATTTTTAGTTTTCCCGATTTATACGCCCATGAGTGGAAGTGCCCTATGCTCTCTAAGCTGTGTTTATTACTTGTTTCAGGACACACCGTACACTTCTCCAGAGTGCCTGTTGGCAATTTACATCCCCCCCATCAGCGTAGCAAGGCTCCCATGTCTCCATGGCCTGTCCTGCTTTTCTGGTTTTTACACATTTTTCAGCATGGCCCTTTTGACCGAGGGCAAGCGAGACTTCTTTGTAGCGCTGATTTGCCCTTCCGGCTTGCTTGGTAGTCCAAAAAGGGCGTATGCGTTTTTTCCTGAATATATTCAGGAAAAAACGCATACGCCCTTTTTGGCCAAGGGCATCATTGTCAACGTTTTGCCGCTTTTCATGTGCTTTAAAGGCGAGTCGAATCTACCTCCTGAAATCTGTTTCTTGCAATTCTGCCTTGCTTTCAAATCCTCTTCGTTGCCTTCCCTCAATATATTTGTGGACGAGAGTTCTCATTTATAACTCTGCACGTTTGTGAATTGCAGTGCCCCTGAGCTCCATTTGTCTCCTCGCTTTTTTGGGAGCTGGCCGCAAAAGCGCAGGATTGCTTCAGGCCCTATTTTGGTTCTGGGGGGCAGGCTGAGCCTGTGGTTCATTCTTCTTCCTGATGGGAAAATGGAGTGACCTGTGCCAGTGGCAACACCTAGGGCTAGTCTCTCGTTGGTTGCCCGTCTTCCCGTTCATCCTCAGGACAAATTGCAACCTGGAAGAAACAGGAGGTTAAAGGTGCTGATTCTCCAAGTAGGGAGATGTTTAGTCAAGCGGCTGGAATGGCGAACCCGAGCACAAGGAGAGGAGAAATGAGGTGCGTTTTAGAAACCTTTCCCGATCTCACGGCATACCATCTTCTGGGTTTCCCATGCATGTTTTGATGTAGGAAGATGCCCTTGTACCTGGAGATTTGAGACCCATGGGGTGGGTACCCCGCGGTGTCACTTTAAAGTATCTGCGTTTGCTCACCCAACCTCACCAATCCTCCAAGCCCCAAGAGTGTCCAGCCTTATGTCTCATCCAGCTGTGGGTCTAGCTATGGTCAATCCTGGTTGCATCAGAGACCCTGAACGGATTTTGTAAGAATTTCTCTCTCTTTCACTGTCTTTGTTTTGTGGGTTTTTTAAAGTAATTTATGTTTAGAATGGGGCTTGGCTGCTTTTCCCTGCTGTGTTTATGCCGCGTTACACCCTCTTGATTCACTTGCAGAGAGATATCGATACATGGGTTTTCAGATTCTTACGAGTCAGATATATTCTTGTGCGGTGACTAGGGGGTGTTGAGTCCAGTTCACTGAGCAGGGAGTAGGCCTTGTCTATTACATATTTGGCTTATGGAGCGGTCTCTGAGCTAATTTCAAACCCTTGTTTTATGCATCACCCCACCTCACCTTTCCCGTTCAGCAGCCATACTGTGTCTCCCAAAGGTGTGACTCTGTTCTGTTTTGTAATTCAGTTCAAGTGTAGCGATTTTGACATTCCCTCTATAAGCGATATCTTAGGATAAGTGTCTTTTTCTGTGTGACTTATTTCACTTAGAATCATCGGACCTAAATCCACTCATCATGCTGCTAACTAGCCTTATGACATTGATTTCATGGCTGAGTGATATTCCATTGTGCCAAGTCCCACCATTTCTTTATCCATTTTTCTCTTTCCTGGGATATTGAAGGTGTACCGAAGTGGAGGTTCTTGGAAACAGAGCAGCCGTAAAGTTTGGGGTGCCTGTGTCTTGTTGATTTTTAGTTTTCCCGATTTATACACCCATGAGTGGAAGTGCCCTATGCTCTCTAAGCTGTGTTTATTACTTGTTTCAGGACACACCGTACACTTCTCCAGAGTGCCTGTTGGCAAATTACATCCCGCCCATCAGCGTAGCAAGGCTCCCATGTCTCCATGGCCTGTCCTGCTTTTCTGGTTTTTACACATTTTTCAGCATGGCCCTTTTGACCGAGGGCAAGCGAGACTTCTTTGTAGCGCTGATTTGCCCTTCCGGCTTGCTTGGTTGGCCAAAAAGGGCGTATGCGTTTTTTCCTGAATATATTCAGGAAAAAACGCATACGCCCTTTTTGGCCAAGGGCATCATTGTCAACGTTTTGCCGCTTTTCATGTGCTTTAAAGGCGAGTCGAATCTACCTCCTGAAATCTGTTTCCTGCAAATCTGCCTTGCTTTCAAATCCTCTTCGTTGCCTTCCCTCAATATATTTGTGGACGAGAGTTCTCATTTATACCTCTGCACGTTTGTGAATTGCAGTGCCCCTGAGCTCCATTTGTATGCTCGCTTTTTTGGGAGCTGGCCGCAAAAGCGCAGGATTGCTTCAGGCCCTATTTTGGTTCTGGGGGGCAGGCTGAGCCTGTGGTTCATTCTTCTTCCTGATGGGAAAATGGAGTGACCTGTGCCTGTCCCAACACCTAGGGCTAGTCTCTCGTTGGTACCCGTCTTCCCGTTCATCCTTAGGACAAATTGCAACCTGTACGAAACAGGAGGTTAAAGGTGCTGATTCTCCAAGTAGGGAGATGTTTAGTCAAGCGGCTGGAATGGCGAACCCGAGCACAAGGAGAGGAGAAATGAGGTGCGTTTTAGAAACCTTTCCCGATCTCACGGCATACCATCTTCTGGGTTTCCCATGCATGTTTTGATGGAGGAAGATGCCCTTGTACCTGGAGATTTGAGACCCATGGGGTGGGTACCCCGCGGTGTCACTTTAAAGTATCTGCGTTTGCTCACCCAACCTCACCAATCCTCTCAGCCCCAAGAGTGTCCAGCCTTATGTCTCATCCAGCTGTGGGTCTAGCTATGGTCAATCCAGGTTGCATCAGAGATCCTGAACGGATTTTGTAAGAATTTCTCTCTCTTTCACTGTCTTTGTTTTGTGGGTTTTTTAAAGTAATTTATGTTTAGAATGGGGCTTGGCTGCTTTTCCCTGCTGTGTTTATGCCGCTTTCCACCCTCTTGATTCACTTGCAGAGAGATATCGATACATAGGTTTTCAGATTCTTACGAGTCAGATATATTCTTGTGCGGTGACTAGGGGGTGTTGAGTCCAGTTCACTGAGCAGGGAGTAGGCCTTGTCTATTACATATTTGGCTTATGGAGCGGTCTCTGAGCTAATTTCAAACCCTTGTTTTATGCATCGCCCCACCTCACCTTTCCCGTTCAGCAGCCATAGTGTGTCTCCCAAAGGTGTGACTCTGTTCTGTTTTGTAATTCAGTTCAAGTGTAGCGATTTTGACATTCCCTCTATAAGCGATATCTTAGGATAAGTGTCTTTTTCTGTGTGACTTATTTCACTTAGACTGATCGTCGCTAAATCCACTCATCATGCTTCCAACTGCCTTATGACATTGATTTCATGGCTGAGTGAAATTCCATTGTGCCAAGTCCCACCATTTCTTTATCCATTTTTCTCTTTCCTGGGATATTGAAGGTGTACCGAAGTGGAGGTTCTTGGATACAGAGCAGCCGTAAAATTTGGGGTGCCTGTGTCTTGTTGATTTTTAGTTTTCCCGATTTATACACCCATGAGTGGAAGTGCCCTATGCTCTCTAAGCTGTGTTTATTCCTTGTTTCAGGACACACCGTACACTTCTCCAGAGTGCCTGTTGGCAAATTACATCCCGCCCATCAGCGTAGCAAGGCTCCCATGTCTCCATGGCCTGTCCTGCTTTTCTGGTTTTTACACATTTTTCAGCATGGCCCTTTTGACCGAGGGCAAGCGAGACTTCTTTGTAGCGCTGATTTGCCCTTCCGGCTTGCTTGGTTGGCCAAAAAGGGCGTATGCGTTTTTTCCTGAATATATTCAGGAAAAAACGCATACGCCCTTTTTGGCCAAGGGCATCATTGTCAACGTTTTGCCGCTTTTCATGTGCTTTAAAGGCGAGTCGAATCTACCTCCTGAAATCTGTTTCCTGCAAATCTGCCTTGCTTTCAAATCCTCTTCGTTGCCTTCCCTCAATATATTTGTGGACGAGAGTTCTCATTTATAACTCTGCACGTTTGTGAATTGCAGTGCCTCTGAGCTCCATTTGTATCCTCGCTTTTTTGGGAGCTGGCCGCAAAAGCGCAGGATTGCTTCAGGCCCTATTTTGGTTCTGGGGGGCAGGCTGAGCCTGTGGTTCATTCTTCTTCCTGATGGGAAAATGGAGTGACCTGTGCCTGTCCCAACACCTAGGGCTAGTCTCTCGTTGGTTCCCCGTCTTCCCGTTCATCCTTAGGACAAATTGCAACCTGTACGAAACAGGAGGTTAAAGGTGCTGATTCTCCAAGTAGGGAGATGTTTAGTCAAGCGGCTGGAATGGCGAACCCGAGCACAAGGCGAGGAGAAATGAGGTGCGTTTTAGAAACCTTTCCCGATCTCACGGCATACCATCTTCTGGGTTTCCCATGCATGTTTTGATGGAGGAAGATGCCCTTGTACCTGGAGATTTGAGACCCATGTGGTGGGTACCCCGCGGTGTTACTTTAAAGTATCTGGGTTTGCTCACCCAACCTCACCAATCCTCTCAGCCCCAAGAGTGTCCAGCCTTATGTCTCATCCAGCTGTGGGTCTAGATATGGTCAATCCAGGTTGCATCAGAGACCCTGAACGGATTTTGTAAGAATTTCTCTCTCTTTCACTGTCTTTGTTTTGTTGGTTTTTTTAAGTAATTTATGTTTAGAATGGGGCTTGGCTGCTTTTCCCTGCTGTGTTTATGCCGCTTTCCACCCTCTTGATTCACTTGCAGAGAGATATCGATACATGGGTTTTCAGATTCTTACGAGTCAGATATATTCTTGTGCGGTGACTAGGGGGTGTTGAGTCCAGTTCACTGAGCAGGGAGTAGGCCTTGTCTATTACATATTTGGCTTATGGAGCGGTCTCTGAGCTAATTTCAAACCCTTGTTTTATGCATCACCCCACCTCACCTTTCCCGTTCAGCAGCCATAGTGTGTCTTCTAAAGGTGTGATTCTGTTCTGTTTTGTAATTCAGTTCAAGTGTAGCGATTTTGACATTCCCTCTATAAGCGATATCTTAGGATAAGTGTCTTTTTCTGTGTGACTTATTTCACTTAGACTGATCGTCGCTAAATCCACTCATCATGCTTCCAACTGCCTTATGACATTGATTTCATGGCTGAGTGAAATTCCATTGTGCCAAGTCCCACCATTTCTTTATCCATTTTTCTCTTTCCTGGGATATTGAAGGTGTACCGAAGTGGAGGTTCTTGGATACAGAGCAGCCGTCAAGTTTGGGGTGCCTGTGTCTTGTTGATTTTTAGTTTTCCCGATTTATACACCCATGAGTGGAAGTGCCCTATGCTCTCTAAGCTGTGTTTATTCCTTGTTTCAGGACACACCGTACACTTCTCCAGAGTGCCTGTTGGCAAATTACATCCCGCCCATCAGCGTAGCAAGGCTCCCATGTCTCCATGGCCTGTCCTGCTTTTCTGGTTTTTACACATTTTTCAGCATGGCCCTTTTGACCGAGGGCAAGCGAGACTTCTTTGTAGCGCTGATTTGCCCTTCCGGCTTGCTTGGTTGGCCAAAAAGGGCGTATGCGTTTTTTCCTGAATATATTCAGGAAAAAACGCATACGCCCTTTTTGGCCAAGGGCATCATTGTCAACGTTTTGCCGCTTTTCATGTGCTTTAAAGGCGAGTCGAATCTACCTCCTGAAATCTGTTTCCTGCAAATCTGCCTTGCTTTCAAATCCTCTTCGTTGCCTTCCCTCAATATATTTGTGGACGAGAGTTCTCCTTTATAACTCTGCACGTTTGTGAATTGCAGTGCCCCTGAGCTCCATTTGTCCACTTGCTTTTTTGGGAGCTGGCCGCAAAAGCGCAGGATTGCTTCAGGCCCTATTTTGGTTCTGGGGGGCAGGCTGAGCCTGTGGTTCATTCTTCTTCCTGATGGGAAAATGGAGTGACCTGTGCCTGTCCCAACACCTAGGGCTAGTCTCTCGTTGGTACCCGTCTTCCCGTTCATCCTTAGGACAAATTGCAACCTGTACGAAACAGGAGGTTAAAGGTGCTGATTCTCCAAGTAGGGAGATGTTTAGTCAAGCGGCTGGAATGGCGAACCCGAGCACAAGGAGAGGAGAAATGAGGTGCGTTTTAGAAACCTTTCCCGATCTCACGGCATACCATCTTCTGGGTTTCCCATGCATGTTTTGATGGAGGAAGATGCCCTTGTACCTGGAGATTTGAGACCCATGGGGTGGGTACCCCGCGGTGTCACTTTAAAGTATCTGCGTTTGCTCACCCAACCTCACCAATCCTCTCAGCCCCAAGAGTGTCCAGCCTTATGTCTCATCCAGCTGTGGGTCTAGCTATGGTCAATCCAGGTTGCATCAGAGATCCTGAACGGATTTTGTAAGAATTTCTCTCTCTTTCACTGTCTTTGTTTTGTGGGTTTTTTAAAGTAATTTATGTTTAGAATGGGGCTTGGCTGCTTTTCCCTGCTGTGTTTATGCCGCTTTCCACCCTCTTGATTCACTTGCAGAGAGATATCGATACATAGGTTTTCAGATTCTTACGAGTCAGATATATTCTTGTGCGGTGACTAGGGGGTGTTGAGTCCAGTTCACTGAGCAGGGAGTAGGCCTTGTCTATTACATATTTGGCTTATGGAGCGGTCTCTGAGCTAATTTCAAACCCTTGTTTTATGCATCGCCCCACCTCACCTTTCCCGTTCAGCAGCCATAGTGTGTCTCCCAAAGGTGTGACTCTGTTCTGTTTTGTAATTCAGTTCAAGTGTAGCGATTTTGACATTCCCTCTATAAGCGATATCTTAGGATAAGTGTCTTTTTCTGTGTGACTTATTTCACTTAGACTGATCGTCGCTAAATCCACTCATCATGCTTCCAACTGCCTTATGACATTGATTTCATGGCTGAGTGAAATTCCATTGTGCCAAGTCCCACCATTTCTTTATCCATTTTTCTCTTTCCTGGGATATTGAAGGTGTACCGAAGTGGAGGTTCTTGGATACAGAGCAGCCGTAAAGTTTGGGGTGCCTGTGTCTTGTTGATTTTTAGTTTTCCCGATTTATACACCCATGAGTGGAAGTGCCCTATGCTCTCTAAGCTGTGTTTATTCCTTGTTTCAGGACACACCGTACACTTCTCCAGAGTGCCTGTTGGCAAATTACATCCCGCCCATCAGCGTAGCAAGGCTCCCATGTCTCCATGGCCTGTCCTGCTTTTCTGGTTTTTACACATTTTTCAGCATGGCCCTTTTGACCGAGGGCAAGCGAGACTTCTTTGTAGCGCTGATTTGCCCTTCCGGCTTGCTTGGTTGGCCAAAAAGGGCGTATGCGTTTTTTCCTGAATATATTCAGGAAAAAACGCATACGCCCTTTTTGGCCAAGGGCATCATTGTCAACGTTTTGCCGCTTTTCATGTGCTTTAAAGGCGAGTCGAATCTACCTCCTGAAATCTGTTTCCTGCAAATCTGCCTTGCTTTCAAATCCTCTTCGTTGCCTTCCCTCAATATATTTGTGGACGAGAGTTCTCATTTATAACTCTGCACGTTTGTGAATTGCAGTGCCTCTGAGCTCCATTTGTATCCTCGCTTTTTTGGGAGCTGGCCGCAAAAGCGCAGGATTGCTTCAGGCCCTATTTTGGTTCTGGGGGGCAGGCTGAGCCTGTGGTTCATTCTTCTTCCTGATGGGAAAATGGAGTGACCTGTGCCTGTCCCAACACCTAGGGCTAGTCTCTCGTTGGTTCCCCGTCTTCCCGTTCATCCTTAGGACAAATTGCAACCTGTACGAAACAGGAGGTTAAAGGTGCTGATTCTCCAAGTAGGGAGATGTTTAGTCAAGCGGCTGGAATGGCGAACCCGAGCACAAGGCGAGGAGAAATGAGGTGCGTTTTAGAAACCTTTCCCGATCTCACGGCATACCATCTTCTGGGTTTCCCATGCATGTTTTGATGGAGGAAGATGCCCTTGTACCTGGAGATTTGAGACCCATGTGGTGGGTACCCCGCGGTGTTACTTTAAAGTATCTGGGTTTGCTCACCCAACCTCACCAATCCTCTCAGCCCCAAGAGTGTCCAGCCTTATGTCTCATCCAGCTGTGGGTCTAGATATGGTCAATCCAGGTTGCATCAGAGACCCTGAACGGATTTTGTAAGAATTTCTCTCTCTTTCACTGTCTTTGTTTTGTTGGTTTTTTTAAGTAATTTATGTTTAGAATGGGGCTTGGCTGCTTTTCCCTGCTGTGTTTATGCCGCTTTCCACCCTCTTGATTCACTTGCAGAGAGATATCGATACATGGGTTTTCAGATTCTTACGAGTCAGATATATTCTTGTGCGGTGACTAGGGGGTGTTGAGTCCAGTTCACTGAGCAGGGAGTAGGCCTTGTCTATTACATATTTGGCTTATGGAGCGGTCTCTGAGCTAATTTCAAACCCTTGTTTTATGCATCACCCCACCTCACCTTTCCCGTTCAGCAGCCATAGTGTGTCTTCTAAAGGTGTGATTCTGTTCTGTTTTGTAATTCAGTTCAAGTGTAGCGATTTTGACATTCCCTCTATAAGCGATATCTTAGGATAAGTGTCTTTTTCTGTGTGACTTATTTCACTTAGACTGATCGTCGCTAAATCCACTCATCATGCTTCCAACTGCCTTATGACATTGATTTCATGGCTGAGTGAAATTCCATTGTGCCAAGTCCCACCATTTCTTTATCCATTTTTCTCTTTCCTGGGATATTGAAGGTGTACCGAAGTGGAGGTTCTTGGATACAGAGCAGCCGTCAAGTTTGGGGTGCCTGTGTCTTGTTGATTTTTAGTTTTCCCGATTTATACACCCATGAGTGGAAGTGCCCTATGCTCTCTAAGCTGTGTTTATTCCTTGTTTCAGGACACACCGTACACTTCTCCAGAGTGCCTGTTGGCAAATTACATCCCGCCCATCAGCGTAGCAAGGCTCCCATGTCTCCATGGCCTGTCCTGCTTTTCTGGTTTTTACACATTTTTCAGCATGGCCCTTTTGACCGAGGGCAAGCGAGACTTCTTTGTAGCGCTGATTTGCCCTTCCGGCTTGCTTGGTTGGCCAAAAAGGGCGTATGCGTTTTTTCCTGAATATATTCAGGAAAAAACGCATACGCCCTTTTTGGCCAAGGGCATCATTGTCAACGTTTTGCCGCTTTTCATGTGCTTTAAAGGCGAGTCGAATCTACCTCCTGAAATCTGTTTCCTGCAAATCTGCCTTGCTTTCAAATCCTCTTCGTTGCCTTCCCTCAATATATTTGTGGACGAGAGTTCTCATTTATAACTCTGCACGTTTGTGAATTGCAGTGCCCCTGAGCTCCATTTGTCCACTTGCTTTTTTGGGAGCTGGCCGCAAAAGCGCAGGATTGCTTCAGGCCCTATTTTGGTTCTGGGGGGCAGGCTGAGCCTGTGGTTCATTCTTCTTCCTGATGGGAAAATGGAGTGACCTGTGCCAGTGGCAACACCTAGGGCTAGTCTCTCGTTGGTTGCCCGTCTTCCCGTTCATCCTCAGGACAAATTGCAACCTGTACGAAACAGGAGGTTAAAGGTGCTGATTCTCCAAGTAGGGAGATGGTTAGTCAAGCGGCTGGAATGGCGAACCCGAGCACAAGGCGAGGAGAAATGAGGTGCGTTTTAGAAACCTTTCCCGATCTCACGGCATACCATCTTCTGGGTTTCCCATGCATGTTTTGAGGGAGGAAGATGCCCTTGTACCTGGAGATTTGAGACCCATGGGGTGGGTACCCCGCGGTGTCACTTTGAAGTATCTGCGTTTGCTCACCCAACCTCACCAATCCTCTCAGCCCAAAGAGTGTCCAGCCTTATGTCTCATCCAGCTGTGGGTCTAGCTATGGTCAATCCAGGTTGCATCAGAGACCCTGAACGGATTTTGTAAGAATTTCTCTCTCTTTCACTGTCTTTGTTTTGTGGGTTTTTTAAAGTAATTTATGTTTAGAATGGGGCTTGGCTGCTTTTCCCTGCTGTGTTTATGCCGCGTTACACCCTCTTGATTCACTTGTAGAGAGATATCGATACATGGGTTTTCAGATTCTTACGAGTCAGATATATTCTTGTGCGGTGACTAGGGGGTGTTGAGTCCAGTTCACTGAGCAGGGAGTAGGCCTTGTCTATTACATATTTGGCTTATGGAGCGGTCTCTGAGCTAATTTCAAACCCTTGTTTTATGCATCACCCCACCTCACCTTTCCCGTTCAGCAGCCATAGTGTGTCTTCTAAAGGTGTGACTCTGTTCTGTTTTGTAATTCAGTTCAAGAGTAGCGATTTTGACATTCCCTCTATAAGCGATATCTTAGGATAAGTGTCTTTTTCTGTGTGACTTACTTCACTTAGAATCATCGTACCTAAATCCACTCATCATGCTGCTAACTAGCCTTATGACATTGATTTCATGGCTGAGTGATATTCCATTGTGCCAAGTCCCACCATTTCTTTATCCATTTTTCTCTTTCCTGGGATATTGAAGGTGTACCGAAGTGGAGGTTCTTGGAAACAGAGCAGCCGTAAAGTTTGGGGTGCCTGTGTCTTGTTGATTTTTAGTTTTCCCGATTTATACACCCATGAGTGGAAGTGCCCTATGCTCTCTAAGCTGTGTTTATTACTTGTTTCAGGACACACCGTACACTTCTCCAGAGTGCCTGTTGGCAAATTACATCCCGCCCATCAGCGTAGCAAGGCTCCCATGTCTCCATGGCCTGTCCTGCTTTTCTGGTTTTTACACATTTTTCAGCATGGCCCTTTTGACCGAGGGCAAGCGAGACTTCTTTGTAGCGCTGATTTGCCCTTCCGGCTTGCTTGGTTGGCCAAAAAGGGCGTATGCGTTTTTTCCTGAATATATTCAGGAAAAAACGCATACGCCCTTTTTGGCCAAGGGCATCATTGTCAACGTTTTGCCGCTTTTCATGTGCTTTAAAGGCGAGTCGAATCTACCTCCTGAAATCTGTTTCCTGCAAATCTGCCTTGCTTTCAAATCCTCTTCGTTGCCTTCCCTCAATATATTTGTGGACGAGAGTTCTCATTGATAACTCTGCACGTTTGTGAATTGCAGTGCCCCTGAGCTCCATTTGTCTACTCGCTTTTTTGGGAGCTGGCCGCAAAAGCGCAGGATTGCTTCAGGCCCTATTTTGGTTCTGGGGGGCAGGCTGAGCCTGTGGTTCATTCTTCTTCCTGATGGGAAAATGGAGTGACCTGTGCCTGTCCCAACACCTAGGGCTAGTCTCTCGTTGGTTCCCCGTCTTCCCGTTCATCCTCAGGACAAATTGCAACCTGGACGAAACAGGAGGTTAAAGGTGCTGATTCTCCAAGTAGGGAGATGGTTAGTCAAGCGGCTGGAATGGCGAACCCGAGCACAAGGAGAGGAGAAATGAGGTGCGTTTTCGACATCTTTCCCGATCTCACGGCATACCATCTTCTGGGTTTCCAATGCATGTTTTGATGTAGGAAGATGCCCTTGTACCTGGAGATTTGAGACCCATGGGGTGGGTACCCCGCAGTGTTACTTTAAAGTATCTGGGTTTGCTCACCCAACCTCACCAATCCTCTCAGCCCAAAGAGTGTCCAGCCTTATGTCTCATCCAGCTGTGGGTCTAGCTATGGTCAATCCAGGTTGCATCAGAGACCCTGAACGGATTTTGTAAGAATTTCTCTCTCTTTCACTGTCTTTGTTTTGTTGGTTTTTTTAAGTAATTTATGTTTAGAATGGGGCTTGGCTGCTTTTCCCTGCTGTGTTTATGCCGCTTTACACCCTCTTGATTCACTTGCAGAGAGATATCGATACATGGGTTTTCAGATTCTTACGAGTCAGATATATTCTTGTGCGGTGACTAGGGGGTGTTGAGTCCAGTTCACTGAGCAGGGAGTAGGCCTTGTCTATTACATATTTGGCTTATGGAGCGGTCTCTGAGCTAATTTCAAACCCTTGTTTTATGCATCACCCCACCTCACCTTTCCCGTTAAGCAGCCATAGTGTGTCTTCTAAAGGTGTGACTCTGTTCTGTTTTGTAATTCAGATCAAGAGTAGCGATTTTGACATTCCCTCTATAAGCGATATCTTAGGATAAGTGTCTTTTTCTGTGTGACTTATTTCACTTAGAATCCTCGTACCTAAATCCACTCATCATGCTGCTAACTAGCCTTATGACATTGATGTCATGGCTGAGTGATATTCCATTGTGCCAAGTACCACCATTTCTTTATCCATTTTTCTCTTTCCTGGGATATTGAAGGTGTACCGAAGTGGAGGTTCTTGGAAACAGAGCAGCCGTAAAGTTTGGGGTGCCTGTGTCTTGTTGATTTTTAGTTTTCCCAATTTATACGCCCATGAGTGGAAATGCCCTATGCTCTCTAAGCTGTGTTTATTACTTGTTTCAGGACACACCGTACACTTCTCCAGACTGCCTGTTGGCAATTTACATCCCGCCCATCAGCGTAGCAAGGCTGCCATGTCTCCATGGCCTGTCCTGCTTTTCTGGTTTTTACACATTTTTCAGCATGGCCCTTTTGACCGAGGGCAAGCGAGACTTCTTTGTAGCGCTGATTTGCCCTTCCGGCTTGCTTGGTTGGCCAAAAAGGGGGTATGCGTTTTTTCCTGAATATATTCAGGAAAAAACGCATACCCCCTTTTTGGCCAAGGGCATCATTGTCAACGTTTTGCCGCTTTTCATGTGCTTTAAAGGCGAGTCGAATCTACCTCCTGAAATCTGTTTCCTGCAAATCTGCCTTGCTTTCAAATCCTCTTCGTTGCCTTCCCTCAATATATTTGTGGACGAGAGTTCTCATTGATAACTCTGCACGTTTGTGAATTGCAGTGCCCCTGAGCTCCATTTGTCTACTCGCCTTTTTGGGAGCTGGCCGCAAAAGCGCAGGATTGCTTCAGGCCGTATTTTAGTTCTGGGGGGAAGGCTGAGCCTGTGGTTCATTCTTCTTCCTGATGGGAAAATGGAGTGACCTGTGCCAGTGGCAACACCTAGGGCTAGTCTCTCGTTGGTTGCCCGTCTTCCCGTTCATCCTCAGGACAAATTGCAACCTGTACGAAACAGGAGGTTAAAGGTGCTGATTCTCCAAGTAGGGAGATGGTTAGTCAAGCGGCTGGAATGGCGAACCCGAGCACAAGGAGAGGAGAAATGAGGTGCGTTTTAGAAACCTTTCCCGATCTCACGGCATACCATCTTCTGGGTTTCCCATGCATGTTTTGATGTAGGAAGATGCCCTTGTACCTGGAGATTTGAGACCCATGGGGTGGGTACCCCGCGGTGTTACTTTAAAGTATCTGCGTTTGCTCACCCAACCTCACCAATCCTCTCAGCCCCAAGAGTGTCCAGCCTTATGTCTCATCCAGCTGTGGGTCTAGCTATGGTCAATCCAGGTTGCATCAGAGACCCTGAACGGATTTTGTAAGAATTTCTCTCTCTTTCACTGTCTTTGTTTTGTGGGTTTTTTAAAGTAATTTATGTTTAGAATGGGGCTTGGCTGCTTTTCCCTGCTGTGTTTATGCCGCGTTACACCCTCTTGATTCACTTGCAGAGAGATATCGATACATGGGTTTTCAGATTCTTACGAGTCAGATATATTCTTGTGCGGTGACTAGGGTGTGTTGAGTCCAGTTCACTGAGCAGGGAGTAGGCCTTGTCTATTACATATTTGGCTTATGGAGCGGTCTCTGAGCTAATTTCAAACCCTTGTTTTATGCATCACCCCACCTCACCTTTCCCGTTAAGCAGCCATAGTGTGTCTCCCAAAGGTGTGACTCTGTTCTGTTTTGTAATTCAGTTCAAGTGTAGCGATTTTGACATTCCCTCTCTAAGCGATATCTTAGGATAAGTGTCTTTTTCTGTGTGACTTATTTCACTTAGAATCATCGTCGCTAAATCCACTCATCATGCTGCTAACTAGCCTTATGACATTGATTTCATGGCTGAGTGATATTCCATTGTGCCAAGTCCCACCATTTCTTTATCCATTTTTCTCTTTCCTGGGATATTGAAGGTGTACCGAAGTGGAGGTTCTTGGAAACAGAGCAGCCGTAAAGTTTGGGGTGCCTGTGTCTTGTTGATTTTTAGTTTTCCCGATTTATACACCCATGAGTGGAAGTGCCCTATGCTCTCTAAGCTGTGTTTATTACTTGTTTCAGGACACACCGTACACTTCTCCAGAGTGCCTGTTGGCAATTTACATCCCGCCCATCAGCGTAGCAAGGCTCCCATGTCTCCATGGCCTGTCCTGCTTTTCTGGTTTTTACACATTTTTCAGCATGGCCCTTTTGACCGAGGGCAAGCGAGACTTCTTTGTAGCGCTGATTTGCCCTTCCGGCTTGCTTGGTTGGCCAAAAAGGGCGTATGCGTTTTTTCCTGAATATATTCAGGAAAAAACGCATACGCCCTTTTTGGCCAAGGGCATCATTGTCAACGTTTTGCCGCTTTTCATGTGCTTTAAAGGCGAGTCGAATCTACCTCCTGAAATCTGTTTCCTGCAAATCTGCCTTGCTTTCAAATCCTCTTCGTTGCCTTCCCTCAATATATTTGTGGACGAGAGTTCTCATTTATAACTCTGCACGTTTGTGAATTGCAGTGCCCCTGAGCTCCATTTGTATGCTCGCTTTTTTGGGAGCTGGCCGCAAAAGCGCAGGATTGCTTCAGGCCCTATTTTGGTTCTGGGGGGCAGGCTGAGCCTGTGGTTCATTCTTCTTCCTGATGGGAAAATGGAGTGACCTGTGCCAGTGGCAACACCTAGGGCTAGTCTCTCGTTGGTTGCCCGTCTTCCCGTTCATCCTCAGGACAAATTCCAACCTGTACGAAACAGGAGGTTAAAGGTGCTGATTCTCCAAGTAGGGAGATGTTTAGTCAAGCGGCTGGAATGGCGAACCCGAGCACAAGGCGAGGAGAAATGAGGTGCGTTTTAGAAACCTTTCCCGATCTCACGGCATACCATCTTCTGGGTTTCCCATGCATGTTTTGATGTAGGAAGATGCCCTTGTACCTGGAGATTTGAGACCCATGGGGTGGGTACCCCGCGGTGTCACTTTAAAGTATCTGCGTTTGCTCACCCAACCTCACCAATCCTCTCAGCCCAAAGAGTGTCCAGCCTTATGTCTCATCCAGCTGTGGGTCTAGCTATGGTCAATCCAGGTTGCATCAGAGACCCTGAACGGATTTTGTAAGAATTTCTCTCTCTTTCACTGTCTTTGTTTTGTGGGTTTTTTAAAGTAATTTATGTTTAGAATGGGGCTTGGCTGCTTTTCCCTGCTGTGTTTATGCCACGTTACACCCTCTTGATTCACTTGTAGAGAGATATCGATACATGGGTTTTCAGATTCTTAGGAGTCAGATATATTCTTGTGCGGTGACTAGGGGGTGTTGAGTCCAGTTCACTGAGCAGGGAGTAGGCCTTGTCTATTACATATTTGGCTTATGGAGCGGTCTCTGAGCTAATTTCAAACCCTTGTTTTATGCATCACCCCACCTCACCTTTCCCGTTCAGCAGCCATAGTGTGTTTTCTAAAGGTGTGACTCTGTTCTGTTTTGTAATTCAGTTCAAGAGTAGCGATTTTGACATTCCCTCTATAAGCGATATCTTAGGATAAGTGTCTTTTTCTGTGTGACTTACTTCACTTAGAATCATCGTTCCTAAATCCACTCATCATGCTGCTAACTAGCCTTATGACATTGATTTCATGGCTGAGTGATATTCCATTGTGCCAAGTCCCACCATTTCTTTATCCATTTTTCTCTTTCCTGGGATATTGAAGGTGTACCGAAGTGGAGGTTCTTGGAAACAGAGCAGCCGTAAAGTTTGGGGTGCCTGTGTCTTGTTGATTTTTAGTTTTCCCGATTTATACACCCATGAGTGGAAGTGCCCTATGCTCTCTAAGCTGTGTTTATTACTTGTTTCAGGACACACCGTACACTTCTCCAGAGTGCCTGTTGGCAAATTACATCCCGCCCATCAGCGTAGCAAGGCTCCCATGTCTCCATGGCCTGTCCTGCTTTTCTGGTTTTTACACATTTTTCAGCATGGCCCTTTTGACCGAGGGCAAGCGAGACTTCTTTGTAGCGCTGATTTGCCCTTCCGGCTTGCTTGGTTGGCCAAAAAGGGCGTATGCGTTTTTTCCTGAATATATTCAGGAAAAAACGCATACGCCCTTTTTGGCCAAGGGCATCATTGTCAACGTTTTGCCGCTTTTCATGTGCTTTAAAGGCGAGTCGAATCTACCTCCTGAAATCTGTTTCCTGCAAATCTGCCTTGCTTTCAAATCCTCTTCGTTGCCTTCCCTCAATATATTTGTGGACGAGAGTTCTCATTTATAACTCTGCACGTTTGTGAATTGCAGTGCCCCTGAGCTCCATTTGTCTCCTCGCTTTTTTGGGAGCTGGCCGCAAAAGCGCAGGATTGCTTCAGGCCCTATTTTGGTTCTGGGGGGCAGGCTGAGCCTGTGGTTCATTCTTCTTCCTGATGGGAAAATGGAGTGACCTGTGCCTGTCCCAACACCTAGGGCTAGTCTCTCGTTGGTTCCCCGTCTTCCCGTTCATCCTTAGGACAAATTGCAACCTGGACGAAACAGGAGGTTAAAGGTGCTGATTCTCCAAGTAGGGAGATGGTTAGTCAAGCGGCTGGAATGGCGAACCCGAGCATAAGGAGAGGAGAAATGAGGTGCGTTTTCGACATCTTTCCCGATCTCACGGCATACCATCTTCTGGGTTTCCAATGCATGTTTTGATGTAGGAAGATGCCCTTGTACCTGGAGATTTGAGACCCATGGGGTGGGTACCCCGCGGTGTTACTTTAAAGTATCTGGGTTTGCTCACCCAACCTCACCAATCCTCTCAGCCCAAAGAGTGTCCAGCCTTATGTCTCATCCAGCTGTGGGTCTAGCTATGGTCAATCCAGGTTGCATCAGAGACCCTGAACGGATTTTGTAAGAATTTCTCTCTCTTTCACTGTCTTTGTTTTGTGGGTTTTTTTAAGTAATTTATGTTTAGAATGGGGCTTGGCTGCTTTTCCCTGCTGTGTTTATGCCGCTTTACACCCTCTTGATTCACTTGCAGAGAGATATCGATACATGGGTTTTCAGATTCTTACGAGTCAGATATATTCTTGTGCGGTGACTAGGGGGTGTTGACTCCAGTTCACTGAGCAGGGAGTAGGCCTTGTCTATTACATATTTGGCTTATGGAGCGGTCTCTGAGCTAATTTCAAACCCTTGTTTTATGCATCACCCCACCTCACCTTTCCCGTTAAGCAGCCATAGTGTGTCTTCTAAAGGTGTGACTCTGTTCTGTTTTGTAATTCAGATCAAGAGTAGCGATTTTGACATTCCCTCTATAAGCGATATCTTAGGATAAGTGTCTTTTTCTGTGTGACTTATTTCACTTAGAATCCTCGTACCTAAATCCACTCATCATGCTGCTAACTAGCCTTATGACATTGATGTCATGGCTGAGTGATATTCCATTGTGCCAAGTACCACCATTTCTTTATCCATTTTTCTCTTTCCTGGGATATTGAAGGTGTACCGAAGTGGAGGTTCTTGGAAAGAGAGCAGCCGTAAAGTTTGGGGTGCCTGTGTCTTGTTGATTTTTAGTTTTCCCAATTTATACGCCCATGAGTGGAAATGCCCTATGCTCTCTAAGCTGTGTTTATTACTTGTTTCAGGACACACCGTACACTTCTCCAGACTGCCTGTTGGCAATTTACATCCCGCCCATCAGCGTAGCAAGGCTGCCATGTCTCCATGGCCTGTCCTGCTTTTCTGGTTTTTACACATTTTTCAGCATGGCCCTTTTGACCGAGGGCAAGCGAGACTTCTTTGTAGCGCTGATTTGCCCTTCCGGCTTGCTTGGTTGGCCAAAAAGGGGGTATGCGTTTTTTCCTGAATATATTCAGGAAAAAACGCATACCCCCTTTTTGGTCAAGGGCATCATTGTCAACGTTTTGCCGCTTTTCATGTGCTTTAAAGGCGAGTCGAATCTACCTCCTGAAATCTGTTTCCTGCAAATCTGCCTTGCTTTCAAATCCTCTTCGTTGCCTTCCCTCAATATATTTGTGGACGAGAGTTCTCATTGATAACTCTGCACGTTTGTGAATTGCAGTGCCCCTGAGCTCCATTTGTCTACTCGCCTTTTTGGGAGCTGGCCGCAAAAACGCAGGATTGCTTCAGGCCGTATTTTAGTTCTGGGGGGAAGGCTGAGCCTGTGGTTCATTCTTCTTCCTGATGGGAAAATGGAGTGACCTGTGCCAGTGGCAACACCTAGGGCTAGTCTCTCGTTGGTTGCCCGTCTTCCCGTTCATCCTCAGGACAAATTGCAACCTGTACGAAACAGGAGGTTAAAGGTGCTGATTCTCCAAGTAGAGAGATGGTTAGTCAAGCGGCTGGAATGGCGAACCCGAGCACAAGGAGAGGAGAAATGAGGTGCGTTTTAGAAACCTTTCCCGATCTCACGGCATACCATCTTCTGGGTTTCCCATGCATGTTTTGATGTAGGAAGATGCCCTTGTACCTGGAGATTTGAGACCCATGGGGTGGGTACCCCGCGGTGTTACTTTAAAGTATCTGCGTTTGCTCACCCAACCTCACCAATCCTCTCAGCCCCAAGAGTGTCCAGGCTTATGTCTCATCCAGCTGTGGGTCTAGATATGGTCAATCCAGGTTGCATCAGAGACCCTGAACGGATTTTGTAAGAATTTCTCTCTCTTTCACTGTCTTTGTTTTGTGGGTTTTTTAAAGTAATTTATGTTTAGAATGGGGCTTGGCCGCTTTTCCCTGCTGTGTTTATGCCGCTTTACACCCTCTTGATTCACTTGCAGAGAGATATCGATACATAGGTTTTCAGATTCTTACGAGTCAGATATATTCTTGTGCGGTGACTAGGGGGTGTTGAGTCCAGTTCACTGAGCAGGGAGTAGGCCTTGTCTATTACATATTTGGCTTATGGAGCGGTCTCTGAGCTAATTTCACACCCTTGTTTTATGCATCACCCCACCTCACCTTTCCCGTTCAGCAGCCATACTGTGTCTCCCAAAGGTGTGACTCTGTTCTGTTTTGTAATTCAGTTCAAGTGTAGCGATTTTGACATTCCCTCTATAAGCGATATCTTAGGATAAGTGTCTTTTTCTGTGTGACTTATTTCACTTAGAATCATCGGACCTAAATCCACTCATCATGCTGCTAACTAGCCTTATGACATTGATTTCATGGCTGAGTGATATTCCATTGTGCCAAGTCCCACCATTTCTTTATCCATTTTTCTCTTTCCTGGGATATTGAAGGTGTACCGAAGTGGAGGTTCTTGGAAACAGAGCAGCCGTAAAGTTTGGGGTGCCTGTGTCTTGTTGATTTTTAGTTTTCCCGATTTATACACCCATGAGTGGAAGTGCCCTATGCTCTCTAAGCTGTGTTTATTACTTGTTTCAGGACACACCGTACATTTCTCCAGAGTGCCTGTTGGCAAATTACATCCCGCCCATCAGCGTAGCAAGGCTCCCATGTTTCCATGGCCTGTCCTGCTTTTCTGGTTTTTACACATTTTTCAGCATGGCCCTTTTGACCGAGGGCAAGCGAGACTTCTTTGTAGCGCTGATTTGCCCTTCCGGCTTGCTTGGTTGGCCAAAAAGGGCGTATGCGTTTTTTCCTGAATATATTCAGGAAAAAATGCATACGCCCTTTTTGGCCAAGGGCATCATTGTCAACGTTTTGCCGCTTTTCATGTGCTTTAAAGGCGAGTCGAATCTACCTCCTGAAATCTGTTTCCTGCAAATCTGCCTTGCTTTCAAATCCTCTTCGTTGCCTTCCCTCAATATATTTGTGGACGAGAGTTCTCATTTATAACTCTGCACGTTTGTGAATTGCAGTGCCCCTGAGCTCCATTTGTCTCCTCGCTTTTTTGGGAGCTGGCCGCAAAAGCGCAGGATTGCTTCAGGCCCTATTTTGGTTCTGGGGGGCAGGCTGAGCCTGTGGTTCATTCTTCTTCCTGATGGGAAAATGGAGTGACCTGTGCCAGTGGCAACACCTAGGGCTAGTCTCTCGTTGGTTGCCCGTCTTCCCGTTCATCCTCAGGACAAATTGCAACCTGTACGAAACAGGAGGTTAAAGGTGCTGATTCTCCAAGTAGGGAGATGTTTAGTCAAGCGGCTGGAATGGCGAACCCGAGCACAAGGAGAGGAGAAATGAGGTGCGTTTTAGAAACCTTTCCCGATCTCACGGCATACCATCTTCTGGGTTTCCCATGCATGTTTTGATGTAGGAAGATGCCCTTGTACCTGGAGATTTGAGACCCATGGGGTGGGTACCACGCGGTGTCACTTTAAAGTATCTGCGTTTGCTCACCCAACCTCACCAATCCTCTCAGCCCAAAGAGTGTCCAGCCTTATGTCTCATCCAGCTGTGGGTCTAGCTATGGTCAATCCAGGTTGCATCAGAGACCCTGAACGGATTTTGTAAGAATTTCTCTCTCTTTCACTGTCTTTGTTTTGTGGGTTTTTTAAAGTAATTTATGTTTAGAATGGGGCTTGGCTGCTTTTCCCTGCTGTGTTTATGCCGCGTTACACTCTCTTGATTCACTTGCAGAGAGATATCGATACATGGGTTTTCAGATTCTTACGAGTCAGATATATTCTTGTGCGGTGACTAGGGGGTGTTGAGTCCAGTTCACTGAGCAGGGAGTAGGCCTTGTCTATTACATATTTGGCTTATGGAGCGGTCTCTGAGCTAATTTCAAACCCTTGTTTTATGCATCACCCCACCTCACCTTTCCCGTTCAGCAGCCATACTGTGTCTCCCAAAGGTGTGACTCTGTTCTGTTTTGTAATTCAGTTCAAGTGTAGCGATTTTGACATTCCCTCTATAAGCGATATCTTAGGATAAGTGTCTTTTTCTGTGTGACTTATTTCACTTAGAATCATCGGACCTAAATCCACTCATCATGCTGCTAACTAGCCTTATGACATTGATTTCATGGCTGAGTGATATTCCATTGTGCCAAGTCCCACCATTTCTTTATCCATTTTTCTCTTTCCTGGGATATTGAAGGTGTACCGAAGTGGAGGTTCTTGGAAACAGAGCAGCCGTAAAGTTTGGGGTGCCTGTGTCTTGTTGATTTTTAGTTTTCCCGATTTATACACCCATGAGTGGAAGTGCCCTATGCTCTCTAAGCTGTGTTTATTACTTGTTTCAGGACACACCGTACACTTCTCCAGAGTGCCTGTTGGCAAATTACATCCCGCCCATCAGCGTAGCAAGGCTCCCATGTCTCCATGGCCTGTCCTGCTTTTCTGGTTTTTACACATTTTTCAGCATGGCCCTTTTGACCGAGGGCAAGCGAGACTTCTTTGTAGCGCTGATTTGCCCTTCCGGCTTGCTTGGTTGGCCAAAAAGGGCGTATGCGTTTTTTCCTGAATATATTCAGGAAAAAACGCATACGCCCTTTTTGGCCAAGGGCATCATTGTCAACGTTTTGCCGCTTTTCATGTGCTTTAAAGGCGAGTCGAATCTACCTCCTGAAATCTGTTTCCTGCAAATCTGCCTTGCGTTCAAATCCTCTTCGTTGCCTTCCCTCAATATATTTGTGGACGAGAGTTCTCATTTATAACTCTGCACGTTTGTGAATTGCAGTGCCCCTGAGCTCCATTTGTCTCCTCGCTTTTTTGGGAGCTGGCCGCAAAAGCGCAGGATTGCTTCAGGCCCTATTTTGGTTCTGGGGGGCAGGCTGAGCCTGTGGTTCATTCTTCTTCCTGATGGGAAAATGGAGTGACCTGTGCCAGTGGCAACACCTAGGGCTAGTCTCTCGTTGGTTGCCCGTCTTCCCGTTCATCCTCAGGACAAATTGCAACCTGTACGAAACAGGAGGTTAAAGGTGCTGATTCTCCAAGTAGGGAGATGTTTAGTCAAGCGGCTGGAATGGCGAACCCGAGCACAAGGCGAGGAGAAATGAGGTGCGTTTTAGAAACCTTTCCCGATCTCACGGCATACCATCTTCTGGGTTTCCCATGCATGATTTGATGGAGGAAGATGCCCTTGTACCTGGAGATTTGAGACCCATGGGGTGGGTACCCCGCGGTGTCACTTTAAAGTATCTGCGTTTGCTCACCCAACCTCACCAATCCTCTCAGCCCCAAGAGTGTCCAGCCTTATGTCTCATCCAGCTGTGGGTCTAGCTATGGTCAATCCAGGTTGCATCAGAGATCCTGAACGGATTTTGTAAGAATTTCTCTCTCTTTCACTGTCTTTGTTTTGTGGGTTTTTAAAGTAATTTATGTTTAGAATGGGGCTTGGCTGCTTTTCCCTGCTGTGTTATGCCGCTTTCCACCCTCTTGATTCACTTGCAGAGAGATATCGATACATAGGTTTTCAGATTCTTACGAGTCAGATATATTCTTGTGCGGTGACTAGGGGGTGTTGAGTCCAGTTCACTGAGCAGGGAGTAGGCCTTGTCTATTACATATTTGGCTTATGGAGCGGTCTCTGAGCTAATTTCAAACCCTTGTTTTATGCATCACCCCACCTCACCTTTCCCGTTAAGCAGCCATAGTGTGTCTTCTAAAGGTGTGACTCTGTTCTGTTTTGTAATTCAGTTCCAGTGTAGCGATTTTGACATTCCCTCTATAAGCGATATCTTAGGATAAGTGTCTTTTTCTGTGTGACTTACTTCACTTAGAATCATCGTACCTAAATCCACTCATCATGCTGCTAACTAGCCTTATGACATTGATGTCATGGCTGAGTGATATTCCATTGTGCCAAGTACCACCATTTCTTTATCCATTTTTCTCTTTCCTGGGATATTGAAGGTGTACCGAAGTGGAGGTTCTTGGAAACAGAGCAGCCGTAAAGTTTGGGGTGCCTGTGTCTTGTTGATTTTTAGTTTTCCCGATTTATACACCCATGAGTGGAAGTGCCCTATGCTCTCTAAGCTGTGTTTATTACTTGTTTCAGGACACACCGTACACTTCTCCAGAGTGCCTGTTGGCAAATTACATCCCGCCCATCAGCGTAGCAAGGCTCCCATGTCTCCATGGCCTGTCCTGCTTTTCTGGTTTTTACACATTTTTCAGCATGGCCCTTTTGACCGAGGGCAAGCGAGACTTCTTTGTAGCGCTGATTTGCCCTTCCGGCTTGCTTGGTTGGCCAAAAAGGGCGTATGCGTTTTTTACTGAATATATTCAGGAAAAAACGCATACGCCCTTTTTGGCCAATGGCATCATTGTCAACATTTTGCTGCTTTTCATGTGCTTTAAAGGCGAGTCGAATCTACCTCCTGAAATCTGTTTCCTGCAAATCTGCCTTGCTTTCAAATCCTCTTCGTTGCCTTCCCTCAATATATTTGTGGATGAGAGTTCTCATTTATAACTCTGCACGTTTGTGAATTGCAGTGCCCCTGAGCTCCATTTGTCTACTCGCTTTTTTGGGAGCTGGCCGCAAAAGCGCAGGATTGCTTCAGGCCCTATTTTGGTTCTGGGGGGCAGGCTGAGCCTGTGGTTCGTTCTTCTTCCTGATGGGAAAATGGAGTGACCTGTGCCTGTCCCAACACCTAGGGCTAGTCTCTCGTTGGTTCCCCGTCTTCCCGTTCATCCTCAGGACAAATTGAAACCCGGACGAAACAGGAGGTTAAAGGTGCTGATTCTCCAAGTAGGGAGATGGTTAGTCAAGCGGCTGGAATGGCGAACCCGAGCACAAGGAGAGGAGAAATGAGGTGCGTTTTAGAAACCTTTCCCGATCTCACGGCATACCATCTTCTGGGTTTCCCATGCATGTTTTGATGGAGGAAGATGCCCTTGTACCTGGAGATTTGAGACCCATGGGGTGGGTACCCCACGGTGTTACTGTAAAGTATCTGCGTTTGCTCACCCAACCTCACCAATCCTCTCAGCCCCAAGAGTGTCCAGCCTTATGTCTCATCCAGCTGTGGGTCTAGCTATGGTCAATCCAGGTTGCATCAGAGACCCTGAACGGATTTTGTAAGAATTTCTCTCTCTTTCACTGTCTTTGTTTTGTCGGTTTTTTAAAGTAATTTATGTTTAGAATGGGGCTTGGCTGCTTTTCCCTGCTGTGTTTATGCCGCTTTACACCCTCTTGATTCACTTGCAGAGAGATATCGATACATAGGTTTTCAGATTCTTACGAGTCAGATATATTCTTGTGCAGTGACTAGGGGGTGTTGAGTCCAGTTCACTGAGCAGGGAGTAGTCCTTGTCTATTACATATTTGGCTTATGGAGCGGTCTCTGAGCTAATTTCAAACCCTTGTTTTATGCATCACCCCACCTCACCTTTCCCGTTCAGCAGCCATAGTGTGTCTCCCAAAGGTGTGACTCTGTTCTGTTTTGTAATTCAGTTCAAGTGTAGCGATTTTGACATTCCCTCTATAAGCGATATCTTAGGATAAGTGTCTTTTTCTGTGTGACTTATTTCACTTAGAATCATCGGACCTAAATCCACTCATCATGCTGCTAACTAGCCTTATGACATTGATTTCATGGCTGAGTGATATTCCATTGTGCCAAGTCCCACCATTTCTTTATCCATTTTTCTCTTTCCTGGGATATTGAAGGTGTACCGAAGTGGAGGTTCTTGGAAACAGAGCAGCCGTAAAGTTTGGGGTGCCTGTGTCTTGTTGATTTTTAGTTTTCCCGATTTATACACCCATGAGTGGAAGTGCCCTATGCTCTCTAAGCTGTGTTTATTACTTGTTTCAGGACACACCGTACACTTCTCCAGAGTGCCTGTTGGCAAATTACATCCCGCCCATCAGCGTAGCAAGGCTCCCATGTCTCCATGGCCTGTCCTGCTTTTCTGGTTTTTACACATTTCTCAGCATGGCCCTTTTGACCGAGGGCAAGCGAGACTTCTTTGTAGCGCTGATTTGCCCTTCCGGCTTGCTTGGTTGGCCAAAAAGGGCGTATGCGTTTTTTCCTGAATATATTCAGGAAAAAACGCATACGCCCTTTTTGGCCAAGGGCATCATTGTCAACGTTTTGCCGCTTTTCATGTGCTTTAAAGGCGAGTCGAATCTACCTCCTGAAATCTGTTTCCTGCAAATCTGCCTTGCTTTCAAATCCTCTTCGTTGCCTTCCCTCAATATATTTGTGGACGAGAGTTCTCATTTATAACTCTGCACGTTTGTGAATTGCAGTGCCCCTGAGCTCCATTTGTCTACTCGCTTTTTTGGGAGCTGGCCGCAAAAGCGCAGGATTGCTTCAGGCCCTATTTTGGTTCTGGGGGGCAGGCTGAGCCTGTGGTTCATTCTTCTTCCTGATGGGAAAATGGAGTGGCCTGTGCCTGTCCCAACACCTAGGGCTAGTCTCTCGTTGGTTCCCCGTCTTCCCGTTCATCCTCAGGACAAATTGAAACCCGGACGAAACAGGAGGTTAAAGGTGCTGATTCTCCAAGTAGGGAGATGGTTAGTCAAGCGGCTGGAATGGCGAACCCAAGCACAAGGAGAGGAGAAATGAGGTGCGTTTTAGAAACCTTTCCCGATCTCACGGCATACCATCTTCTGGGTTTCCCATGCATGTTTTGATGGAGGAAGATGCCCTTGTACCTGGAGATTTGAGACCCATGGGGTGGGTACCCCACGGTGTTACTGTAAAGTATCTGCATTTGCTCACCCAACCTCACCAATCCTCTCAGCCCCAAGAGTGTCCAGCCTTATGTCTCATCCAGCTGTGGGTCTAGATATGGTCAATCCAGGTTGCATCAGAGACCCTGAACGGATTTTGTAAGAATTTCTCTCTCTTTCACTGTCTTTGTTTTGTGGGTTTTTTAAAGTAATTTATGTTTAGAATGGGGCTTGGCTGCTTTTCCCTGCTGTGTTTATGCCGCTTTACACCCTCTTGATTCACTTGCAGAGAGATATCGATACATAGGTTTTCAGATTCTTACGAGTCAGATATATTCTTGTGCAGTGACTAGGGGGTGTTGAGTCCAGTTCACTGAGCAGGGAGTAGTCCTTGTCTATTACATATTTGGCTTATGGAGCGGTCTCTGAGCTAATTTCAAACCCTTGTTTTATGCATCACCCCACCTCACCTT
Source organism: Eubalaena glacialis (assembly GCF_028564815.1). Classification (NCBI taxonomy): domain Eukaryota; kingdom Metazoa; phylum Chordata; class Mammalia; order Artiodactyla; family Balaenidae; genus Eubalaena; species Eubalaena glacialis. Next base: position 901,752 of record NC_083734.1, on the reverse strand, counting down.
TCCCGTTCAGCAGCCATAGTGTGTCTCCCAAAGGTGTGACTCTGTTCTGTTTTGTAATTCAGTTCAAGTGTAGCGATTTTGACATTCCCTCTATAAGCGATATCTTAGGATAAGTGTCTTTTTCTGTGTGACTTATTTCACTTAGAATCATCGGACCTAAATCCACTCATCATGCTGCTAACTAGCCTTATGACATTGATTTCATGGCTGAGTGATATTCCATTGTGCCAAGTCCCACCATTTCTTTATCCATTTTTCTCTTTCCTGGGATATTGAAGGTGTACCGAAGTGGAGGTTCTTGGAAACAGAGCAGCCGTAAAGTTTGGGGTGCCTGTGTCTTGTTGATTTTTAGTTTTCCCGATTTATACACCCATGAGTGGAAGTGCCCTATGCTCTCTAAGCTGTGTTTATTACTTGTTTCAGGACACACCGTACACTTCTCCAGAGTGCCTGTTGGCAAATTACATCCCGCCCATCAGCGTAGCAAGGCTCCCATGTCTCCATGGCCTGTCCTGCTTTTCTGGTTTTTACACATTTTTCAGCATGGCCCTTTTGACCGAGGGCAAGCGAGACTTCTTTGTAGCGCTGATTTGCCCTTCCGGCTTGCTTGGTTGGCCAAAAAGGGCGTATGCGTTTTTTCCTGAATATATTCAGGAAAAAACGCATACGCCCTTTTTGGCCAAGGGCATCATTGTCAACGTTTTGCCGCTTTTCATGTGCTTTAAAGGCGAGTCGAATCTACCTCCTGAAATCTGTTTCCTGCAAATCTGCCTTGCTTTCAAATCCTCTTCGTTGCCTTCCCTCAATATATTTGTGGACGAGAGTTCTCATTTATAACTCTGCACGTTTGTGAATTGCAGTGCCCCTGAGCTCCATTTGTCTCCTCGCTTTTTTGGGAGCTGGCCGCAAAAGCGCAGGATTGCTTCAGGCCCTATTTTGGTTCTGGGGGGCAGGCTGAGCCTGTGGTTCATTCTTCTTCCTGATGGGAAAATGGAGTGACCTGTGCCTGTCCCAACACCTAGGGCTAGTCTCTCGTTGGTTCCCCGTCTTCCCGTTCATCCTCAGGACAAATTGAAACCCGGACGAAACAGGAGGTTAAAGGTGCTGATTCTCCAAGTAGGGAGATGGTTAGTCAAGCGGCTGGAATGGCGAACCCAAGCACAAGGAGAGGAGAAATGAGGTGCGTTTTAGAAACCTTTCCCGATCTCACGGCATACCATCTTCTGGGTTTCCCATGCATGTTTTGATGGAGGAAGATGCCCTTGTACCTGGAGATTTGAGACCCATGGGGTGGGTACCCCACGGTGTTACTGTAAAGTATCTGCGTTTGCTCACCCAACCTCACCAATCCTCTCAGCCCCAAGAGTGTCCAGCCTTATGTCTCATCCAGCTGTGGGTCTAGCTATGGTCAATCCAGGTTGCATCAGAGACCCTGAACGGATTTTGTAAGAATTTCTCTCTCTTTCACTGTCTTTGTTTTGTCGTTTTTTTAAAGTAATTTATGTTTAGAATGGGGCTTGGCTGCTTTTCCCTGCTGTGTTTATGCCGCTTTACACCCTCTTGATTCACTTGCAGAGAGATATCGATACATAGGTTTTCAGATTCTTACGAGTCAGATATATTCTTGTGCAGTGACTAGGGGGTGTTGAGTCCAGTTCACTGAGCAGGGAGTAGTCCTTGTCTATTACATATTTGGCTTATGGAGCGGTCTCTGAGCTAATTTCAAACCCTTGTTTTATGCATCACCCCACCTCACCTTTCCCGTTCAGCAGCCATAGTGTGTCTCCCAAAGGTGTGACTCTGTTCTGTTTTGTAATTCAGTTCAAGTGTAGCGATTTTGACATTCCCTCTATAAGCGATATCTTAGGATAAGTGTCTTTTTCTGTGTGACTTATTTCACTTAGAATCATCGGACCTAAATCCACTCATCATGCTGCTAACTAGCCTTATGACATTGATTTCATGGCTGAGTGATATTCCATTGTGCCAAGTCCCACCATTTCTTTATCCATTTTTCTCTTTCCTGGGATATTGAAGGTGTACCGAAGTGGAGGTTCTTGGAAACAGAGCAGCCGTAAAGTTTGGGGTGCCTGTGTCTTGTTGATTTTTAGTTTTCCCGATTTATACACCCATGAGTGGAAGTGCCCTATGCTCTCTAAGCTGTGTTTATTACTTGTTTCAGGACACACCGTACACTTCTCCAGAGTGCCTGTTGGCAAATTACATCCCGCCCATCAGCGTAGCAAGGCTCCCATGTCTCCATGGCCTGTCCTGCTTTTCTGGTTTTTACACATTTCTCAGCATGGCCCTTTTGACCGAGGGCAAGCGAGACTTCTTTGTAGCGCTGATTTGCCCTTCCGGCTTGCTTGGTTGGCCAAAAAGGGCGTATGCGTTTTTTCCTGAATATATTCAGGAAAAAACGCATACGCCCTTTTTGGCCAAGGGCATCATTGTCAACGTTTTGCCGCTTTTCATGTGCTTTAAAGGCGAGTCGAATCTACCTCCTGAAATCTGTTTCCTGCAAATCTGCCTTGCTTTCAAATCCTCTTCGTTGCCTTCCCTCAATATATTTGTGGACGAGAGTTCTCATTGATAACTCTGCACGTTTGTGAATTGCAGTGCCCCTGAGCTCCATTTGTCTACTCGCTTTTTTGGGAGCTGGCCGCAAAAGCGCAGGATTGCTTCAGGCCCTATTTTGGTTCTGGGGGGCAGGCTGAGCCTGTGGTTCATTCTTCTTCCTGATGGGAAAATGGAGTGGCCTGTGCCTGTCCCAACACCTAGGGCTAGTCTCTCGTTGGTTCCCCGTCTTCCCGTTCATCCTCAGGACAAATTGAAACCCGGACGAAACAGGAGGTTAAAGGTGCTGATTCTCCAAGTAGGGAGATGGTTAGTCAAGCGGCTGGAATGGCGAACCCAAGCACAAGGTGAGGAGAAATGAGGTGCGTTTTAGAAACCTTTCCCGATCTCACGGCATACCATCTTCTGGGTTTCCCATGCATGTTTTGATGGAGGAAGATGCCCTTGTACCTGGAGATTTGAGACCCATGGGGTGGGTACCCCACGGTGTTACTGTAAAGTATCTGCGTTTGCTCACCCAACCTCACCAATCCTCTCAGCCCCAAGAGTGTCCAGCCTTATGTCTCATCCAGCTGTGGGTCTAGCTATGGTCAATCCAGGTTGCATCAGAGACCCTGAACGGATTTTGTAAGAATTTCTCTCTCTTTCACTGTCTTTGTTTTGTGGGTTTTTTAAAGTAATTTATGTTTAGAATCGGGCTTGGCTGCTTTTCCCTGCTGTGTTTATGCCGCTTTACACCCTCTTGATTCACTTGCAGAGAGATATCGATACATAGGTTTTCAGATTCTTACGAGTCAGATATATTCTTGTGCAGTGACTAGGGGGTGTTGAGTCCAGTTCACTGAGCAGGGAGTAGTCCTTGTCTATTACATATTTGGCTTATGGAGCGGTCTCTGAGCTAATTTCAAACCCTTGTTTTATGCATCACCCCACCTCACCTTTCCCGTTCAGCAGCCATAGTGTGTCTCCCAAAGGTGTGACTCTGTTCTGTTTTGTAATTCAGTTCAAGTGTAGCGATTTTGACATTCCCTCTATAAGCGATATCTTAGGATAAGTGTCTTTTTCTGTGTGACTTATTTCACTTAGAATCATCGGACCTAAATCCACTCATCATGCTGCTAACTAGCCTTATGACATTGATTTCATGGCTGAGTGATATTCCATTGTGCCAAGTCCCACCATTTCTTTATCCATTTTTCTCTTTCCTGGGATATTGAAGGTGTACCGAAGTGGAGGTTCTTGGAAACAGAGCAGCCGTAAAGTTTGGGGTGCCTGTGTCTTGTTGATTTTTAGTTTTCCCGATTTATACACCCATGAGTGGAAGTGCCCTATGCTCTCTAAGCTGTGTTTATTACTTGTTTCAGGACACACCGTACACTTCTCCAGAGTGCCTGTTGGCAAATTACATCCCGCCCATCAGCGTAGCAAGGCTCCCATGTCTCCATGGCCTGTCCTGCTTTTCTGGTTTTTACACATTTTTCAGCATGGCCCTTTTGACCGAGGGCAAGCGAGACTTCTTTGTAGCGCTGATTTGCCCTTCCGGCTTGCTTGGTTGGCCAAAAAGGGCGTATGCGTTTTTTCCTGAATATATTCAGGAAAAAACGCATACGCCCTTTTTGGCCAAGGGCATCATTGTCAACGTTTTGCCGCTTTTCATGTGCTTTAAAGGCGAGTCGAATCTACCTCCTGAAATCTGTTTCCTGCAAATCTGCCTTGCTTTCAAATCCTCTTCGTTGCCTTCCCTCAATATATTTGTGGACGAGAGTTCTCATTTATAACTCTGCACGTTTGTGAATTGCAGTGCCCCTGAGCTCCATTTGTCTCCTCGCTTTTTTGGGAGCTGGCCGCAAAAGCGCAGGATTGCTTCAGGCCCTATTTTGGTTTTGGGGGGCAGGCTGAGCCTGTGGTTCATTCTTCTTCCTGATGGGAAAATGGAGTGGCCTGTGCCTGTCCCAACACCTAGGGCTAGTCTCTCGTTGGTTCCCCGTCTTCCCGTTCATCCTCAGGACAAATTGAAACCCGGACGAAACAGGAGGTTAAAGGTGCTGATTCTCCAAGTAGGGAGATGGTTAGTCAAGCGGCTGGAATGGCGAACCCAAGCACAAGGAGAGGAGAAATGAGGTGCGTTTTAGAAACCTTTCCCGATCTCACGGCATACCATCTTCTGGGTTTCCCATGCATGTTTTGAGGGAGGAAGATGCCCTTGTACCTGGAGATTTGAGACCCATGGGGTGGGTACCCCACGGTGTTACTGTAAAGTATCTGCGTTTGCTCACCCAACCTCACCAATCCTCTCAGCCCCAAGAGTGTCCAGCCTTATGTCTCATCCAGCTGTGGGTCTAGCTATGGTCAATCCAGGTTGCATCAGAGACCCTGAAAGGATTTTGTAAGAATTTCTCTCTCTTTCACTGTCTTTGTTTTGTCGGTTTTTTAAAGTAATTTATGTTTAGAATGGGGCTTGGTTGCTTTTCCCTGCTGTGTTTATGCCGCTTTACACCCTCTTGATTCACTTGCAGAGAGATATCGATACATAGGTTTTCAGATTCTTACGAGTCATATATATTCTTGTGCAGTGACTAGGGGGTGTTGAGTCCAGTTCACTGAGCAGGGAGTAGTCCTTGTCTATTACATATTTGGCTTATGGAGCGGTCTCTGAGCTAATTTCAAACCCTTGTTTTATGCATCACCCCACCTCACCTTTCCCGTTCAGCAGCCATACTGTGTCTCCCAAAGGTGTGACTCTGTTCTGTTTTGTAATTCAGTTCAAGTGTAGCGATTTTGACATTCCCTCTATAAGCGATATCTTAGGATAAGTGTCTTTTTCTGTGTGACTTATTTCACTTAGAATCATCGGACCTAAATCCACTCATCATGCTGCTAACTAGCCTTATGACATTGATTTCATGGCTGAGTGATATTCCATTGTGCCAAGTCCCACCATTTCTTTATCCATTTTTCTCTTTCCTGGGATATTGAAGGTGTACCGAAGTGGAGGTTCTTGGAAACAGAGCAGCCGTAAAGTTTGGGGTGCCTGTGTCTTGTTGATTTTTAGTTTTCCCGATTTATACACCCATGAGTGGAAGTGCCCTATGCTCTCTAAGCTGTGTTTATTACTTGTTTCAGGACACACCGTACACTTCTCCAGAGTGCCTGTTGGCAAATTACATCCCGCCCATCAGCGTAGCAAGGCTCCCATGTCTCCATGGCCTGTCCTGCTTTTCTGGTTTTTACACATTTTTCAGCATGGCCCTTTTGACCGAGGGCAAGCGAGACTTCTTTGTAGCGCTGATTTGCCCTTCCGGCTTGCTTGGTTGGCCAAAAAGGGCGTATGCGTTTTTTACTGAATATATTCAGGAAAAAACGCATACGCCCTTTTTGGCCAAGGGCATCATTGTCAACGTTTTGCCGCTTTTCATGTGCTTTAAAGGCGAGTCGAATCTACCTCCTGAAATCTGTTTCCTGCAAATCTGCCTTGCTTTCAAATCCTCTTCGTTGCCTTCCCTCAATATATTTGTGGACGAGAGTTCTCATTTATAACTCTGCACGTTTGTGAATTGCAGTGCCCCTGAGCTCCATTTGTCTACTCGCTTTTTTGGGAGCTGGCCGCAAAAGCGCAGGATTGCTTCAGGCCCTATTTTGGTTCTGGGGGGCAGGCTGAGCCTGTGGTTCATTCTTCTTCCTGATGGGAAAATGGAGTGGCCTGTGCCTGTCCCAACACCTAGGGCTAGTCTCTCGTTGGTTCCCCGTCTTCCCGTTCATCCTCAGGAGAAATTGAAACCCGGACGAAACAGGAGGTTAAAGGTGCTGATTCTCCAAGTAGGGAGATGGTTAGTCAAGCGGCTGGAATGGCGAACCCAAGCACAAGGAGAGGAGAAATGAGGTGCGTTTTAGAAACCTTTCCCGATCTCACGGCATACCATCTTCTGGGTTTCCCATGCATGTTTTGATGGAGGAAGATGCCCTTGTACCTGGAGATTTGAGACCCATGGGGTGGGTACCCCACGGTGTTACTGTAAAGTATCTGCGTTTGCTCACCCAACCTCACCAATCCTCTCAGCCCCAAGAGTGTCCAGCCTTATGTCTCATCCAGCTGTGGGTCTAGCTATGGTCAATCCAGGTTGCATCAGAGACCCTGAACGGATTTTGTAAGAATTTCTCTCTCTTTCACTGTCTTTGTTTTGTGGGTTTTTTAAAGTAATTTATGTTTAGAATGGGGCTTGGCTGCTTTTCCCTGCTGTGTTTATGCCGCTTTCCACCCTGTTGATTCACTTGCAGAGAGATATCGATACACAGGTTTTCAGATTCTTACGAGTCAGATATATTCTTGTGCAGTGACTAGGGGGTGTTGAGTCCAGTTCACTGAGCAGGGAGTAGTCCTTGTCTATTACATATTTGGCTTATGGAGCGGTCTCTGAGCTAATTTCAAACCCTTGTTTTATGCATCACCCCATCTCACCTTTCCAGTTCAGCAGCCATAGTGTGTCTCCCAAAGGTGTGACTCTGTTCTGTTTTGTAATTCAGTTCAAGTGTAGCGATTTTGACATTCCCTCTATAAGCGATATCTTAGGATAAGTGTCTTTTTCTGTGTGACTTATTTCACTTAGAATCATCGGACCTAAATCCACTCATCATGCTGCTAACTAGCCTTATGACATTGATTTCATGGCTGAGTGATATTCCATTGTGCCAAGTCCCACCATTTCTTTATCCATTTTTCTCTTTCCTGGGATATTGAAGGTGTACCGAAGTGGAGGTTCTTGGAAACAGAGCAGCCGTAAAGTTTGGGGTGCCTGTGTCTTGTTGATTTTTAGTTTTCCCGATTTATACACCCATGAGTGGAAGTGCCCTATGCTCTCTAAGCTGTGTTTATTACTTGTTTCAGGACACACCGTACACTTCTCCAGAGTGCCTGTTGGCAAATTACATCCCGCCCATCAGCGTAGCAAGGCTGCCATGTCTCCATGGCCTGTCCTGCTTTTCTGGTTTTTACACATTTTTCAGCATGGCCCTTTTGACCGAGGGCAAGCGAGACTTCTTTGTAGCGCTGATTTGCCCTTCCGGCTTGCTTGGTTGGCCAAAAAGGGCGTATGCGTTTTTTACTGAATATATTCAGGAAAAAACGCATACGCCCTTTTTGGCCAAGGGCATCATTGTCAACGTTTTGCCGCTTTTCATGTGCTTTAAAGGCGAGTCGAATCTACCTCCTGAAATCTGTTTCCTGCAAATCTGCCTTGCTTTCAAATCCTCTTCTTTGCCTTCCCTCAATATATTTGTGGACGAGAGTTCTCATTTATAACTCTGCACGTTTGTGAATTGCAGTGCCCCTGAGCTCCATTTGTCTCCTCGCTTTTTTGGGAGCTGGCCGCAAAAGCGCAGGATTGCTTCAGGCCCTATTTTGGTTCTGGGGGTCAGGCTGAGCCTGTGGTTCATTCTTCTTCCTGATGGAAAAATGGAGTGACCTGTGCCTGTCCCAACACCTAGGGCTAGTCTCTCGTTGGTTCCCCGTCTTCCCGTTCATCCTCAGGACAAATTGCAACCTGTACGAAACAGGAGGTTAAAGGTGCTGATTCTCCAAGTAGGGAGATGGTTAGTCAAGCGGCTGGAATGGCGAACCCGAGCACAAGGAGAGGAGAAATGAGGTGCGTTTTAGAAACCTTTCCCGATCTCACGGCATACCATCTTCTGGGTTTCCCATGCATGTTTTGATGTAGGAAGATGCCCTTGTACCTGGAGATTTGAGACCCATGGGGTGGGTACCCCGCGGTGTTACTTTAAAGTATCTGCGTTTGCTCACCTAACCTCACCAATCCTCTCAGCCCCAAGAGTGTCCAGCCTTATGTCTCATCCAGCTGTGGGTCTAGCTATGGTCAATCCAGGTTGCATCAGAGACCCTGAACGGATTTTGTAAGAATTTCTCTCTCTTTCACTGTCTTTGTTTTGTGGGTTTTTTAAAGTAATTTATGTTTAGAATGGGGCTTGGCTGCTTTTCCCTGCTGTGTTTATGCCGCTTTCCACCCTGTTGATTCACTTGCAGAGAGATATCGATACATAGGTTTTCAGATTCTTACGAGTCAGATATATTCTTGTGCGGTGACTAGGGGGTGTTGAGTCCAGTTCACTGAGCAGGGAGTAGGCCTTGTCTATTACATATTTGGCTTATGGAGCGGTCTCTGAGCTAATTTCAAACCCTTGTTTTATGCATCACCCCACCTCACCTTTCCCGTTCAGCAGCCATAGTGTGTCTTCCAAAGGTGTGACTCTGTTCTGTTTTGTAATTCAGTTCAAGTGTACCGATTTTGACATTCCCTCTATAAGCGATATCTTAGGATAAGTGTCTTTTTCTGTGTGACTTATTTCACTTAGACTAATCGGACCTAAATCCACTCATCATGCTGCTAACTGGCCTTATGACATTGATTTCATGGCTGAGTGATATTCCATTGTGCCAAGTCCCACCATTTCTTTATCCATTTTTCTCTTTCTGGGATATTGAAGGTGTACCGAAGTGGAGGTTCTTGGAAACAGAGCAGCCGTAAAGTTTGGGGTGCCTGTGTCTTGTTGATTTTTAATTTTCCCGATTTATACGCCCATGAGTGGAAATGCCCTATGCTCTCTAAGCTGTGTTTATTACTTCTTTCAGGACACACCGTACACTTCTCCAGAGTGCCTGTTGGCAATTTACATCCCGCCCATCAGCGTAGCAAGGCTGCCATGCCTCCATGGCCTGTCCTGCTTTTCTGGTTTTTACACATTTTTCAGCATGGCCCTTTTGACCGAGGGCAAGCGAGACTTCTTTGTAGCGCTGATTTGCCCTTCCGGCTTGCTTGGTTGGCCAAAAAGGGCGTATGCGTTTTTTCCTGAATATATTCAGGAAAAAACGCATACGCCCTTTTTGGCCAAGGGCATCATTGTCAACGTTTTGCCGCTTTTCATGTGCTTTAAAGGCGAGTCGAATCTACCTCCTGAAATCTGTTTCCTGCAAATCTGCCTTGCTTTCAAATCCTCTTCGTTGCCTTCCCTCAATATATTTGTGGACGAGAGTTCTCATTGATAACTCTGCACGTTTGTGAATTGCAGTGCCCCTGAGCTCCATTTGTCTACTCGCTTTTTTGGGAGCTGGCCGCAAAAGCGCAGGATTGCTTCAGGCCCTATTTTGGTTCTGGGGGGCAGGCTGAGCCTGTGGTTCATTCTTCTTCCTGATGGGAAAATGGAGTGGCCTGTGCCTGTCCCAACACCTAGGGCTAGTCTCTCGTTGGTTCCCCGTCTTCCCGTTCATCCTCAGGACAAATTGAAACCCGGACGAAACAGGAGGTTAAAGGTGCTGATTCTCCAAGTAGGGAGATGGTTAGTCAAGCGGCTGGAATGGCGAACCCAAGCACAAGGAGAGGAGAAATGAGGTGCGTTTTAGAAACCTTTCCCGATCTCACGGCATACCATCTTCTGGGTTTCCCATGCATGTTTTGATGGAGGAAGATGCCCTTGTACCTGGAGATTTGAGACCCATGGGGTGGGTACCCCACGGTGTTACTGTAAAGTATCTGCGTTTGCTCACCCAACCTCACCAATCCTCTCAGCCCCAAGAGTGTCCAGCCTTATGTCTCATCCAGCTGTGGGTCTAGCTATGGTCAATCCAGGTTGCATCAGAGACCCTGAACGGATTTTGTAAGAATTTCTCTCTCTTTCACTCTCTTTGTTTTGTGGGTTTTTTAAAGTAATTTATGTTTAGAATGGGGCTTGGCTGCTTTTCCCTGCTGTGTTTAGGCCGCTTTACACCCTCTTGATTCACTTGCAGAGAGATATCGATACATAGGTTTTCAGATTCTTACGAGTCAGATATATTCTTGTGCAGTGACTAGGGGGTGTTGAGTCCAGTTCACTGATCAGGGAGTAGTCCTTGTCTATTACATATTTGGCTTATGGAGCGGTCTCTGAGCTAATTTCAAACCCTTGTTCTATGCATCACCCCACCTCACCTTTCCCGTTCAGCAGCCATAGTGTGTCTCCCAAAGGTGTGACTCTGTTCTGTTTTGTAATTCAGTTCAAGTGTAGCGATTTTGACATTCCCTCTATAAGCGATATCTTAGGATAAGTGTCTTTTTGTGTGTGACTTATTTCACTTAGAATCATAGGACCTAAATCCACTCATCATGCTGCTAACTAGCCTTATGACATTGATTTCATGGCTGAGTGATATTCCATTGTGCCAAGTCCCACCATTTCTTTATCCATTTTTCTCTTTCCTGGGATATTGAAGGTGTACCGAAGTGGAGGTTCTTGGAAACAGAGCAGCCGTAAAGTTTGGGGTGCCTGTGACTTGTTGATTTTTAGTTTTCCCGATTTATACACCCATGAGTGGAAGTGCCCTATGCTCTCTAAGCTGTGTTTATTACTTGTTTCAGGACACACCGTACACTTCTCCAGAGTGCCTGTTGGCAAATTACATCCCGCCCATCAGCGTAGCAAGGCTCCCATGTCTCCATGGCCTGTCCTGCTTTTCTGGTTTTTACACATTTTTCAGCATGGCCCTTTTGACCGAGGGCAAGCGAGACTTCTTTGTAGCGCTGATTTGCCCTTCCGGCTTGCTTGGTTGGCCAAAAAGGGCGTATGCGTTTTTTCCTGAATATATTCAGGAAAAAACGCATACGCCCTTTTTGGCCAAGGGCATCATTGTCAACGGTTTGCCGCTTTTCATGTGCTTTAAAGGCGAGTCGAATCTACCTCCTGAAATCTGTTTCCTGCAAATCTGCCTTGCTTTCAAATCCTCTTCGTTGCCTTCCCTCAATTATTTGTGGACGAGAGTTCTCATTTATAACTCTGCACGTTTGTGAATTGCAGTGCCCCTGAGCTCCATTTGTCTACTCGCTTTTTTGGGAGCTGGCCGCAAAAGCGCAGGATTGCTTCAGGCCCTATTTTGGTTCTGGGGGGCAGGCTGAGCCTGTGGTTCATTCTTCTTCCTGATGGGAAAATGGAGTGACCTGTGCCTGTCCCAACACCTAGGGCTAGTCTCTCGTTGGTTCCCCGTCTTCCCGTTCATCCTCGGGACAAATTGCAACCTGGACGAAACAGGAGGTTAAAGGTGCTGATTCTCCAAGTAGGGAGATGGTTAGTCAAGCGGCTGGAATGGCGAACCCGAGCACAAGGAGAGGAGAAATGAGGTGCGTTTTAGAAACATTTCCCGATCTCACGGCATACCATCTTCTGGATTTCCCATGCATGTTTTGATGGAGGAAGATGCCCTTGTACCTGGAGATTTGAGACCCATGGGGTGGGTACCCCGCGGTGTTACTTTAAAGTATCTGCGTTTGCTCACCCAACCTCACCAATCCTCTCAGCCCCAAGAGTGTCCAGCCTTATGTCTCATCCAGCTGTGGGTCTAGCTATGGTCAATCCAGGTTGCATCAGAGACCCTGAACGGATTTTGTAAGAATTTCTCTCTCTTTCACTGTCTTTGTTTTGTGGGTTTTTTAAAGTAATTTATGTTTAGAATGGGGCTTGGCTGCTTTTCCCTGCTGTGTTTATGCCGCTTTCCACCCTCTTGATTCACTTGCAGAGAGATATCGATACATAGGTTTTCAGATTCTTACGAGTCAGATATATTCTTGTGCAGTGACTAGGGGGTGTTGAGTCCAGTTCACTGAGCAGGGAGTAGGCCTTGTCTATTACATATTTGGCTTATGGAGCGGTCTCTGAGCTAATTTCAAACCCTTGTTTTATGCATCACCCCACCTCACCTTTCCCGTTCAGCAGCCATAGTGTGTCTCCCAAAGGTGTGACTCTGTTCTGTTTTGTAATTCAGTTCAAGTGTAGCGATTTTGACATTCCCTCTATAAGCGATATGTTAGGATAAGTGTCTTTTTCTGTGTGACTTATTTCACTTAGAATCATCGGACCTAAATCCACTCATCATGCTGCTAACTAGCCTTATGTCATTGATTTCATGGCTGAGTGATATTCCATTGTGCCAAGTCCCACCATTTCTTTATCCATTTTTCTCTTTCCTGGGATATTGAAGGTGTACCGAAGTGGAGGTTCTTGGAAACAGAGCAGCCGTAAATTTAGGGTGCCTGTGTCTTGTTGATTTTTAGTTTTCCCGATTTATACGCCCATGAGTGGAAGTGCCCTATGCTCTCTAAGCTGTGTTTATTACTTGTTTCAGGACACACCGTACACTTCTCCAGAGTGCCTGTTGGCAAATTACATCCCGCCCATCAGCGTAGCAAGGCTCCCATGTCTCCATGGCCTGTCCTGCTTTTCTGGTTTTTACACATTTTTCAGCATGGCCCTTTTGACCGAGGGCAAGCGAGACTTCTTTGTAGCGCTGATTTGCCCTTCCGGCTTGCTTGGTTGGCCAAAAAGGGCGTATGCGTTTTTTACTGAATATATTCAGGAAAAAACGCATACGCCCTTTTTGGCCAAGGGCATCATTGTCAACGTTTTGCCGCTTTTCATGTGCTTTAAAGGCGAGTCGAATCTACCTCCTGAAATCTGTTTCCTGCAAATCTGCCTTGCTTTCAAATCCTCTTCGTTGCCTTCCCTCAATATATTTGTGGACGAGAGTTCTCATTGATAACTCTGCACGTTTGTGAATTGCAGTGCCCCTGAGCTCCATTTGTCTACTCGCTTTTTTGGGAGCTGGCCGCAAAAGCGCAGGATTGCTTCAGGCCCTATTTTGGTTCTGGGGGGCAGGCTGAGCCTGTGGTTCATTCTTCTTCCTGATGGGAAAATGGAGTGACCTGTGCCTGTCCCAACACCTAGGGCTAGTCTCTCGTTGGTTCCCCGTCTTCCCGTTCATCCTCAGGACAAATTGAAACCCGGACGAAACAGGAGGTTAAAGGTGCTGATTCTCCAAGTAGGGAGATGGTTAGTCAAGCGGCTGGAATGGCGAACCCAAGCACAAGGAGAGGAGAAATGAGGTGCGTTTTAGAAACCTTTCCCGATCTCACGGCATACCATCTTCTGGGTTTCCCATGCATGTTTTGATGGAGGAAGATGCCCTTGTACCTGGAGATTTGAGACCCATGGGGTGGGTACCCCACGGTGTTACTGTAAAGTATCTGCGTTTGCTCACCCAACCTCACCAATCCTCTCAGCCCCAAGAGTGTCCAGCCTTATGTCTCATCCAGCTGTGGGTCTAGCTATGGTCAATCCAGGTTGCATCAGAGACCCTGAACGGATTTTGTAAGAATTTCTCTCTCTTTCACTGTCTTTGTTTTGTGGGTTTTTTAAAGTAATTTATGTTTAGAATGGGGCTTGGCTGCTTTTCCCTGCTGTGTTTAGGCCGCTTTACACCCTCTTGATTCACTTGCAGAGAGATATCGATACATAGGTTTTCAGATTCTTACGAGTCAGATATATTCTTGTGCAGTGACTAGGGGGTGTTGAGTCCAGTTCACTGATCAGGGAGTAGTCCTTGTCTATTACATATTTGGCTTATGGAGCGGTCTCTGAGCTAATTTCAAACCCTTGTTTTTTGCATCACCCCACCTCACCTTTCCCGTTCAGCAGCCATAGTGTGTCTCCCAAAGGTGTGACTCTGTTCTGTTTTGTAATTCAGTTCAAGTGTAGCGATTTTGACATTCCCTCTATAAGCGATATCTTAGGATAAGTGTCTTTTTCTGTGTGACTTATTTCACTTAGAATCATCGGACCTAAATCCACTCATCATGCTGCTAACTAGCCTTATGACATTGATTTCATGGCTGAGTGATATTCCATTGTGCCAAGTCCCACCATTTCTTTATCCATTTTTCTCTTTCCTGGGATATTGAAGGTGTACCGAAGTGGAGGTTCTTGGAAACAGAGCAGCCGTAAAGTTTGGGGTGCCTGTGACTTGTTGATTTTTAGTTTTCCCGATTTATACACCCATGAGTGGAAGTGCCCTATGCTCTCTAAGCTGTGTTTATTACTTGTTTCAGGACACACCGTACACTTCTCCAGAGTGCCTGTTGGCAAATTACATCCCGCCCATCAGCGTAGCAAGGCTCCCATGTCTCCATGGCCTGTCCTGCTTTTCTGGTTTTTACACATTTTTCAGCATGGCCCTTTTGACCGAGGGCAAGCGAGACTTCTTTGTAGCGCTGATTTGCCCTTCCGGCTTGCTTGGTTGGCCAAAAAGGGCGTATGCGTTTTTTCCTGAATATATTCAGGAAAAAACGCATACGCCCTTTTTGGCCAAGGGCATCATTGTCAACGGTTTGCCGCTTTTCATGTGCTTTAAAGGCGAGTCGAATCTACCTCCTGAAATCTGTTTCCTGCAAATCTGCCTTGCTTTCAAATCCTCTTCGTTGCCTTCCCTCAATATATTTGTGGACGAGAGTTCTCATTGATAACTCTGCACGTTTGTGAATTGCAGTGCCCCTGAGCTCCATTTGTCTACTCGCTTTTTTGGGAGCTGGCCGCAAAAGCGCAGGATTGCTTCAGGCCCTATTTTGGTTCTGGGGGGCAGGCTGAGCCTGTGGTTCATTCTTCTTCCTGATGGGAAAATGGAGTGACCTGTGCCTGTCCCAACACCTAGGGCTAGTCTCTCGTTGGTTCCCCGTCTTCCCGTTCATCCTCAGGACAAATTGCAACCTGGACGAAACAGGAGGTTAAAGGTGCTGATTCTCCAAGTAGGGAGATGGTTAGTCAAGCGGCTGGAATGGCGAACCCGAGCACAAGGAGAGGAGAAATGAGGTGCGTTTTAGAAACATTTCCCGATCTCACGGCATACCATCTTCTGGATTTCCCATGCATGTTTTGATGGAGGAAGATGCCCTTGTACCTGGAGATTTGAGACCCATGGGGTGGGTACCCCGCGGTGTTACTTTAAAGTATCTGCGTTTGCTCACCCAACCTCACCAATCCTCTCAGCCCCAAGAGTGTCCAGCCTTATGTCTCATCCAGCTGTGGGTCTAGCTATGGTCAATCCAGGTTGCATCAGAGACCCTGAACGGATTTTGTAAGAATTTCTCTCTCTTTCACTGTCTTTGTTTTGTGGGTTTTTTAAAGTAATTTATGTTTAGAATGGGGCTTGGCTGCTTTTCCCTGCTGTGTTTATGCCGCTTTCCACCCTCTTGATTCACTTGCAGAGAGATATCGATACATAGGTTTTCAGATTCTTAGGAGTGAGATATATTCTTGTGCGGTGACTAGGGGGTGTTGAGTCCAGTTCACTGAGCAGGGAGTAGGCCTTGTCTATTACATATTTGGCTTATGGAGCGGTCTCTGAGCTAATTTCAAACCCTTGTTTTATGCATCACCCCACCTCACCTTTCCCGTTCAGCAGCCATAGTGTGTCTTCCAAAGGTGTGACTCTGTTCTGCTTTGTAATTCAGTTCCAGTGTAGCGATTTTGACATTCCCTCTATAAGCGATATCTTAGGATAAGTGTCTTTTTCTGTGTGACTTATTTCACTTAGACTCATCGGACCTAAATCCACTCATCATGCTGCTAACTGGCCTTATGACATTGATTTCATGGCTGAGTGATATTCCATTGTGCCAAGTCCCACCATTTCTTTATCCATTTTTCTCTTTCTGGGATATTGAAGGTGTACCGAAGTGGAGGTTCTTGGAAACAGAGCAGCCGTAAAGTTTGGGGTGCCTGTGTCTTGTTGATTCTTAGTTTTCCCGATTTATACGCCCATGAGTGGAAATGCCCTATGCTCTCTAAGCTGTGTTTATTACTTGTTTCAGGACACACCGTACACTTCTCCAGAGTGCCTGTTGGCAATTTACATCCCGCCCTTCAGCGTAGCAAGGCTCCCATGTCTCCATGGCCTGTCCTGCTTTTCTGGTTTTTACACATTTTTCAGCATGGCCCTTTTGACCGAGGGCAAGCGAGACTTCTTTGTAGCGCTGATTTGCCCTTCCGGCTTGCTTGGTTGGCCAAAAAGGGCGTATGCGTTTTTTCCTGAATATATTCAGGAAAAAACGCATACGCCCTTTTTGGCCAAGGGCATCATTGTCAACGTTTTGCCGCTTTTCATGTGCTTTAAAGGCGAGTCGAATCTACCTCCTGAAATCTGTTTCCTGCAAATCTGCCTTGCTTTCAAATCCTCTTCGTTGCCTTCCCTCAATATATTTGTGGACGAGAGTTCTCATTTATAACTCTGCACGTTTGTGAATTGCAGTGCCCCTGAGCTCCATTTGTCTCCTCGTTTTTTTGGGAGCTGGCCGCAAAAGCGCAGGATTGCTTCAGGCCCTATTTTGGTTCTGGGGGGCAGGCTGAGCCTGTGGTTCATTCTTCTTCCTGATGGGAAAATGGAGTGGCCTGTGCCTGTCCCAACACCTAGGGCTAGTCTCTCGTTGGTTCCCCGTCTTCCCGTTCATCCTTAGGACAAATTGCAACCTGTACGAAACAGGAGGTTAAAGGTGCTGATTCTCCAAGTAGGGAGATGTTTAGTCAAGCGGCTGGAATGGCGAACCCGAGCACAAGGCGAGGAGAAATGAGGTGCGTTTTAGAAACCTTTCCCGATCTCACGGCATACCATCTTCTGGGTTTCCCATGCATGTTTTGATGGAGGAAGATGCCCTTGTACCTGGAGATTTGAGACCCATGGGGTGGGTACCCCGCGGTGTCACTTTAAAGTATCTGCGTTTGCTCACCCAACCTCACCAATCCTCTCAGCCCCAAGAGTGTCCAGCCTTATGTCTCATCCAGCTGTGGGTCTAGCTATGGTCAATCCAGGTTGCATCAGAGATCCTGAACGGATTTTGTAAGAATTTCTCTCTCTTTCACTGTCTTTGTTTTGTGGGTTTTTTAAAGTAATTTATGTTTAGAATGGGGCTTGGCTGCTTTTCCCTGCTGTGTTTATGCCGCTTTCCACCCTCTTGATTCACTTGCAGAGAGATATCGATACATAGGTTTTCAGATTCTTACGAGTCAGATATATTCTTGTGCGGTGACTAGGGGGTGTTGAGTCCAGTTCACTGAGCAGGGAGTAGGCCTTGTCTATTACATATTTGGCTTATGGAGCGGTCTCTGCGCTAATTTCAAACCCTTGTTTTATGCATCGCCCCACCTCACCTTTCCCGTTCAGCAGCCATAGTGTGTCTCCGAAAGGTGTGACTCTGTTCTGTTTTGTAATTCAGTTCAAGTGTAGCGATTTTGACATTCCCTCTATAAGCGATATCTTAGGATAAGTGTCTTTTTCTGTGTGACTTATTTCACTTAGACTCATCGTCGCTAATTCCACTCATCATGCTTCTAACTGCCTTATGACATTGATTTCATGGCTGAGTGAAATTCCAGTGTGCCAAGTCCCACCATTTCTTTATCCATTTTTCTCTTTCCTGGGATATTGAAGGTGTACCGAAGTGGAGGTTCTTGGATACAGAGCAGCCGTAAAGTTTGGGGTGCCTGTGTCTTGTTGATTTTTAGTTTTCCCGATTTATACACCCATGAGTGGAAGTGCCCTATGCTCTCTAAGCTGTGTTTATTACTTGTTTCAGGACACACCGTACACTTCTCCAGAGTGCCTGTTGGCAAATTACATCCCGCCCATCAGCGTAGCAAGGCTCCCATGTCTCCATGGCCTGTCCTGCTTTTCTGGTTTTTACACATTTTTCAGCATGGCCCTTTTGACCGAGGGCAAGTGAGACTTCTTTGTAGCGCTGATTTGCCCTTCCGGCTTGCTTGGTTGGCCAAAAAGGGCGTATGCGTTTTTTCCTGAATATATTCAGGAAAAAACGCATACGCCCTTTTTGGCCAAGGGCATCATTGTCAACGTTTTGCCGCTTTTCATGTGCTTTAAAGGCGAGTCGAATCTACCTCCTGAAATCTGTTTCCTGCAAATCTGCCTTGCTTTCAAATCCTCTTCGTTGCCTTCCCTCAATATATTTGTGGATGAGAGTTCTCATTTATAACTCTGCACGTTTGTGAATTGCAGTGCCCCTGAGCTCCATTTGTCTACTCGCTTTTTTGGGAGCTGGCCGCAAAAGCGCAGGATTGCTTCAGGCCCTATTTTGGTTCTGGGGGGCAGGCTGAGCCTGTGGTTCATTCTTCTTCCTGATGGGAAAATGGAGTGACCTGTGCCTGTCCCAACACCTAGGGCTAGTCTCTCGTTGGTTCCCCGTCTTCCCGTTCATCCTCAGGACAAATTGAAACCCGGACGAAACAGGAGGTTAAAGGTGCTGATTCTCCAAGTAGGGAGATGGTTAGTCAAGCGGCTGGAATGGCGAACCTGAGCACAAGGAGAGGAGAAATGAGGTGCGTTTTAGAAACCTTTCCCGATCTCACGGCATACCATCTTCTGGGTTTCCCATGCATGTTTTGATGGAGGAAGATGCCCTTGTACCTGGAGATTTGAGACCCATGGGGTGGGTACCCCACGGTGTTACTGTAAAGTATCTGCGTTTGCTCACCCAACCTCACCAATCCTCTCAGCCCCAAGAGTGTCCAGCCTTATGTCTCATCCAGCTGTGGGTCTAGCTATGGTCAATCCAGGTTGCATCAGAGACCCTGAACGGATTTTGTAAGAATTTCTCTCTCTTTCACTGTCTTTGTTTTGTGGGTTTTTTAAAGTAATTTATGTTTAGAATGGGGCTTGGCTGCTTTTCCCTGCTGTGTTTATGCCACTTTACACCCTCTTGATTCACTTGCAGAGAGATATCGATACATAGGTTTTCAGATTCTTAGGAGTCAGATATATTCTTGTGCGGTGACTAGGGGGTGTTGAGTCCAGTTCACTGAGCAGGGAGTAGGCCTTGTCTATTACATATTTGGCTTATGGAGCGGTCTCTGAGCTAATTTCAAACCCTTGTTTTATGCATCACCCCACCTCACCTTTCCCGTTCAGCAGCCATAGTGTGTCTTCCAAAGGTGTGACTCTGTTCTGCTTTGTAATTCAGTTCCAGTGTAGCGATTTTGACATTCCCTCTATAAGCGATATCTTAGGATAAGTGTCTTTTTCTGTGTGACTTATTTCACTTAGACTCATCGGACCTAAATCCACTCATCATGCTGCTAACTGGCCTTATGACATTGATTTCATGGCTGAGTGATATTCCATTGTGCCAAGTCCCACCATTTCTTTATCCATTTTTCTCTTTCTGGGATATTGAAGGTGTACCGAAGTGGAGGTTCTTGGAAACAGAGCAGCCGTAAAGTTTGGGGTGCCTGTGTCTTGTTGATTTTTAGTTTTCCCGATTTATACGCCCATGAGTGGAAATGCCCTATGCTCTCTAAGCTGTGTTTATTACTTGTTTCAGGACACACCGTACACTTCTCCAGAGTGCCTGTTGGCAATTTACATCCCGCCCTTCAGCGTAGCAAGGCTCCCATGTCTCCATGGCCTGTCCTGCTTTTCTGGTTTTTACACATTTTTCAGCATGGCCCTTTTGACCGAGGGCAAGCGAGACTTCTTTGTAGCGCTGATTTGCCCTTCCGGCTTGCTTGGTTGGCCAAAAAGGGCGTATGCGTTTTTTCCTGAATATATTCAGGAAAAAACGCATACGCCCTTTTTGGCCAAGGGCATCATTGTCAACGTTTTGCCGCTTTTCATGTGCTTTAAAGGCGAGTCGAATCTACCTCCTGAAATCTGTTTCCTGCAAATCTGCCTTGCTTTCAAATCCTCTTCGTTGCCTTCCCTCAATATATTTGTGGACGAGAGTTCTCATTTATAACTCTGCACGTTTGTGAATTGCAGTGCCCCTGAGCTCCATTTGTCTCCTCGCTTTTTTGGGAGCTGGCCGCAAAAGCGCAGGATTGCTTCAGGCCCTATTTTGGTTCTGGGGGGCAGGCTGAGCCTGTGGTTCATTCTTCTTCCTGATGGGAAAATGGAGTGACCTGTGCCTGTCCCAACACCTAGGGCTAGTCTCTCGTTGGTTCCCCGTCTTCCCGTTCATCCTTAGGACAAATTGCAACCTGTACGAAACAGGAGGTTAAAGGTGCTGATTCTCCAAGTAGGGAGATGTTTAGTCAAGCGGCTGGAATGGCGAACCCGAGCACAAGGCGAGGAGAAATGAGGTGCGTTTTAGAAACCTTTCCCGATCTCACGGCATACCATCTTCTGGGTTTCCCATGCATGTTTTGATGGAGGAAGATGCCCTTGTACCTGGAGATTTGAGACCCATGGGGTGGGTACCCCGCGGTGTCACTTTAAAGTATCTGCGTTTGCTCACCCAACCTCACCAATCCTCTCAGCCCCAAGAGTGTCCAGCCTTATGTCTCATCCAGCTGTGGGTCTAGCTATGGTCAATCCAGGTTGCATCAGAGATCCTGAACGGATTTTGTAAGAATTTCTCTCTCTTTCACTGTCTTTGTTTTGTGGGTTTTTTAAAGTAATTTATGTTTAGAATGGGGCTTGGCTGCTTTTCCCTGCTGTGTTTATGCCGCTTTCCACCCTCTTGATTCACTTGCAGAGAGATATCGATACATAGGTTTTCAGATTCTTACGAGTCAGATATATTCTTGTGCGGTGACTAGGGGGTGTTGAGTCCAGTTCACTGAGCAGGGAGTAGGCCTTGTCTATTACATATTTGGCTTATGGAGCGGTCTCTGAGCTAATTTCAAACCCTTGTTTTATGCATCGCCCCACCTCACCTTTCCCGTTCAGCAGCCATAGTGTGTCTCCGAAAGGTGTGACTCTGTTCTGTTTTGTAATTCAGTTCAAGTGTAGCGATTTTGACATTCCCTCTATAAGCGATATCTTAGGATAAGTGTCTTTTTCTGTGTGACTTATTTCACTTAGACTCATCGTCGCTAAATCCACTCATCATGCTTCTAACTGCCTTATGACATTGATTTCATGGCTGAGTGAAATTCCAGTGTGCCAAGTCCCACCATTTCTTTATCCATTTTTCTCTTTCCTGGGATATTGAAGGTGTACCGAAGTGGAGGTTCCTGGATACAGAGCAGCCGTAAAGTTTGGGGTGCCTGTGTCTTGTTGATTTTTAGTTTTCCCGATTTATACACCCATGAGTGGAAGTGCCCTATGCTCTCTAAGCTGTGTTTATTACTTGTTTCAGGACACACCGTACACTTCTCCAGAGTGCCTGTTGGCAAATTACATCCCGCCCATCAGCGTAGCAAGGCTCCCATGTCTCCATGGCCTGTCCTGCTTTTCTGGTTTTTACACATTTTTCAGCATGGCCCTTTTGACCGAGGGCAAGTGAGACTTCTTTGTAGCGCTGATTTGCCCTTCCGGCTTGCTTGGTTGGCCAAAAAGGGCGTATGCGTTTTTTCCTGAATATATTCAGGAAAAAACGCATACGCCCTTTTTGGCCAAGGGCATCATTGTCAACGTTTTGCCGCTTTTCATGTGCTTTAAAGGCGAGTCGAATCTACCTCCTGAAATCTGTTTCCTGCAAATCTGCCTTGCTTTCAAATCCTCTTCGTTGCCTTCCCTCAATATATTTGTGGATGAGAGTTCTCATTTATAACTCTGCACGTTTGTGAATTGCAGTGCCCCTGAGCTCCATTTGTCTACTCGCTTTTTTGGGAGCTGGCCGCAAAAGCGCAGGATTGCTTCAGGCCCTATTTTGGTTCTGGGGGGCAGGCTGAGCCTGTGGTTCATTCTTCTTCCTGATGGGAAAATGGAGTGACCTGTGCCTGTCCCAACACCTAGGGCTAGTCTCTCGTTGGTTCCCCGTCTTCCCGTTCATCCTCAGGACAAATTGAAACCCGGACGAAACAGGAGGTTAAAGGTGCTGATTCTCCAAGTAGGGAGATGGTTAGTCAAGCGGCTGGAATGGCGAACCCGAGCACAAGGAGAGGAGAAATGAGGTGCGTTTTAGAAACATTTCCCGATCTCACGGCATACCATCTTCTGGATTTCCCATGCTTGTTTTGATGGAGGAAGATGCCCTTGTACCTGGAGATTTGAGACCCATGGGGTGGGTACCCCGCGGTGTTACTTTAAAGTATCTGCGTTTGCTCACCCAACCTCACCAATCCTCTCAGCCCCAAGAGTGTCCAGCCTTATGTCTCATCCAGCTGTGGGTCTAGCTATGGTCAATCCAGGTTGCATCAGAGACCCTGAACGGATTTTGTAAGAATTTCTCTCTCTTTCACTGTCTTTGTTTTGTGGGTTTTTTAAAGTAATTTATGTTTAGAATGGGGCTTGGCTGCTTTTCCCTGCTGTGTTTATGCCGCTTTACACCCTCTTGATTCACTTGCAGAGAGATATCGATACATAGGTTTTCAGATTCTTAGGAGTGAGATATATTCTTGTGCGGTGACTAGGGGGTGTTGAGTCCAGTTCACTGAGCAGGGAGTAGGCCTTGTCTATTACATATTTGGCTTATGGAGCGGTCTCTGAGCTAATTTCAAACCCTTGTTTTATGCATCACCCCACCTCACCTTTCCCGTTCAGCAGCCATAGTGTGTCTTCCAAAGGTGTGACTCTGTTCTGCTTTGTAATTCAGTTCCAGTGTAGCGATTTTGACATTCCCTCTATAAGCGATATCTTAGGATAAGTGTCTTTTTCTGTGTGACTTATGTCACTTAGACTCATCGTCGCTAAATCCACTCTTCATGCTTCTAACTGCCTTATGACATTGATTTCATGGCTGAGTGAAATTCCAGTGTGCCAAGTCCCACCATTTCTTTATCCATTTTTCTCTTTCCTGGGATATTGAAGGTGTACCGAAGTGGAGGTTCTTGGATACAGAGCAGCCGTAAAGTTTGGGGTGCCTGTGTCTTGTTGATTTTTAGTTTTCCCGATTTATACACCCATGAGTGGAAGTGCCCTATGCTCTCTAAGCTGTGTTTATTACTTGTTTCAGGACACACCGTACACTTCTCCAGAGTGCCTGTTGGCAAATTACATCCCGCCCATCAGCGTAGCAAGGCTCCCATGTCTCCATGGCCTGTCCTGCTTTTCTGGTTTTTACACATTTTTCAGCATGGCCCTTTTGACCGAGGGCAAGTGAGACTTCTTTGTAGCGCTGATTTGCCCTTCCGGCTTGCTTGGTTGGCCAAAAAGGGCGTATGCGTTTTTTACTGAATATATTCAGGAAAAAACGCATACGCCCTTTTTGGCCAAGGGCATCATTGTCAACGTTTTGCCGCTTTTCATGTGCTTTAAAGGCGAGTCGAATCTACCTCCTGAAATCTGTTTCCTGCAAATCTGCCTTGCTTTCAAATCCTCTTCGTTGCCTTCCCTCAATATATTTGTGGATGAGAGTTCTCATTTATAACTCTGCACGTTTGTGAATTGCAGTGCCCCTGAGCTCCATTTGTCTCCTCGCTTTTTTGGGAGCTGGCCGCAAAAGCGCAGGATTGCTTCAGGCCCTATTTTGGTTCTGGGGGGCAGGCTGAGCCTGTGGTTCATTCTTCTTCCTGATGGGAAAATGGAGTGACCTGTGCCTGTCCCAACACCTAGGGCTAGTCTCTCGTTGGTTCCCCGTCTTCCCGTTCATCCTCAGGACAAATTGAAACCCGGACGAAACAGGAGGTTAAAGGTGCTGATTCTCCAAGTAGGGAGATGGTTAGTCAAGCGGCTGGAATGGCGAACCCGAGCACAAGGAGAGGAGAAATGAGGTGCGTTTTAGAAACCTTTCCCGATCTCACGGCATACCATCTTCTGGGTTTCCCATGCATGTTTTGATGGAGGAAGATGCCCTTGTACCTGGAGATTTGAGACCCATGGGGTGGGTACCCCACGGTGTTACTGTAAAGTATCTGCGTTTGCTCACCCAACCTCACCAATCCTCTCAGCCCCAAGAGTGTCCAGCCTTATGTCTCATCCAGCTGTGGGTCTAGCTATGGTCAATCCAGGTTGCATCAGAGACCCTGAACGGATTTTGTAAGAATTTCTCTCTCTTTCACTGTCTTTGTTTTGTGGGTTTTTTAAAGTAATTTATGTTTAGAATGGGGCTTGGCTGCTTTTCCCTGCTGTGTTTATGCCGCTTTCCACCCTCTTGATTCACTTGCAGAGAGATATCGATACATAGGTTTTCAGATTCTTACGAGTCAGATATATTCTTGTGCGGTGACTAGGGGGTGTTGAGTCCAGTTCACTGAGCAGGGAGTAGGCCTTGTCTATTACATATTTGGCTTATGGAGCGGTCTCTGAGCTAATTTCAAACCCTTGTTTTATGCATCACCCCACCTCACCTTTCCCGTTCAGCAGCCATAGTGTGTCTTCCAAAGGTGTGACTCTGTTCTGCTTTGTAATTCAGTTCCAGTGTAGCGATTTTGACATTCCCTCTATAAGCGATATCTTAGGATAAGTGTCTTTTTCTGTGTGACTTATTTCACTTAGACTCATCGGACCTAAATCCACTCATCATGCTGCTAACTGGCCTTATGACATTGATTTCATGGCTGAGTGATATTCCATTGTGCCAAGTCCCACCATTTCTTTATCCATTTTTCTCTTTCTGGGATATTGAAGGTGTACCGAAGTGGAGGTTCTTGGAAACAGAGCAGCCGTAAACTTTGGGGTGCCTGTGTCTTGTTGATTTTTAGTTTTCCCGATTTATACGCCCATGAGTGGAAATGCCCTATGCTCTCTAAGCTGTGTTTATTACTTGTTTCAGGACACACCGTACACTTCTCCAGAGTGCCTGTTGGCAATTTACATCCCGCCCTTCAGCGTAGCAAGGCTCCCATGTCTCCATGGCCTGTCCTGCTTTTCTGGTTTTTACACATTTTTCAGCATGGCCCTTTTGACCGAGGGCAAGCGAGACTTCTTTGTAGCGCTGATTTGCCCTTCCGGCTTGCTTGTTTGGCCAAAAAGGGCGTATGCGTTTTTTCCTGAATATATTCAGGAAAAAACGCATACGCCCTTTTTGGCCAAGGGCATCATTGTCAACGTTTTGCCGCTTTTCATGTGCTTTAAAGGCGAGTCGAATCTACCTCCTGAAATCTGTTTCCTGCAAATCTGCCTTGCTTTCAAATCCTCTTCGTTGCCTTCCCTCAATATATTTGTGGACGAGAGTTCTCATTTATAACTCTGCACGTTTGTGAATTGCAGTGCCCCTGAGCTCCATTTGTCTCCTCGCTTTTTTGGGAGCTGGCCGCAAAAGCGCAGGATTGCTTCAGGCCCTATTTTGGTTCTGGGGGGCAGGCTGAGCCTGTGGTTCATTCTTCTTCCTGATGGGAAAATGGAGTGACCTGTGCCTGTCCCAACACCTAGGGCTAGTCTCTCGTTGGTTCCCCGTCTTCCCGTTCATCCTTAGGACAAATTGCAACCTGTACGAAACAGGAGGTTAAAGGTGCTGATTCTCCAAGTAGGGAGATGTTTAGTCAAGCGGCTGGAATGGCGAACCCGAGCACAAGGCGAGGAGAAATGAGGTGCGTTTTAGAAACCTTTCCCGATCTCACGGCATACCATCTTCTGGGTTTCCCATGCATGTTTTGATGGAGGAAGATGCCCTTGTACCTGGAGATTTGAGACCCATGGGGTGGGTACCCCGCGGTGTCACTTTAAAGTATCTGCGTTTGCTCACCCAACCTCACCAATCCTCTCAGCCCCAAGAGTGTCCAGCCTTATGTCTCATCCAGCTGTGGGTCTAGCTATGGTCAATCCAGGTTGCATCAGAGATCCTGAACGGATTTTGTAAGAATTTCTCTCTCTTTCACTGTCTTTGTTTTGTGGGTTTTTTAAAGTAATTTATGTTTAGAATGGGGCTTGGCTGCTTTTCCCTGCTGTGTTTATGCCGCTTTCCACCCTCTTGATTCACTTGCAGAGAGATATCGATACATAGGTTTTCAGATTCTTACGAGTCAGATATATTCTTGTGCGGTGACTAGGGGGTGTTGAGTCCAGTTCACTGAGCAGGGAGTAGGCCTTGTCTATTACATATTTGGCTTATGGAGCGGTCTCTGAGCTAATTTCAAACCCTTGTTTTATGCATCGCCCCACCTCACCTTTCCCGTTCAGCAGCCATAGTGTGTCTCCGAAAGGTGTGACTCTGTTCTGTTTTGTAATTCAGTTCAAGTGTAGCGATTTTGACATTCCCTCTATAAGCAATATCTTAGGATAAGTGTCTTTTTCTGTGTGACTTATTTCACTTAGACTCATCGTCGCTAAATCCACTCATCATGCTTCTAACTGCCTTATGACATTGATTTCATGGCTGAGTGAAATTCCAGTGTGCCAAGTCCCACCATTTCTTTATCCATTTTTCTCTTTCCTGGGATATTGAAGGTGTACCGAAGTGGAGGTTCTTGGATACAGAGCAGCCGTAAAGTTTGGGGTGCCTGTGTCTTGTTGATTTTTAGTTTTCCCGATTTATACACCCATGAGTGGAAGTGCCCTATGCTCTCTAAGCTGTGTTTATTACTTGTTTCAGGACACACCGTACACTTCTCCAGAGTGCCTGTTGGCAAATTACATCCCGCCCATCAGCGTAGCAAGGCTCCCATGTCTCCATGGCCTGTCCTGCTTTTCTGGTTTTTACACATTTTTCAGCATGGCCCTTTTGACCGAGGGCAAGTGAGACTTCTTTGTAGCGCTGATTTGCCCTTCCGGCTTGCTTGGTTGGCCAAAAAGGGCGTATGCGTTTTTTCCTGAATATATTCAGGAAAAAACGCATACGCCCTTTTTGGCCAAGGGCATCATTGTCAACGTTTTGCCGCTTTTCATGTGCTTTAAAGGCGAGTCGAATCTACCTCCTGAAATCTGTTTCCTGCAAATCTGCCTTGCTTTCAAATCCTCTTCGTTGCCTTCCCTCAATATATTTGTGGATGAGAGTTCTCATTTATAACTCTGCACATTTGTGAATTGCAGTGCCCCTGAGCTCCATTTGTCTACTCGCTTTTTTGGGAGCTGGCCGCAAAAGCGCAGGATTGCTTCAGGCCCTATTTTGGTTCTGGGGGGCAGGCTGAGCCTGTGGTTCATTCTTCTTCCTGATGGGAAAATGGAGTGACCTGTGCCTGTCCCAACACCTAGGGCTAGTCTCTCGTTGGTTCCCCGTCTTCCCGTTCATCCTCAGGACAAATTGAAACCCGGACGAAACAGGAGGTTAAAGGTGCTGATTCTCCAAGTAGGGAGATGGTTAGTCAAGCGGCTGGAATGGCGAACCCGAGCACAAGGAGAGGAGAAATGAGGTGCGTTTTAGAAACATTTCCCGATCTCATGGCATACCATCTTCTGGATTTCCCATGCTTGTTTTGATGGAGGAAGATGCCCTTGTACCTGGAGATTTGAGACCCATGGGGTGGGTACCCCGCGGTGTTACTTTAAAGTATCTGCGTTTGCTCACCCAACCTCACCAATCCTCTCAGCCCCAAGAGTGTCCAGCCTTATGTCTCATCCAGCTGTGGGTCTAGCTATGGTCAATCCAGGTTGCATCAGAGACCCTGAACGGATTTTGTAAGAATTTCTCTCTCTTTCACTGTCTTTGTTTTGTGGGTTTTTTAAAGTAATTTATGTTTAGAATGGGGCTTGGCTGCTTTTCCCTGCTGTGTTTATGCCGCTTTACACCCTCTTGATTCACTTGCAGAGAGATATCGATACATAGGTTTTCAGATTCTTAGGAGTGAGATATATTCTTGTGCGGTGACTAGGGGGTGTTGAGTCCAGTTCACTGAGCAGGGAGTAGGCCTTGTCTATTACATATTTGGCTTATGGAGCGGTCTCTGAGCTAATTTCAAACCCTTGTTTTATGCATCACCCCACCTCACCTTTCCCGTTCAGCAGCCATAGTGTGTCTTCCAAAGGTGTGACTCTGTTCTGCTTTGTAATTCAGTTCCAGTGTAGCGATTTTGACATTCCCTCTATAAGCGATATCTTAGGATAAGTGTCTTTTTCTGTGTGACTTATTTCACTTAGACTCATCGGACCTAAATCCACTCATCATGCTGCTAACTGGCCTTATGACATTGATTTCATGGCTGAGTGATATTCCATTGTGCCAAGTCCCACCATTTCTTTATCCATTTTTCTCTTTCTGGGATATTGAAGGTGTACCGAAGTGGAGGTTCTTGGAAACAGAGCAGCCGTAAAGTTTGGGGTGCCTGTGTCTTGTTGATTTTTAGTTTTCCCGATTTATTCGCCCATGAGTGGAAATGCCCTATGCTCTCTAAGCTGTGTTTATTACTTGTTTCAGGACACACCGTACACTTCTCCAGAGTGCCTGTTGGCAATTTACATCCCGCCCTTCAGCGTAGCAAGGCTCCCATGTCTCCATGGCCTGTCCTGCTTTTCTGGTTTTTACACATTTTTCAGCATGGCCCTTTTGACCGAGGGCAAGCGAGACTTCTTTGTAGCGCTGATTTGCCCTTCCGGCTTGCTTGTTTGGCCAAAAAGGGCGTATGCGTTTTTTCCTGAATATATTCAGGAAAAAACGCATACGCCCTTTTTGGCCAAGGGCATCATTGTCAACGTTTTGCCGCTTTTCATGTGCTTTAAAGGCGAGTCGAATCTACCTCCTGAAATCTGTTTCCTGCAAATCTGCCTTGCTTTCAAATCCTCTTCGTTGCCTTCCCTCAATATATTTGTGGACAAGAGTTCTCATTTATAACTCTGCACGTTTGTGAATTGCAGTGCCCCTGAGCTCCATTTGTCTCCTCGCTTTTTTGGGAGCTGGCCGCAAAAGCGCAGGATTGCTTCAGGCCCTATTTTGGTTCTGGGGGGCAGGCTGAGCATGTGGTTCATTCTTCTTCCTGATGGGAAAATGGAGTGACCTGTGCCAGTGCCAACACCTAGGGCTAGTCTCTCGTTGGTTCTCCGTCTTCCCGTTCATCCTCAGGACAAATTGCAACCTGTACGAAACAGGAGGTTAAAGGTGCTGATTCTCCAAGTAGGGAGATGTTTAGTCAAGCGGCTGGAATGGCGAACCCGAGCACAAGGCGAGGAGAAATGAGGTGCGTTTTAGAAACCTTTCCCGATCTCACGGCATACCATCTTCTGGGTTTCCCATGCATGTTTTGATGGAGGAAGATGCCCTTGTACCTGGAGATTTGAGACCCATGGGGTGGGTACCCCGCGGTGTCACTTTAAAGTATCTGCGTTTGCTCACCCAACCTCACCAATCCTCTCAGCCCCAAGAGTGTCCAGCCTTATGTCTCATCCAGCTGTGGGTCTAGATATGGTCAATCCAGGTTGCATCAGAGACCCTGAACGGATTTTGTAAGAATTTCTCTCTCTTTCACTGTCTTTGTTTTGTGGGTTTTTTTAAGTAATTTATGTTTAGAATGGGGCTTGGCTGCTTTTCCCTGCTGTGTTTATGCCGCTTTACACCCTCTTGATTCACTTGCAGAGAGATATCGATACATGGGTTTTCAGATTCTTACGAGTCAGATATATTCTTGTGCGGTGACTAGGGGGTGTTGAGTCCAGTTCACTGAGCAGGGAGTAGGCCTTGTCTATTACATATTTGGCTTATGGAGCGGTCTCTGAGCTAATTTCAAACCCTTGTTTTATGCATCACCCCACCTCACCTTTCCCGTTAAGCAGCCATAGTGTGTCTTCTAAAGGTGTGACTCTGTTCTGTTTTGTAATTCAGTTCAAGAATAGCGATTTTGACATTCCCTCTATAAGCGATATCTTAGGATAAGTGTCTTTTTCTGTGTGACTTACTTCACTTAGAATCATCGTACCTAAATCCACTCATCATGCTGCTAACTAGCCTTATGACATTGATGTCATGGCTGAGTGATATTCCATTGTGCCAAGGCCCAACATTTCTTTATCCATTTTTCTCTTTCCTGGGATATTGAAGGTGTACCGAAGTGGAGGTTCTTGGAAACAGAGCAGCCGTAAAGTTTGGGGTGCCTGTGTCTTGTTGATTTTTAGTTTTCCCGATTTATACACCCATGAGTGGAAGTGCCCTATGCTCTCTAAGCTGTGTTTATTACTTGTTTCAGGACACACCGTACACTTCTCCAGAGTGCCTGTTGGCAAATTACATCCCGCCCATCAGCGTAGCAAGGCTGCCATGTCTCCATGGCCTGTCCTGCTTTTCTGGTTTTTACACATTTTTCAGCATGGCCCTTTTGACCGAGGGCAAGCGAGACTTCTTTGTAGCGCTGATTTGCCCTTCCGGCTTGCTTGGTTGGCCAAAAAGGGCGTATGCGTTTTTTACTGAATATATTCAGGAAAAAACGCATACGCCCTTTTTGGCCAAGGGCATCATTGTCAACGTTTTGCCGCTTTTCATGTGCTTTAAAGGCGAGTCGAATCTACCTCCTGAAATCTGTTTCCTGCAAATCTGCCTTGCTTTCAAATCCTCTTCGTTGCCTTCCCTCAATATATTTGTGGACGAGAGTTCTCCTTTATAACTCTGCACGTTTGTGAATTGCAGTGCCCCTGAGCTCCATTTGTCTCCTCGCTTTTTTGGGAGCTGGCCGCAAAAGCGCAGGATTGCTTCAGGCCCTATTTTGGTTCTGGGGGGCAGGCTGAGCCTGTGGTTCATTCTTCTTCCTGATGGGAAAATGGAGTGACCTGTGCCTGTCCCAACACCTAGGGCTAGTCTCTCGTTGGTTGCCCGTCTTCCCGTTCATCCTCAGGACAAATTGCAACCTGGACGAAACAGGAGGTTAAAGGTGCTGATTCTCCAAGTAGGGAGATGGTTAGTCAAGTGGCTGGAATGGCGAACCCGAGCACAAGGAGAGGAGAAATGAGGTGCGTTTTAGAAACCTTTCCCGATCTCACGGCATACCATCTTCTGGGTTTCCCAAGCATGTTTTGATGTAGGAAGATGCCCTTGTACCTGGAGATTTGAGACCCATGAGGTGGGTACCCCGCGGTGTTACTTTAAAGTATCTGCGTTTGCTCACCCAACCTCAGCAATCCTCTCAGCCCCAAGAGTGTCCAGCCTTATGTCTCATCCAGCTGTGGGTCTAGATATGGTCAATCCAGGTTGCATCAGAGACCCTGAACGGATTTTGTAAGAATTTCTCTCTCTTTCACTGTCTTTGTTTTGTGGGTTTTTTTAAGTAATTTATGTTTAGAATGGGGCTTGGCTGCTTTTCCCTGCTGTGTTTATGCCGCTTTACACCCTCTTGATTCACTTGCAGAGAGATATCGATACATAGGTTTTCAGATTCTTACGAGTCAGATATATTCTTGTGCGGTGACTAGGGGGTGTTGAGTCCAGTTCACTGAGCAGGGAGTAGTCCTTGTCTATTACATATTTGGCTTATGGAGCGGTCTCTGAGCTAATTTCAAACCCTTGTTTTATGCATCACCCCACCTCACCTTTCCCGTTCAGCAGCCATAGTGTGTCTTCCAAAGGTGTGACTCTGTTCTGCTTTGTAATTCAGTTCCAGTGTAGCGATTTTGACATTCCCTCTATAAGCGATATCTTAGGATAAGTGTCTTTTTCTGTGTGACTTATTTCACTTAGAATCATCGGACCTAAATCCACTCATCATGCTGCTAACTAGCCTTATGACATTGATTTCATGGCTGAGTGATATTCCATTGTGCCAAGTCCCACCATTTCTTTATCCATTTTTCTCTTTCCTGGGATATTGAAGGTGTACCGAAGTGGAGGTTCTTGGAAACAGAGCAGCCGTAAATTTGGGGTGCCTGTGTCTTGTTGATTTTTAGTTTTCCCGATTTATACGCCCATGAGTGGAAGTGCCCTATGCTCTCTAAGCTGTGTTTATTACTTGTTTCAGGACACACCGTACACTTCTCCAGAGTGCCTGTTGGCAATTTACATCCCGCCCATCAGCGTAGCAAGGCTGCCATGTCTCCATGGCCTGTCCTGCTTTTCTGGTTTTTACACATTTTTCAGCATGGCCCTTTTGACCGAGGGCAAGCGAGACTTCTTTGTAGCGCTGATTTGCCCTTCCGGCTTACTTGGTTGGCCAAAAAGGGCGTATGCGTTTTTTACTGAATATATTCAGGAAAAAACGCATACGCCCTTTTTGGCCAAGGGCATCATTGTCAACGTTTTGCCGCTTTTCATGTGCTTTAAAGGCGAGTCGAATCTACCTCCTGAAATCTGTTTCCTGCAAATCTGCCTTGCTTTCAAATCCTCTTCGTTGCCTTCCCTCAATATATTTGTGGACGAGAGTTCTCATTTATAACTCTGCACGTTTGTGAATTGCAGTGCCCCTGAGCTCCATTTGTCTACTCGCTTTTTTGGGAGCTGGCCGCAAAAGCGCAGGATTGCTTCAGGCCCTATTTTGGTTCTGGGGGGCAGGCTGAGCCTGTGGTTCATTCTTCTTCCTGATGGGAAAATGGAGTGACCTGTGCCTGTCCCAACACCTAGGGCTAGTCTCTCGTTGGTTCCCCGTCTTCCCGTTCATCCTCAGGACAAATTGCAACCTGGACAAACAGGAGGTTAAAGGTGCTGATTCTCCAAGTAGGGAGATGGTTAGTCAAGCGGCTGGAATGGCGAACCTGAGCACAAGGAGTGGAGAAATGAGGTGCGTTTTAGAAACCTTTCCCGATCTCACGGCATACCATCTTTTGGGTTCCCATGCATGTTTTGATGTAGGATGATGCCCTTGTACCTGGAGATTTGAGACCCATGGGGTGGGTACCCCGCGGTGTTACTTTAAAGTATCTGCGTTTGCTCACCTAACCTCACCAATCCTCTCAGCCCCAAGAGTGTCCAGCCTTATGTCTCATCCAGCTGTGGGTCTAGCTATGGTCAATCCAGGTTGCATCAGAGACCCTGAACGGATTTTGTAAGAATTTCTCTCTCTTTCACTGTCTTTGTTTTGTGGGTTTTTTAAAGTAATTTATGTTTAGAATGGGGCTTGGATGCTTTTCCCTGCTGTGTTTATGCCGCTTTACACCCTCTTGATTCACTTGCAGAGAGATATCGATACATAGGTTTTCAGATTCTTACGAGTCAGATATATTCTTGTGCAGTGACTAGGGGGTGTTGAGTCCAGTTCACTGAGCAGGGAGTAGGCCTTGTCTATTACATATTTGGCTTATGGAGCGGTCTCTGAGCTAATTTCAAACCCTTGTTTTATGCATCACCCCACCTCACCTTTCCCGTTCAGCAGCCATAGTGTGTCTCCCAAAGGTGTGACTCTGTTCTGTTTTGTAATTCAGTTCAAGTGTAGCGATTTTGACATTCCCTCTATAAGCGATATCTTAGGATAAGTGTCTTTTTCTGTGTGACTTATTTCACTTAGAATCATCGGACCTAAATCCACTCATCATGCTGCTAACTAGCCTTATGACATTGATTTCATGGCTGAGTGATATTCCATTGTGCCAAGTCCCACCATTTCTTTATCCATTTTTCTCTTTCCTGGGATATTGAAGGTGTACCGAAGTGGAGGTTCTTGGAAACAGAGCAGCCGTAAAGTTTGGGGTGCCTGTGTCTTGTTGATTTTTAGTTTTCCCGATTTATACACCCATGAGTGGAAGTGCCCTATGCTCTCTAAGCTGTGTTTATTACTTGTTTCAGGACACACCGTACACTTCTCCAGAGTGCCTGTTGGCAAATTACATCCCGCCCATCAGCGTAGCAAGGCTCCCATGTCTCCATGGCCTGTCCTGCTTTTCTGGTTTTTACACATTTTTCAGCATGGCCCTTTTGACCGAGGGCAAGCGAGACTTCTTTGTAGCGCTGATTTGCCCTTCCGGCTTGCTTGGTTGGCCAAAAAGGGCGTATGCGTTTTTTACTGAATATATTCAGGAAAAAACGCATACGCCCTTTTTGGCCAAGGGCATCATTGTCAACGTTTTGCCGCTTTTCATGTGCTTTAAAGGCGAGTCGAATCTACCTCCTGAAATCTGTTTCCTGCAAATCTGCCTTGCTTTCAAATCCTCTTCGTTGCCTTCCCTCAATATATTTGTGGACGAGAGTTCTCATTTATAACTCTGCACGTTTGTGAATTGCAGTGCCCCTGAGCTCCATTTGTCTACTCGCTTTTTTGGGAGCTGGCCGCAAAAGCGCAGGATTGCTTCAGGCCCTATTTTGGTTCTGGGGGGCAGGCTGAGCCTGTGGTTCATTCTTCTTCCTGATGGGAAAATGGAGTGACCTGTGCCTGTCCCAACACCTAGGGCTAGTCTCTCGTTGGTTCCCCGTCTTCCCGTTCATCCTCAGGACAAATTGAAACCCGGACGAAACAGGAGGTTAAAGGTGCTGATTCTCCAAGTAGGGAGATGGTTAGTCAAGCGGCTGGAATGGCGAACCCAAGCACAAGGAGAGGAGAAATGAGGTGCGTTTTAGAAACCTTTCCCGATCTCACGGCATACCATCTTCTGGGTTTCCCATGCATGTTTTGATGGAGGAAGATGCCCTTGTACCTGGAGATTTGAGACCCATGGGGTGTGTACCCCACGGTGTTACTGTAAAGTATCTGCGTTTGCTCACCCAACCTCACCAATCCTCTCAGCCCCAAGAGTGTCCAGCCTTATGTCTCATCCAGCTGTGGTTCTAGCTATGGTCAATCCAGGTTGCATCAGAGACCCTGAACGGATTTTGTAAGAATTTCTCTCTCTTTCACTGTCTTTGTTTTGTGGGTTTTTTAAAGTAATTTATGTTTAGAATGGGGCTTGGCTGCTTTTCCCTGCTGTGTTTATGCCGCTTTCCACCCTCTTGATTCACTTGCAGAGAGATATCGATACATAGGTTTTCAGATTCTTACGAGTCAGATATATTCTTGTGCAGTGACTAGGGGGTGTTGAGTCCAGTTCACTGAGCAGGGAGTAGTCCTTGTCTATTACATATTTGGCTTATGGAGCGGTCTCTGAGCTAATTTCAAACCCTTGTTTTATGCATCAACCCACCTCACCTTTCCCGTTCAGCAGCCATAGTGTGTCTCCCAAATGTGTGACTCTGTTCTGTTTTGTAATTCAGTTCCAGTGTAGCGATTTTGACATTCCCTCTATAAGCGATATCTTAGGATAAGTGTCTTTTTCTGTGTGACTTATTTCACTTAGACTCATCGGACCTAAATCCACTCATCATGCTGCTAACTAGCCTTATGACATTGATTTCATGGCTGAGTGATATTCCATTGTGCCAAGTCCCACCATTTCTTTATCCATTTTTCTCTTTCCTGGGATATTGAAGGTGTACCGAAGTGGAGGTTCTTGGAAACAGAGCAGCCGTAAAGTTTGGGGTGCCTGTGTCTTGTTGATTTTTAGTTTTCCCGATTTATACACCCATGAGTGGAAGTGCCCTATGCTCTCTAAGCTGTGTTTATTACTTGTTTCAGGACACACCGTACACTTCTCCAGAGTGCCTGTTGGCAAATTACATCCCGCCCATCAGCGTAGCAAGGCTCCCATGTCTCCATGGCCTGTCCTGCTTTTCTGGTTTTTACACATTTTTCAGCATGGCCCTTTTGACCGAGGGCAAGCGAGACTTCTTTGTAGCGCTGATTTGCCCTTCCGGCTTGCTTGTTTGGCCAAAAAGGGCGTATGCGTTTTTTCCTGAATATATTCAGGAAAAAACGCATACGCCCTTTTTGGCCAAGGGCATCATTGTCAACGTTTTGCCGCTTTTCATGTGCTTTAAAGGCGAGTCGAATCTACCTCCTGAAATCTGTTTCCTGCAAATCTGCCTTGCTTTCAAATCCTCTTCGTTGCCTTCCCTCAATATATTTGTGGATGAGAGTTCTCATTTATAACTCTGCACGTTTGTGAATTGCAGTGCCCCTGAGCTCCATTTGTATCCTCGCTTTTTTGGGAGCTGGCCGCAAAAGCGCAGGATTGCTTCAGGCCCTATTTTGGTTCTGGGGGGCAGGCAGAGCCTGTGGTTCATTCTTCTTCCTGATGGGAAAATGGAGTGACCTGTGCCTGTCCCAACACCTAGGGCTAGTCTCTCGTTGGTTCCCCGTCTTCCCGTTCATCCTCAGGACAAATTGCAACCTGGATGAAACAGGAGGTTAAAGGTGCTGATTCTCCAAGTAGGGAGATGGTTAGTCAAGCGGCTGGAATGGCGAACCCGAGTACAAGGAGAGGAGAAATGAGGTGCGTTTTAGAAACCTTTCCCGATCTCACGGCATACCATCTTCTGGGTTTCCCATGCATGTTTTGATGTAGGATGATGCCCTTGTACCTGGAGATTTGAGACCCATGGGGTGGGTACCCCGCGGTGTTACTTTAAAGTATCTGCGTTTGCTCACCCAACCTCACCAATCCTCTCAGCCCCAAGAGTGTCCAGCCTTATGTCTCATCCAGCTGTGGGTCTAGCTATGGTCAATCCAGGTTGCATCAGAGACCCTGAACGGATTTTGTAAGAATTTCTCTCTCTTTCACTGTCTTTGTTTTGTGGGTTTTTTAAAGTAATTTATGTTTAGAATGGGGCTTGGCTGCTATTCCCTGCTGTGTTTATGCCGCTTTACACCCTCTTGATTCACTTGCAGAGAGATATCGATACATGGGTTTTCAAATTCTTACGAGTCAGATATATTCTTGTGCGGTGACTAGGGGGTGTTGAGTCCAGTTCACTGAGCAGGGAGTAGGCCTTGTCTATTACATATTTGGCTTATGGAGCGGTCTCTGAGCTAATTTCAAATTCTTGTTTTATGCATCACCCCACCTCACCTTTCCCGTTCAGCAGCCATAGTGTGTCTTCTAAAGGTGTGACTCTGTTCTGTTTTGTAATTCAGTTCAAGTGTAGCGATTTTGACATTCCCTCTATAAGCGATATCTTAGGATAAGTGTCTTTTTCTGTGTGACTTATTTCACTTAGAATCATCGTACCTAAATCCACTCATCATGCTGCTAACTAGCCTTATGACATTGATTTCATGGCTGAGTGATATTCCATTGTGCCAAGTCCCACCATTTCTTTATCCATTTTTCTCTTTCCTGGGATATTGAAGGTGTACCGAAGTGGAGGTTCTTGGAAACAGAGCAGCCGTAAATTTGGGGTGCCTGTGTCTTGTTGATTTTTAGTTTTCCCGATTTATACGCCCATGAGTGGAAGTGCCCTATGCTCTCTAAGCTGTGTTTATTACTTGTTTCAGGACACACCGTACACTTCTCCAGAGTGCCTGTTGGCAATTTACATCCCGCCCATCAGCGTAGCAAGGCTGCCATGTCTCCATGGCCTGTCCTGCTTTTCTGGTTTTTACACATTTTTCAGCATGGCCCTTTTGACCGAGGGCAAGCGAGACTTCTTTGTAGCGCTGATTTGCCCTTCCGGCTTACTTGGTTGGCCAAAAAGGGCGTATGCGTTTTTTCCTGAATATATTCAGGAAAAAACGCATACGCCCTTTTTGGCCAAGGGCATCATTGTCAACGTTTTGCCGCTTTTCATGTGCTTTAAAGGCGAGTCGAATCTACCTCCTGAAATCTGTTTCCTGCAAATCTGCCTTGCTTTCAAATCCTCTTCGTTGCCTTCCCTCAATATATTTGTGGACGAGAGTTCTCATTTATAACTCTGCACGTTTGTGAATTGCAGTGCCCCTGAGCTCCATTTGTCTCCTCGCTTTTTTGGGAGCTGGCCGCAAAAGCGCAGGATTGCTTCAGGCCCTATTTTGGTTCTGGGGCCAGGCTGAGCCTGTGGTTCATTCTTCTTCCTGATGGAAAAATGGAG
Organism: Eubalaena glacialis; assembly: GCF_028564815.1. Lineage (NCBI taxonomy): Eukaryota > Metazoa > Chordata > Mammalia > Artiodactyla > Balaenidae > Eubalaena > Eubalaena glacialis. The sequence goes on along the minus strand of NC_083734.1, from coordinate 863,833 downwards.
TGACCTGTGCCTGTCCCAACACCTAGGGCTAGTCTCTCGTTGGTTCCCCGTCTTCCCGTTCATCCTCAGGACAAATTGCAACCTGTACAAAACAGGAGGTTAAAGGTGCTGATTCTCCAAGTAGGGAGATGGTTAGTCAAGCGGCTGGAATGGCGAACCCGAGCACAAGGAGTGGAGAAATGAGGTGCGTTTTAGAAACCTTTCCCGATCTCACGGCATACCATCTTTTGGGTTTCCCATGCATGTTTTGATGTAGGATGATGCCCTTGTACCTGGAGATTTGAGACCCATGGGGTGGGTACCCCGCGGTGTTACTTTAAAGTATCTGCGTTTGCTCACCCAACCTCACCAATCCTCTCAGCCCCAAGAGTGTCCAGCCTTATGTCTCATCCAGCTGTGGGTCTAGATATGGTCAATCCAGGTTGCATCAGAGACCCTGAACGATTTTGTAAGAATTTCTCTCTCTTTCACTGTCTTTGTTTTGTGGGTTTTTTAAAGTAATTTATGTTTAGAATGGGGCTTGGCTGCTTTTCCCTGCTGTGTTTATGCCGCTTTACACCCTCTTGATTCACTTGCAGAGAGATATCGATACATAGGTTTTCAGATTCTTATGAGTCAGATATATTCTTGTGCAGTGACTAGGGGGTGTTGAGTCCAGTTCACTGAGCAGGGAGTAGGCCTTGTCTATTACATATTTGGCTTATGGAGCGGTCTCTGAGCTAATTTCAAACCCTTGTTTTATGCATCACCCCACCTCACCTTTCCCGTTCAGCAGCCATAGTGTGTCTCCCAAAGGTGTGACTCTGTTCTGTTTTGTAATTCAGTTCAAGTGTAGCGATTTTGACATTCCCTCTATAAGCGATATCTTAGGATAAGTGTCTTTTTCTGTGTGACTTATTTCACTTAGAATCATCGGACCTAAATCCACTCATCATGCTGCTAACTAGCGTTATGACATTGATTTCATGGCTGAGTGATATTCCATTGTGCCAAGTCCCACCATTTCTTTATCCATTTTTCTCTTTCCTGGGATATTGAAGGTGTACCGAAGTGGAGGTTCTTGGAAACAGAGCAGCCGTAAAGTTTGGGGTGCCTGTGTCTTGTTGATTTTTAGTTTTCCCGATTTATACACCCATGAGTGGAAGTGCCCTATGCTCTCTAAGCTGTGTTTATTACTTGTTTCAAGACACACCGTACACTTCTCCAGAGTGCCTGTTGGCAAATTACATCCCGCCCATCAGCGTAGCAAGGCTCCCATGTCTCCATGGCCTGTCCTGCTTTTCTGGTTTTTACACATTTTTCAGCATGGCCCTTTTGACCGAGGGCAAGCGAGACTTCTTTGTAGCGCTGATTTGCCCTTCCGGCTTGCTTGGTTGGCCAAAAAGGGCGTATGCGTTTTTTACTGAATATATTCAGGAAAAAACGCATACGCCCTTTTTGGCCAAGGGCATCATTGTCAACGTTTTGCCGCTTTTCATGTGCTTTAAAGGCGAGTCGAATCTACCTCCTGAAATCTGTTTCCTGCAAATCTGCCTTGCTTTCAAATCCTCTTCGTTGCCTTCCCTCAATATATTTGTGGACGAGAGTTCTCATTTATAACTCTGCACGTTTGTGAATTGCAGTGCCCCTGAGCTCCATTTGTCTACTCGCTTTTTTGGGAGCTGGCCGCAAAAGCGCAGGATTGCTTCAGGCCCTATTTTGGTTCTGGGGGGCAGGCTGAGCCTGTGGTTCATTCTTCTTCCTGATGGGAAAATGGAGTGACCTGTGCCTGTCCCAACACCTAGGGCTAGTCTCTCGTTGGTTCCCCGTCTTCCCGTTCATCCTCAGGACAAATTGAAACCCGGACGAAACAGGAGGTTAAAGGTGCTGATTCTCCAAGTAGGGAGATGGTTAGTCAAGCGGCTGGAATGGCGAACCCGAGCACAAGGAGAGGAGAAATGAGGTGCGTTTTAGAAACCTTTCCCGATCTCACGGCATACCATCTTCTGGGTTTCCCATGCATGTTTTGATGGAGGAAGATGCCCTTGTACCTGGAGATTTGAGACCCATGGGGTGGGTACCCCACGGTGTTACTGTAAAGTATCTGCGTTTGCTCACCCAACCTCACCAATCCTCTCAGCCCCAAGAGTGTCCAGCCTTATGTCTCATCCAGCTGTGGGTCTAGCTATGGTCAATCCAGGTTGCATCAGAGACCCTGAACGGATTTTGTAAGAATTTCTCTCTCTTTCACTGTCTTTGTTTTGTGGGTTTTTTAAAGTAATTTATGTTTAGAATGGGGCTTGGCTGCTTTTCCCTGCTGTGTTTCTGCCGCTTTACACCCTCTTGATTCACTTGCAGAGAGATATCAATACATAGGTTTTCAGATTCTTACGAGTCAGATATATTCTTGTGCAGTGACTAGGGGGTGTTGAGTCCAGTTCACTGAGCAGGGAGTAGGCCTTGTCTATTACATATTTGGCTTATGGAGCGGTCTCTGAGCTAATTTCAAACCCTTGTTTTATGCATCGCCCCACCTCACCTTTCCCGTTCAGCAGCCATAGTGTGTCTCCCAAAGGTGTGACTCTGTTCTGTTTTGTAATTCAGTTCAAGTGTAGCGATTTTGACATTCCCTCTCTAAGCGATATCTTAGGATAAGTGTCTTTTTCTGTGTGACTTATTTCACTTAGAATCATCGTCGCTAAATCCACTCATCATGCTGCTAACTAGCCTTATGACATTGATTTCATGGCTGAGTGATATTCCATTGTGCCAAGTCCCACCATTTCTTTATCCATTTTTCTCTTTCCTGGGATATTGAAGGTGTACCGAAGTGGAGGTTCTTGGAAACAGAGCAGCCGTAAAGTTTGGGGTGCCTGTGTCTTGTTGATTTTTAGTTTTCCCGATTTATACACCCATGAGTGGAAGTGCCCTATGCTCTCTAAGCTGTGTTTATTACTTGTTTCAGGACACACCGTACACTTCTCCAGAGTGCCTGTTGGCAAATTACATCCCGCCCATCAGCGTAGCAAGGCTCCCGTGTCTCCATGGCCTGTCCTGCTTTTCTGGTTTTACACATTTTTCAGCATGGCCGTTTTGACCGAGGGCAAGCGAGACTTCTTTGTAGCGCTGATTTGCCCTTCCGGCTTGCTTGGTTGGCCAAAAAGGGCGTATGCGTTTTTTACTGAATATATTCAGGAAAAAACGCATACGCCCTTTTTGGCCAAGGGCATCATTGTCAACGTTTTGCCGCTTTTCATGTGCTTTAAAGGCGAGTCGAATCTACCTCCTGAAATCTGTTTCCTGCAAATCTGCCTTGCTTTCAAATCCTCTTCGTTGCCTTCCCTCAATATATTTGTGGACGAGAGTTCTCATTTATAACTCTGCACGTTTGTGAATTGCAGTGCCCCTGAGCTCCATTTGTCTACTCGCTTTTTTGGGAGCTGGCCGCAAAAGCGCAGGATTGCTTCAGGCCGTATTTTGGTTCTGGGGGGCAGGCTGAGCCTGTGGTTCATTCTTCTTCCTGATGGGAAAATGGAGTGGCCTGTGCCTGTCCCAACACCTAGGGCTAGTCTCTCGTTGGTTCCCCGTCTTCCCGTTCATCCTCAGGACAAATTGCAACCTGTACGAAACAGGAGGTTAAAGGTGCTGTTTCTCCAAGTAGGGAGATGGTTAGTCAAGCGGCTGGAATGGCGAAGCCGAGCACAAGGCGAGGAGAAATGAGGTGCGTTTTAGAAACCTTTCCCGATCTCACGGCATACCATCTTCTGGGTTTCCCATGCATGTTTTGATGGAGGAAGATGCCCTTGTACCTGGAGATTTGAGACCCATGGGGTGGGTACCCCACGGTGTTACTGTAAAGTATCTGCGTTTGCTCACCCAACCTCACCAATCCTCTCAGCCCCAAGAGTGTCCAGCCTTATGTCTCATCCAGCTGTGGGTCTAGCTATGGTCAATCCAGGTTGCATCAGAGACCCTGAACGGATTTTGTAAGAATTTCTCTCTCTTTCACTGTCTTTGTTTTGTGGGTTTTTTTAAGTAATTTATGTTTAGAATGGGGCTTGGCTGCTTTTCCCTGCTGTGTTTATGCCGCTTTACACCCTCTTGATTCACTTGCAGAGAGATATCGATACATGGGTTTCAGATTCTTACGAGTCAGATATATTCTTGTGCGGTGACTAGGGGGTGTTGAGTCCAGTTCACTGAGCAGGGAGTAGGCCTTGTCTATTACATATTTGGCTTATGGAGCGGTCTCTGAGCTAATTTCAAACCCTTGTTTTATGCATCACCCCACCTCACCTTTCCCGTTAAGCAGCCATAGTGTGTCTTCTAAAGGTGTGACTCTGTTCTGTTTTGTAATTCAGTTCAAGAGTAGCGATTTTGACATTCCCTCTATAAGCGATATCTTAGGATAAGTGTCTGTTTCTGTGTGACTTACTTCACTTAGAATCATCGTACCTAAATCCACTCATCATGCTGCTAACTAGCCTTATGACATTGATGTCATGGCTGAGTGATATTCCATTGTGCCAAGTACCACCATTTCTTTATCCATTTTTCTCTTTCCTGGGATATTGAAGGTGTACCGAAGTGGAGGTTCTTGGAAACAGAGCAGCCGTAAAGTTTGGGGTGCCTGTGTCTTGTTGATTTTTAGTTTTCCCGATTTATACACCCATGAGTGGAAGTGCCCTATGCTCTCTAAGCTGTGTTTATTACTTGTTTCAGGACACACCGTACACTTCTCCAGAGTGCCTGTTGGCAAATTACATCCCGCCCATCAGCGTAGCAAGGCTCCCATATCTCCATGGCCTGTCCTGCTTTTCTGGTTTTTACACATTTTTCAGCATGGCCCTTTTGACCGAGGGCAAGCGAGACTTCTTTGTAGCGCTGATTTGCCCTTCCGGCTTGCTTGGTTGGCCAAAAAGGGCGTATGCGTTTTTTACTGAATATATTCAGGAAAAAACGCATACGCCCTTTTTGGCCAAGGGCATCATTGTCAACGTTTTGCCGCTTTTCATGTGCTTTAAAGGCGAGTCGAATCTACCTCCTGAAATCTGTTTCCTGCAAATCTGCCTTGCTTTCAAATCCTCTTCGTTGCCTTCCCTCAATATATTTGTGGACGAGAGTTCTCATTTATAACTCTGCACGTTTGTGAATTGCAGTGCCCCTGAGCTCCATTTGTCTACTCGCTTTTTTGGGAGCTGGCCGCAAAAGCGCAGGATTGCTTCAGGCCCTATTTTGGTTCTGGGGGGCAGGCTGAGCCTGTGGTTCATTCTTCTTCCTGATGGGAAAATGGAGTGACCTGTGCCTGTCCCAACACCTAGGGCTAGTCTCTCGTTGGTTCCCCGTCTTCCCGTTCATCCTCAGGACAAATTGAAACCCGGACGAAACAGGAGGTTAAAGGTGCTGATTCTCCAAGTAGGGAGATGGTTAGTCAAGCGGCTGGAATGGCGAACCCGAGCACAAGGAGAGGAGAAATGAGGTGCGTTTTAGAAACCTTTCCCGATCTCACGGCATACCATCTTCTGGGTTTCCCATGCATGTTTTGATGGAGGAAGATGCCCTTGTACCTGGAGATTTGAGACCCATGGGGTGGGTACCCCACGGTGTTACTGTAAAGTATCTGCGTTTGCTCACCCAACCTCACCAATCCTCTCAGCCCCAAGAGTGTCCAGCCTTATGTCTCATCCAGCTGTGGGTCTAGCTATGGTCAATCCAGGTTGCATCAGAGACCCTGAACGGATTTTGTAAGAATTTCTCTCTCTTTCACGGTCTTTGTTTTGTCGGTTTTTTAAAGTAATTTATGTTTAGAATGGGGCTTGGCTGCTTTTCCCTGCTGTGTTTATGCCGCTTTACACCCTCTTGATTCACTTGCAGAGAGATATCGATACATAGGTTTTCAGATTCTTATGAGTCAGATATATTCTTGTGCAGTGACTAGGGGGTGTTGAGTCCAGTTCACTGAGCAGGGAGTAGGCCTTGTCTATTACATATTTGGCTTATGGAGCGGTCTCTGAGCTAATTTCAAACCCTTGTTTTATGCATCACCCCACCTCACCTTTCCCGTTCAGCAGCCATAGTGTGTCTCCCAAAGGTGTGACTCTGTTCTGTTTTGTAATTCAGTTCAAGTGTAGCGATTTTGACATTCCCTCTATAAGCGATATCTTAGGATAAGTGTCTTTTTCTGTGTGACTTATTTCACTTAGAATCATCGGACCTAAATCCACTCATCATGCTGCTAACTAGCCTTATGACATTGATTTCATGGCTGAGTGATATTCCATTGTGCCAAGTCCCACCATTTCTTTATCCATTTTTCTCTTTCCTGGGATATTGAAGGTGTACCGAAGTGGAGGTTCTTGGAAACAGAGCAGCCGTAAAGTTTGGGGTGCCTGTGTCTTGTTGATTTTTAGTTTTCCCGATTTATACACCCATGAGTGGAAGTGCCCTATGCTCTCTAAGCTGTGTTTATTACTTGTTTCAGGACACACCGTACACTTCTCCAGAGTGCCTGTTGGCAAATTACATCCCGCCCATCAGCGTAGCAAGGCTCCCATGTCTCCATGGCCTGTCCTGCTTTTCTGGTTTTTACACATTTTTCAGCATGGCCCTTTTGACCGAGGGCAAGCGAGACTTCTTTGTAGCGCTGATTTGCCCTTCCGGCTTGCTTGGTTGGCCAAAAAGGGCGTATGCGTTTTTTACTGAATATATTCAGGAAAAAACGCATACGCCCTTTTTGGCCAAGGGCATCATTGTCAACGTTTTGCCGCTTTTCATGTGCTTTAAAGGCGAGTCGAATCTACCTCCTGAAATCTGTTTCCTGCAAATCTGCCTTGCTTTCAAATCCTCTTCGTTGCCTTCCCTCAATATATTTGTGGACGAGAGTTCTCATTTATAACTCTGCACGTTTGTGAATTGCAGTGCCCCTGAGCTCCATTTGTCTACTCGCTTTTTTGGGAGCTGGCCGCAAAAGCGCAGGATTGCTTCAGGCCCTATTTTGGTTCTGGGGGGCAGGCTGAGCCTGTGGTTCATTCTTCTTCCTGATGGGAAAATGGAGTGACCTGTGCCTGTCCCAACACCTAGGGCTAGTCTCTCATTGGTTCCCCGTCTTCCCGTTCATCCTCAGGACAAATTGAAACCCGGACGATCAGGAGGTTAAAGGTGCTGATTCTCCAAGTAGGGAGATGGTTAGTCAAGCGGCTGGAATGGCGAACCCGAGCACAAGGAGAGGAGAAATGAGGTGCGTTTTAGAAACCTTTCCCGATCTCACGGCATACCATCTTCTGGGTTTCCCATGCATGTTTTGATGGAGGAAGATGCCCTTGTACCTGGAGATTTGAGACCCATGGGGTGGGTACCCCACGGTGTTACTGTAAAGTATCTGCGTTTGCTCACCCAACCTCACCAATCCTCTCAGCCCCAAGAGTGTCCAGCCTTATGTCTCATCCAGCTGTGGGTCTAGCTATGGTCAATCCAGGTTGCATCAGAGACCCTGAACGGATTTTGTAAGAATTTCTCTCTCTTTCACTGTCTTTGTTTTGTGGGTTTTTTAAAGTAATTTATGTTTAGAATGGGGCTTGGCTGCTTTTCCCTGCTGTGTTTCTGCCGCTTTACACCCTCTTGATTCACTTGCAGAGAGATATCGATACATAGGTTTTCAGATTCTTACGAGTCAGATATATTCTTGTGCAGTGACTAGGGGGTGTTGAGTCCAGTTCACTGAGCAGGGAGTAGGCCTTGTCTATTACATATTTGGCTTATGGAGCGGTCTCTGAGCTAATTTCAAACCCTTGTTTTATGCATCGCCCCACCTCACCTTTCCCGTTCAGCAGCCATAGTGTGTCTCCCAAAGGTGTGACTCTGTTCTGTTTTGTAATTCAGTTCAAGTGTAGCGATTTTGACATTCCCTCTCTAAGCGATATCTTAGGATAAGTGTCTTTTTCTGTGTGACTTATTTCACTTAGAATCATCGTCGCTAAATCCACTCATCATGCTGCTAACTAGCCTTATGACATTGATTTCATGGCTGAGTGATATTCCATTGTGCCAAGTCCCACCATTTCTTTATCCATTTTTCTCTTTCCTGGGATATTGAAGGTGTACCGAAGTGGAGGTTCTTGGAAACAGAGCAGCCGTAAAGTTTGGGGTGCCTGTGTCTTGTTGATTTTTAGTTTTCCCGATTTATACACCCATGAGTGGAAGTGCCCTATGCTCTCTAAGCTGTGTTTATTACTTGTTTCAGGACACACCGTACACTTCTCCAGAGTGCCTGTTGGCAAATTACATCCCGCCCATCAGCGTAGCAAGGCTCCCGTGTCTCCATGTCCTGTCCTGCTTTTCTGGTTTTACACATTTTTCAGCATGGCCGTTTTGACCGAGGGCAAGCGAGACTTCTTTGTAGCGCTGATTTGCCCTTCCGGCTTGCTTGGTTGGCCAAAAAGGGCGTATGCGTTTTTTACTGAATATATTCAGGAAAAAACGCATACGCCCTTTTTGGCCAAGGGCATCATTGTCAACGTTTTGCCGCTTTTCATGTGCTTTAAAGGCGAGTCGAATCTACCTCCTGAAATCTGTTTCCTGCAAATCTGCCTTGCTTTCAAATCCTCTTCGTTGCCTTCCCTCAATATATTTGTGGACGAGAGTTCTCATTTATAACTCTGCACGTTTGTGAATTGCAGTGCCCCTGAGCTCCATTTGTCTACTCGCTTTTTTGGGAGCTGGCCGCAAAAGCGCAGGATTGCTTCAGGCCGTATTTTGGTTCTGGGGGGAAGGCTGAGCCTGTGGTTCATTCTTCTTCCTGATGGGAAAATGGAGTGGCCTGTGCCTGTCCCAACACCTAGGGCTAGTCTCTCGTTGGTTCCCCGTCTTCCCGTTCATCCTCAGGACAAATTGCAACCTGTACGAAACAGGAGGTTAAAGGTGCTGATTCTCCAAGTAGGGAGATGGTTAGTCAAGCGGCTGGAATGGCGAAGCCGAGCACAAGGCGAGGAGAAATGAGGTGCGTTTTAGAAACCTTTCCCGATCTCACGGCATACCATCTTCTGGGTTTCCCATGCATGTTTTGATGGAGGAAGATGCCCTTGTACCTGGAGATTTGAGACCCATGGGGTGGGTACCCCACGGTGTTACTGTAAAGTATCTGCGTTTGCTCACCCAACCTCACCAATCCTCTCAGCCCCAAGAGTGTCCAGCCTTATGTCTCATCCAGCTGTGGGTCTAGCTATGGTCAATCCAGGTTGCATCAGAGACCCTGAATGGATTTTGTAAGAATTTCTCTCTCTTTCACTGTCTTTGTTTTGTGGGTTTTTTTAAGTAATTTATGTTTAGAATGGGGCTTGGCTGCTTTTCCCTGCTGTGTTTATGCCGCTTTCCACCCTCTTGATTCACTTGCAGAGAGATATCGATACATAGGTTTTCAGATTCTTACGAGTCAGATATATTCTTGTGCAGTGACTAGGGGGTGTTGAGTCCAGTTCACTGAGCAGGGAGTAGGCCTTGTCTATTACATATTTGGCTTATGGAGCGGTCTCTGAGCTAATTTCAAACCCTTGTTTTATGCATCACCCCACCTCACCTTTCCCGTTAAGCAGCCATAGTGTGTCTTCTAAAGGTGTGACTGTTCTGTTTTGTAATTCAGATCAAGAGTAGCGATTTTGACATTCCGTCTATAAGCGATATCTTAGGATAAGTGTCTTTTTCTGTGTGACTTATCTCACTTAGAATCATCGTACCTAAATCCATTCATCATGCTGCTAACTAGCCTTATGACATTGATGTCATGGCTGAGTGATATTCCATTGTGCCAAGTACCACCATTTCTTTATCCATTTTTCTCTTTCCTGGGATATTGAAGGTGTACCGAAGTGGAGGTTCTTGGAAACAGAGCAGCCGTAAAGTTTGGGGTGCCTGTGTCTTGTTGATTTTTAGTTTTCCCAATTTATACGCCCATGAGTGGAAATGCCCTATGCTCTCTAAGCTGTGTTTATTACTTGTTTCAGGACACACCGTACACTTCTCCAGACTGCCTGTTGGCAATTTACATCCCGCCCATCAGCGTAGCAAGGCTGCCATGTCTCCATGGCCTGTCCTGCTTTTCTGGTTTTTACACATTTTTCAGCATGGCCCTTTTGACCGAGGGCAAGCGAGACTTCTTTGTAGCGCTGATTTGCTCTTCCGGCTTGCTTGGTTGGCCAAAAAGGGCGTATGCTTTTTTTCCTGAATATATTCAGGAAAAAACGCATACGCCCTTTTTGGCCAAGGGCATCATTGTCAACGTTTTGCCGCTTTTCATGTGCTTTAAAGGCGAGTCGAATCTACCTCCTGAAATCTGTTTCCTGCAAATGTGCCTTGCTTTCACATCCTCTTCGTTGCCTTCCCTCAATATATTTGTGGACGAGAGTTCTCATTGATAACTCTGCACGTTTGTGAATTGCAGTGCCCCTGAGCTCCATTTGTCTACTCGCTTTTTTGGGAGCTGCCCGCAAAAGTGCAGGATTGCTTCAGGCCCTATTTTAGTTCTGGGGGGAAGGCTGAGCCTGTGGTTCATTCTTCTTCCTGATGGGAAAATGGAGTGACCTGTGCCTGTCCCAACACCTAGGGCTAGTCTCTCGTTGGTTCTCCGTCTTCCCGTTCATCCTCAGGACAAATTGCAACCTGGACGAAACAGGAGGTTAAAGGTGCTGATTCTCCAAATAGGGAGATGGTTAGTCAAGCGGCTGGAATGGCGAACCCGAGCACAAGGAGAGGAGAAATGAGGTGCGTTTTAGAAACCTTTCCCGATCTCACGGCATACCATCTTCTGGGTTTCCCATGCATGTTTTGATGGAGGAAGATGCCCTTGTACCTGGAGATTTGAGACCCATGGGGTGTGTACCCCACGGTGTTACTGTAAAGTATCTGCGTTTGCTCACCCAACCTCACCAATCCTCTCAGCCCCAAGAGTGTCCAGCCTTATGTCTCATCCAGCTGTGGGTCTAGCTATGGTCAATCCAGGTTGCATCAGAGACCCTGAACGGATTTTGTAAGAATTTCTCTCTCTTTCACTGTCTTTGTTTTGTGGGTTTTTTAAAGTAATTTATGTTTAGAATGGGGCTTGGCTGCTTTTCCCTGCTGTGTTTCTGCCGCTTTACACCCTCTTGATTCACTTGCAGAGAGATATCGATACATAGGTTTTCAGATTCTTACGAGTCAGATATATTCTTGTGCAGTGACTAGGGGGTGTTGAGTCCAGTTCACTGAGCAGGGAGTAGGCCTTGTCTATTACATATTTGGCTTATGGAGCGGTCTCTGAGCTAATTTCAAACCCTTGTTGTATGAATCACCCCACCTCACCTTTCCCGTTCAGCAGCCATAGTGTGTCTCCCAAAGGTGTGACTCTGTTCTGTTTTGTAATTCAGTTCAAGTGTAGCGATTTTGACATTCCCTCTCTAAGCGATATCTTAGGATAAGTGTCTTTTTCTGTGTGACTTATTTCACTTAGAATCATCGTCGCTAAATCCACTCATCATGCTGCTAACTAGCCTTATGACATTGATTTCATGGCTGAGTGATATTCCATTGTGCCAAGTCCCACCATTTCTTTATCCATTTTTCTCTTTCCTGGATATTGAAGGTGTACCGAAGTGGAGGTTCTTGGAAACAGAGCAGCCGTAAAGTTTGGGGTGCCTGTGTCTTGTTGATTTTTAGTTTTCCCGATTTATACACCCATGAGTGGAAGTGCCCTATGCTCTCTAAGCTGTGTTTATTACTTGTTTCAGGACACACCGTACACTTCTCCAGAGTGCCTGTTGGCAAATTACATCCCGCCCATCAGCGTAGCAAGGCTCCCGTGTCTCCATGGCCTGTCCTGCTTTTCTGGTTTTATACATTTTTCAGCATGGCCGTTTTGACCGAGGGCAAGCGAGACTTCTTTGTAGCGCTGATTTGCCCTTCCGGCTTGCTTGGTTGGCCAAAAAGGGCGTATGCGTTTTTTCCTGAATATATTCAGGAAAAAACGCATACGCCCTTTTTGGCCAAGGGCATCATTGTCAACGTTTTGCCGCTTTTCATGTGCTTTAAAGGCGAGTCGAATCTACCTCCTGAAATCTGTTTCCTGCAAATCTGCCTTGCTTTCAAATCCTCTTCGTTGCCTTCCCTCAATATATTTGTGGACGAGAGTTCTCATTTATAACTCTGCACGTTTGTGAATTGCAGTGCCCCTGAGCTCCATTTGTCTACTCGCTTTTTTGGGAGCTGGCCGCAAAAGCGCAGGATTGCTTCAGGCCGTATTTTGGTTCTGGGGGGCAGGCTGAGCCTGTGGTTCATTCTTCTTCCTGATGGGAAAATGGAGTGACCTGTGCCAGTGGCAACACCTAGGGCTAGTCTCTCGTTGGTTGCCCGTCTTCCCGTTCATCCTCAGGACAAATTGCAACCTGTACGAAACAGGAGGTTAAAGGTGCTGATTCTCCAAGTAGGGAGATGGTTAGTCAAGCGGCTGGAATGGCGAACCCGAGCACAAGGAGAGGAGAAATGAGGTGCGTTTTAGAAACCTTTCCCGATCTCACGGCATACCATCTTCTGGGTTTCCCATGCATGTTTTGATGGAGGAAGATGCCCTTGTACCTGGAGATTTGAGACCCATGGGGTGTGTACCCCACGGTGTTACTGTAAAGTATCTGCGTTTGCTCACCCAACCTCACCAATCCTCTCAGCCCCAAGAGTGTCCAGCCTTATGTCTCATCCAGCTGTGGGTCTAGCTATGGTCAATCCAGGTTGCATCAGAGACCCTGAACGGATTTTGTAAGAATTTCTCTCTCTTTCACTGTCTTTGTTTTGTCGGTTTTTTAAAGTAATTTATGTTTAGAATGGGGCTTGGTTGCTTTTCCCTGCTGTGTTTATGCCGCTTTACACCCTCTTGATTCACTTGCAGAGAGATATCGATACATAGGTTTTCAGATTCTTACGAGTCAGATATATTCTTGTGCAGTGACTAGGGGGTGTTGAGTCCAGTTCACTGAGCAGGGAGTAGTCCTTGTCTATTACATATTTGGCTTATGGAGCGGTCTCTGAGCTAATTTCAAACCCTTGTTTTATGCATCACCCCACCTCACCTTTCCCGTTCAGCAGCCATAGTGTGTCTCCCAAAGGTGTGACTCTGTTCTGTTTTGTAATTCAGTTCAAGTGTAGCGATTTTGACATTCCCTCTATAAGCGATATCTTAGGATAAGTGTCTTTTTCTGTGTGACTTATTTCACTTAGAATCATCGGACCTAAATCCACTCATCATGCTGCTAACTAGCGTTATGACATTGATTTCATGGCTGAGTGATATTCCATTGTGCCAAGTCCCACCATTTCTTTATCCATTTTTCTCTTTCCTGGGATATTGAAGGTGTACCGAAGTGGAGGTTCTTGGAAACAGAGCAGCCGTAAAGTTTGGGGTGCCTGTGTCTTGTTGATTTATAGTTTTCCCGATTTATACACCCATGAGTGGAAGTGCCCTATGCTCTCTAAGCTGTGTTTATTACTTGTTTCAGGACACACCGTACACTTCTCCAGAGTGCCTGTTGGCAAATTACATCCCGCCCATCAGCGTAGCAAGGCTGCCATGTCTCCATGGCCTGTCCTGCTTTTCTGGTTTTTACACATTTTTCAGCATGGCCCTTTTGACCGAGGGCAAGCGAGACTTCTTTGTAGCGCTGATTTGCCCTTCCGGCTTGCTTGGTTGGCCAAAAAGGGCGTATGCGTTTTTTACTGAATATATTCAGGAAAAAACGCATACGCCCTTTTTGGCCAAGGGCATCATTGTCAACGTTTTGCCGCTTTTCATGTGCTTTAAAGGCGAGTCGAATCTACCTCCTGAAATCTGTTTCCTGCAAATCTGCCTTGCTTTCAAATCCTCTTCGTTGCCTTCCCTCAATATATTTGTGGACGAGAGTTCTCATTTATAACTCTGCACGTTTGTGAATTGCAGTGCCCCTGAGCTCCATTTGTCTACTCGCTTTTTTGGGAGCTGGCCGCAAAAGCGCAGGATTGCTTCAGGCCCTATTTTGGTTCTGGGGGGCAGGCTGAGCCTGTGGTTCATTCTTCTTCCTGATGGGAAAATGGAGTGGCCTGTGCCTGTCCCAACACCTAGGGCTAGTCTCTCGTTGGTTCCCCGTCTTCCCGTTCATCCTCAGGACAATTTGAAACCCGGACGAAACAGGAGGTTAAAGGTGCTGATTCTCCAAGTAGGGAGATGGTTAGTCAAGCGGCTGGAATGGCGAACCCAAGCACAAGGAGAGGAGAAATGAGGTGCGTTTTAGAAACCTTTCCCGATCTCACGGCATACCATCTTCTGGGTTTCCCATGCATGTTTTGATGGAGGAAGATGCCCTTGTACCTGGAGATTTGAGACCCATGGGGTGGGTACCCCACGGTGTTACTGTAAAGTATCTGCGTTTGCTCACCCAACCTCACCAATCCTCTCAGCCCCAAGAGTGTCCAGCCTTATGTCTCATCCAGCTGTGGGTCTAGCTATGGTCAATCCAGGTTGCATCAGAGACCCTGAACGGATTTTGTAAGAATTTCTCTCTCTTTCACTGTCTTTGTTTTGTGGGTTTTTTAAAGTAATTTATGTTTAGAATGGGGCTTGGCTGCTTTTCCCTGCTGTGTTTATGCCGCTTTACACCCTCTTGATTCACTTGCAGAGAGATATCGATACATAGGTTTTCAGATTCTTACGAGTCAGATATATTCTTGTGCAGTGACTAGGGGGTGTTGAGTCCAGTTCACTGAGCAGGGAGTAGTCCTTGTCTATTACATATTTGGCTTATGGAGCGGTCTCTGAGCTAATTTCAAACCCTTGTTTTATGCATCACCCCACCTCACCTTTCCCGTTCAGCAGCCATAGTGTGTCTCCCAAAGGTGTGACTCTGTTCTGTTTTGTAATTCAGTTCAAGTGTAGCGATTTTGACATTCCCTCTATAAGCGATATCTTAGGATAAGTGTCTTTTTCTGTGTGACTTATTTCACTTAGAATCATCGGACCTAAATCCACTCATCATGCTGCTAACTAGCCTTATGACATTGATTTCATGGCTGAGTGATATTCCATTGTGCCAAGTCCCACCATTTCTTTATCCATTTTTCTCTTTCCTGGGATATTGAAGGTGTAGCGAAGTGGAGATTCTTGGAAACAGAGCAGCCGTAAAGTTTGGGGTGCCTGTGTCTTGTTGATTTTTAGTTTTCCCGATTTATACACCCATGAGTGGAAGTGCCCTATGCTCTCTAAGCTGTGTTTATTACTTGTTTCAGGACACACCGTACACTTCTCCAGAGTGCCTGTTGGCAAATTACATCCCGCCCATCAGCGTAGCAAGGCTGCCATGTCTCCATGGCCTGTCCTGCTTTTCTGGTTTTTACTCATTTTTCAGCATGGCCCTTTTGACCGAGGGCAAGCGAGACTTCTTTGTAGCGCTGATTTGCCCTTCCGGCTTGCTTGGTTGGCCAAAAAGGGCGTATGCGTTTTTTCCTGAATATATTCAGGAAAAAACGCATACGCCCTTTTTGGCCAAGGGCATCATTGTCAACGTTTTGCCGCTTTTCATATGCTTTAAAGGCGAGTCGAATCTACCTCCTGAAATCTGTTTCCTGCAAATCTGCCTTGCTTTCAAATCCTCTTCGTTGCCTTCCCTCAATATATTTGTGGACGAGAGTTCTCATTGATAACTCTGCACGTTTGTGAATTGCAGTGCCCCTGAGCTCCATTTGTCTACTCGCTTTTTTGGGAGCTGGCCGCAAAAGCGCAGGATTGCTTCAGGCCGTATTTTAGTTCTGGGGGGAAGGCTGAGCCTGTGGTTCATTCTTCTTCCTGATGGGAAAATGGAGTGACCTGTGCCAGTGGCAACACCTAGGGCTAGTCTCTCGTTGTTTGCCCGTCTTCCCGTTCATCCTCAGGACAAATTGCAACCTGTACGAAACAGGAGGTTAAAGGTGCTGATTCTCCAAGTAGCGAGATGGTTAGTCAAGCGGCTGGAATGGCGAACCCGAGCACAAGGAGAGGAGAAATGAGGTGCGTTTTAGAAACCTTTCCCGATCTCACGGCATACCATCTTCTGGGTTTCCCATGCATGTTTTGATGTAGGAAGATGCCCTTGTACCTGGAGATTTGAGACCCATGGGGTGGGTACCCCGCGGTGTTACTTTAAAGTATCTGCGTTTGCTCACCCAACCTCACCAATCCTCTCAGCCCCAAGAGTGTCCAGCCTTATGTCTCATCCAGCTGTGGGTCTAGCTATGGTCAATCCAGGTTGCATCAGAGACCCTGAACGGATTTTGTAAGAATTTCTCTCTCTTTCACTGTCTTTGTTTTGTGGGTTTTTTAAAGTAATTTATGTTTAGAATGGGGCTTGGCTGCTTTTCCCTGCTGTGTTTATGCCGCGTTACACCCTCCTGATTCACTTGCAGAGAGATATCGATACATGGGTTTTCAGATTCTTACGAGTCAGATATATTCTTGTGCGGTGACTAGGGGGTGTTGAGTCCAGTTCACTGAGCAGAGAGTAGGCCTTGTCTATTACATATTTGGCTTATGGAGCGGTCTCTGAGCTAATTTCAAACCCTTGTTTTATGCATCGCCCCACCTCACCTTTCCCGTTAAGCAGCCATAGTGTGTCTTCTAAAGGTGTGACTCTGTTCTGTTTTTTAATTCAGTTCAAGAGTAGCGATTTTGTCATTCCCTCTATAAGCGATATCTTAGGATAAGTGTCTTTTTCTGTGTGACTTACTTCACTTAGAATCATCGTACCTAAATCCACTCATCATGCTGCTAACTAGCCTTATGACATTGATGTCATGGCTGAGTGATATTCCATTGTGCCAAGTACCACCATTTCTTTATCCATTTTTCTCTTTCCTGGGATATTGAAGGTGTACCGAAGTGGAGGTTCTTGGAAACAGAGCAGCCGTAAAGTTTGTGGTGCCTGTGTCTTGTTGATTTTTAGTTTTCCCGATTTATACACCCATGAGTGGAAGTGCCCTATGCTCTCTAAGCTGTGTTTATTACTTGTTTCAGGACACACCGTACACTTCTCCAGAGTGCCTGTTGGCAAATTACATCCCGCCCATCAGCGTAGCAAGGCTCCCATGTCTCCATGGCCTGTCCTGCTTTTCTGGTTTTTACACATTTTTCAGCATGGCCCTTTTGACCGAGGGCAAGCGAGACTTCTTTGTAGCGCTGATTTGCCCTTCCGGCTTGCTTGGTTGGCCAAAAAGGGCGTATGCGTTTTTTACTGAATATATTCAGGAAAAAACGCATACGCCCTTTTTGGCCAAGGGCATCATTGTCAACGTTTTGCCGCTTTTCATGTGCTTTAAAGGCGAGTCGAATCTACCTCCTGAAATCTGTTTCCTGCAAATCTGCCTTGCTTTCAAATCCTCTTCGTTGCCTTCCCTCAATATATTTGTGGACGAGAGTTCTCCTTTATAACTCTGCACGTTTGTGAATTGCAGTGCCCCTGAGCTCCATTTGTCTCCTCGCTTTTTTGGGAGCTGGCCGCAAAAGCGCAGGATTGCTTCAGGCCCTAGTTTGGTTCTGGGGGGCAGGCTGAGCCTGTGGTTCATTCTTCTTCCTGATGGGAAAATGGAGTGACCTGTGCCTGTCCCAACACCTAGGGCTAGTCTCTCGTTGGTTCCCCGTCTTCCCGTTCATCCTCAGGACAAATTGAAACCCGGACGAAACAGGAGGTTAAAGGTGCTGATTCTCCAAGTAGGGAGATGGTTAGTCAAGCGGCTGGAATGGCGAACCCGAGCACAAGGAGAGGAGAAATGAGGTGCGTTTTAGAAACCTTTCCCGATCTCACGGCATACCATCTTCTGGGTTTCCCATGCATGTTTTGATGGAGGAAGATGCCCTTGTACCTGGAGATTTGAGACCCATGGGGTGGGTACCCCACGGTGTTACTGTAAAGTATCTGCGTTTGCTCACCCAACCTCACCAATCTTCTCAGCCCCAAGAGTGTCCAGCCTTATGTCTCATCCAGCTGTGGGTCTAGCTATGGTCAATCCAGGTTGCATCAGAGACCCTGAACGGATTTTGTAAGAATTTCTCTCTCTTTCACTGTCTTTGTTTTGTGGGTTTTTTAAAGTAATTTATGTTTAGAATGGGGCTTGGCTGCTTTTCCCTGCTGTGTTTATGCCGCTTTACACCCTCTTGATTCACTTGCAGAGAGATATCGATACATAGGTTTTCAGATTCTTACGAGTCAGATATATTCTTGTGCAGTGACTAGGGGGTGTTGAGTCCAGTTCACTGAGCAGGGAGTAGTCCTTGTCTATTACATATTTGGCTTATGGAGCGGTCTCTGAGCTAATTTCAAACCCTTGTTTTATGCATCACCCCACCTCACCTTTCCCGTTCAGCAGCCATAGTGTGTCTCCCAAAGGTGTGACTCTGTTCTGTTTTGTAATTCAGTTCAAGTGTAGCGATTTTGACATTCCCTCTATAAGCGATATCTTAGGATAAGTGTCTTTTTCTGTGTGACTTATTTCACTTAGAATCATCGGACCTAAATCCACTCATCATGCTGCTAACTAGCCTTATGACATTGATTTCATGGCTGAGTGATATTCCATTGTGCCAAGTCCCACCATTTCTTTATCCATTTTTCTCTTTCCTGGGATATTGAAGGTGTACCGAAGTGGAGGTTCTTGGAAACAGAGCAGCCGTAAAGTTTGGGGTGCCTGTGTCTTGTTGATTTTTAATTTTCCCGATTTATACGCCCATGAGTGGAAATGCCCTATGCTCTCTAAGCTGTGTTTATTACTTGTTTCAGGACACACCGTACACTTCTCCAGAGTGCCTGTTGGCAATTTACATCCCGCCCATCAGCGTAGCAAGGCTGCCATGTCTCCATGGCCTGTCCTGCTTTTCTGGTTTTTACACATTTTTCAGCATGGCCCTTTTGACGGAGGGCAAGCGAGACTTCTTTGTAGCGCTGATTTGCCCTTCCGGCTTGCTTGGTTGGCCAAAAAGGGCGTATGCGTTTTTTACTGAATATATTCAGGAAAAAACGCATACGCCCTTTTTGGCCAAGGGCATCATTGTCAACGTTTTGCCGCTTTTCATGTGCTTTAAAGGCGAGTCGAATCTACCTCCTGAAATCTGTTTCCTGCAAATCTGCCTTGCTTTCAAATCCTCTTCGTTGCCTTCCCTCAATATATTTGTGGACGAGAGTTCTCATTTATAACTCTGCACGTTTGTGAATTGCAGTGCCCCTGAGCTCCATTTGTCTACTCGCTTTTTTGGGAGCTGGCCGCAAAAGCGCAGGATTGCTTCAGGCCCTAGTTTGGTTCTGGGGGGCAGGCTGAGCCTGTGGTTCATTCTTCTTCCTGATGGGAAAATGGAGTGACCTGTACCTGTCCCAACACCTAAGGCTAGTCTCTCGTTGGTTCCCCGTCTTCCCGTTCATCCTCAGGACAAATTGCAACCTGGACGAAACAGGAGGTTAAAGGTGCTGATTCTCCAAGTAGGGAGATGGTTAGTCAAGCGGCTGGAATGGCGAACCCGAGCACAAGGAGAGGAGAAATGAGGTGCGTTTTAGAAACCTTTCCCGATCTCACGGCATACCATCTTCTGGGTTTCCCATGCATGTTTTGATGTAGGAAGATGCCCTTGTACCTGGAGATTTGAGACCCATGGGGTGTGTACCCCGCGGTGTTACTTTAAAGTATCTGCATTTGCTCACCCAACCTCACCAATCCTCTCAGCCCCAAGAGTGTCCAGCCTTATGTCTCATCCAGCTGTGGGTCTAGCTATGGTCAATCCAGGTTGCATCAGAGACCCTGAACGGATTTTGTAAGAATTTCTCTCTCTTTCACTGTCTTAGTTTTGTGGGTTTTTTAAAGTAATTTATGTTTAGAATGGGGCTTGGCTGCTTTTCCCTGCTGTGTTTATGCCGCTTTCCACCCTCTTGATTCACTTGCAGAGAGATATCGATACATAGGTTTTCAGATTCTTACGAGTCAGATATATTCTTGTGCGGTGACTAGGGGGTGTTGAGTCCAGTTCACTGAGCAGGGAGTAGGCCTTGTCTATTACATATTTGGCTTATGGAGCGGTCTGTGAGCTAATTTCAAACCCTTGTTTTATGCATCACCCCATCTCACCTTTCCCGTTCAGCAGCCATAGTGTCTCTCCCAAAGGTGTGACTCTGTTCTGTTTTGTAATTCAGTTCAAGTGTAGCGATTTTGACATTCCCTCTATAAGCGATATCTTAGGATAAGTGTCTTTTTCTGTGTGACTTATTTCACTTAGAATCATCGGACCTAAATCCACTCATCATGCTGCTAACTAGCCTTATGACATTGATTTCATGGCTGAGTGATATTCCATTGTGCCAAGTCCCACCATTTCTTTATCCATTTTTCTCTTTCCTGGGATATTGAAGGTGTACCGAAGTGGACGTTCTTGGAAACAGAGCAGCCGTAAGGTTTGGGGTGCCTGTGTCTTGTTGATTTTTAGTTTTCCCGATTTATACGCCCATGAGTGGAAATGCCCTATGCTCTCTAAGCTGTGTTTATTACTTGTTTCAGGACACAGCGTACACTTCTCCAGAGTGCCTGTTGGCAATTTACATCCCGCCCATCAGCGTAGCAAGGCTGCCATGTCTCCATGGCCTGTCCTGCTTTTCTGGTTTTTACACATTTTTCAGCATGGCCCTTTTGACCGAGGGCAAGCGAGACTTCTTTGTAGCGCTGATTTGCCCTTCCGGCTTGCTTGGTTGGCCAAAAAGGGCGTATGCGTTTTTTCCTGAATATATTCAGGAAAAAACGCATACGCCCTTTTTGGCCAAGGGCATCATTGTCAACGTTTTGCCGCTTTTCATGTGCTTTAAAGGCGAGTCGAATCTACCTCCTGAAATCTGTTTCCTGCAAATCTGCCTTGCTTTCAAATCCTCTTCGTTGCCTTCCCTCAATATATTTGTGGACGAGAGTTCTCATTTATAACTCTGCACGTTTGTGAATTGCAGTGCCCCTGAGCTCCATTTGTCTCCTCGCTTTTTTGGAGCTGGCCGCAAAAGCGCAGGATTGCTTCAGGCCCTATTTTGGTTCTGGGGGGCAGGCTGAGCCTGTGGTTCATTCTTCTTCCTGATGGGAAAATGGAGTGGCCTGTGCCTGTCCCAACACCTAGGGCTAGTCTCTCGTTGGTTCCCCGTCTTCCCGTTCATCCTCAGGACAAATTGAAACCCGGACGAAACAGGAGGTTAAAGGTGCTGATTCTCCAAGTAGGGAGATGGTTAGTCAAGTGGCTGGAATGGCGAACCCAAGCACAAGGAGAGGAGAAATGAGGTGAGTTTTAGAAACCTTTCCCGATCTCACGGCATACCATCTTCTGGGTTTCCCATGCATGTTTTGATGGAGGAAGATGCCCTTGTACCTGGAGATTTGAGACCCATGGGGTGGGTACCCCACGGTGTTACTGTAAAGTATCTGCGTTTGCTCACCCAACCTCACCAATCCTCTCAGCCCCAAGAGTGTCCAGCCTTATGTCTCATCCAGCTGTGGGTCTAGCTATGGTCAATCCAGGTTGCATCAGAGACCCTGAACGGATTTTGTAAGAATTTCTCTCTCTTTCACTGTCTTTGTTTTGTGGGTTTTTTAAAGTAATTTATGTTTAGAATGGGGCTTGGCTGCTTTTCCCTGCTGTGTTTATGCCGCTTTACACCCTCTTGATTCACTTGCAGAGAGATATCGATACATAGGTTTTCAGATTCTTACGAGTCAGATATATTCTTGTGCAGTGACTAGGGGGTGTTGAGTCCAGTTCACTGAGCAGGGAGTAGTCCTTGTCTATTACATATTTGGCTTATGGAGCGGTCTCTGAGCTAATTTCAAACCCTTGTTTTATGCATCAACCCACCTCACCTTTCCCGTTCAGCAGCCATAGTGTGTCTCCCAAAGGTGTGACTCTGTTCTGTTTTGTAATTCAGTTCAAGTGTAGCGATTTTGACATTCCCTCTATAAGCGATATCTTAGGATAAGTGTCTTTTTCTGTGTGACTTATTTCACTTAGAATCATCGGACCTAAATCCACTCATCATGCTGCTAACTAGCCTTATGACATTGATTTCATGGCTGAGTGATATTCCATTGTGCCAAGTCCCACCATTTCTTTATCCATTTTTCTCTTTCCTGGGATATTGAAGGTGTACCGAAGTGGAGGTTCTTGGAAACAGAGCAGCCGTAAAGTTTGGGGTGCCTGTGTCTTGTTGATTTTTAGTTTTCCCGATTTATACACCCATGAGTGGAAGTGCCCTATGCTCTCTAAGCTGTGTTTATTACTTGTTTCAGGACACACCGTACACTTCTCCAGAGTGCCTGTTGGCAAATTACATCCCGCCCATCAGCGTAGCAAGGCTGCCATGTCTCCATGGCCTGTCCTGCTTTTCTGGTTTTTACACATTTTTCAGCATGGCCCTTTTGACCGAGGGCAAGCGAGACTTCTTTGTAGCGCTGATTTGCCCTTCTGGCTTGCTTGGTTGGCCAAAAAGGGCGTATGCGTTTTTTCCTGAATATATTCAGGAAAAAACGCATACGCCCTTTTTGGCCAAGGGCATCATTGTCAACGTTTTGCCGCTTTTCATGTGCTTTAAAGGCGAGTCGAATCTACCTCCTGAAATCTGTTTCCTGCAAATCTGCCTTGCTTTCAAATCCTCTTCGTTGCCTTCCCTCAATATATTTGTGGACGAGAGTTCTCATTTATAACTCTGCACGTTTGTGAATTGCAGTGCCCCTGAGCTCCATTTGTCTCCTCGCTTTTTTGGGAGCTGGCCGCAAAAGCGCAGGATTGCTTCAGGCCCTATTTTGGTTCTGGGGGGCAGGCTGAGCCTGTGGTTCATTCTTCTTCCTGATGGGAAAATGGAGTGACCTGTGCCTGTCCCAACACCTAGGGCTAGTCTCTCGTTGGTTCCCCGTCTTCCCGTTCATCCTCAGGACAAATTGCAACCTGTACAAAACAGGAGGTTAAAGGTGCTGATTCTCCAAGTAGGGAGATGGTTAGTCAAGCGGCTGGAATGGCGAACCCGAGCACAAGGAGTGGAGAAATGAGGTGCGTTTTAGAAACCTTTCCCGATCTCACGGCATACCATCTTTTGGGTTTCCCATGCATGTTTTGATGTAGGATGATGCCCTTGTACCTGGAGATTTGAGACCCATGGGGTGGGTACCCCGCGGTGTTACTTTAAAGTATCTGCGTTTGCTCACCTAACCTCACCAATCTTCTCAGCCCAAAGAGTGTCCAGCCTTATGTCTCATCCAGCTGTGGGTCTAGCTATGGTCAATCCAGGTTGCATCAGAGACCCTGAACGGATTTTGTAAGAATTTCTCTCTCTTTCACTGTCTTTGTTTTGTGGGTTTTTTAAAGTAATTTATGTTTAGAATGGGGCTTGGCTGCTTTTCCCTGCTGTGTTTATGCCGCTTTCCACCCTGTTGATTCACTTGCAGAGAGATATCGATACATAGGTTTTCAGATTCTTACGAGTCAGATATATTTTTGTTCGGTGACTAGGGGGTGTTGAGTCCAGTTCACTGAGCAGGGAGTAGGCCTTGTCTATTACATATTTGGCTTATGGAGCGGTCTCTGAGCTAATTTCAAACCCTTGTTTTATGCATCACCCCACCTCACCTTTCCCGTTCAGCAGCCATAGTGTGTCTTCCAAAGGTGTGACTCTGTTCTGTTTTGTAATTCAGTTCAAGTGTAGCGATTTTGACATTCCCTCTATAAGCGATATCTTAGGATAAGTGTCTTTTTCTGTGTGACTTATTTCACTTAGACTCTTCGGACCTAAATCCACTCATCATGCTGCTAACTGGCCTTATGACATTGATTTCATGGCTGAGTGATATTCCATTGTGCCAAGTCCCACCATTTCTTTATCCATTTTTCTCTTTCTGGGATATTGAAGGTGTACCGAAGTGGAGGTTCTTGGAAACAGAGCAGCCGTAAAGTTTGGGGTGCCTGTGTCTTGTTGATTTTTAGTTTTCCCTATTTATACGCCCATGAGTAGAAATGCCCTATGCTCTCTAAGCTGTGTTTATTCCTTGTTTCAGGACACACCGTACACTTCTCCAGAGTGCCTGTTGGCAATTTACATCCCGCCCATCAGCGTAGCAAGGCTGCCATGTCTCCATGGCCTGTCCTGCTTTTCTGGTTTTTACACATTTTTCAGCATGGCCCTTTTGACCGAGGGCAAGCGAGACTTCTTTGTAGCGCTGATTTGCCCTTCCGGCTTGCTTGGTTGGCCAAAAAGGGCGTATGCGTTTTTTCCTGAATATATTCAGGAAAAAACGCATACGCCCTTTTTGGCCAAGGGCATCATTGTCAACGTTTTGCCGCTTTTCATGTGCTTTAAAGGCGAGTCGAATCTACCTCCTGAAATCTGTTTCCTGCAAATCTGCCTTGCTTTCAAATCCTCTTCGTTGCCTTCCCTCAATATATTTGTGGACGAGAGTTCTCATTTATAACTCTGCACGTTTGTGAATTGCAGTGCCCCTGAGCTCCATTTGTCTCCTCGCTTTTTTGGGAGCTGGCCGCAAAAGCGCAGGATTGCTTCAGGCCCTAGTTTGGTTCTGGGGGGCAGGCTGAGCCTGTGGTTCATTCTTCTTCCTGATGGGAAAATGGAGTGACCTGTGCCTGTCCCAACACCTAGGGCTAGTCTCTCGTTGGTTCCCCGTCTTCCCGTTCATCCTCAGGACAAATTGCAACCTGGACGAAACAGGAGGTTAAAGGTGCTGATTCTCCAAGTAGGGAGATGGTTAGTCAAGCGGCTGGAATGGCGAACCCGAGCACAAGGAGAGGAGAAATGAGGTGCGTTGTAGAAACCTTTCCCGATCTCACGGCATACCATCTTCTGGGTTTCCCATGCATGTTTTGATGTAGGAAGATGCCCTTGTACCTGGAGATTTGAGACCCATGGGGTGGGTACCCCGCGGTGTTACTTTAAAGTATCTGCGTTTGCTCACCCAACCTCACCAATCCTCTAAGCCCCAAGAGTGTCCAGCCTTATGTCTCATCCAGCTGTGGGTCTAGATATGGTCAATCCAGGTTGCATCAGAGACCCTGAACGGATTTTGTAAGAATTTCTCTCTCTTTCACTGTCTTTGTTTTGTGGGTTTTTTAAAGTAATTTATGTTTAGAATGGGGCTTGGCTGCTTTTCCCTGCTGTGTTTATGCCGCTTTACACCCTCTTGATTCACTTGCAGAGAGATATCGATACATAGGTTTTCAGATTCTTACGAGTCAGATATATTCTTGTGCAGTGACTAGGGGGTGTTGAGTCCAGTTCACTGAGCAGGGAGTAGTCCTTGTCTATTACATATTTGGCTTATGGAGCGGTCTCTGAGCTAATTTCAAACCCTTGTTTTATGCATCAACCCACCTCACCTTTCCCGTTCAGCAGCCATAGTGTGTCTCCCAAAGGTGTGACTCTGTTCTGTTTTGTAATTCAGTTCAAGTGTAGCGATTTTGACATTCCCTCTATAAGCGATATCTTAGGATAAGTGTCTTTTTCTGTGTGACTTATTTCACTTAGAATCATCGGACCTAAATCCACTCATCATGCTGCTAACTAGCCTTATGACATTGATTTCATGGCTGAGTGATATTCCATTGTGCCAAGTCCCACCATTTCTTTATCCATTTTTCTCTTTCCTGGGATATTGAAGGTGTACCGAAGTGGAGGTTCTTGGAAACAGAGCAGCCGTAAAGTTTGGGGTGCCTGTGTCTTGTTGATTTTTAGTTTTCCCGATTTATACACCCATGAGTGGAAGTGCCCTATGCTCTCTAAGCTGTGTTTATTACTTGTTTCAGGACACACCGTACACTTCTCCAGAGTGCCTGTTGGCAAATTACATCCCGCCCATCAGCGTAGCAAGGCTGCCATGTCTCCATGGCCTGTCCTGCTTTTCTGGTTTTTACACATTTTTCAGCATGGCCCTTTTGACCGAGGGCAAGCGAGACTTCTTTGTAGCGCTGATTTGCCCTTCTGGCTTGCTTGGTTGGCCAAAAAGGGCGTATGCGTTTTTTCCTGAATATATTCAGGAAAAAACGCATACGCCCTTTTTGGCCAAGGGCATCATTGTCAACGTTTTGCCGCTTTTCATGTGCTTTAAAGGCGAGTCGAATCTACCTCCTGAAATCTGTTTCCTGCAAATCTGCCTTGCTTTCAAATCCTCTTCGTTGCCTTCCCTCAATATATTTGTGGACGAGAGTTCTCATTTATAACTCTGCACGTTTGTGAATTGCAGTGCCCCTGAGCTCCATTTGTCTCCTCGCTTTTTTGGGAGCTGGCCGCAAAAGCGCAGGATTGCTTCAGGCCCTATTTTGGTTCTGGGGGGCAGGCTGAGCCTGTGGTTCATTCTTCTTCCTGATGGGAAAATGGAGTGACCTGTGCCTGTCCCAACACCTAGGGCTAGTCTCTCGTTGGTTCCCCGTCTTCCCGTTCATCCTCAGGACAAATTGCAACCTGTACAAAACAGGAGGTTAAAGGTGCTGATTCTCCAAGTAGGGAGATGGTTAGTCAAGCGGCTGGAATGGCGAACCCGAGCACAAGGAGTGGAGAAATGAGGTGCGTTTTAGAAACCTTTCCCGATCTCACGGCATACCATCTTTTGGGTTTCCCATGCATGTTTTGATGTAGGATGATGCCCTTGTACCTGGAGATTTGAGACCCATGGGGTGGGTACCCCGCGGTGTTACTTTAAAGTATCTGCGTTTGCTCACCTAACCTCACCAATCTTCTCAGCCCAAAGAGTGTCCAGCCTTATGTCTCATCCAGCTGTGGGTCTAGCTATGGTCAATCCAGGTTGCATCAGAGACCCTGAACGGATTTTGTAAGAATTTCTCTCTCTTTCACTGTCTTTGTTTTGTGGGTTTTTTAAAGTAATTTATGTTTAGAATGGGGCTTGGCTGCTTTTCCCTGCTGTGTTTATGCCGCTTTCCACCCTGTTGATTCACTTGCAGAGAGATATCGATACATAGGTTTTCAGATTCTTACGAGTCAGATATATTTTTGTTCGGTGACTAGGGGGTGTTGAGTCCAGTTCACTGAGCAGGGAGTAGGCCTTGTCTATTACATATTTGGCTTATGGAGCGGTCTCTGAGCTAATTTCAAACCCTTGTTTTATGCATCACCCCACCTCACCTTTCCCGTTCAGCAGCCATAGTGTGTCTTCCAAAGGTGTGACTCTGTTCTGTTTTGTAATTCAGTTCAAGTGTAGCGATTTTGACATTCCCTCTATAAGCGATATCTTAGGATAAGTGTCTTTTTCTGTGTGACTTATTTCACTTAGACTCTTCGGACCTAAATCCACTCATCATGCTGCTAACTGGCCTTATGACATTGATTTCATGGCTGAGTGATATTCCATTGTGCCAAGTCCCACCATTTCTTTATCCATTTTTCTCTTTCTGGGATATTGAAGGTGTACCGAAGTGGAGGTTCTTGGAAACAGAGCAGCCGTAAAGTTTGGGGTGCCTGTGTCTTGTTGATTTTTAGTTTTCCCTATTTATACGCCCATGAGTAGAAATGCCCTATGCTCTCTAAGCTGTGTTTATTCCTTGTTTCAGGACACACCGTACACTTCTCCAGAGTGCCTGTTGGCAATTTACATCCCGCCCATCAGCGTAGCAAGGCTGCCATGTCTCCATGGCCTGTCCTGCTTTTCTGGTTTTTACACATTTTTCAGCATGGCCCTTTTGACCGAGGGCAAGCGAGACTTCTTTGTAGCGCTGATTTGCCCTTCCGGCTTGCTTGGTTGGCCAAAAAGGGCGTATGCGTTTTTTCCTGAATATATTCAGGAAAAAACGCATACGCCCTTTTTGGCCAAGGGCATCATTGTCAACGTTTTGCCGCTTTTCATGTGCTTTAAAGGCGAGTCGAATCTACCTCCTGAAATCTGTTTCCTGCAAATCTGCCTTGCTTTCAAATCCTCTTCGTTGCCTTCCCTCAATATATTTGTGGACGAGAGTTCTCATTTATAACTCTGCACGTTTGTGAATTGCAGTGCCCCTGAGCTCCATTTGTCTCCTCGCTTTTTTGGGAGCTGGCCGCAAAAGCGCAGGATTGCTTCAGGCCCTAGTTTGGTTCTGGGGGGCAGGCTGAGCCTGTGGTTCATTCTTCTTCCTGATGGGAAAATGGAGTGACCTGTGCCTGTCCCAACACCTAGGGCTAGTCTCTCGTTGGTTCCCCGTCTTCCCGTTCATCCTCAGGACAAATTGCAACCTGGACGAAACAGGAGGTTAAAGGTGCTGATTCTCCAAGTAGGGAGATGGTTAGTCAAGCGGCTGGAATGGCGAACCCGAGCACAAGGAGAGGAGAAATGAGGTGCGTTGTAGAAACCTTTCCCGATCTCACGGCATACCATCTTCTGGGTTTCCCATGCATGTTTTGATGTAGGAAGATGCCCTTGTACCTGGAGATTTGAGACCCATGGGGTGGGTACCCCGCGGTGTTACTTTAAAGTATCTGCGTTTGCTCACCCAACCTCACCAATCCTCTCAGCCCCAAGAGTGTCCAGCCTTATGTCTCATCCAGCTGTGGGTCTAGATATGGTCAATCCAGGTTGCATCAGAGACCCTGAACGGATTTTGTAAGAATTTCTCTCTCTTTCACTGTCTTTGTTTTGTGGGTTTTTTAAAGTAATTTATGTTTAGAATGGGGCTTGGCTGCTTTTCCCTGCTGTGTTTATGCCGCTTTACACCCTCTTGATTCACTTGCAGAGAGATATCGATACATAGGTTTTCAGATTCTTACGAGTCAGATATATTCTTGTGCGGTGACTAAGGGGTGTTGAGTCCAGTTCACTGAGCAGGGAGTAGGCCTTGTCTATTACATATTTGGCTTATGGAGCGGTCTCTGAGCTAATTTCAAACTCTTGTTGTATGCATCACCCCACCTCACCTTTCCCGTTAAGCAGCCATGGTGTGTCTTCTTATGGTGTGCCTTTGTTCTGTTTTGTAATTCAGTTCAAGTGTAGCGATTTTGACATTCCCTCTCTAAGCGATATCTTAGGATAAGTGTCTTTTTCTGTGTGACTTATTTCACTTAGAATCATCGTCGCTAAATCCACTCATCATGCTGCTAACTAGCCTTATGACATTGATTTCATGGCTGAGTGATATTCCATTGTGCCAAGTACCACCATTTGTTTATCCATTTTTCTCTTTCCTGGGATATTGAAGGTGTACCGAAGTGGAGGTTCTTGGAAACAGAGCAGCCGTAAAGTTTGGGGTGCCTGTGTCTTGTTGATTTTTAGTTTTCCCAATTTATACGCCCATGAGTGGAAGTGCCCTATGCTCTCTAAGCTGTGTTTATTACTTTTTTCAAGACACACCATACACTTCTCCAGAGTGCCTGTTGGCAATTTACATCCCGCCCATCAGCGTAGCAAGGCTCCCATGTCTCCATGGCCTGTCCTGCTTTTCTAGTTTTTACGCTTTTTTCAGCATGGCCTTTTTGACCGAGGGCAAGCGAGACTTCTTTGTAGCGCTGATTTGCCCTTCCGGCTTGCTTGGTTGGCCGAAAAGGGCGTATGCGTTTTTTCCTGAATATATTCAGGAAAAAACGCATACGCCCTTTTTGGCCAAGGGCATCATTGTCAATGTTTTGCCGCTTTTCATGTGCTTTAAAGGCGAGTCGAATCTACCTCCTGAAATCTGTTTCCTGCAAATCTGCCTTGCTTTCAAATCCTCTTCGTTGCCTTCCCTGAATATATTTGTGGACGAGAGTTCTCATTTATAACTCTGCACGTTTGTGAATTGCAGTGCCCCTGAGCTCCATTTGTCTCCTCGCTTTTTTTGGAGCTGGCCGCAAAAGCGCAGGATTGCTTCAGGCCCTATTTTGGTTCTGGGGGGCAGGCTGAGCCTGTGGTTCATTCTTCTTCCTGATGGGAAAATGGAGTGACCTGTGCCTGTCCCAACACCTAGGGCTAGTCTCTCGTTGGTTCCCCGTCTTCCCGTTCATCCTCAGGACAAATTGTACGAAACAGGAGGTTAAAGGTGCTGATTCTCCAAGTAGGGAGATGGTTAGTCAAGCGGCTGGAATGGCGAACCCGAGCACAAGGAGTGGAGAAATGAGGTGCGTTTTAGAAACCTTTCCCGATCTCACGGCATACCATCTTTTGGGTTTCCCATGCATGTTTTGATGTAGGATGATGCCCTTGTACCTGGAGATTTGAGACCCATGGGGTGGGTACCCCGCGGTGTTACTTTAAAGTATCTGCGTTTGCTCACCCAACCTCACCAATCCTCTCAGCCCCAAGAGTGTCCAGCCTTATGTCTCATCCAGCTGTGGGTCTAGATATGGTCAATCCAGGTTGCATCAGAGACCCTGAACGGATTTTGTAAGAATTTCTCTCTCTTTCACTGTCTTTGTTTTGTGGGTTTTTTAAAGTAATTTATGTTTAGAATGGGGCTTGGCTGCTATTCCCTGCTGTGTTTATGCCGCTTTACACCCTCTTGATTCACTTGCAGAGAGATATCGATACATGGGTTTTCAAATTCTTACGAGGCAGATATATTCTTGTTCGGTGACTAGGGGGTGTTGAGTCCAGTTCACTGAGCAGGGAGTAGGCCTTGTCTATTACATATTTGGCTTATGGAGCGGTCTCTGAGCTAATTTCAAACCCTTGTTTTATGCATCACCCCACCTCACCTTTCCCGTTCAGCAGCCATAGTGTGTCTCCCAAAGGTGTGACTCTGTTCTGTTTTGTAATTCAGTTCAAGTGTAGCGATTTTGACATTCCCTCTCTAAGCGATATCTTAGGATAAGTGTCTTTTTCTGTGTGACTTATTTCACTTAGAATCATCGTCGCTAAATCCACTCATCATGCTGCTAACTAGCCTTATGACATTGATTTCATGGCTGAGTGATATTCCATTGTGCCAAGTCCCACCATTTCTTTATCCATTTTTCTCTTTCCTGGGATATTGAAGGTGTACCGAAGTGGAGGTTCTTGGAAACAGAGCAGCCGTAAATTTGGGGTGCCTGTGTCTTGTTGATTTTTAGTTTTCCCGATTTATACGCCCATGAGTTGAAGTGCCCTATGCTCTCTAAGCTGTGTTTATTACTTGTTTCAGGACACACCGTACAATTCTCCAGAGTGCCTGTTGGCAATTTACATCCCGCCCATCAGCGTAGCAAGGCTGCCATGTCTCCATGGCCTGTCCTGCTTTTCTGGTTTTTACACATTTTTCAGCATGGCCCTTTTGACCGAGGGCAAGCGAGACTTCTTTGTAGCGCTGATTTGCCCTTCCGGCTTACTTGGTTGGCCAAAAAGGGCGTATGCGTTTTTTCCTGAATATATTCAGGAAAAAACGCATACGCCCTTTTTGGCCAAGGGCATCATTGTCAACGTTTTGCCGCTTTTCATGTGCTTTAAAGGCGAGTCGAATCTACCTCCTGAAATCTGTTTCCTGCAAATCTGCCTTGCTTTCAAATCCTCTTCGTTGCCTTCCCTCAATATATTTGTGGACGAGAGTTCTCATTTATAACTCTGCACGTTTGTGAATTGCAGTGCCCCTGAGCTCCATTTGTCTCCTCGCTTTTTTGGGAGCTGGCCGCAAAAGCGCAGGATTGCTTCAGGCCCTATTTTGGTTCTGGGGGGCAGGCTGAGCCTGTGGTTCATTCTTCTTCCTGATGGGAAAATGGAGTGACCTGTGCCTGTCCCAACACCTAGGGCTAGTCTCTCGTTGGTTCCCCGTCTTCCCGTTCATCCTCAGGACAAATTGCAACCTGTACAAAACAGGAGGTTAAAGGTGCTGATTCTCCAAGTAGGGAGATGGTTAGTCAAGCGGCTGGAATGGCGAACCCGAGCACAAGGAGTGGAGAAATGAGGTGCGTTTTAGAAACCTTTCCCGATCTCACGGCATACCATCTTTTGGGTTTCCCATGCATGTTTTGATGTAGGATGATGCCCTTGTACCTGGAGATTTGAGACCCATGGGGTGGGTACCCCGCGGTGTTACTTTAAAGTATCTGCGTTTGCTCACCTAACCTCACCAATCTTCTCAGCCCAAAGAGTGTCCAGCCTTATGTCTCATCCAGCTGTGGGTCTAGATATGGTCAATCCAGGTTGCATCAGAGACCCTGAACGGATTTTGTAAGAATTTCTCTCTCTTTCACTGTCTTTGTTTTGTGGGTTTTTTAAAGTAATTTATGTTTAGAATGGGGCTTGGCTGCTTTTCCCTGCTGTGTTTATGCCGATTTCCACCCTGTTGATTCACTTGCAGAGAGATATCGATACATAGGTTTTCAGATTCTTACGAGTCAGATATATTCTTGTGCGGTGACTAGGGGGTGTTGAGTCCAGTTCACTGAGCAGGGAGTAGGCCTTGTCTATTACATATTTGGCTTATGGAGCGGTCTCTGAGCTAATTTCAAACCCTTGTTTTATGCATCACCCCACCTCACCTTTCCCGTTCAGCAGCCATAGTGTGTCTTCCAAAGGTGTGACTCTGTTCTGTTTTGTAATTCAGTTCAAGTGTAGCGATTTTGACATTCCCTCTATAAGCGATATCTTAGGATAAGTGTCTTTTTCTGTGTGACTTATTTCACTTAGACTCTTCGGACCTAAATCCACTCATCATGCTGCTAACTGGCCTTATGACATTGATTTCATGGCTGAGTGATATTCCATTGTGCCAAGTCCCACCATTTCTTTATCCATTTTTCTCTTTCCTGGGATATTGAAGGTGTACCGAAGTGGAGGTTCTTGGAAACAGAGCAGCCGTAAAGTTTGGGGTGCCTGTGTCTTGTTGATTTTTAGTTTTCCCTATTTATACGCCCATGAGTAGAAATGCCCTATGCTCTCTAAGCTGTGTTTATTCCTTGTTTCAGGACACACCGTACACTCCTCCAGAGTGCCTGTTGGCAATTTACATGCCGCCCATCAGCGTAGCAAGGCTGCCATGTCTCCATGGCCTGTCCTGCTTTTCTGGTTTTTACACATTTTTCAGCATGGCCCTTTTGACGGAGGGCAAGCGAGACTTCTTTGTAGCGCTGATTTGCCCTTACGGCTTGCTTGGTTGGCCAAAAAGGGCGTATGCGTTTTTTCCTGAATATATTCAGGAAAAAACGCATACGCCCTTTTTGGCCAAGGGCATCATTGTCAACGTTTTGCCGCTTTTCATGTGCTTTAAAGGCGAGTCGAATCTACCTCCTGAAATCTGTTTCCTGCAAATCTGCCTTGCTTTCAAATCCTCTTCGTTGCCTTCCCTCAATATATTTGTGGACGAGAGTTCTCATTTATAACTCTGCACGTTTGTGAATTGCAGTGCCCCTGAGCTCCATTTGTCTCCTCGCTTTTTTGGGAGCTGGCCGCAAAAGCGCAGGATTGCTTCAGGCCCTATTTTGGTTCTGGGGGGCAGGCTGAGCCTGTGGTTCATTCTTCTTCCTGATGGGAAAATGGAGTGACCTGTGCCTGTCCCAACACCTAGGGCTAGTCTCTCGTTGGTTCCCCGTCTTCCCGTTCATCCTCAGGACAAATTGCAACCTGGACGAAACAGGAGGTTAAAGGTGCTGATTCTCCAAGTAGGGAGATGGTTAGTCAAGCGGCTGGAATGGCGAACCCGAGCACAAGGAGAGGAGAAATGAGGTGCGTTGTAGAAACCTTTCCCGATCTCACGGCATACCATCTTCTGGGTTTCCCATGCATGTTTTGATGTAGGAAGATGCCCTTGTACCTGGAGATTTGAGACCCATGGGGTGGGTACCCCGCGGTGTTACTTTAAAGTATCTGCGTTTGCTCACCCAACCTCACCAATCCTCTCAGCCCCAAGAGTGTCCAGCCTTATGTCTCATCCAGCTGTGGGTCTAGATATGGTCAATCCAGGTTGCATCAGAGACCCTGAACGGATTTTGTAAGAATTTCTCTCTCTTTCACTGTCTTTGTTTTGTGGGTTTTTTAAAGTAATTTATGTTTAGAATGGGGCTTGGCTGCTTTTCCCTGCTGTGTTTATGCCGCTTTACACCCTCTTGATTCACTTGCAGAGAGATATCGATACATGGGTTTTCAAATTCTTACGAGGCAGATATATTCTTGTTCGGTGACTAGGGGGTGTTGAGTCCAGTTCACTGAGCAGGGAGTAGGCCTTGTCTATTACATATTTGGCTTATGGAGCGGTCTCTGAGCTAATTTCAAACCCTTGTTTTATGCATCACCCCACCTCACCTTTCCCGTTCAGCAGCCATAGTGTGTCTCCCAAAGGTGTGACTCTGTTCTGTTTTGTAATTCAGTTCAAGTGTAGCGATTTTGACATTCCCTCTCTAAGCGATATCTTAGGATAAGTGTCTTTTTCTGTGTGACTTATTTCACTTAGAATCATCGTCGCTAAATCCACTCATCATGCTGCTAACTAGCCTTATGACATTGATTTCATGGCTGAGTGATATTCCATTGTGCCAAGTCCCACCATTTCTTTATCCATTTTTCTCTTTCCTGGGATATTGAAGGTGTACCGAAGTGGAGGTTCTTGGAAACAGAGCAGCCGTAAATTTGGGGTGCCTGTGTCTTGTTGATTTTTAGTTTTCCCGATTTATACGCCCATGAGTTGAAGTGCCCTATGCTCTCTAAGCTGTGTTTATTACTTGTTTCAGGACACACCGTACAATTCTCCAGAGTGCCTGTTGGCAATTTACATCCCGCCCATCAGCGTAGCAAGGCTGCCATGTCTCCATGGCCTGTCCTGCTTTTCTGGTTTTTACACATTTTTCAGCATGGCCCTTTTGACCGAGGGCAAGCGAGACTTCTTTGTAGCGCTGATTTGCCCTTCCGGCTTACTTGGTTGGCCAAAAAGGGCGTATGCGTTTTTTCCTGAATATATTCAGGAAAAAACGCATACGCCCTTTTTGGCCAAGGGCATCATTGTCAACGTTTTGCCGCTTTTCATGTGCTTTAAAGGCGAGTCGAATCTACCTCCTGAAATCTGTTTCCTGCAAATCTGCCTTGCTTTCAAATCCTCTTCGTTGCCTTCCCTCAATATATTTGTGGACGAGAGTTCTCATTTATAACTCTGCACGTTTGTGAATTGCAGTGCCCCTGAGCTCCATTTGTCTCCTCGCTTTTTTGGGAGCTGGCCGCAAAAGCGCAGGATTGCTTCAGGCCCTATTTTGGTTCTGGGGGGCAGGCTGAGCCTGTGGTTCATTCTTCTTCCTGATGGGAAAATGGAGTGACCTGTGCCTGTCCCAACACCTAGGGCTAGTCTCTCGTTGGTTCCCCGTCTTCCCGTTCATCCTCAGGACAAATTGCAACCTGTACAAAACAGGAGGTTAAAGGTGCTGATTCTCCAAGTAGGGAGATGGTTAGTCAAGCGGCTGGAATGGCGAACCCGAGCACAAGGAGTGGAGAAATGAGGTGCGTTTTAGAAACCTTTCCCGATCTCACGGCATACCATCTTTTGGGTTTCCCATGCATGTTTTGATGTAGGATGATGCCCTTGTACCTGGAGATTTGAGACCCATGGGGTGGGTACCCCGCGGTGTTACTTTAAAGTATCTGCGTTTGCTCACCTAACCTCACCAATCTTCTCAGCCCAAAGAGTGTCCAGCCTTATGTCTCATCCAGCTGTGGGTCTAGATATGGTCAATCCAGGTTGCATCAGAGACCCTGAACGGATTTTGTAAGAATTTCTCTCTCTTTCACTGTCTTTGTTTTGTGGGTTTTTTAAAGTAATTTATGTTTAGAATGGGGCTTGGCTGCTTTTCCCTGCTGTGTTTATGCCGATTTCCACCCTGTTGATTCACTTGCAGAGAGATATCGATACATAGGTTTTCAGATTCTTACGAGTCAGATATATTCTTGTGCGGTGACTAGGGGGTGTTGAGTCCAGTTCACTGAGCAGGGAGTAGGCCTTGTCTATTACATATTTGGCTTATGGAGCGGTCTCTGAGCTAATTTCAAACCCTTGTTTTATGCATCACCCCACCTCACCTTTCCCGTTCAGCAGCCATAGTGTGTCTTCCAAAGGTGTGACTCTGTTCTGTTTTGTAATTCAGTTCAAGTGTAGCGATTTTGACATTCCCTCTATAAGCGATATCTTAGGATAAGTGTCTTTTTCTGTGTGACTTATTTCACTTAGACTCTTCGGACCTAAATCCACTCATCATGCTGCTAACTGGCCTTATGACATTGATTTCATGGCTGAGTGATATTCCATTGTGCCAAGTCCCACCATTTCTTTATCCATTTTTCTCTTTCCTGGGATATTGAAGGTGTACCGAAGTGGAGGTTCTTGGAAACAGAGCAGCCGTAAAGTTTGGGGTGCCTGTGTCTTGTTGATTTTTAGTTTTCCCTATTTATACGCCCATGAGTAGAAATGCCCTATGCTCTCTAAGCTGTGTTTATTCCTTGTTTCAGGACACACCGTACACTCCTCCAGAGTGCCTGTTGGCAATTTACATGCCGCCCATCAGCGTAGCAAGGCTGCCATGTCTCCATGGCCTGTCCTGCTTTTCTGGTTTTTACACATTTTTCAGCATGGCCCTTTTGACGGAGGGCAAGCGAGACTTCTTTGTAGCGCTGATTTGCCCTTACGGCTTGCTTGGTTGGCCAAAAAGGGCGTATGCGTTTTTTCCTGAATATATTCAGGAAAAAACGCATACGCCCTTTTTGGCCAAGGGCATCATTGTCAACGTTTTGCCGCTTTTCATGTGCTTTAAAGGCGAGTCGAATCTACCTCCTGAAATCTGTTTCCTGCAAATCTGCCTTGCTTTCAAATCCTCTTCGTTGCCTTCCCTCAATATATTTGTGGACGAGAGTTCTCATTTATAACTCTGCACGTTTGTGAATTGCAGTGCCCCTGAGCTCCATTTGTCTCCTCGCTTTTTTGGGAGCTGGCCGCAAAAGCGCAGGATTGCTTCAGGCCCTATTTTGGTTCTGGGGGGCAGGCTGAGCCTGTGGTTCATTCTTCTTCCTGATGGGAAAATGGAGTGACCTGTGCCTGTCCCAACACCTAGGGCTAGTCTCTCGTTGGTTCCCCGTCTTCCCGTTCATCCTCAGGACAAATTGCAACCTGGACGAAACAGGAGGTTAAAGGTGCTGATTCTCCAAGTAGGGAGATGGTTAGTCAAGCGGCTGGAATGGCGAACCCGAGCACAAGGAGAGGAGAAATGAGGTGCGTTGTAGAAACCTTTCCCGATCTCACGGCATACCATCTTCTGGGTTTCCCATGCATGTTTTGATGTAGGAAGATGCCCTTGTACCTGGAGATTTGAGACCCATGGGGTGGGTACCCCGCGGTGTTACTTTAAAGTATCTGCGTTTGCTCACCCAACCTCACCAATCCTCTCAGCCCCAAGAGTGTCCAGCCTTATGTCTCATCCAGCTGTGGGTCTAGATATGGTCAATCCAGGTTGCATCAGAGACCCTGAACGGATTTTGTAAGAATTTCTCTCTCTTTCACTGTCTTTGTTTTGTGGGTTTTTTAAAGTAATTTATGTTTAGAATGGGGCTTGGCTGCTTTTCCCTGCTGTGTTTATGCCGCTTTACACCCTCTTGATTCACTTGCAGAGAGATATCGATACATAGGTTTTCAGATTCTTACGAGTCAGATATATTCTTGTGCGGTGACTAAGGGGTGTTGAGTCCAGTTCACTGAGCAGGGAGTAGGCCTTGTCTATTACATATTTGGCTTATGGAGCGGTCTCTGAGCTAATTTCAAACTCTTGTTGTATGCATCACCCCACCTCACCTTTCCCGTTAAGCAGCCATAGTGTGTCTTCTTATGGTGTGCCTCTGTTCTGTTTTGTAATTCAGTTCAAGTGTAGCGATTTTGACATTCCCTCTCTAAGCGATATCTTAGGATAAGTGTCTTTTTCTGTGTGACTTATTTCACTTAGAATCATCGTCGATAAATCCACTCATCATGCTGCTAACTAGCCTTATGACATTGATTTCATGGCTGAGTGATATTCCATTGTGCCAAGTACCACCATTTGTTTATCCATTTTTCTCTTTCCTGGGATATTGAAGGTGTACCGAAGTGGAGGTTCTTGGAAACAGAGCAGCCGTAAAGTTTGGGGTGCCTGTGTCTTGTTGATTTTTAGTTTTCCCAGTTTATACGCCCATGAGTGGAAGTGCCCTATGCTCTCTAAGCTGTGTTTATTACTTTTTTCAGGACACACCATACACTTCTCCAGAGTGCCTGTTGGCAATTTACATCCCGCCCATCAGCGTAGCAAGGCTCCCATGTCTCCATGGCCTGTCCTGCTTTTCTAGTTTTTACGCTTTTTTCAGCATGGCCTTTTTGACCGAGGGCAAGCGAGACTTCTTTGTAGCGCTGATTTGCCCTTCCGGCTTGCTTGGTTGGCCGAAAAGGGCGTATGCGTTTTTTCCTGAATATATTCAGGAAAAAACGCATACGCCCTTTTTGGCCAAGGGCATCATTGTCAATGTTTTGCCGCTTTTCATGTGCTTTAAAGGCGAGTCGAATCTACCTCCTGAAATCTGTTTCCTGCAAATCTGCCTTGCTTTCAAATCCTCTTCGTTGCCTTCCCTCAATATATTTGTGGACGAGAGTTCTCATTTATAACTCTGCACGTTTGTGAATTGCAGTGCCCCTGAGCTCCATTTGTCTCCTCGCTTTTTTGGGAGCTGGCCGCAAAAGCGCAGGATTGCTTCAGGCCCTATTTTGGTTCTGGGGGGCAGGCTGAGCCTGTGGTTCATTCTTCTTCCTGATGGGAAAATGGAGTGACCTGTGCCTGTCCCAACACCTAGGGCTAGTCTCTCGTTGGTTCCCCGTCTTCCCGTTCATCCTCAGGACAAATTGTACGAAACAGGAGGTTAAAGGTGCTGATTCTCCAAGTAGGGAGATGGTTAGTCAAGCGGCTGGAATGGCGAACCCGAGCAC
Organism: Eubalaena glacialis; assembly: GCF_028564815.1. NCBI lineage: Eukaryota > Metazoa > Chordata > Mammalia > Artiodactyla > Balaenidae > Eubalaena > Eubalaena glacialis. The sequence goes on along the minus strand of NC_083734.1, from coordinate 824,997 downwards.
AAGGAGAGGAGAAATGGGGTGTGTTGTAGAAACCTTTCCCGATCTCACGGCATACCATCTTCTGGGTTTCCCATGCATGTTTTGATGTAGGAAGATGCCCTTGTACCTGGAGATTTGAGACCCATGGGGTGGGTACCCCGCGGTGTTACTTTAAAGTATCTGCGTTTGCTCACCCAACCTCACCAATCCTCTCAGCCCCAAGAGTGTCCAGCCTTATGTCTCATCCAGCTGTGGGTCTAGATATGGTCAATCCAGGTTGCATCAGAGACCCTGAACGGATTTTGTAAGAATTTCACTCTCTTTCACTGTCTTTGTTTTGTGGGTTTTTTAAAGTAATTTATGTTTAGAATGGGGCTTGGCTGCTTTTCCCTGCTGTGTTTATGCCGCTTTACACCCTCTTGATTCTCTTGCAGAGAGATATCGATACATAGGTTTTCAGATTCTTACGAGTCAGATATATTCTTGTGCGGTGACTAGGGGGTGTTGAGTCCAGTTCACTGAGCAGGGAGTAGGCCTTGTCTATTACATATTTGGCTTATGGAGCGGTCTCTGAGCTAATTTCAAACTCTTGTTGTATGCATCACCCCACCTCACCTTTCCCGTTAAGCAGCCATAGTGTGTCTTCTTATGGTGTGACTCTGTTCTGTTTTGTAATTCAGTTCAAGTGTAGCGATTTTGACATTCCCTCTCTAAGCGATATCTTAGGATAAGTGTCTTTTTCTGTGTGACTTATTTCACTTAGAATCATCGTCGCTAAATCCACTCATCATGCTGCTAACTAGCCTTATGACATTGATTTCATGGCTGAGTGATATTCCATTGTGCCAAGTACCACCATTTGTTTATCCATTTTTCTCTTTCCTGGGATATTGAAGGTGTACCGAAGTGGAGGTTCTTGGAAACAGAGCAGCCGTAAAGTTTGGGGTGCCTGTGTCTTGTTGATTTTTAGTTTTCCCAATTTATACGCCCATGAGTGGAAGTGCCCTATGCTCTCTAAGCTGTGTTTATTACTTTTTTCAGGACACACCATACACTTCTCCAGAGTGCCTGTTGGCAATTTACATCCCGCCCATCAGCGTAGCAAGGCTCCCATGTCTCCATGGCCTGTCCTGCTTTTCTAGTTTTTACGCTTTTTTCAGCATGGCCTTTTTGACCGAGGGCAAGCGAGACTTCTTTGTAGCGCTCATTTGCACTTCCGGCTTGCTTGGTTGGCCGAAAAGGGCGTATGCGCTTTTCCCTGAATATATTCAGGGAAAAACGCTTACGCCCTTTTTGGCCAAGGGCATCATTGTCAACGTTTTGCCGCTTTTCATGTGCTTTAAAGGTGAGTCGAATCTACCTCCTGAAATCTGTTTCCTGCAAATCTGCCTTGCTTTCAAATCCTCTTCGTTGCCTTCCCTCAATATATTTGTGGACGAGAGTTCTCATTTATAACTCTGCACGTTTGTGAATTGCAGTGCCCCTGAGCTCCATTTGTCTCCTCGCTTTTTTGGGAGCTGGCCGCAAAAGCGCAGGATTGCTTCAGGCCCTTTGTGGTTCTGGGGGGCAGGCTGAGCCTGTGGTTCATTCTTCTTCCTGATGGGAAAATGGAGTGACCTGTGCCTGTCCCAACACCTAGGGCTAGTCTCTCGTTGGTTCCCCGTCTTCCCGTTCATCCTCAGGAAAATTGCAACCTGTACGAAACAGGAGGTTAAAGGTGCTGATTCTCCAAGTAGGGAGATGGTTAGTCAAGCGGCTGGAATGGCGAACCCGTGCACAAGGAGAGGAGAAATGAGGTGCGTTTTAGAAACCTTTAACGATCTCATGGCATACCATCTTCTGGGTTTCCCATGCATGTTTTGATGTAGGAAGATGCCCTTGTACCTGGAGATTTGAGACCCATGGGGTGGGTACCCCGCGGTGTTACTTTAAAGTATCTGCGTTTGCTCACCCAACCTCACCAATCCTCTCAGCCCCAAGAGTGTCCTGCCTTATGTCTCATCCAGCTGTGGGTCTAGATATGGTCAATCCAGGTTGCATCAGAGACCCTTAACGGATTTTGTAAGAATTTCTCTCTCTTTCACTGTCTTTGTTTTGTGGGTTTTTTAAAGTAATTTATGTTTAGAATGGGGCTTGGCTGCTTTTCCCTGCTGTGTTTATGCCGCTTTACACCCTCTTGATTCACTTGCAGAGAGATATCGATACATAGGTTTTCAGATTCTTACGAGTCAGATATATTCTTGTGCGGTGACTAGGGGGTGTTGAGTCCAGTTCACTGAGCAGGGAGTAGGCCTTGTCTATTACATATTTGGCTTATGGAGCGGTCTCTGAGCTAATTTCAAACCCTTGTTTTATGCATCACCCCACCTCACCTTTCCCGTTAAGCAGCCATAGTGTGTCTTCTAAAGGTGTGACTCTGTTCTGTTTTGTAATTCAGATCAAGTGTAGCGATTTTGACATTCCCTCTATAAGCGATATCTTAGGATAAGTGTCTTTTTCTGTGTGACTTATTTCACTTAGACTCATCGGACCTAAATCCACTCATCATGCTGCTAACTGGCCTTATGACATTGATTTCATGGCTGAGTGATATTCCATTGTGCCAAGTCCCACCATTTCTTTATCCATTTTTCTCTTTCCTGGGATATTGAAGGTGTACCGAAGTGGAGGTTCTTGGAAACAGAGCAGCCATAAAGTTTGGGATGCCTGTGTCTTGTTGATTTTTAGTTTTCCCGATTTATACGCCCATGAGTGGAAATGCCCTATGCTCTCTAAGCTGTGTTTATTACTTGTTTCAGGACACACCGTACACTTCTCCAGAGTGCCTGTTGGCAATTTACATCCCGCCCATCAGCGTAGCATGGCTCCCATGTCTCCATGGCCTGTCCTGCTTTTCTGGATTTTACACATTTTTCAGCATGGCCCTTTTGACCGAGGGCAAGCGAGACTTCTTTGTAGCGCTGATTTGCCCTTCCGGCTTGCTTGGTTGGCCGAAAAGGGCGTATGCGTTTTTCCCTGAATATATTCAGGGAAAAACGCATACGCCCTTTTTGGCCAAGGGCATCATTGTCAACGTTTTGCCGCTTTTCATGTGCTTTAAAGGCGAGTCGAATCTACCTCCTGAAATCTGTTTCCTGCAAATCTGCCTTGCTTTCAAATCCTCTTCGTTGCCTTCCCTCAATATATTTGTGGACGAGAGTTCTCATTTATAACTCTGCACGTTTGTGAATTGCAGTGCCCCTGAGCTCCATTTGTCTCCTCGCTTTTTTTGGAGCTGGCCGCAAAAGCGCAGGATTGCTTCAGGCCCTATTTTGGTTCTGTGGGGCAGGCTGAGCCTGTGGTTCATTCTTCTTCCTGATGGGAAAATTGAGTGACCTGTGCCAGTGCCAAGACCTAGGGCTAGTCTCTCGTTGGTTGCCCGTCTTCCCGTTCATCCTCAGGACAAATTGCAACCTGTACGAAACAGGAGGTTAAAGGTGCTGATTCTCCAAGTAGGGAGATGGTTAGTCAAGCGGCTGGAATGGCGAACCCGAGCACAAGGAGAGGAGAAATGGGGTGCGTTGTAGAAACCTTTCCCGATCTCACGGCATACCATCTTCTGGGTTTCCCATGCATGTTTTGATGTAGGAAGATGCCCTTGTACCTGGAGATTTGAGACCCATGGGGTGGGTACCCCGCGGTGTTACTTTAAAGTATCTGCGTTTGCTCACCCAACCTCACCAATCCTCTCAGCCCCAAGATTGTCCAGCCTTATGTCTCATCCAGCTGTGGGTCTAGATATGGTCAATCCAGGTTGCATCAGAGACCCTGAACGGATTTTGTAAGAATTTCTCTCTCTTTCACTGTCTTTGTTTTGTGGGTTTTTTAAAGTAATTTATGTTTAGAATGGGGCTTGGCTGCTTTTCCCTGCTGTGTTTATGCCGCTTTACACCCTCTTGATTCTCTTGCAGAGAGATATCGATACATAGGTTTTCAGATTCTTACGAGTCAGATATATTCTTGTGCGGTGACTAGGGGGTGTTGAGTCCAGTTCACTGAGCAGGGAGTAGGCCTTGTCTATTACATATTTGGCTTATGGAGCGGTCTCTGAGCTAATTTCAAACTCTTGTTGTATGCATCACCCCACCTCACCTTTCCCGTTAAGCAGCCATAGTGTGTCTTCTTATGGTGTGACTCTGTTCTGTTTTGTAATTCAGTTCAAGTGTAGCGATTTTGACATTCCCTCTCTAAGCGATATCTTAGGATAAGTGTCTTTTTCTGTGTGACTTATTTCACTTAGAATCATCGTCGCTAAATCCACTCATCATGCTGCTAACTAGCCTTATGACATTGATTTCATTGCTGAGTGATATTCCATTGTGCCAAGTACCACCATTTGTTTATCCATTTTTCTCTTTCCTGGGATATTGAAGGTGTACCGAAGTGGAGGTTCTTGGAAACAGAGCAGCCGTAAAGTTTGGGGTGCCTGTGTCTTGTTGATTTATAGTTTTCCCAATTTATACGCCCATGAGTGGAAGTGCCCTATGCTCTCTAAGCTGTGTTTATTACTTTTTTCAGGACACACCATACACTTCTCCAGAGTGCCTGTTGGCAATTTACATCCCGCCCATCAGAGTAGCAAGGCTCCCATGTCTCCATGGCCTGTCCTGCTTTTCTAGTTTTTACGCTTTTTTCAGCATGGCCTTTTTGACCGAGGGCAAGCGAGACTTCTTTGTAGCGCTGATTTGCCCTTCCGGCTTGCTTGGTTGGCCGAAAAGGGCGTATGCGTTTTTTCCCGAATATATTCAGGAAAAAACGCATACGCCCTTTTTGGCCAAGGGCATCATTGTCAACGTTTTGCCGCTTTTCATGTGCTTTAAAGGCGAGTCGAATCTACCTCCTGAAATCTGTTTCCTGCAAATCTGCCTTGCTTTCAAATCCTCTTCGTTGCCTTCCCTCAATATATTTGTGGACGAGAGTTCTCATTTATAACTCTGCACGTTTGTGAATTGCAGTGCCCCTGAGCTCCATTTGTCTCCTCGCTTTTTTGGGAGCTGGCCGCAAAAGCGCAGGATTGCTTCAGGCCCTATTTTGGTTCTGTGGGGCAGGCTGAGCCTGTGGTTCATTCTTCTTCCTGATGGGAAAATTGAGTGACCTGTGCCTGTCCCAACACCTAGGGCTAGTCTCTCGTTGGTTGCCCGTCTTCCCGTTCATCCTCAGGACAAATTGCAACCTGTACGAAACAGGAGGTTAAAGGTGCTGATTCTCCAAGTAGGGAGATGGTTAGTCAAGCGGCTGGAATGGCGAACCCGAGCACAAGGAGAGGAGAAATGGGGTGCGTTGTAGAAACCTTTCCCGATCTCACGGCATACCATCTTCTGGGTTTCCCATGCATGTTTTGATGTAGGAAGATGCCCTTGTACCTGGAGATTTGAGACCCATGGGGTGGGTACCCCGCGGTGTTACTTTAAAGTATCTGCGTTTGCTCACCCAACCTCACCAATCCTCTCAGCCCCAAGAGTGTCCAGCCTTATGTCTCATCCAGCTGTGGGTCTAGATATGGTCAATCCAGGTTGCATCAGAGACCCTGAACGGATTTTGTAAGAATTTCACTCTCTTTCACTGTCTTTGTTTTGTGGGTTTTTTAAAGTAATTTATGTTTAGAATGGGGCTTGGCTGCTTTTCCCTGCTGTGTTTATGCCGCTTTACACCCTCTTGATTCTCTTGCAGAGAGATATCGATACATAGGTTTTCAGATTCTTACGAGTCAGATATATTCTTGTGCGGTGACTAGGGGGTGTTGAGTCCAGTTCACTGAGCAGGGAGTAGGCCTTGTCTATTACATATTTGGCTTATGGAGCGGTCTCTGAGCTAATTTCAAACTCTTGTTGTATGCATCACCCCACCTCACCTTTCCCGTTAAGCAGCCATAGTGTGTCTTCTTATGGTGTGACTCTGTTCTGTTTTGTAATTCAGTTCAAGTGTAGCGATTTTGACATTCCCTCTCTAAGCGATATCTTAGGATAAGTGTCTTTTTCTGTGTGACTTATTTCACTTAGAATCATCGTCGCTAAATCCACTCATCATGCTGCTAACTAGCCTTATGACATTGATTTCATTGCTGAGTGATATTCCATTGTGCCAAGTACCACCATTTGTTTATCCATTTTTCTCTTTCCTGGGATATTGAAGGTGTACCGAAGTGGAGGTTCTTGGAAACAGAGCAGCCGTAAAGTTTGGGGTGCCTGTGTCTTGTTGATTTATAGTTTTCCCAATTTATACGCCCATGAGTGGAAGTGCCCTATGCTCTCTAAGCTGTGTTTATTACTTTTTTCAGGACACACCATACACTTCTCCAGAGTGCCTGTTGGCAATTTACATCCCGCCCATCAGAGTAGCAAGGCTCCCATGTCTCCATGGCCTGTCCTGCTTTTCTAGTTTTTACGCTTTTTTCAGCATGGCCTTTTTGACCGAGGGCAAGCGAGACTTCTTTGTAGCGCTGATTTGCCCTTCCGGCTTGCTTGGTTGGCCGAAAAGGGCGTATGCGTTTTTTCCCGAATATATTCAGGAAAAAACGCATACGCCCTTTTTGGCCAAGGGCATCATTGTCAACGTTTTGCCGCTTTTCATGTGCTTTAAAGGCGAGTCGAATCTACCTCCTGAAATCTGTTTCCTGCAAATCTGCCTTGCTTTCAAATCCTCTTCGTTGCCTTCCCTCAATATATTTGTGGACGAGAGTTCTCATTTATAACTCTGCACGTTTGTGAATTGCAGTGCCCCTGAGCTCCATTTGTCTCCTCGCTTTTTTGGGAGCTGGCCGCAAAAGCGCAGGATTGCTTCAGGCCCTATTTTGGTTCTGGGGGGCAGGCTGAGCCTGTGGTTCATTCTTCTTCCTGATGGGAAAATGGAGTGACCTGTGCCTGTCCCAACACCTAGGGCTAGTCTCTCGTTGGTTCCCCGTCTTCCCGTTCATCCTCAGGAAAATTGCAACCTGGACGAACCAGGAGGTTAAAGGTGCTGATTCTCCAAGTAGGGAGATGGTTAGTCAAGCGGCTGGAATGGCGAACCCGAGCACAAGGAGAGGAGAAATGAGGTGCGTTGTAGAAACCTTTCCCGATCTCACGGCATACCATCTTCTGGGTTTCCCATGCATGTTTTGATGTAGGAAGATGCCCTTGTACCTGGAGATTTGAGACCCATGGGGTGGGTACCCCGCGGTGTTACTTTAAAGTATCTGCGTTTGCTCACCCAACCTCACCAATCCTCTCAGCCCCAAGAGTGTCCTGCCTTATGTCTCATCCAGCTGTGGGTCTAGATATGGTCAATCCAGGTTGCATCAGAGACCCTGAACGGATTTTGTAAGAATTTCTCTCTCTTTCACTGTCTTTGTTTTGTGGGTTTTTTAAAGTAATTTATGTTTAGAATGGGGCTTGGCTGCTTTTCCCTGCTGTGTTTATGCCGCTTTACACCCTCTTGATTCACTTGCAGAGAGATATCGATACATAGGTTTTCAGATTCTTACGAGTCAGATATATTCTTGTGCGGTGACTAGGGGGTGTTGAGTCCAGTTCACTGAGCAGGGAGTAGGCCTTGTCTATTACATATTTGGCTTATGGAGCGGTCTCTGAGCTAATTTCAAACCCTTGTTTTATGCATCACCCCACCTCACCTTTCCCGTTAAGCAGCCATAGTGTGTCTTCTAAAGGTGTGACTCTGTTCTGTTTTGTAATTCAGTTCAAGTGTAGCGATTTTGACATTCCCTCTATAAGCGATATCTTAGGATAAGTGTCTTTTTCTGTGTGACTTATTTCACTTAGACTCATCGGACCTAAATCCACTCATCATGCTGCTAACTGGCCTTATGACATTGATTTCATGGCTGAGTGATATTCCATTGTGCCAAGTCCCACCATTTCTTTATCCATTTTTCTCTTTCCTGGGATATTGAAGGTGTTCCGAAGTGGAGGTTCTTGGAAACAGAGCAGCCATAAAGTTTGGGATGCCTGTGTCTTGTTGATTTTTAGTTTTCCCGATTTATACGCCCATGAGTGGAAATGCCCTATGTTCTCTAAGCTGTGTTTATTACTTGTTTCAGGACACACCGTACACTTCTGCAGAGTGCCTGTTGGCAATTTACATCCCGCCCATCAGCGTAGCAAGGCTCCCATGTCTCCATGGCCTGTCCTGCTTTTCTGGATTTTACACATTTTTCAGCATGGCCCTTTTGACCGAGGGCAAGTGAGACTTCTTTGTAGCGCTGATTTGCCCTTCCGGCTTGCTTGGTTGGCCGAAAAGGGCGTATGCCTTTTTCCCTGAATATATTCAGGGAAAAACGCTTACGCCCTTTTTGGCCAAGGGCATCATTGTCAACGTTTTGCCGCTTTTCATGTGCTTTAAAGGCGAGTCGAATCTACCTCCTGAAATCTGTTTCCTGCAAATCTGCCTTGCTTTCAAATCCTCTTCGTTGCCTTCCCTCAATATATTTGTGGACGAGAGTTCTCATTTATAACTCTGCACGTTTGTGAATTGCAGTGCCCCTGAGCTCCATTTGTCTCCTCGCTTTTTTGGGAGCTGGCCGCAAAAGCGCAGGATTGCTTCAGGCCCAATTTTGGTTCTGTGGGGCAGGCTGAGCCTGTGGTTCATTCTTCTTCCTGATGGGAAAATTGAGTGACCTGTGCCAGTGCCAAGACCTAGGGCTAGTCTCTCGTTGGTTGCCCGTCTTCCCGTTCATCCTCAGGACAAATTGCAACCTGTACGAAACAGGAGGTTAAAGGTGCTGATTCTCCAAGTAGGGAGATGGTTAGTCAAGCGGCTGGAATGGCGAACCCGAGCACAAGGAGAGGAGAAATGGGGTGCGTTGTAGAAACCTTTCCCGATCTCACGGCATACCATCTTCTGGGTTTCCCATGCATGTTTTGATGTAGGAAGATGCCCTTGTACCTGGAGATTTGAGACCCATGGGGTGGGTACCCCGCGGTGTTACTTTAAAGTATCTGCGTTTGCTCACCCAACCTCACCAATCCTCTCAGCCCCAAGAGTGTCCTGCCTTATGTCTCATCCAGCTGTGGGTCTAGATATGGTCAATCCAGGTTGCATCAGAGACCCTGAACGGATTTTGTAAGAATTTCTCTCTCTTTCACTGTCTTTGTTTTGTGGGTTTTTTAAAGTAATTTATGTTTAGAATGGGGCTTGGCTGCTTTTCCCTGCTGTGTTTATGCCGCTTTACACCCTCTTGATTCACTTGCAGAGAGATATCGATACATAGGTTTTCAGATTCTTACGAGTCAGATATATTCTTGTGCGGTGACTAGGGGGTGTTGAGTCCAGTTCACTGAGCAGGGAGTAGGCCTTGTCTATTACATATTTGGCTTATGGAGCGGTCTCTGAGCTAATTTCAAACTCTTGTTGTATGCATCACCCCACCTCACCTTTCCCGTTAAGCAGCCATAGTGTGTCTTCTTATGGTGTGACTCTGTTCTGTTTTGTAATTCAGTTCAAGTGTAGCGATTTTGACATTCCCTCTCTAAGCGATATCTTAGGATAAGTGTCTTTTTCTGTGTGACTTATTTCACTTAGAATCATCGTCGCTAAATCCACTCATCATGCTGCTAACTAGCCTTATGACATTGATTTCATTGCTGAGTGATATTCCATTGTGCCAAGTACCACCATTTGTTTATCCATTTTTCTCTTTCCTGGGATATTGAAGGTGTACCGAAGTGGAGGTTCTTGGAAACAGAGCAGCCGTAAAGTTTGGGGTGCCTGTGTCTTGTTGATTTATAGTTTTCCCAATTTATACGCCCATGAGTGGAAGTGCCCTATGCTCTCTAAGCTGTGTTTATTACTTTTTTCAGGACACACCATACACTTCTCCAGAGTGCCTGTTGGCAATTTACATCCCGCCCATCAGAGTAGCAAGGCTCCCATGTCTCCATGGCCTGTCCTGCTTTTCTAGTTTTTACGCTTTTTTCAGCATGGCCTTTTTGACCGAGGGCAAGCGAGACTTCTTTGTAGCGCTGATTTGCCTTTCTGGCTTGCTTGGTTGGCCGAAAAGGGCGTATGCGTTTTTTCCCGAATATATTCAGGAAAAAACGCATACGCCCTTTTTGGCCAAGGGCATCATTGTCAACGTTTTGCCGCTTTTCATGTGCTTTAAAGGCGAGTCGAATCTACCTCCTGAAATCTGTTTCCTGCAAATCTGCCTTGCTTTCAAATCCTCTTCGTTGCCTTCCCTCAATATATTTGTGGACGAGAGTTCTCATTTATAACTCTGCACGTTTGTGAATTGCAGTGCCCCTGAGCTCCATTTGTCTCCTCGCTTTTTTGGGAGCTGGCCGCAAAAGCGCAGGATTGCTTCAGGCCCTATTTTGGTTCTGTGGGGCAGGCTGAGCCTGTGGTTCATTCTTCTTCCTGATGGGAAAATTGAGTGACCTGTGCCTGTCCCAACACCTAGGGCTAGTCTCTCGTTGGTTGCCCGTCTTCCCGTTCATCCTCAGGACAAATTGCAACCTGTACGAAACAGGAGGTTAAAGGTGCTGATTCTCCAAGTAGGGAGATGGTTAGTCAAGCGGCTGGAATGGCGAACCCGAGCACAAGGAGAGGAGAAATGGGGTGCGTTGTAGAAACCTTTCCCGATCTCACGGCATACCATCTTCTGGGTTTCCCATGCATGTTTTGATGTAGGAAGATGCCCTTGTACCTGGAGATTTGAGACCCATGGGGTGGGTACCCCGCGGTGTTACTTTAAAGTATCTGCGTTTGCTCACCCAACCTCACCAATCCTCTCAGCCCCAAGATTGTCCAGCCTTATGTCTCATCCAGCTGTGGGTCTAGATATGGTCAATCCAGGTTGCATCAGAGACCCTGAACGGATTTTGTAAGAATTTCTCTCTCTTTCACTGTCTTTGTTTTGTGGGTTTTTTAAAGTAATTTATGTTTAGAATGGGGCTTGGCTGCTTTTCCCTGCTGTGTTTATGCCGCTTTACACCCTCTTGATTCTCTTGCAGAGAGATATCGATACATAGGTTTTCAGATTCTTACGAGTCAGATATATTCTTGTGCGGTGACTAGGGGGTGTTGAGTCCAGTTCACTGAGCAGGGAGTAGGCCTTGTCTATTACATATTTGGCTTATGGAGCGGTCTCTGAGCTAATTTCAAACTCTTGTTGTATGCATCACCCCACCTCACCTTTCCCGTTAAGCAGCCATAGTGTGTCTTCTTATGGTGTGACTCTGTTCTGTTTTGTAATTCAGTTCAAGTGTAGCGATTTTGACATTCCCTCTCTAAGCGATATCTTAGGATAAGTGTCTTTTTCTGTGTGACTTATTTCACTTAGAATCATCGTCGCTAAATCCACTCATCATGCTGCTAACTAGCCTTATGACATTGATTTCATTGCTGAGTGATATTCCATTGTGCCAAGTACCACCATTTGTTTATCCATTTTTCTCTTTCCTGGGATATTGAAGGTGTACCGAAGTGGAGGTTCTTGGAAACAGAGCAGCCGTAAAGTTTGGGGTGCCTGTGTCTTGTTGATTTATAGTTTTCCCAATTTATACGCCCATGAGTGGAAGTGCCCTATGCTCTCTAAGCTGTGTTTATTACTTTTTTCAGGACACACCATACACTTCTCCAGAGTGCCTGTTGGCAATTTACATCCCGCCCATCAGAGTAGCAAGGCTCCCATGTCTCCATGGCCTGTCCTGCTTTTCTAGTTTTTACGCTTTTTTCAGCATGGCCTTTTTGACCGAGGGCAAGCGAGACTTCTTTGTAGCGCTGATTTGCCCTTCCGGCTTGCTTGGTTGGCCGAAAAGGGCGTATGCGTTTTTTCCCGAATATATTCAGGAAAAAACGCATACGCCCTTTTTGGCCAAGGGCATCATTGTCAACGTTTTGCCGCTTTTCATGTGCTTTAAAGGCGAGTCGAATCTACCTCCTGAAATCTGTTTCCTGCAAATCTGCCTTGCTTTCAAATCCTCTTCGTTGCCTTCCCTCAATATATTTGTGGACGAGAGTTCTCATTTATAACTCTGCACGTTTGTGAATTGCAGTGCCCCTGAGCTCCATTTGTCTCCTCGCTTTTTTGGGAGCTGGCCGCAAAAGCGCAGGATTGCTTCAGGCCCTATTTTGGTTCTGGGGGGCAGGCTGAGCCTGTGGTTCATTCTTCTTCCTGATGGGAAAATGGAGTGACCTGTGCCTGTCCCAACACCTAGGGCTAGTCTCTCGTTGGTTCCCCGTCTTCCCGTTCATCCTCAGGAAAATTGCAACCTGGACGAAACAGGAGGTTAAAGGTGCTGATTCTCCAAGTAGGGAGATGGTTAGTCAAGCGGCTGGAATGGCGAACCCGAGCACAAGGAGAGGAGAAATGAGGTGCGTTGTAGAAACCTTTCCCGATCTCACGGCATACCATCTTCTGGGTTTCCCATGCATGTTTTGATGTAGGAAGATGCCCTTGTACCTGGAGATTTGAGACCCATGGGGTGGGTACCCCGCGGTGTTACTTTAAAGTATCTGCGTTTGCTCACCCAACCTCACCAATCCTCTCAGCCCCAAGAGTGTCCTGCCTTATGTCTCATCCAGCTGTGGGTCTAGATATGGTCAATCCAGGTTGCATCAGAGACCCTGAACGGATTTTGTAAGAATTTCTCTCTCTTTCACTGTCTTTGTTTTGTGGGTTTTTTAAAGTAATTTATGTTTAGAATGGGGCTTGGCTGCTTTTCCCTGCTGTGTTTATGCCGCTTTACACCCTCTTGATTCACTTGCAGAGAGATATCGATACATAGGTTTTCAGATTCTTACGAGTCAGATATATTCTTGTGCGGTGACTAGGGGGTGTTGAGTCCAGTTCACTGAGCAGGGAGTAGGCCTTGTCTATTACATATTTGGCTTATGGAGCGGTCTCTGAGCTAATTTCAAACCCTTGTTTTATGCATCACCCCACCTCACCTTTCCCGTTAAGCAGCCATAGTGTGTCTTCTAAAGGTGTGACTCTGTTCTGTTTTGTAATTCAGTTCAAGTGTAGCGATTTTGACATTCCCTCTATAAGCGATATCTTAGGATAAGTGTCTTTTTCTGTGTGACTTATTTCACTTAGACTCATCGGACCTAAATCCACTCATCATGCTGCTAACTGGCCTTATGACATTGATTTCATGGCTGAGTGATATTCCATTGTGCCAAGTCCCACCATTTCTTTATCCATTTTTCTCTTTCCTGGGATATTGAAGGTGTTCCGAAGTGGAGGTTCTTGGAAACAGAGCAGCCATAAAGTTTGGGATGCCTGTGTCTTGTTGATTTTTAGTTTTCCCGATTTATACGCCCATGAGTGGAAATGCCCTATGTTCTCTAAGCTGTGTTTATTACTTGTTTCAGGACACACCGTACACTTCTGCAGAGTGCCTGTTGGCAATTTACATCCCGCCCATCAGCGTAGCAAGGCTCCCATGTCTCCATGGCCTGTCCTGCTTTTCTGGATTTTACACATTTTTCAGCATGGCCCTTTTGACCGAGGGCAAGTGAGACTTCTTTGTAGCGCTGATTTGCCCTTCCGGCTTGCTTGGTTGGCCGAAAAGGGCGTATGCCTTTTTCCCTGAATATATTCAGGGAAAAACGCTTACGCCCTTTTTGGCCAAGGGCATCATTGTCAACGTTTTGCCGCTTTTCATGTGCTTTAAAGGCGAGTCGAATCTACCTCCTGAAATCTGTTTCCTGCAAATCTGCCTTGCTTTCAAATCCTCTTCGTTGCCTTCCCTCAATATATTTGTGGACGAGAGTTCTCATTTATAACTCTGCACGTTTGTGAATTGCAGTGCCCCTGAGCTCCATTTGTCTCCTCGCTTTTTTGGGAGCTGGCCGCAAAAGCGCAGGATTGCTTCAGGCCCAATTTTGGTTCTGTGGGGCAGGCTGAGCCTGTGGTTCATTCTTCTTCCTGATGGGAAAATTGAGTGACCTGTGCCAGTGCCAAGACCTAGGGCTAGTCTCTCGTTGGTTGCCCGTCTTCCCGTTCATCCTCAGGACAAATTGCAACCTGTACGAAACAGGAGGTTAAAGGTGCTGATTCTCCAAGTAGGGAGATGGTTAGTCAAGCGGCTGGAATGGCGAACCCGAGCACAAGGAGAGGAGAAATGGGGTGCGTTGTAGAAACCTTTCCCGATCTCACGGCATACCATCTTCTGGGTTTCCCATGCATGTTTTGATGTAGGAAGATGCCCTTGTACCTGGAGATTTGAGACCCATGGGGTGGGTACCCCGCGGTGTTACTTTAAAGTATCTGCGTTTGCTCACCCAACCTCACCAATCCTCTCAGCCCCAAGAGTGTCCTGCCTTATGTCTCATCCAGCTGTGGGTCTAGATATGGTCAATCCAGGTTGCATCAGAGACCCTGAACGGATTTTGTAAGAATTTCTCTCTCTTTCACTGTCTTTGTTTTGTGGGTTTTTTAAAGTAATTTATGTTTAGAATGGGGCTTGGCTGCTTTTCCCTGCTGTGTTTATGCCGCTTTACACCCTCTTGATTCACTTGCAGAGAGATATCGATACATAGGTTTTCAGATTCTTACGAGTCAGATATATTCTTGTGCGGTGACTAGGGGGTGTTGAGTCCAGTTCACTGAGCAGGGAGTAGGCCTTGTCTATTACATATTTGGCTTATGGAGCGGTCTCTGAGCTAATTTCAAACTCTTGTTGTATGCATCACCCCACCTCACCTTTCCCGTTAAGCAGCCATAGTGTGTCTTCTTATGGTGTGACTCTGTTCTGTTTTCTAATTCAGTTCAAGTGTAGCGATTTTGACATTCCCTCTCTAAGCGATATCTTAGGATAAGTGTCTTTTTCTGTGTGACTTATTTCACTTAGAATCATCGTCGCTAAATCCACTCATCATGCTGCTAACTAGCCTTATGACATTGATTTCATGGCTGAGTGATATTCCATTGTGCCAAGTACCACCATTTGTTTATCCATTTTTCTCTTTCCTGGGATATTGAAGGTGTACCGAAGTGGAGGTTCTTGGAAACAGAGCAGCCGTAAAGTTTGGGGTGCCTGTGTCTTGTTGATTTTTAGTTTTCCCAATTTATACGCCCATGAGTGGAAGTGCCCTTTGCTCTCTAAGGTGTGTTTATTACTTTTTTCAGGACACACCATACACTTCTCCAGAGTGCCTGTTGGCAATTTACATCCCGCCCATCAGCGTAGCAAGGCTCCTATGTCTCCATGGCCTGTCCTGCTTTTTTAGTTTTTACGCTTTTTTCAGCATGGCCTTTTTGACCGAGGGCAAGCAAGACTTCTTTGTAGCGCTGATTTGCCCTTCCGGCTTGCTTGTTTGGCCGAAAAGGGCGTATGCGTTTTTTCCCGAATATATTCAGGAAAAAACGCATACGCCCTTTTTGGCCAAGGGCATCATTGTCAACGTTTTGCCGCTTTTCATGTGCTTTAAAGGCGAGTCGAATCTACCTCCTGAAATCTGTTTCCTGCAAATCTGCCTTGCTTTCAAATCCTCTTCGTTGCCTTCCCTCAATATATTTGTGGACGAAGAGTTCTCATTTATAACTCTGCACGTTTGTGAATTGCAGTGCCCCTGAGCTCCATTTGTCTCCTCGCTTTTTTGGGAGCTGGCCGCAAAAGCGCAGGATTGCTTCAGGCCCTATTTTGGTTCTGTGGGGCAGGCTGAGCCTGTGGTTCATTCTTCTTCCTGATGGGAAAATTGAGTGACCTGTGCCAGTGCCAAGACCTAGGGCTAGTCTCTCGTTGGTTGCCCGTCTTCCCGTTCATCCTCAGGACAAATTGCAACCTGTACGAAACAGGAGGTTAAAGGTGCTGATTCTCCAAGTAGGGAGATGCTTAGTCAAGCGGCTGGAATGGCGAACCCGAGCACAAGGAGAGGAGAAATGAGGTGCGTTGTAGAAACGTTTCCCGATCTCACGGCATACCATCTTCTGGGTTTCCCATGCATGTTTTGATGTAGGAAGATGCCCTTGTACCTGGAGATTTGAGACCCATGGGGTGGGTACCCCGCGGTGTTACTTTAAAGTATCTGCGTTTGCTCACCCAACCTCACCAATCCTCTCAGCCCCAAGAGTGTCCAGCCTTATGTCTCATCCAGCTGTGGGTCTAGATATGGTCAATCCAGGTTGCATCAGAGACCCTGAACGGATTTTGTAAGAATTTCTCTCTCTTTCACTGTCTTTGTTTTGTGGGTTTTTTAAAGTAATTTATGTTTAGAATGGGGCTTGGCTGCTTTTCCCTGCTGTGTTTATGCCGCTTTACACCCTCTTGATTCACTTGCAGAGAGATATCGATACATAGGTTTTCAGATTCTTACGAGTCAGATATATTCTTGTGCGGTGACTAGGAGGTGTTGAGTCCAGTTCACTGAGCAGGGAGTAGGCCTTGTCTATTACATATTTGGCTTATGGAGCGGTCTCTGAGCTAATTTCAAACTCTTGTTGTATGCATCACCCCACCTCACCTTTCCCGTTAAGCAGCCATAGTGTGTCTTCTTATGGTGTGACTCTGTTCTGTTTTCTAATTCAGTTCAAGTGTAGCGATTTTGACATTCCCTCTCTAAGCGATATCTTAGGATAAGTGTCTTTTTCTGTGTGACTTATTTCACTTAGAATCATCGTCGCTAAATCCACTCATCATGCTGCTAACTAGCCTTATGACATTGATTTCATGGCTGAGTGATATTCCATTGTGCCAAGTACCACCATTTGTTTATCCATTTTTCTCTTTCCTGGGATATTGAAGGTGTACCGAAGTGGAGGTTCTTGGAAACAGAGCAGCCGTAAAGTTTGGGGTGCCTGTGTCTTGTTGATTTTTAGTTTTCCCAATTTATACGCCCATGAGTGGAAGTGCCCTATGCTCTCTAAGCTGTGTTTATTACTTGTTTAAGGACACACCGTACACTTCTACAGAGTGCCTGTTGGCAATTTACATCCCGCCCATCAGAGTAGCAAGGCTCCCATGTCTCCATGGCCTGTCCTGCTTTTCTGGTTTTTACACTTTTTTCAGCATGGCCCTTTTGACCGAGGGCAAGCGAGACTTCTTTGTAGCGCTGATTTGCCCTTCCGGCTTGCTTGGTTGGCCAAAAAGGGCGTATGCGTTTTTTCCTGAATATATTCAGGAAAAAACGCATACGCCCTTTTTGGCCATGGGCATCATTGTCAAAGTTTTGCCGCTTCTCATGTGCTTTAAAGGCGAGTCGAATCTACCTCCTGAAATCTGTTTCCTGCAAATCTGCCTTGCTTTCAAATCCTCTTCGTTGCCTTCCCTCAATATATTTGTGGACGAGAG
This sequence comes from Eubalaena glacialis, assembly GCF_028564815.1. Classification (NCBI taxonomy): domain Eukaryota; kingdom Metazoa; phylum Chordata; class Mammalia; order Artiodactyla; family Balaenidae; genus Eubalaena; species Eubalaena glacialis. Next base: position 807,748 of record NC_083734.1, on the reverse strand, counting down.
TTCTCATTTATAACTCTGCACGTTTGTGAATTGCAGTGCCCCTGAGCTCCATTTGTCTCCTCGCTTTTTTGGGAGCTGGCCGCAAAAGCGCAGGATTGCTTCAGGCCCAATTTTGGTTCTGTAGGGCAGGCTGAGCCTGTGGTTCATTCTTCTTCCTGATGGGAAAATTGAGTGACCTGTGCCAGTGCCAAGACCTAGGGCTAGTCTCTCGTTGGTTGCCCGTCTTCCCGTTCATCCTCAGGACAAATTGAAACCTGTACGAAACAGGAGGTTAAAGGTGCTGATTCTCCAAGTAGGGAGATGGTTAGTCAAGCGGCTGGAATGGCGAACCCGAGCACAAGGAGAGGAGAAATGAGGTGCGTTGTAGAAACCTTTCCCGATCTCACGGCATACCATCTTCTGGGTTTCCCATGCATGTTTTGATGTAGGAAGATGCCCTTGTACCTGGAGATTTGAGACCCATGGGGTGGGTACCCCGCGGTGTTACTTTAAAGTATCTGCGTTTGCTCACCCAACCTCACCAATCCTCTCAGCCCCAAGAGTGTCCAGCCTTATGTCTCATCCAGCTGTGGGTCTAGATATGGTCAATCCAGGTTGCATCAGAGACCCTGAACGGATTTTGTAAGAATTTCTCTCTCTTTCACTGTCTTTGTTTTGTGGGTTTTTTAAAGTAATTTATGTTTAGAATGGGGCTTGGCTGCTTTTCCCTGCTGTGTTTATGCCGCTTTACACCCTCTTGATTCACTTGCAGAGAGATATCGATACATAGGTTTTCAGATTCTTACGAGTCAGATATATTCTTGTGCGGTGACTAGGGGGTGTTGAGTCCAGTTCACTGAGCAGGGAGTAGGCCTTGTCTATTACATATTTGGCTTATGGAGCGGTCTCTGAGCTAATTTCAAACTCTTGTTGTATGCATCACCCCACCTCACCTTTCCCGTTAAGCAGCCATAGTGTGTCTTCTTATGGTGTGACTCTGTTCTGTTTTCTAATTCAGTTCAAGTGTAGCGATTTTGACATTCCCTCTCTAAGCGATATCTTAGGATAAGTGTCTTTTTCTGTGTGACTTATTTCACTTAGAATCATCGTCGCTAAATCCACTCATCATGCTGCTAACTAGCCTTATGACATTGATTTCATGGCTGAGTGATATTCCATTGTGCCAAGTCCCACCATTTCTTTATCCATTTTTCTCTTTCCTGGGATATTGAAGGTGTACCGAAGTGGAGGTTCTTGGAAACAGAGCAGCCATAAAGTTTGGGATGCCTGTGTCTTGTTGATTTTTAGTTTTCCCGATTTATACGCCCATGAGTGGAAATGCCCTATGCTCTCTAAGCTGTGTTTATTACTTGTTTCAGGACACACCGTACACTTCTCCAGAGTGCCTGTTGGCAATTTACATCCCGCCCATCAGCGTAGCAAGGCTCCCATGTCTCCATGGCCTGTCCTGCTTTTCTGGATTTTACACATTTTTCAGCATGGCCCTTTTGACCGAGGGCAAGCGAGACTTCTTTGTAGCGCTGATTTGCCCTTCCGGCTTGCTTGGTTGGCCGAAAAGGGCGTATGCGTTTTTCCCTGAATATATTCTGGGAAAAACGCTTACGCCCTTTTTGGCCAAGGGCATCATTGTCAACGTTTTGCCGCTTTTCATGTGCTTTAAAGGCGAGTCGAATCTACCTCCTGAAATCTGTTTCCTGCAAATCTGCCTTGCTTTCAAATCCTCTTCGTTGCCTTCCCTCAATATATTTGTGGACGAGAGTTCTCATTTATAACTCTGCACGTTTGTGAATTGCAGTGCCCCTGAGCTCCATTTGTCTACTCGCTTTTTTGGGAGCTTGCCGCAAAAGCGCAGGATTGCTTCAGGCCCTATTTTGGTTCTGGGGGGCAGGCTGAGCCTGTGGTTCATTCTTCTTCCTGATGGGAAAATGGAGTGACCTGTGCCTGTCCCAACACCTAGGGCTAGTCTCTCGTTGGTTCCCCGTCTTCCCGTTCATCCTCAGGACAAATTGCAACCTGTACGAAACAGGAGGTTAAAGGTGCTGATTCTCCAAGTAGGGCGATGGTTAGTCAAGTGGCTGGAATGGCGAACCCGAGCACAAGGAGAGGAGAAATGAGGTGCGTTTTAGAAACCTTTCCCGATCTCATGGCATACCATCTTCTGGGTTTCCCATGCATGTTTTGATGTAGGAAGATGCCCTTGTACCTGGAGATTTGAGACCCATGGGGTGGGTACCCCGCGGTGTTACTTTAAAGTATCTGCGTTTGCTCACCCAACCTCACCAATCCTCTCAGCCCCAAGAGTGTCCTGCCTTATGTCTCATCCAGCTGTGGGTCTAGATATGGTCAATCCAGGTTGCATCAGAGACCCTGAACGGATTTTGTAAGAATTTCTCTCTCTTTCACTGTCTTTGTTTTGTGGGTTTTTTAAAGTAATTTATGTTTAGAATGGGGCTTGGCTGCTTTTCCCTGCTGTGTTTATGCCGCTTTACACCCTCTTGATTCACTTGCAGAGAGATACCGATACATAGGTTTTCAGATTCTTACGAGTCAGATATATTCTTGTGCGGTGACTAGGGGGTGTTGAGTCCAGTTCACTGAGCAGGGAGTAGGCCTTGTCTATTACATATTTGGCTTATGGAGCGGTCTCTGAGCTAATTTCAAACCCTTGTTTTATGCATCACCCCACCTCACCTTTCCCGTTAAGCAGCCATAGTGTGTCTTCTAAAGGTGTGACTCTGTTCTGTTTTGTAATTCAGTTCAAGTGTAGCGATTTTGACATTCCCTCTATAAGCGATATCTTAGGATAAGTGTCTTTTTCTGTGTGACTTATTTCACTTAGACTCATCGGACCTAAATCCACTCATCATGCTGCTAACTGGCCTTATGACATTGATTTCATGGCTGAGTGATATTCCATTGTGCCAAGTCCCACCATTTCTTTATCCATTTTTCTCTTTCCTGGGATATTGAAGGTGTACCGAAGTGGAGGTTCTTGGAAACAGAGCAGCCATAAAGTTTGGGATGCCTGTGTCTTGTTGATTTTTAGTTTTCCCGATTTATACGCCCATGAGTGGAAATGCCCTATGCTCTCTAAGCTGTGTTTATTACTTGTTTCAGGACACACCGTACACTTCTCCAGAGTGCCTGTTGGCAATTTACATCCCGCCCATCAGCGTAGCAAGGCTCCCATGTCTCCATGGCCTGTCCTGCTTTTCTGGATTTTACACATTTTTCAGCATGGCCCTTTTGACCGAGGGCAAGCGAGACTTCTTTGTAGCGCTGATTTGCCCTTCCGGCTTGCTTGGTTGGCCGAAAAGGGCGTATGCGTTTTTCCCTGAATATATTCAGGGAAAAACGCATACGCCCTTTTTGGCCAAGGGCATCATTGTCAACGTTTTGCCGCTTTTCATGTGATTTAAAGGCGAGTCGAATCTACCTCCTGAAATCTGTTTCCTGCAAATCTGCCTTGCTTTCAAATCCTCTTCGTTGCCTTCCCTCAATATATTTGTGGACGAGAGTTCTCATTTATAACTCTGCACGTTTGTGAATTGCAGTGCCCCTGAGCTCCATTTGTCTACTCGCTTTTTTGGGAGCTTGCCGCAAAAGCGCAGGATTGCTTCAGGCCCTATTTTGGTTCTGGGGGGCAGGCTGAGCCTGTGGTTCATTCTTCTTCCTGATGGGAAAATGGAGTGACCTGTGCCTGTCCCAACACCTAGGGCTAGTCTCTCGTTGGTTGCCCGTCTTCCCGTTCATCCTCAGGACAAATTGCAACCTGTACGAAACAGGAGGTTAAAGGTGCTGATTCTCCAAGTAGGGCGATGGTTAGTCAAGCGGCTGGAATGGCGAACCCGAGCACAAGGAGAGGAGAAATGAGGTGCGTTTTAGAAACCTTTCCCGATCTCATGGCATACCATCTTCTGGGTTTCCCATGCATGTTTTGATGTAGGAAGATGCCCTTGTACCTGGAGATTTGAGACCCATGGGGTGGGTACCCCGCGGTGTTACTTTAAAGTATCTGCGTTTGCTCACCCAACCTCACCAATCCTCTCAGCCCCAAGAGTGTCCTGCCTTATGTCTCATCCAGCTGTGGGTCTAGATATGGTCAATCCAGGTTGCATCAGAGACCCTGAACGGATTTTGTAAGAATTTCTCTCTCTTTCACTGTCTTTGTTTTGTGGGTTTTTTAAAGTAATTTATGTTTAGAATGGGGCTTGGCTGCTTTTCCCTGCTGTGTTTATGCCGCTTTACACCCTCTTGATTCACTTGCAGAGAGATACCGATACATAGGTTTTCAGATTCTTACGAGTCAGATATATTCTTGTGCGGTGACTAGGGGGTGTTGAGTCCAGTTCACTGAGCAGGGAGTAGGCCTTGTCTATTACATATTTGGCTTATGGAGCGGTCTCTGAGCTAATTTCAAACCCTTGTTTTATGCATCACCCCACCTCACCTTTCCCGTTAAGCAGCCATAGTGTGTCTTCTAAAGGTGTGACTCTGTTCTGTTTTGTAATTCAGTTCAAGTGTAGCGATTTTGACATTCCCTCTATAAGCGATATCTTAGGATAAGTGTCTTTTTCTGTGTGACTTATTTCACTTAGACTCATCGGACCTAAATCCACTCATCATGCTGCTAACTGGCCTTATGACATTGATTTCATGGCTGAGTGATATTCCATTGTGCCAAGTCCCACCATTTCTTTATCCATTTTTCTCTTTCCTGGGATATTGAAGGTGTACCGAAGTGGAGGTTCTTGGAAACAGAGCAGCCATAAAGTTTGGGATGCCTGTGTCTTGTTGATTTTTAGTTTTCCCGATTTATACGCCCATGAGTGGAAATGCCCTATGCTCTCTAAGCTGTGTTTATTACTTGTTTCAGGACACACCGTACACTTCTCCAGAGTGCCTGTTGGCAATTTACATCCCGCCCATCAGCGTAGCAAGGCTCCCATGTCTCCATGGCCTGTCCTGCTTTTCTGGATTTTACACATTTTTCAGCATGGCCCTTTTGACCGAGGGCAAGCGAGACTTCTTTGTAGCGCTGATTTGCCCTTCCGGCTTGCTTGGTTGGCCGAAAAGGGCGTATGCGTTTTTCCCTGAATATATTCAGGGAAAAACGCATACGCCCTTTTTGGCCAAGGGCATCATTGTCAACGTTTTGCCGCTTTTCATGTGATTTAAAGGCGAGTCGAATCTACCTCCTGAAATCTGTTTCCTGCAAATCTGCCTTGCTTTCAAATCCTCTTCGTTGCCTTCCCTCAATATATTTGTGGACGAGAGTTCTCATTTATAACTCTGCACGTTTGTGAATTGCAGTGCCCCTGAGCTCCATTTGTCTACTCGCTTTTTTGGGAGCTTGCCGCAAAAGCGCAGGATTGCTTCAGGCCCTATTTTGGTTCTGGGGGGCAGGCTGAGCCTGTGGTTCATTCTTCTTCCTGATGGGAAAATGGAGTGACCTGTGCCTGTCCCAACACCTAGGGCTAGTCTCTCGTTGGTTGCCCGTCTTCCCGTTCATCCTCAGGACAAATTGCAACCTGTACGAAACAGGAGGTTAAAGGTGCTGATTCTCCAAGTAGGGCGATGGTTAGTCAAGCGGCTGGAATGGCGAACCCGAGCACAAGGAGAGGAGAAATGAGGTGCGTTTTAGAAACCTTTCCCGATCTCACGGCATACCATCTTCTGGGTTTCCCATGCATGTTTTGATGTAGGAAGATGCCCTTGTACCTGGAGATTTGAGACCCATGGGGTGGGTACCCCGCGGTGTTACTTTAAAGTATCTGCGTTTGCTCACCCAACCTCACCAATCCTCTCAGCCCCAAGAGTGTCCAGCCTTATGTCTCATCCACCTGTGCGTCTAGATATGGTCAATCCAGTGGCATCAGAGACCCTGAACGGATTTTGTAAGAATTTCTCTCTCTTTCACTGTCTTTGTTTTGTGGGTTTTTTAAAGTAATTTATGTTTAGAATGGGGCTTGGCTGCTTTTCCCTGCTGTGTTTATGCCGCTTTACACCCTCTTGATTCACTTGCAGAGAGATATCGATACATGGGTTTTCAGATTCTTACGAGTCAGATATATTCTTGTGCGGTGACTAGGGGGTGTTGAGTCCAGTTCACTGAGCAGGGAGTAGGCCTTGTCTATTACATATTTGGCTTATGGAGCGGTCTCTGAGCTAATTTCAAACCCTTGTTTTATGCATCACCCCACCTCACCTTTCCCGTTAAGCAGCCATAGTGTGTCTTCTAAAGGTGTGACTCTGTTCTGTTTTCTAATTCAGTTCAAGTGTAGCGATTTTGACATTCCCTCTCTAAGCGATATCTTAGGATAAGTGTCTTTTTCTGTGTGACTTATTTCTCTTAGAATCATCGTCGCTAAATCCACTCATCATGCTGCTAACTAGCCTTATGACATTGATTTCATGGCTGAGTGATATTCCATTGTGCCAAGTACCACCATTTCTTTATCCATTTTTCTCTTTCCTGGGATATTGAAGGTGTACCGAAGTGGAGGTTCTTGGAAGCAGAGCAGCCATAAAGTTTGGGGTGCCTGTGTCTTGTTGATTTTTAGTTTTCCCAATTTATACGCCCATGAGTGGAAGTGCCCTATGCTCTCTAAGCTGTGTTTATTACTTGTTTCAGGACACACCGTACACTTCTACAGAGTGCCTGTTGGCAATTTACATCCCGCCCATCAGTGTAGCAAGGCTCCCATGTCTCCATGGCCTGTCCTGCTTTTCTGGTTTTTACACTTTTTTCAGCATGGCCCTTTTGACCGAGGGCAAGCGAGACTTCTTTGTAGCGCTGATTTGCCCTTCCGGCTTGCTTGGTTGGCCAAAAAGGGCGTATGCGTTTTTTCCTGAATATATTCAGGAAAAAACGCATACGCCCTTTTTGGCCAAGGGCATCATTGTCAACGTTTTGCCGCTTTTCATGTGCTTTAAAGGCGAGTCGAATCTACCTCCTGAAATCTGTTTCCTGCAAATCTGCCTTGCTTTCAAATCCTCTTCGTTGCCTTCCCTCAATATATTTGTGGACGAGAGTTCTCATTTATAACTCTGCACGTTTGTGAATTGCAGTGCCCCTGAGCTCCATTTGTCTACTCGCTTTTTTGGGAGCTGGCCGCAAAAGTGCAGGATTGCTTCAGGCCCTATTTTGGTTCTGGGGGGCAGGCTGAGCCTGTGGTTCATTCTTCTTCCTGATGGGAAAATGGAGTAACCTGTGCCTGTCCTAACACCTAGGGCTAGTCTCTCGTTGGTTCCCCGTATTCCCGTTCATCCTCAGGACAAATTGCAACCTGTAAGAAACAGGAGGTTAAAGGTGCTGTTTCTCCAAGTAGGGAGATGGTTAGTCAAGCGGCTGGAATGGCGAACCCGAGCACAAGGAGAGGAGAAATGAGGTGCGTCTTACAAACCTTTCCCGATCTCACGGCATACCATCTTCTGGGTTTCCCATGCATGTTTTGATGTAGGAAGATGCCCTTGTACCTGGAGATTTGAGACCCATGGGGTGGGTACCCCGCGGTGTTACTTTAAAGTATCTGCGTTTGCTCACCCAACCTCACCAATCCTCTCAGCCCCAAGAGTGTCCAGGCTTATGTCTCATCCAGCTGTGGGTCTAGATATGGTCAATCCAGGTTGCATCAGAAACCCTGAACGGATTTTGTAAGAATTTCTCTCTCTTTCACTGTCTTTGTTTTGTGGGTTTTTTAAAGTAATTTATGTTTAGAATGGGGCTTGGCCGCTTTTCCCTGCTGTGTTTATGCCGCTTTACACCCTCTTGATTCACTTGCAGAGAGATATCGATACATAGGTTTTCAGATTCTTACGAGTCAGATATATTCTTGTGCGGTGACTAGGGGGTGTTGAGTCCAGTTCACTGAGCAGGGAGTAGGCCTTGTCTATTACATATTTGGCTTATGGAGCGGTCTCTGAGCTAATTTCAAACCCTTGTTCTATGCATCACCCCACCTCACCTTTCCCGTTAAGCAGCCATAGTGTGTCTTCTAATGGTGTGACTCTGTTCTGTTTTGTAATTCAGTTCAAGTGTAGCGATTTTGACATTCCCTCTCTAAGCGATATCTTAGGATAAGTGTCTTTTTCTGTGTGACTTATTTCACTTAGACTCATCGTCGCTAAATCCACTCATCATGCTGCTAACTAGCCTTATGACATTGATTTCATGGCTGAGTGATATTCCATTGTGCCAAGTACCACCATTTGTTTATCCATTTTTCTCTTTCCTGGGATATTGAAGGTGTACCGAAGTGGAGGTTCTTGGAAACAGAGCAGCCGTAAAGTTTGGGGTGCCTGTGACTTGTTGATTTTTAGTTTTCCCAATTTATACGCCCATGAGTGGAAGTGCCCTATGCTCTCTAAGCTGTGTTTATTACTTGTTTCAGGACACACCATACACTTCTCCAGAGTGCCTGTTGGCAATTTACATCCCGCCCATCAGCGTAGCAAGGCTCCCATGTCTCCATTGCCTGTCCTGCTTTTCTAGTTTTTACGCTTTTTTCAGCATTGCCCTTTTGACCGAGGGCAAGCGAGACTTCTTTGTAGCGCTGATTTGCCCTTCCGGCTTGCTTGGTTGGCCGAAAAGGGCGTATGCGTTTTTTCCTGAATATATTCAGGAAAAAACGCATACGCCCTTTTTGGCCAAGGGCATCATTGTCAACGTTTTGCCGCTTTTCATGTGCTTTAAAGGCGAGTCGAATCTACCTCCTGAAATCTGTTTCCTGCAAATCTGCCTTGCTTTCAAATCCTCTTCGTTGCCTTCCCTCAATATATTTGTGGACGAGAGTTCTCATTTATAACTCTGCACATTTGTGAATTGCAGTGCCCCTGAGCTCCAATTGTCTACTCGCTTTTTTGGGAGCTGGCCGCAAAAGCGCAGGATTGCTTCAGGCTCTATTTTGGTTCTGGGGGGCTGGCTGAGCCTGTGGTTCATTCTTCTTCCTGATGGGAAAATGGAGTGACCTGTGCCTGTCCCAACACCTAGGGCTAGTCTCTCGTTGGTTCCCCGTCATCCCGTTCATCCTCAGGACAAATTGCAACCTGTACGAAACAGGAGGTTAAAGGTGCTGATTCTCCAAGTAGGGAGATGGTTAGTCAAGCGGCTGGAATGGCGAACCCGAGCACAAGGAGAGGAGAAATGAGGTGCGTTTTAGAAACCTTTCCCGATCTCACGGCATACCATCTTCTGGGTTTCCCATGCATGTGTTGATGTAGGAAGATGCCCTTGTAACTGGAGATTTGAGAACCATGGGGTGGGTACCCCGCGGTATTACTTTAAAGTATCTGCGTTTGCTCACCCAACCTCACCAATCCTCTCAGCCCCAAGAGTGTCCAGCCTTATGTCTCATCCAGCTGTGGGTCTAGATATGGTCAATCCAGGTTGCATCAGGGACCCTGAACGGATTTTGTAAGAATTTCTCTCTCTTTCACTGTCTTTGTTTTGTGGGTTTTTTAAAGTAATTTATGTTTAGAATGGGGCTTGGCTGCTTTTCCCTGCTGTGTTTATGCCGCTTTACACCCTCTTGATTCACTTGCAGAGAGATATCGATACATAGGTTTTCAGATTCTTACTAGTCAGATATATTCTTGTGCGGTGACTAGGGGGTGTTGAGTCCAGTTCACTGAGCAGTGAGTAGGCCTTGTCTATTACATATTTGGCTTATGGAGCGGTCTCTGAGCTAATTTCAAACCCTTGTTTTATGCATCACCCCACCTCACCTTTCCCGTTAAGCAGCCATAGTGTGTCTTCTAAAGGTGTGACTCTGTTCTGTTTTGTAATTCAGTTCAAGTGTAGCGATTTTGACATTCCCTTTATAACCGATATCTTAGGATAAGTGTCTTTTTCTGTGTGACTTATTTCACTTAGAATCATCGTCGCTAAATCCACTCATCATGCTTCTAACTAGCCTTATGACATTGATTTCATGGCTGAGTGATATTCCATTGTGCCAAGTCCCACCATTTCTTTATCCATTTTTCTCTTTCCTGGGATATTGAAGGTGTACCGAAGTGGAGGTTCTTGGAAACAGAGCAGCCGTAAAGTTTGGGGTGCCTGTGTCTTGTTGATTTTTAGTTTTCCCAATTTATACGCCCATGAGTGGAAGTGCCCTATGCTCTCTAAGCTGTGTTTATTACTTGTTTCAGGACACACCGTACACTTCTCCAGAGTGCCTGTTGGCAATTTACATCCCGCCCATCAGCGTAGCAAGGCTCCCATGTCTCCATGGCCTGTCCTGCTTTTCTGGATTTTACGCTTTGTTCAGCATGGCCCTTTTGACCGAGGGCAAGCGAGACTTCTTTGTAGCGCTGATTTGACCTTCCGGCTTGCTTGGTTGGCCGAAAAGGGCGTATGCGTTTTTTCCTGAATATATTCAAGAAAAAACGCATACGCCCTTTTTGGCCAAGGGCATCATTGTCAACGTTTTGCCGCTTTACATGTGCTTTCAAGGCGAGTCGAATCTACCTCCTGAAATCTGTTTCCTGCAAACCTGCCTTGCTTTCAAATCCTCTTCGTTGCCTTCCCTCAATATAATTGTGGACGAGAGTTCTCATTTATAACTCTGCACGTTTGTGAATTGCAGTGCCCCTGAGCTCCATTTGTCTCCTCGCTTTTTTGGGAGCTGGCCGCAAAAGCGCAGGATTGCTTCAGGCCCTATTTTGGTTCTGGGGGGCAGGCTGAGCCTGTGGTTCATTCTTCTTCCTGATGGGAAAATGGAGTGACCTGTGCCTGTCCCAACACCTAGGGCTAGTCTCTCGTTGGTTCCCCATCTTTCCGTTCATCCTCAGGACAAATTGCAACCTGTACGAAACAGGAGGTTAAAGGTGCTGATTCTCCAAGTAGGAAGATAGTTAGTCAAGCGGCTGGAATGGCGAACCCGAGCATAAGGAGAGGAGAAATGAGGTGCGTTTTAGAATCCTTTCCCGATCTCACGGCATACCATCTTCTGGGTTTCCCATGCATGTGTTGATGTAGGAAGTTGCCCTTGTAACTGGAGATTTGAGACCCATGGGTGGGTACCCCGCGGTATTACTTTAAAGTATCTGCGTTTGCTCACCCAACCTCACCAATCCTCTCAGCCCCAAGAGTGTCCAGCCTTATGTCTCATCCAGCTGTGGGTCTAGATATGGTTAATCCAGGTTGCATCAGAGACCATGAACGGATTTTGTAAGAATTTCTCTCTCTTTCACTGTCTTTGTTTTGTGGGTTTTTCAAAGTAATTTATGTTTAGAATGCGGCTTGGCTGCTTTTCCCTGCTGTGTTTATGCCGCTTTACACCCTCTTGATTCACTCGCAGAGAGATATCGATACATAGGTTTTCAGATTCTTACTAGTCAGATATATTCTTGTGCGATGACTAGGGGGTGTTGAGTCCAGTTCACTGAGCAGGGAGTAGGCCTTGTCTATTACATATTTGGCTTATGGAGCGGTCTCTGAGCTAATTTCAAACCCTTGTTTTATGCATCACCCCACCTCACCTTTCCCGTTAAGCAGCCATAGTGTGCATTCTAAAGGTGTGACTCTGTTCTGTTTTGTAATTCAGTTCAAGTGTAGCGATTTTGACATTCCCTCTCTAAGTGATACCTCAGGATAAGTGTCTTTTTCTGTGTGACTTATTTCACGTAAAATCATCGTCGCTAAATCCACTCATCATGCTGCTAACTAGCCTTATGACATTGATTTCATGGCTGAGTGATATTCCATTGTGCCAAGTACCACCATTTCTTTATCCATTTTTCTCTTTCCTGGGATATTGAAGGTGTACCGAAGTGGAGGTTCTTGGAAACAGAGCAACCGTAAAGTTTGGGGTGCCTGTGTCTTGTTGATTTTTAGTTTTCCCAATTTATACACCCATGAGTGGAAGTGCCCTATGCTCTCTAAGCTGTGTTTATTTTTTGTTTCAGGACACACCATACACTTCTCCAGAGTGCCTGTTGGCAATTTACATCCCGCCCATCAGCGTTGCAAGGCTCCCATGTCTCCATGGCCTGTCCTGCTTTTCTGGTTTTTACGCTTTTTTCAGCATGGCCCTTTTGACCGAGGGCAAGGGAGACTTCTTTGTAGCGCTGATTTGCCCTTCCGGCTTGCTTGGTTGGCCAAAAAGGGCGTATGCGTTTTTTCCTGAATATATTCAGGAAAAAACGCATACGCCCTTTTTGGCCAAGAGTATCATTGTCAACGTTTTCCGCTTTTCATGTGCTTTAAAGGCGAGTCGAATCTACCTCCTGAAATCTGTTTCCTGCAAATCTGCCTTGCTTTCAAATCCTCTTCGTTGCCTTCCCTCAATATATTTGTGGACGCGAGTTCTCATTTATAACTCTGCACTTTTGTGAATTGCAGTGCCCCTGAGCTCCATTTGTCTACTCGCTTTTTTGGGAGCTGTCCGCAAAAGCGCAGGATTGCTTCAGGCACTATTTTGGTTCTGGGGGGCAGGCTGAGCCTGTGGTTCATTCTTCTTCCTGATGGGAAAATGGAGTAACCTGTGCCTGTCCCAACACCTAGGGCTAGTCTCTCGTTGGTTCCCCGTATTCCCGTTCATCCTCAGGACAAATTGCAACCTGTACGAAACAGGAGGTTAAAGGTGCTGATTCTCCAAGTAGGGCGATGGTTAGTCAAGTGGCTGGAATGGCGAACCCGAGCACAAGGAGAGGAGAAATGAGGTGCGTTTTAGAAACCTTTCCCGATCTCATGGCATACCATCTTCTGGGTTTCCCATGCATGTTTTGATGTAGGAAGATGCCCTTGTACCTGGAGATTTGAGACCCATGGGGTGGGTACCCCGCGGTGTTACTTTAAAGTATCTGCGTTTGCTCACCCAACCTCACCAATCCTCTCAGCCCCAAGAGTGTCCAGCCTTATGTCTCATCCAGCTGTGGGTCTAGATATGGTCAATCCAGGTTGCATCAGAGACCCTGAACGGATTTTGTAAGAATTTCTCTCTCTTTCACTGTCTTTGTTTTGTGGGTTTTTTAAAGTAATTTATGTTTAGAATGGGGCTTGGCTGCTTTTCCCTGCTGTGTTTATGCCGCTTTACACCCTCTTGATTCACTTGCAGAGAGATACCGATACATAGGTTTTCAGATTCTTACGAGTCAGATATATTCTTGTGCGGTGACTAGGGGGTGTTGAGTCCAGTTCACTGAGCAGGGAGTAGGCCTTGTCTATTACATATTTGGCTTATGGAGCGGTCTCTGAGCAAATTTCAAACTCTTGTTGTATGCATCACCCCACCTCACCTTTCCCGTTAAGCAGCCATAGTGTGTCTTCTAATGGTGTGACTCTGTTCTGTTTTGTAATTCAGTTCAAGTGTAGCGATTTTGACATTCCCTCTCTAAGCGATATCTTAGGATAAGTGTCTTTTTCTGTGTGACTTATTTCACTTAGAATCATCGTCGCTAAATCCACTCATCATGCTGCTAACTAGCCTTATGACATTGATTTCATGGCTGAGTGATATTCCATTGTGCCAAGTACCACCATTTGTTTATCCATTTTTCTCTTTCCTGGGATATTGAAGGTGTACCGAAGTGGAGGTTCTTGGAAACAGAGCAGCCGTAAAGTTTGGGGTGCCTGTGTCTTGTTGATTTTTAGTTTTCCCAATATATACGCCCATGAGTGGAAGTGCCCTATGCTCTCTAATCTGTGTTTATTACTTTTTTCAGGACACACCATACACTTCTCCAGAGTGCCTGTTGGCAATTTACATCCCGCCCATCAGCGTAGCAAGGCTCCCATGTCTCCATGGCCTGTCCTGCTTTTCTAGTTTTTACGCTTTTTTCAGCATGGCCTTTTTGACCGAGGGCAAGCGAGACTTCTTTGTAGCGCTGATTTGCCCTTCCGGCTTGCTTGGTTGGCCAAAAAGGGCGTATGCGTTTTTCCCTGAATATATTCAGGGAAAAACGCTTACGCCCTTTTTGGCCAAGGGCATCATTGTCAACGTTTTGCCGCTTTTCATGTGCTTTAAAGGCGAGTCGAATCTACCTCCTGAAATCTGTTGCCTGCAAATCTGCCTTGCTTTCAAATCCTCTTCGTTGCCTTCCCTCAATATATTTGTGGACGAGAGTTCTCATTTATAACTCTGCACGTTTGTGAATTGCAGTGCCCCTGAGCTCCATTTGTCTCCTCGCTTTTTTGGGAGCTGGCCGCAAAAGCGCAGGATTGCTTCAGGCCCTATTTTGGTTCTGGGGGGCAGGCTGAGCCTGTGGTTCATTCTTCTTCCTGATGGGAAAATGGAGTGACCTGTGCCTGTCCCAACACCTAGGGCTAGTCTCTCGTTGGTTCCCCGTCTTCCCGTTCATCCTCAGGAAAATTGCAACCTGTACGAAACAGGAGGTTAAAGGTGCTGATTCTCCAAGTAGGGAGATGGTTAGTCAAGCGGCTGGAATGGCGAACCCGAGCACAAGGAGAGGAGAAATGAGGTGCGTTTTAGAAACCTTTCCCGATCTCACGGCATACCATCTTCTGGGTTTCCCATGCATGTTTTGATGTAGGAAGATGCCCTTGTACCTGGAGATTTGAGACCCATGGGGTGGGTACCCCGCGGTGTTACTTTAAAGTATCTGCGTTTGCTCACCCAACCTCACCAATCCTCTCAGCCCCAAGAGTGTCCAGCCTTATGTCTCATCCACCTGTGCGTCTAGATATGGTCAATCCAGGTGGCATCAGAGACCCTGAACGGATTTTGTAAGAATTTCTCTCTCTTTCACTGTCTTTGTTTTGTGGGTTTTTTAAAGTAATTTATGTTTAGAATGGGGCTTGGCTGCTTTTCCCTGCTGTGTTTATGCCGCTTTACACCCTCTTGATTCACTTGCAGAGAGATATCGATACATGGGTTTTCAGATTCTTACGAGTCAGATATATTCTTGTGCGGTGACTAGGGGGTGTTGAGTCCAGTTCACTGAGCAGGGAGTAGGCCTTGTCTATTACATATTTGGCTTATGGAGCGGTCTCTGAGCTAATTTCAAACCCTTGTTTTATGCATCACCCCACCTCACCTTTCCCGTTAAGCAGCCATAGTGTGTCTTCTAAAGGTGTGACTCTGTTCTGTTTTCTAATTCAGTTCAAGTGTAGCGATTTTGACATTCCCTCTCTAAGCGATATCTTAGGATAAGTGTCTTTTTCTGTGTGACTTATTTCTCTTAGAATCATCGTCGCTAAATCCACTCATCATGCTGCTAACTAGCCTTATGACATTGATTTCATGGCTGAGTGATATTCCATTGTGCCAAGTACCACCATTTCTTTATCCATTTTTCTCTTTCCTGGGATATTGAAGGTGTACCGAAGTGGAGGTTCTTGGAAGCAGAGCAGCCATAAAGTTTGGGGTGCCTGTGTCTTGTTGATTTTTAGTTTTCCCAATTTATACGCCCATGAGTGGAAGTGCCCTATGCTCTCTAAGCTGTGTTTATTACTTGTTTCAGGACACACCGTACACTTCTACAGAGTGCCTGTTGGCAATTTACATCCCGCCCATCAGTGTAGCAAGGCTCCCATGTCTCCATGGCCTGTCCTGCTTTTCTGGTTTTTACACTTTTTTCAGCATGGCCCTTTTGACCGAGGGCAAGCGAGACTTCTTTGTAGCGCTGATTTGCCCTTCCGGCTTGCTTGGTTGGCCAAAAAGGGCGTATGCGTTTTTTCCTGAATATATTCAGGAAAAAACGCATACGCCCTTTTTGGCCAAGGGCATCATTGTCAACGTTTTGCCGCTTTTCATGTGCTTTAAAGGCGAGTCGAATCTACCTCCTGAAATCTGTTTCCTGCAAATCTGCCTTGCTTTCAAATCCTCTTCGTTGCCTTCCCTCAATATATTTGTGGACGAGAGTTCTCATTTATAACTCTGCACGTTTGTGAATTGCAGTGCCCCTGAGCTCCATTTGTCTACTCGCTTTTTTGGGAGCTGGCCGCAAAAGTGCAGGATTGCTTCAGGCCCTATTTTGGTTCTGGGGGGCAGGCTGAGCCTGTGGTTCATTCTTCTTCCTGATGGGAAAATGGAGTAACCTGTGCCTGTCCTAACACCTAGGGCTAGTCTCTCGTTGGTTCCCCGTATTCCCGTTCATCCTCAGGACAAATTGCAACCTGTAAGAAACAGGAGGTTAAAGGTGCTGTTTCTCCAAGTAGGGAGATGGTTAGTCAAGCGGCTGGAATGGCGAACCCGAGCACAAGGAGAGGAGAAATGAGGTGCGTCTTACAAACCTTTCCCGATCTCACGGCATACCATCTTCTGGGTTTCCCATGCATGTTTTGATGTAGGAAGATGCCCTTGTACCTGGAGATTTGAGACCCATGGGGTGGGTACCCCGCGGTGTTACTTTAAAGTATCTGCGTTTGCTCACCCAACCTCACCAATCCTCTCAGCCCCAAGAGTGTCCAGGCTTATGTCTCATCCAGCTGTGGGTCTAGATATGGTCAATCCAGGTTGCATCAGAAACCCTGAACGGATTTTGTAAGAATTTCTCTCTCTTTCACTGTCTTTGTTTTGTGGGTTTTTTAAAGTAATTTATGTTTAGAATGGGGCTTGGCCGCTTTTCCCTGCTGTGTTTATGCCGCTTTACACCCTCTTGATTCACTTGCAGAGAGATATCGATACATAGGTTTTCAGATTCTTACGAGTCAGATATATTCTTGTGCGGTGACTAGGGGGTGTTGAGTCCAGTTCACTGAGCAGGGAGTAGGCCTTGTCTATTACATATTTGGCTTATGGAGCGGTCTCTGAGCTAATTTCAAACCCTTGTTCTATGCATCACCCCACCTCACCTTTCCCGTTAAGCAGCCATAGTGTGTCTTCTAATGGTGTGACTCTGTTCTGTTTTGTAATTCAGTTCAAGTGTAGCGATTTTGACATTCCCTCTCTAAGCGATATCTTAGGATAAGTGTCTTTTTCTGTGTGACTTATTTCACTTAGACTCATCGTCGCTAAATCCACTCATCATGCTGCTAACTAGCCTTATGACATTGATTTCATGGCTGAGTGATATTCCATTGTGCCAAGTACCACCATTTGTTTATCCATTTTTCTCTTTCCTGGGATATTGAAGGTGTACCGAAGTGGAGGTTCTTGGAAACAGAGCAGCCGTAAAGTTTGGGGTGCCTGTGACTTGTTGATTTTTAGTTTTCCCAATTTATACGCCCATGAGTGGAAGTGCCCTATGCTCTCTAAGCTGTGTTTATTACTTGTTTCAGGACACACCATACACTTCTCCAGAGTGCCTGTTGGCAATTTACATCCCGCCCATCAGCGTAGCAAGGCTCCCATGTCTCCATTGCCTGTCCTGCTTTTCTAGTTTTTACGCTTTTTTCAGCATTGCCCTTTTGACCGAGGGCAAGCGAGACTTCTTTGTAGCACTGATTTGCCCTTCCGGCTTGCTTGGTTGGCCGAAAAGGGCGTATGCGTTTTTTCCTGAATATATTCAGGAAAAAACGCATACGCCCTTTTTGGCCAAGGGCATCATTGTCAACGTTTTGCCGCTTTTCATGTGCTTTAAAGGCGAGTCGAATCTACCTCCTGAAATCTGTTTCCTGCAAATCTGCCTTGCTTTCAAATCCTCTTCGTTGCCTTCCCTCAATATATTTGTGGACGAGAGTTCTCATTTATAACTCTGCACATTTGTGAATTGCAGTGCCCCTGAGCTCCAATTGTCTACTCGCTTTTTTGGGAGCTGGCCGCAAAAGCGCAGGATTGCTTCAGGCTCTATTTTGGTTCTGGGGGGCTGGCTGAGCCTGTGGTTCATTCTTCTTCCTGATGGGAAAATGGAGTGACCTGTGCCTGTCCCAACACCTAGGGCTAGTCTCTCGTTGGTTCCCCGTCATCCCGTTCATCCTCAGGACAAATTGCAACCTGTACGAAACAGGAGGTTAAAGGTGCTGATTCTCCAAGTAGGGAGATGGTTAGTCAAGCGGCTGGAATGGCGAACCCGAGCACAAGGAGAGGAGAAATGAGGTGCGTTTTAGAAACCTTTCCCGATCTCACGGCATACCATCTTCTGGGTTTCCCATGCATGTGTTGATGTAGGAAGATGCCCTTGTAACTGGAGATTTGAGAACCATGGGGTGGGTACCCCGCGGTATTACTTTAAAGTATCTGCGTTTGCTCACCCAACCTCACCAATCCTCTCAGCCCCAAGAGTGTCCAGCCTTATGTCTCATCCAGCTGTGGGTCTAGATATGGTCAATCCAGGTTGCATCAGGGACCCTGAACGGATTTTGTAAGAATTTCTCTCTCTTTCACTGTCTTTGTTTTGTGGGTTTTTTAAAGTAATTTATGTTTAGAATGGGGCTTGGCTGCTTTTCCCTGCTGTGTTTATGCCGCTTTACACCCTCTTGATTCACTTGCAGAGAGATATCGATACATAGGTTTTCAGATTCTTACTAGTCAGATATATTCTTGTGCGGTGACTAGGGGGTGTTGAGTCCAGTTCACTGAGCAGTGAGTAGGCCTTGTCTATTACATATTTGGCTTATGGAGCGGTCTCTGAGCTAATTTCAAACCCTTGTTTTATGCATCACCCCACCTCACCTTTCCCGTTAAGCAGCCATAGTGTGTCTTCTAAAGGTGTGACTCTGTTCTGTTTTGTAATTCAGTTCAAGTGTAGCGATTTTGACATTCCCTTTATAACCGATATCTTAGGATAAGTGTCTTTTTCTGTGTGACTTATTTCACTTAGAATCATCGTCGCTAAATCCACTCATCATGCTTCTAACTAGCCTTATGACATTGATTTCATGGCTGAGTGATATTCCATTGTGCCAAGTCCCACCATTTCTTTATCCATTTTTCTCTTTCCTGGGATATTGAAGGTGTACCGAAGTGGAGGTTCTTGGAAACAGAGCAGCCGTAAAGTTTGGGGTGCCTGTGTCTTGTTGATTTTTAGTTTTCCCAATTTATACGCCCATGAGTGGAAGTGCCCTATGCTCTCTAAGCTGTGTTTATTACTTGTTTCAGGACACACCGTACACTTCTCCAGAGTGCCTGTTGGCAATTTACATCCCGCCCATCAGCGTAGCAAGGCTCCCATGTCTCCATGGCCTGTCCTGCTTTTCTGGATTTTACGCTTTGTTCAGCATGGCCCTTTTGACCGAGGGCAAGCGAGACTTCTTTGTAGCGCTGATTTGACCTTCCGGCTTGCTTGGTTGGCCGAAAAGGGCGTATGCGTTTTTTCCTGAATATATTCAAGAAAAAACGCATACGCCCTTTTTGGCCAAGGGCATCATTGTCAACGTTTTGCCGCTTTACATGTGCTTTCAAGGCGAGTCGAATCTACCTCCTGAAATCTGTTTCCTGCAAACCTGCCTTGCTTTCAAATCCTCTTCGTTGCCTTCCCTCAATATAATTGTGGACGAGAGTTATCATTTATAACTCTGCACGTTTGTGAATTGCAGTGCCCCTGAGCTCCATTTGTCTCCTCGCTTTTTTGGGAGCTGGCCGCAAAAGCGCAGGATTGCTTCAGGCCCTATTTTGGTTCTGGGGGGCAGGCTGAGCCTGTGGTTCATTCTTCTTCCTGATGGGAAAATGGAGTGACCTGTGCCTGTCCCAACACCTAGGGCTAGTCTCTCGTTGGTTCCCCATCTTTCCGTTCATCCTCAGGACAAATTGCAACCTGTACGAAACAGGAGGTTAAAGGTGCTGATTCTCCAAGTAGGAAGATGGTTAGTCAAGCGGCTGGAATGGCGAACCCGAGCATAAGGAGAGGAGAAATGAGGTGCGTTTTAGAATCCTTTCCCGATCTCACGGCATACCATCTTCTGGGTTTCCCATGCATGTGTTGATGTAGGAAGTTGCCCTTGTAACTGGAGATTTGAGACCCATGGGTGGGTACCCCGCGGTATTACTTTAAAGTATCTGCGTTTGCTCACCCAACCTCACCAATCCTCTCAGCCCCAAGAGTGTCCAGCCTTATGTCTCATCCAGCTGTGGGTCTAGATATGGTTAATCCAGGTTGCATCAGAGACCATGAACGGATTTTGTAAGAATTTCTCTCTCTTTCACTGTCTTTGTTTTGTGGGTTTTTCAAAGTAATTTATGTTTAGAATGCGGCTTGGCTGCTTTTCCCTGCTGTGTTTATGCCGCTTTACACCCTCTTGATTCACTCGCAGAGAGATATCGATACATAGGTTTTCAGATTCTTACTAGTCAGATATATTCTTGTGCGATGACTAGGGGGTGTTGAGTCCAGTTCACTGAGCAGGGAGTAGGCCTTGTCTATTACATATTTGGCTTATGGAGCGGTCTCTGAGCTAATTTCAAACCCTTGTTTTATGCATCACCCCACCTCACCTTTCCCGTTAAGCAGCCATAGTGTGCATTCTAAAGGTGTGACTCTGTTCTGTTTTGTAATTCAGTTCAAGTGTAGCGATTTTGACATTCCCTCTCTAAGTGATACCTCAGGATAAGTGTCTTTTTCTGTGTGACTTATTTCACGTAAAATCATCGTCGCTAAATCCACTCATCATGCTGCTAACTAGCCTTATGACATTGATTTCATGGCTGAGTGATATTCCATTGTGCCAAGTACCACCATTTCTTTATCCATTTTTCTCTTTCCTGGGATATTGAAGGTGTACCGAAGTGGAGGTTCTTGGAAACAGAGCAACCGTAAAGTTTGGGGTGCCTGTGTCTTGTTGATTTTTAGTTTTCCCAATTTATACACCCATGAGTGGAAGTGCCCTATGCTCTCTAAGCTGTGTTTATTTTTTGTTTCAGGACACACCATACACTTCTCCAGAGTGCCTGTTGGCAATTTACATCGCGCCCATCAGCGTTGCAAGGCTCCCATGTCTCCATGGCCTGTCCTGCTTTTCTGGTTTTTACGCTTTTTTCAGCATGGCCCTTTTGACCGAGGGCAAGGGAGACTTCTTTGTAGCGCTGATTTGCCCTTCCGGCTTGCTTGGTTGGCCAAAAAGGGCGTATGCGTTTTTTCCTGAATATATTCAGGAAAAAACGCATACGCCCTTTTTGGCCAAGAGTATCATTGTCAACGTTTTCCGCTTTTCATGTGCTTTAAAGGCGAGTCGAATCTACCTCCTGAAATCTGTTTCCTGCAAATCTGCCTTGCTTTCAAATCCTCTTCGTTGCCTTCCCTCAATATATTTGTGGACGCGAGTTCTCATTTATAACTCTGCACTTTTGTGAATTGCAGTGCCCCTGAGCTCCATTTGTCTACTCGCTTTTTTGGGAGCTGTCCGCAAAAGCGCAGGATTGCTTCAGGCACTATTTTGGTTCTGGGGGGCAGGCTGAGCCTGTGGTTCATTCTTCTTCCTGATGGGAAAATGGAGTAACCTGTGCCTGTCCCAACACCTAGGGCTAGTCTCTCGTTGGTTCCCCGTATTCCCGTTCATCCTCAGGACAAATTGCAACCTGTAAGAAACAGGAGGTTAAAGGTGCTGTTTCTCCAAGTAGGGAGATGGTTAGTCAAGCGGCTGGAATGGCGAACCCGAGCACAAGGAGATTAGAAATGAGGTGCGTTTTAGAAACCTTTCCCGATCTCACGGCATACCATCTTCTGGGTTTCCCATGCATGTTTTGATGTAGGAAGATGCCCTTGTACCTGGAGATTTGAGACCCATGGGGTGGGTACCCCGCGGTGTTACTTTAAAGTATCTGCGTTTGCTCACCCAACCTCACCAATCCTCTCAGCCCCAAGAGTGTCCAGCCTTATGTCTCATCCAGCTGTGGGTCTAGATATGGTCAATCCAGGTTGCATCAGAGACCCTGAACGGATTTTGTAAGAATTTCTCTCTCTTTCACTGTCTTTGTTTTGTGGGTTTTTTAAAGTAATTTATGTTTAGAATGGGGCTTGGCTGCTTTTCCCTGCTGTGTTTATGCCGCTTTACACCCTCTTGATTCACTTGCAGAGAGATATCGATACATAGGTTTTCAGATTCTTACGAGTCAGATATATTCTTGTGCGGTGACTAGGGGGTGTTGAGTCCAGTTCACTGAGCAGGGAGTAGGCCTTGTCTATTACATATTTGGCTTATGGAGCGGTCTCTGAGCTAATTTCAAACCCTTGTTCTATGCATCACCCCACCTCACCTTTCCAGTTAAGCAGCCATAGTGTGTCTTCTTATGGTGTGACTCTGTTCTGTTTTGTAATTCAGTTCAAGTGTAGCGATTTTGACATTCCCTCTATAAGCGATATCTTAGGATAAGTGTCTTTTTCTGTGTGACTTATTTCACTTAGAATCATCGTCGCTAAATCCACTCATCATGCTGCTATCTAGCCTTATGACATTGATTTCATGGCTGAGTGATATTCCATTGTGCCAAGTACCACCATTTCTTTATCCATTTTTCTCTTTCCTGGGATATTGAAGGTGTACCGAAGTGAAGGTTCTTGGAAACAGAGCAGCCGTAAAGTTTGGGGTGCCTGTGTCTTGTTGATTTTTAGTTTTCCCTATTTATACACCCATGAGTGGAAGTGCCCTATGCTCTCTAAGCTGTGTTTATTCCTTGTTTCAGGACACACCGTACACTTCTCCAGAGTGCCTGTTGGCAATTTACATCCCGCCCATCAGCGTAGCAAGGCTCCCGTGTCTCCATGGCCTGTCTTGCTTTTCTGGTTTTTACGCTTTTTTCAGCATGGCCCTTTTGACCGAGGGCAAGCGAGACTTCTTTGTAGCGCTGATTTGCCCTTCCGGCTTGCTTGGTTGGCCAAAAAGGGCGTATGCGTTTTTTCCTGAATATATTCAGGAAAAAACGCATACGCCCTTTTTGGCCAAGAGTATCATTGTCAACGTTTTCCGCTTTTCATGTGCTTTAAAGGCGAGTCGAATCTACCTCCTGAAATCTGTTTCCTGCAAATCTGCCTTGCTTTCAAATCCTCTTCGTTGCCTTCCCTCAATATATTTGTGGACGCGAGTTCTCATTTATAAATCTGCACGTTTGTGAATTGCAGTGCCCCTGAGCTCCATTTGTCTACTCGCTTTTTTGGGAGCTGGCCGCAAAATCGCAGGATTGCTTCAGGCCCTATTTTGGTTCTGGGGGGCAGGCTGAGCCTGTGGTTCATTCTTCTTCCTGATGGGAAAATGGAGTGACCTGTGCCTGTCCCAACACCTAGGGCTAGTCTCTCGTTGGTTCCCCGTTTTCCCGTTCATCCTCAGGACAAATTGCAACCTGTACGAAACAGGAGGTTAAAGGTGCTGATTCTCCAAGTAGGGAGATGTTTAGTCAAGCGGCTGGAATGGCGAACCCGAGCACAAGGAGAGGAGAAATGAGGTGCGTTTTACAAACCTTTCCCGATCTCACGGCATACCATCTTCTTGGTTTCCCATGCATGTTTTGATGTAGGAAGATGCCCTTGCACCTGGAGATTTGAGACCCATGGGGTGGGTACCGCGCGGTATTACTTTAAAATATCTGCGTTTGCTCACCCAACCTCACCAATCCTCTCAGCCGCAAGAGTGTCCAGCCTTATGTCTCATCCAGCTGTGCGTCTAGATATGGTCAATCCAGGTTGCATCAGAGACCATGAACGGATTTTGTAAGAATTTCTCTCTCTTTCACTGTCTTTGTTTTGTGGGTTTTTCAAAGTAATTTATGTTTAGAATGGGGCTTGGCTGCTTTTCCCTGCTGTGTTTATGCCGCTTTACACCCTGTTGATTCACTTGCAGAGACATATCGATACATAGGTTTTCAGATTCTTACTAGTCAGATATATTCTTGTGCGGTTACTAGGGGGTGTTGAGTCCAGTTCACTGAGCACGGAGTAGGACTTGTCTGTTACATATTTGGCTTATGGAGCGGTCTCTGAGCTAATTTCAAACCCTTGTTTTATGGATCACCCCACATCACCTTTCCCATTAGGCAGCCATAGTGTGTCTTCTAAAGGTGTGACTCTGTTCTGTTTTGTAATTCAGTTCAACTGTAGCGATTTTGACATTCCCTCTCTAAGCGATACGTTCGGATAAGTGTCTTTTTCTGTGTGACTTATTTCACTTAAAATCATCGTCGCTAAATCCACTCATCATGCTGCTAACTAGCCTTATGACATTGATTTCATGGCTGAGTGATATTCCATTGTGCCAAGTACCACCATTTCTTTATCCATTTTTCTCTTTCCTGGGATATTGAAGGTGTACCGAAGTGGAGGTTCTTGGAAACAGAGCAGCCGTAAAGTTTTGGGTGCCTGTGTCTTGTTGATTTTTAGTTTTCCCAATTTATACGCCCATGAGTGGAAGTGCCCTATGCTGTCTAAGCTGTGTTTATTATTTGTTTCAAGACACACCGTACACTTCTCCAGAGTGCCTGTTGGCAATTTACATCCTGCCCATCAGCGTAGCAAGGCTCCCATGTCTCCATGGCCTGTCCTGCTTTTCTGGTTTTTACGCTTTTTTCAGCATGGCCCTTTTGACCGAGGGCAAGCGAGACTTCATTGTAGTGCTGATTTGCCCTTCTGGCTTGCTTGGTTGGCCAAAAAGGGCGTATGCGTTTTTTCCTGAATATATTCAGGAAAAAACGCATACGCCCTTTTTGGCCAAGGGCATCATTGTCAACGTTTCGCCGCTTTTCATGTGCTTTAAAGGCGAGTCGAATCTACCTCCTGAAATCTGTTTCCTGCAAATCTGCCTTGCTTTCAAATCCTCTTCGTTGCCTTCCCTCAATATATTTGTGGATGCGATTTCTCATTTATAACTCTGCACGTTTGCGAATTGCAGTGCCCCTGAGCTCCATTTGTCTACTCGCTTTTTTGCGAGCTGGCCGCAAAAGCGCAGGATTGCTTCAGGCCCTATTTTGGTTCTGGGGGTCAGGCTGAGCCTGTGGTTCATTCTTCTTCCTGATGGGAAAATGGAGTGGCCTGTGCCTGTCCCAACACCTAGGGCTAGTCTCTCATTGGTTCCCTGTCTTCCCGTTCATCCTCAGGACAAATTGCAACCTGTACGAAACAGGAGGTTAAAGGTGCTGATTCTCCAAGTAGGGAGATGGTTAGTCAAGCGGCTGGAATGGTGAACCCGAGCACAAGGAGAGGAGAAATGAGGTGCGTTTTAGAAACCTTTCCCGATCTCACGGCATACCATCTTCTGGGTTTCCCATGCATATTTGATGTAGGAAGATGCCCTTGCACCTGGAGATTTGAGACCCATGGGGTGGGTACCGCACGCTATTACTTTAAAGTATCTGCGTTTGCTCACCCAACCTCACCAATCCTCTCAGCCCCAAGAGTGTCCAGCCTTATGTCTCATCCAGCTGTGCGTCTAGATATGGTCAATCCAGGTTGCATCAGAGACCATGAACGGATTTTGTAAGAATTTCTCTTTCACTGTCTTTGTTTTGTGGGTTTTTTAAAGTAATTTATGTTTAGAATGGGGCTTGGCTGCTTTTCCCTGCTGTGTTTATGCCGCTTTACACCCTCCTGATTCACTTGCAGAGAGATATCGATACATAGGTTTTCAGATTCTTACTAGTCAGATATATTCTTGTGCGGTGACTAGGGGGTGTTGAGTCCAGTTCACTGAGCAGGGAGTAGGCCTTGTCTATTACATATTTGGCTTATGGAGCGGTCTCTGAGCTAATTTCAAACCCTTGTCCTATGCATCACCCCACATCACCTTTCCCATTAGGCAGCCATAGTGTGTCTTTTAAAGGTGTGCCTCTGTTCTGTTTTGTAATTCAGTTCAAGTGTAGCGATTTTGACATTCCCTCTCTAAGCGATATCTTAGGATAAGTGTCTTTTTCTGTGTGACTTATTACACTTAGAATCATCGTCGCTAAATCCACTCATCATGCTGCTAACCAGCCTTATGACATTGATTTCATGGCTGAGTAATATTCCATTGTGCCTAGTACCACCATTTCTTTATCCATTTTTCTCTTTCCTGGGATATTGAAGGTGTATCGAAGTGGAGGTTCTTGGAAACAGAGCAGCCGTAAAGTTTGGGGTGCCTGTGTCTTGTTGATTTTTAGTTTTCCCAATTTATACGCCCATGAGTGGAAGTGTCCTATGCTCTCTAAGCTGTGTTTATTACTTGTTTCAGGACACACCGTACACTTCTCCAGAGTGCCTGTTGGCAATTTACATCCCGCCCATCAGCGTAGCAAGGCTCCCATGTCTCCATGGCCTGTCCTGCTTTTCTGGTTTTTACGCTTTTTTCAGCATGGCCCTTTTGACCGAGGGCAAGCGAGACTTCATTGTAGTGCTGATTTGCCCTTCTGGCTTGCTTGGTTGGCCAAAAAGGGCGTATGCGTTTTTTCCTGAATATATTCAGGAAAAAACGCATACGCCCTTTTTGGCCAAGGGCATCATTGTCAACGTTTTGCCGCTTTTCATGTGCTTTAAAGGCGAGTCGAGTCTACCTCCTGAAATCTGTTTCCTGTAAATCTGCCTTGCTTTCAAATCCTCTTCGTTGCCTTCCCTCAATATATTTGTGGAGGAGAGTTATCATTTATAACTCAGCACGTTTGCGAATTGCAGTGCCCCTGAGCTCCATTTGTCTCCTCGCTTTTTTGGGAGCTGGCCGCAAAAGCGCAGGATTGCTTCAGGCCCTATTTTGGTTCTGGGGGGCAGGCTGAGCCTGTGGTTCATTCTTCTTCCTGATGGGAAAATGGAGTGGCGTGTGCCTGTCCCAAAACCTAGGGCTAGTCTCTCGTTGGTTCCCCGTCATCCCGTTCATCCTAAGGACAAATTGCAACCTGTACGAAACAGGAGGTTAAAGGTGCTGATTCTCCAAGTAGGGAGATGGTTAGTCAAGCGGCTGGAATGGCGAACCCGAGCACAAGGAGAGGAGAAATGAGGTGCGTTTTAGAAACCTTTCCCGATCTCACGGCATACCATCTTCTGGGTTTCCCATGCATGTTTTGATGTAGAAAGATGCCCTTGTACCTGGAGATTTGAGACCCATGGGGTGGTACCCCGCGGTGTTACTTTAAAGTATCTGCCTTTGCTCACCCAACCTCACCAATCCTCTCAGCCCCAAGAGTGTCCAGCCTTATGTCTCATCCAGCTGTGGGTCTAGATATGGTCAATCCAGGTTGCATCAGAGACCCTGTACGGATTTTGTAAGAATTTCTCTCTCTTTCACTGTCTTTGTTTTGTGGGTTTTTCAAAGTAATTTATGTTTAGAATGGGGTTGGCTGCTTTCCCCTGCTGTTTTTATGCCGCTTTACACCCTCTTGATTCACTTGCAGAGAGATATCGATACATAGGTTTTCAGATTCTTACTAGTCAGATATACTCTTGTGCGGTGACTAGGGGATGTTGAGTCCAGTTCACTGAGAAGGGAGTAGGCCTTGTCTATTACATATTTGGCTTATGGAGCGGTCTCTGAGCTAATTTCAAACCCTTGTTTTATGCATCACCCCACCTCACCTTTCCCGTTAAGCAGCCATAGTGTGTCTTCTAAAGGTGTGACTCTGTTCTGTTTTGTAATTCAGTTCAAGTGTAGCGATTTTGACATTCCCTCTCTAAGCGATACATTAGGATAAGTGTCGTTTTCTGTGTGACTTATTTCACTTAAAATCATCGTCGCTAAATCCACTCATCATGCTGCTAACTAGCCTTATGACATTGATTTCATGGCTGAGTGATATTCCATTGTGCCTAGTACCACCATTTCTTTATCCATTTTTCTCTTTCCTGGGATATTGAAGGTGTACCGAAGTGGAGGTTCTTGGAAACAGAGCAGCTGTAAAGTATGGGGTGCCTGTGTATTGTTGATTTTCAGTTTTCCCAATTTATACGCCCATGAGTGGAAGTGCCCTATGCTCTCTAAGCTGTGTTTATTATTTGTTTCAGGACACACCGTACACTTCTCCAGAGTGCCTGTTAGCAATTTACATCCCTACCATCAGCGTAGCAAGGCTCCCATGTCTCCATGGCCTGTCCTGCTTTTCTGGTTTTTACGCTTTTTTCAGCATGGCCCTTTTGACCGAGGGCAAGCGAGACTTCATTGTAGCGCTGATTTGCCCTTCCGGCTTGCTTGGTTGGCCAAAAAGGGCGTATGCGTTTTTTCCTGAATATATTCAGGAAAAAACGCATACGCCCTTTTTGGCCAAGGGATCATTGTCAACGTTTTGCTGCTTTTCATGTGCTTTAAAGGCGAGTCGAATCTACCTCCTGAAATCTGTTTCCTGCAAATCTGCCTTGCTTTCAAATCCTCTTCGTTGCCTTCCCTCAATATATTTTTGGACGCGATTTCTCATTTATAACTCTGCACGTTTGCGAATTGCAGTGCCCCTGAGCTCCATTTGTCTAGTCGCTTTTTTGCGAGCTGGCCGCAAAATCGCAGGATTGCTTCAGGCCCTATTTTGGTTCTGGGGGGCAGGCTGAGCCTGTGGTTCATTCTTCTTCCTGATGGGAAAATGGAGTGGCCTGTGCCTGTCCCAACACCTAGGGCTAGTCTCTCATTGGTTCCCTGTCTTCCCGTTCATCCTCAGGACAAATTGCAACCTGTACGAAACAGGAGGTTAAAGGTGCTGATTCTCCAAGTAGGGTGATGGTTAGTCAAGCGGCTGGAATGGCGAATCCGAGCACAAGGAGAGGAGAAATCAGGTGCGTTTTAGAAACCTTTCCCGATCTCACGGCATACCATCTTCTGGGTTTCCCATGCATATTTGATGTAGGAAGATGCCCTTGCACCTGGAGATTTGAGACCCATGGGGTGGGTACCGCACGGTATTACTTTAAAGTATCTGCGTTTGCTCACCCAACCTCACCAATCCTCTCAGCCCCAAGAGTGTCCAGCCTTATGTCTCATCCACCTGTGCGTGTAGATATGGTCAATCCAGGTTGCATCAGAGACCCTGAACGGATTTTGTAAGAATTTCTCTCTCTTTCACTGTCTTTGTTTTGTGGGTTTTTCAAAGTAATTTATGTTTAGAATGGCGCTTGGCTGCTTTTCCCTGCTGTTTTTATGCCGCTTTACACCTTCTTGATTCACTTGCAGAGAGATATCGATACATAGGTTTTCAGATTCTTACTAGTCAGATATATTCTTGTGCGGTTACTAGGGGGTGTTGAGTCCAGTTCACTGAGCACGGAGTAGGCCTTGTCTATTACATATTTGACTTATGGAGCGGTGTCTGAGATAATTTCAAATCCTTGTTTTATGCATCACCCCACATCACCTTTCCCGTTAAGCAGCCACAGTGTGTCTTCTAAAGGTGTGACTCTGTTCTTTTTTGTAATTCAGTTCAAGTGTAGCGATTTTGACATTCCCTCTCTAAGCGATATCTTAGGATAAGTGTCTTTTTCTGTGTGACTTATTTCACTTAGAATCATCGTCGCTAAATCCACTCATCATGCTGCTAACCAGCCTTATGACATTGATTTCATGGCTGAGTGATATTCCATTGTGCCAAGTACCACCATTTCTTTATCCATTTTTCTCTTTCCTGGGATATTGAAGGTGTACCGAAGTGGAGGTTCTTGGAAACAGAGCAGCCGTAAAGTTTGGGGTGCCTGTGTCTTGTTGATTTTTAGTTTTCCCAATTTATACGCCCATGAGTGGAAGTGCCCTATGCTCTCTAAGGTGTGTTTATTACTTGTTTCAGGACACACCGTACACTTCTCCAGAGTGCCTGTTGGCAATTTACATCCCGCCCATTAGCGTAGCAAGGCTCCCATGTCTCCATGGCCTGTCCTGCTTTTCTGGTTTTTACGCTTTTTTCAGCATGGCCCTTTTGACCGAGGGCAAGGAGACTTCATTGTAATGCTGAGTTGCCCTTCCGGCTTGCTTGGTTGGCAAAAAAGGGCGTATGCGTTTTTTCCTGAATATATTCAGGAAAAAACGCATACGCCCTTTTTGGCCAAGGGCATCATTGTCAACGTTTTGCCGCTTTTCATGTGCTTTAAAGGCGAGTCGAGTCTACCTCCTGAAATCTGTTTCCTGCAAATCTGCCTTGCTTTCAAATCCTTTTCGTTGCCTTCCCTCAATATATTTGTGGACGAGAGTTTTCATTTATAACTCAGCACGTTTGCGAATTGCAGTGCCCCTGAGCTCCATTTGTCGACTCGCTTTTTTGGGAGCTGGCCGGAAAATCGCAGGATTGCTTCAGGCCCTATTTTGGTTCTGGGGGGCAGGCTGAGCCTGTGGTTCATTCTTCTTCCTGATGGGAAAATGGAGTGGCCTGTGCCTGTCCCAAAACCTAGGGCTAGTCTCTCGTTGGTTCCCTGTCATCCCGTTCATCCTCAGGACAAATTGCAACCTGTATGAAACAGGAGGTTAAAGGTGCTGATTCTCCAAGTAGGGAGATGGTTAGTCAAGCGGCTGGAATGGCGAACCCGAGCACAAGGAGAGGAGAAATGAGGTGCGTTTTAGAAACCTTTCCCGATCTCACGGCATACCATCTTCTGGGATTCCCATGCATGTTTTGATGTAGGAAGATGCCCTTGTACCTGGAGATTTGAGACCCATGGGGTGGTACCCCGCGGTGTTACTTTAAAGTATCTGCCTTTGCTCACCCAACCTCACCAATCCTCTCAGCCCCAAGAGTGTCCAGCCTTATGTCTCATCCAGCTGTGGGTGTAGATATGGTCAATCCAGGTAGCATCAAAGACCCTGAACGGATTTTGTAAGAATTTCTCTCTCTTTCACTGTCTTTGTTTTGTGGGTTTTTCAAAGTAATTTATGTTTAGAATGGGGCTTGGCTGCTTTTCCCTGCTGTGTTTATGCCGCTTTACACCCTCTTGATTCACTTGCAGAGAGATATTGATACATAGGTTTTCAGATTCTTACTAGTCAGATATATTCTTGTGCGGTTACTAGGGGGTGTTGAGTCCAGTTCACTGAGCAGGGAGAAGCTCTTGTCTGTTACATATTTGGCTTATGGAGCGGTCTCTGAGCTAATTTCAAACCCTTGTTTTATGCATCACCCCACATCACCTTTCCCATTAGGCAGCCATAGTGTGTCTTCTAAAGGTGTGCCTCTGTTCTGTTTTGTAATTCAGTTCAAGTGTAGCGATATTGACATTCCCTCTCTAAGCGATATCTTAGGATAAGTGTCTTTTTCTGTGTGACTTATTACACTTAGAATCATCGTCGCTAAATCCACTCATCATGCTGCTAACCAGCCTTATGACATTGATTTCATGGCTGAGTGATATTCCATTGTGCCAAGTACCACCATTTGTTTATCCATTTTTCTCTTTCCTGGGATATTGAAGGTGTTCCGAAGTGGAGGTTTTTGGAAACAGAGCAGCCGTAAAGTTTGGGGTGCCTGTGTGTTGTTGACTTTTAGTTTTCCCGATTTATACGCCCATGAGTGGAAGTGCCCTATGCTCTCTAAGCTGTGTTTATTACTTGTTTCAGGACACACCGTACACTTCTCCAGAGTGCCTGTTGGCAATTTACATCCCGCCCATCAGCGTAGCAAGTCTCCCATGTCTCCATGACCTGTCCTGCTTTTCTGGTTTTTACGCTTTTTTCAGCATGGCCCTTTTGACCGAGGGCAAGCGAGACTTCATTGTAGCGCTGATTTGCCCTTCCTGCTTGCTTGGTTGGCCAAAAAGGGCGTATGCGTTTTTTCCTGAATATATTCAGGAAAAAACGCATACGCCCTTTTTGGCCAAGGGCATCATTGTCAACGTTTTGCCGCTTTACATGTGCTTTCAAGGCGAGTCGAATCTACCTCCTGAAATCTGTTTCCTGCAAATCTGCCTTGCTTTCAAATCCTCTTCGTTGCCTTCCCTCAATATATTTGTGGACGCGAGTTCTCATTTATAACTCTGCACGTTTGCGAATTGCAGTGCCCCTGAGCTCCATTTGTCTACTCGCTTTTTTGCGAGCTGGCCGCAAAAGCGCAGGATTGCTTCAGGCCCTATTTGGTTCTGGGGGTCAGGCTGAGCCTGTGGTTCATTCTTCTTCCTGATGGGAAAATGGAGTGGCCTGTGCCTGTCCCAACAGCTAGGGCTAGTCTCTCGTTGGTTCCCCGTCTTCCCGTTCATCCTCAGGACAAATTGCAACCTGTACGAAACAGGAGGTTAAAGGTGCTGATTCTCCAAGTAGGGAGATGGTTAGTCAAGCGGCTGGAATGGCGAACCCGAGCACAAGGAGAGGAGAAATGAGGTGCGTTTTAGAAACCTTTCCCGATCTCACGGCATACCATCTTCTGGGTTTCCCATGCATGTTTTGATGTAGGAAGATGCCCTTGCACCTGGAGATTTGAGACCCATGGGGTGGGTATCGCACGGTATTACTTTAAAGTATCTGCGTTTGCTCACCCAACCTCACCAATCCTCTCAGCCCCAAGAGTGTCCAGCCTTATGTCTCATCCACCTGTGCGTGTAGATATGGTCAATCCAGGTTGCATCAGAGACCCTGAACGGATTTTGTAAGAATTTCTCTCTTTCACTGTCTTTGTTTTGTGGGTTTTTCAAAGTAATTTATGTGTAGAATGGGGCTTGGCTGCTTTTCCCTGCTGTGTTTATGCCGCTTTACACCTTCTTGATTCACTTGCAGAGAGATATCGATACATAGGTTTTCAGATTCTTACTAGTCAGATATATTCTTGTTCGGTGACTAGGGGGTGTTGAGTCCAGTTCACTGAGCAGGGAGTAGGCCTTGTCTATTACATATTTGGCTTATGGAGCGGTCTCTGAGCTAATTTGAAACCCTTGTTCTATGCATCACCCCACCTCACCTTTCCCGTTAAGCAGCCATAGTTTGTCTTCTAATGGTGTGACTCTGTTCTGTTTTGTAATTCAGTTCAAGTGTAGCGATTTTGACATTCCCTCTCTAAGCGATATCTTAGGATAAGTGTCTTTTTCTCTGTGACTTATTTCACTTAGAATCATCGTCGCTAAATCCACTCATCATGCTGCTAACTAGCCTTATGACATTGATTTCATGGCTGAGTGATATTCCATTGTGCCAAGTACCACCATTTCTTTATCCATTTTTCTCTTTCCTGGGATATTGAAGGTGTACCGAAGTGGAGGTTCTTGGAAACAGAGCAGCCGTAAAGTTTGGGGTGCCTGTGTCTTGTTGATTTTTAGTTTTCCCAATTTATACGCCCATGAGTGGAAGTGCCCTATGCTCTCTAAGTTGTGTTTATTACTTGTTTCAGGACACACCGTACACTTCTCCAGAGAGCCTGTTGGCAATTTACATCCCGCCCATCAGCGTAGAAAGGCTCCCATGTCTCCATGGCCTGTCCTGCTTTTCTGATTTTTACGCTTTTTTCAGCATGGCCCTTTTGACCGAGGGCAAGCCAGACTTCTTTGTAGCGCTGATTTGCTCTTCCGGCTTGCTTGGTTGGCCAAAAAGGGCTTATGCGTTTTTTCCTGAATATATTCAGGAAAAAACGCATACGCCCTTTTTGGCCAAGGGCATTACTGTCAACGTTTTGCCGCTTTTCATGTGCTTTAAAGGCGAGTCGAATCTACCTCCTGAAATCTTTTTCCTGCAAATCTGCCTTGCTTTCAAATGCTCTTCGTTGCCTTCCCTCAATATATTTGTGGACGAGAGTTCTCATTTATAACTCTGCACGTTTGTGAATTGCAGTGCCCCTGAGCTCCATTTGTCTCCTCGCTTTTTTGGGAGCTGGCCGCAAAAGCGCAGGATTGCTTCAGGCCCTATTTTGGTTCTGGGGGGCAGGCTGAGCCTGTGGTTCATTCTTCTTCCTGATGGGAAAATGGAGTGACCTGTGCCTGTCCCAATACCTAGGGCTAGTCTCTCGTTGGTTCCCCGTCTTCCCGTTCATCCTCAGGACAAATTGCAACCTGTACGAAACAGGAGGTTAAAGGTGTTGATTCTCCAAGTAGGGAGATGGTTAGTCAAGCGGCTGGAATGGAGAACCCGAGCACAAGGAGAGGAGAAATGAGGTGCGTTTTAAAAACCTTTCCCGATCTCACGGCATACCATCTTCTGGGTTTCCCATGCATGTTTTGATGTAGGAAGATGCCCTTGTACCTGGAGATTTGAGACCCATGGGGTGGGTACCCTGCGGTGTTACTTTAAAGTATCTGCGTTTGCTCACCCAACCTCACCAATCCTCTCAGCCCCAAGAGTGTCCAGCCTTATGTCTCATCCAGCTGTGGGTCTAGATATGGTCAATCCAGGTTGCATCAGAGACCCTGAACGGATTTTGTAAGAATTTCTCTCTCTTTCACTGTCTTTGTTTTGTGGGTTTTTCAAAGTAATTTATGTTTAGAATGGCGCTTGGCTGCTTTTCCCTGCTGTGTTTATGCCGCTTTACACCCTCTTGATTCACTTGCAGAGAGATATCGATACATAGGTTTTCAGATTCTTACTAGTCAGATATATTCTTGTTCGGTGACTAGGGGGTGTTGAGTCCAGTTCACTGAGCAGGGAGTAGGCCTTGTCTATTACATATTTGGCTTATGGAGCGGTCTCTGAGCTAATTTCAAACCCTTGTTCTATGCATCACCCCACCTCACCTTTCCCGTTAAGCAGCCATAGTGTGTCTTCTAAAGGTGTGACTCTGTTCTGTTTTGTAATTCAGTTCAAGTGTAGCGATTTTGAGATTCCCTCTCTAAGCGATATCTTAGGATAAGTGTCTTTTTCTGTGTGACTTATTTCACTTAGAATCATCATCGCTAAATCCACTCATCATGCTGCTAACCAGCCTTATGACATTGATTTCATGGCTGAGTGATATTCCATTGTGCCAAGTACCACCATTTGTTTATCCATTTTTCTCTTTCCTGGGATATTGAAGGTGTACCGAAGTGGAGGTTCTTGGAAACAGAGCAGCCGTAAAGTCTGGGGTGCCTGTGTCTTGTTGATTTTTAGTTTTCCCAATTTATACGCCCATGAGTGGAAGTGCCCTATGCTCTCTAAGCTGTGTTTATTACTTGTTTCAGGACACACCGTACACTTCTCCAGAGTGCCTGTTGGTAATTTACATCCCGCCCATCAGCGTAGCAAGTCTCCCATGTCTCCATGACCTGTCCTGCTTTTCTGGTTTTTACGCTTTTTTCAGCATGGCCCTTTTGACCGAGGGCAAGCGAGACTTCATTGTAGCGCTGATTTGCCCTTCCTGCTTGCTTGGTTGGCCAAAAAGGGCGTATGCGTTTTTTCCTGAATATATTCAGGGAAAAACGCATACGCCCTTTTTGGCCAAGGGCATCATTGTCAACGTTTTGCCGCTTTTCATGTGCTTTAAAGGCGAGTCGAATCTACCTCCTGAAATCTGTTTCCTGCAGATCTGCCTTCCTTTCAAATCCTCTTCGTTGCCTTCCCTCAATATATTTGTGGACGAGAGTTCTCATTTATAACTCTGCACGTTTGTGAATTGCAGTGCCCCTGAGCTCCATTTGTCTACTCGCTTTTTTGGGAGCTGGCCGCAAAAGTGCAGGATTGCTTCAGGCCCTATTTTGGTTCTGGGGGGCAGGCTGAGCCTGTGGTTCATTCTTCTTCCTGATGGGAAAATGGAGTGGCCTGTGCCTGTCCCAACAGCTAGGGCTAGTCTCTCGTTGGTTCCCCATCTTCCCGTTCATCCTCAGGACAAATTGCAACCTGTACGAAACAGGAGGTTAAAGGTGCTGATTCTCCAAGTAGGGAGATGGTTAGTCAAGCGGCTGGAATGGCGAACCCGAGCACAAGGAGAGGAGAAATGAGGTGCGTTTTAGAAACCTTTCCCGATCTCACGGCATACCATCTTCTGGGTTTCCCATGCATGTTTTGATGTAGGAAGATGCCCTTGCACCTGGAGATTTGAGACCCATGGGGTGGGTATCGCACGGTATTACTTTAAAGTATCTGCGTTTGCTCACCCAACCTCACCAATCCTCTCAGCCCCAAGAGTGTCCCGCCTTATGTCTCATCCAGCTGTGGGTCTAGATATGGTCAATCCAGGTTGCATCAGAGACCCTGAACGGATTTTGTAAGAATTTCTCTCTCTTTCACTGTCTTTGTTTTGTGGGTTTTTCAAAGTAATTTATGTGTAGAATGGGGCTTGGCTGCTTTTCCCTGCTGTGTTTATGCCGCTTTACACCCTCTTGATTCACTTGCAGAGAGATATCGATACATAGGTTTTCAGATTCTTACTAGTCAGATATATTCTTGTTCGGTGACTAGGGGGTGTTGAGTCCAGTTCACTGAGCAGGGAGTAGGCCTTGTCTATTACATATTTGGCTTATGGAGCGGTCTCTGAGCTAATTTCAAACCCTTGTTCTATGCATCACCCCACCTCAACTTTCCCGTTAAGCAGCCATAGTGTGTCTTCTAATGGTGTGACTCTGTTCTGTTTTGTAATTCAGTTCAAGTGTAGCGATTTTGACATTCCCTCTCTAAGCGATATCTTAGGATAAGTGTCTTTTTCTGTGTGACTTATTTCACTTAGAATCGTCGTCGCGAAATCCACTCATCATGCTGCTAACTAGCCTTATGACATTGATTTCATGGCTGAGTGATATTCCATTGTGCCAAGTACCACCATTTGTTTATCCATTTTTCTCTTTCCTGGGATATTGAAGGTGTACCGAAGTGGAGGTTCTTGGAAACAGAGCAGCCGTAAAGTTTGGGGTGCCTGTGTCTTGTTGATTTTTAGTTTTCCCAATTTATACGCCCATGAGTGGAAGTGCCCTATGCTCTCTAAGTTGTGTTTATTACTTGTTTCAGGACACACCGTACACTTCTCCAGAGAGCCTGTTGGCAATTTACATCCCGCCCATCAGCGTAGAAAGGCTCCCATGTCTCCATGGCCTGTCCTGCTTTTCTGATTTTTACGCTTTTTTCAGCATGGCCCTTTTGACCGAGGGCAAGCCAGACTTCTTTGTAGCGCTGATTTGCTCTTCCGGCTTGCTTGGTTGGCCAAAAAGGGCTTATGCGATTTTTCCTGAATATATTCAGGAAAAAACGCATAAGCCCTTTTTGGCCAAGGGCATCATTGTCAACGTTTTGCCGCTTTTCATGTGCTTTAAAGGCGAGTCGAATCTACCTCCTGAAATCTGTTTCCTGCAGATCTGCCTTCCTTTCAAATCCTCTTCGTTGCCTTCCCTCAATATATTTGTGGACGAGAGTTCTCATTTATAACTCTGCACGTTTGTGAATTGCAGTGCCCCTGAGCTCCATTTGTCTACTCGCTTTTTTGGGAGCTGGCCGCAAAAGTGCAGGATTGCTTCAGGCCCTATTTTGGTTCTGGGGGGCAGGCTGAGCCTGTGGTTCATTCTTCTTCCTGATGGGAAAATGGAGTGGCCTGTGCCTGTCCCAACAGCTAGGGCTAGTCTCTCGTTGGTTCCCCATCTTCCCGTTCATCCTCAGGACAAATTGCAACCTGTACGAAACAGGAGGTTAAAGGTGCTGATTCTCCAAGTAGGGAGATGGTTAGTCAAGCGGCTGGAATGGCGAACCCGAGCACAAGGAGAGGAGAAATGAGGTGCGTTTTAGAAACCTTTCCCGATCTCACGGCATACCATCTTCTGGGTTTCCCATGCATGTTTTGATGTAGGAAGATGCCCTTGCACCTGGAGATTTGAGACCCATGGGGTGGGTATCGCACGGTATTACTTTAAAGTATCTGCGTTTGCTCACCCAACCTCACCAATCCTCTCAGCCCCAAGAGTGTCCCGCCTTATGTCTCATCCAGCTGTGGGTCTAGATATGGTCAATCCAGGTTGCATCAGAGACCCTGAACGGATTTTGTAAGAATTTCTCTCTCTTTCACTGTCTTTGTTTTGTGGGTTTTTCAAAGTAATTTATGTGTAGAATGGGGCTTGGCTGCTTTTCCCTGCTGTGTTTATGCCGCTTTACACCCTCTTGATTCACTTGCAGAGAGATATCGATACATAGGTTTTCAGATTCTTACTAGTCAGATATATTCTTGTTCGGTGACTAGGGGGTGTTGAGTCCAGTTCACTGAGCAGGGAGTAGGCCTTGTCTATTACATATTTGGCTTATGGAGCGGTCTCTGAGCTAATTTCAAACCCTTGTTCTATGCATCACCCCACCTCAACTTTCCCGTTAAGCAGCCATAGTGTGTCTTCTAATGGTGTGACTCTGTTCTGTTTTGTAATTCAGTTCAAGTGTAGCGATTTTGACATTCCCTCTCTAAGCGATATCTTAGGATAAGTGTCTTTTTCTGTGTGACTTATTTCACTTAGAATCGTCGTCGCGAAATCCACTCATCATGCTGCTAACTAGCCTTATGACATTGATTTCATGGCTGAGTGATATTCCATTGTGCCAAGTACCACCATTTGTTTATCCATTTTTCTCTTTCCTGGGATATTGAAGGTGTACCGAAGTGGAGGTTCTTGGAAACAGAGCAGCCGTAAAGTTTGGGGTGCCTGTGTCTTGTTGATTTTTAGTTTTCCCAATTTATACGCCCATGAGTGGAAGTGCCGTATGCTCTCTAAGTTGTGTTTATTACTTGTTTCAGGACACACCGTACACTTCTCCAGAGAGCCTGTTGGCAATTTACATCCCGCCCATCAGCGTAGAAAGGCTCCCATGTCTCCATGGCCTGTCCTGCTTTTCTGATTTTTACGCTTTTTTCAGCATGGCCCTTTTGACCGAGGGCAAGCCAGACTTCTTTGTAGCGCTGATTTGCTCTTCCGGCTTGCTTGGTTGGCCAAAAAGGGCTTATGCGATTTTTCCTGAATATATTCAGGAAAAAACGCATAAGCCCTTTTTGGCCAAGGGCATCATTGTCAACGTTTTGCCGCTTTTCATGTGCTTTAAAGGCGAGTCGAATCTACCTCCTGAAATCTGTTTCCTGCAAATCTGCCTTGCTTTCAAATCCTCTTCGTTTCCTTCCCTCAATATATTTGTGGACGAGAGTTCTCATTTATAATTCTGCACGTTTGTGAATTGCAGTGCCCCTGAGCTCCATTTGTCTCCTCGCTTTTTTGGGAGCTGGCCGCAAAAGCGCAGGATTGCTTCAGGCCCTATTTTGGTTCTGGGGGGCAGGCTGAGCCTGTGGTTCATTCTTCTTCCTGATGGGAAAATGGAGTGACCTGTGCCTGTCCCAACTCCTAGGGCTAGTCTCTCGTTGGTTCCCCGTTTCCCGTTCATCCTCAGGACAAATTGCAACCTGGACGAAACAGGAGGTTAAAGGTGCTGATTCTCCAAGTAGGGAGATGGTTAGTCAAGCGGCTGGAATGGCGAACCCGAGCACAAGGAGAGGAGAAATGAGGTGCGTTTTAGAAACCTTTCCCGATCTCACGGCATACCATCTTCTGGGTTTCCCATGCATGTTTTGATGTAGGAAGATGCCCTTGTACCTGGAGATTTGAGACCCATGGGGTGGGTACCCCGCGGTGTTACTTTAAAGTATCTGGGTTGGCTCACCCAACCTCACCAATCCTCTCAGCCCCAAGAGTGTCCAGCCTTATGTCTCATCCAGCTGTGGGTCTAGATATGGTCAATCCAGGTTGCATCAGAGACCCTGAACGGATTTTGTAAGAATTTCTCTCTCTTTCACTGTCTTTGTTTTGTGGGTTTTTTAAAGTAATTTATGTTTAGAATGGGGCTTGGCTGCTTTTCCCTGCTGTGTTTATGCCGCTTTACACCCTCTTGATTCACTTGCAGAGAGATATCGATACATAGGTTTTCAGATTCTTACTAGTCAGATATATTCTTGTTCGGTGACTAGGGGGTGTTGAGTCCAGTTCACTGAGCAGGGAGTAGGCCTTGTCTATTATATATTTGGCTTATGGAGCGGTCTCTGAGCTAATTTCAAACCCTTGTTTTATGCATCACCCTACCTCACCTTTCCCGTTAAGCAGCCATAGTGTGTCTTCTAAAGGTGTGACTCTGTTCTGTTTTGTAATTCAGTTCAAGTGTAGCGATTTTGACATTCCCTCTCTAAGCGATATCTTAGGATAAGTGTCTTTTTCTGTGTGACTTATTTCACTTAGAATCATCGTCGCTAAATCCACTCATCATGCTGCTAACTAGCCTTATGACATTGATTTCATGGCTGAGTGATATTCCATTGTGCCAAGTACCACCATTTGTTTATCCATTTTTCTCTTTCCTGGGATATTGAAGGTGTTCCGAAGTGGAGGTTCTTGGAAACAGAGCAGCCATAAAGGTTGGGGTGCCTGTGTCTTGTTGATTTTTAGTTTTCCCAATTTATACGCCCATGAGTGGAAGTGCCCTATGCTCTCTCAGCTGTGTTTATTACTTGTTTCAGGACACACCGTACACTTCTCCAGAGTGCCTGTTGGCAATTTACATCCCACCCATCAGCGTAGCAAGGCTCCCATGTCTCCATGGCCTGTCCTGCTTTTCTGGTTTTTACACATTTTTCAGCATTTCCCTTTTGACCGAGGGCAAGCGAGACTTCTTTGTAGCGCTGATTTGCCCTTCCTGCTTGCTTGGTTGGCCAAAAAGGGCGTATGCGTTTTTTCCTGAATATATTCAGGAAAAAACGCTTACGCCCTATTTGGCCAAGGGCATCATTGTCAACGTTTTGCCGCTTTTCATGTGCTTTAAAGGCGAGTCGAATCTACCTCCTGAAATCTGTTTCCTGCAAATCTGCCTTCCTTTCAAATCCTCTTCGTTGCCTTCCCTCAATATATTTTGGACGAGAGTTCTCATTTATAACTCTGCACGTTTGTGAATTGCAGTGCCCCTGAGCTCCATTTGTCTACTCGCTTTTTTGGGAGCTGGCCGCAAAAGCGCAGGATTGCTTCAGGCCCTATTTTGGTTCTGGGGGGCAGGCTGAGCCTGTGGTTCATTCTTTTTCCTGATGGGAAAATGGAGTGCCCTGTGCCTGTCCCAACACCTAGGGCTAGTCTCTCGTTGGTTGCCCGTCTTCCCGTTCATCCTCAGGACAAATTGCAACCTGTACGAAACAGGAGGTTAAAGGTGCTGATTCTCCAAGTAGGGAGATGGTTAG
The DNA here is from genome assembly GCF_028564815.1 of Eubalaena glacialis. Taxonomy (NCBI): domain Eukaryota; kingdom Metazoa; phylum Chordata; class Mammalia; order Artiodactyla; family Balaenidae; genus Eubalaena; species Eubalaena glacialis. The sequence goes on along the minus strand of NC_083734.1, from coordinate 767,006 downwards.
TCAAGCGGCTGGAATGGCGAACCCAAGCACAAGGAGAGGAGAAATGAGGTGCGTTTTAGAAACCTTTCCCGATCTCACGGCATACCATCTTCTGGGTTTCCCATGCATGTTTTGATGTAGGAAGATGCCCTTGTACCTGGAGATTTGAGACCCATGGGGTGGGTACCGCACGGTATTACTTTAAAGTATCTGCGTTTGCTCACCCAACCTCACCAATCCTCTCAGCCCCAAGAGTGTCCAGCCTTATGTCTCATCCAGCTGTGGGTCTAGATATGGTCAATCCAGGGTGCAGCAGAGACCCTGAACGGATTTTGTAAGAATTTCTCTCTCTTTCACTGTCTTTGTTTTGTGGGTTTTTCAAAGTAATTTTTGTTTAGAATGGGGCTTGGCTGCTTTTCCCTGCTGTGTTTATGCCGCTTTACACCCTCTTGATTCACTTGCAGAGAGATATCGATACATAGGTTTTCAGATTCTTACTAGTCAGATATATTCTTGTGCGGTGACTAGGGGGTGTTGAGTCCAGTTCACTGAGCAGGGAATAAGCCTTGTCTATTACATATTTGGCTTATGGAGCAGTCTCTGAGCTAATTTCAAACCCTTGTTTTATGTATCACCCCACATTACCTTTCCCGTTAAGCAGCCATAGTGTGTCTTCTAAAGGTGTGACTCTGTTCTGTTTTGTAATTCAGTTCAAGTGTAGCGATTTTGACATTCCCTCTCTAAGCGATATCTTAGGATAAGTGTCTTTTTCTGTGTGACTTATTTCACTTAGAATCATCGTCGCTAAATCCACTCATCATGCTGCTAACTAGCCTTATGACATTGATTTCATGGCTGAGTGATATTCCATTGTGCCAAGTACCACCATTTCTTTATCCATTTTTCTCTTTCCTGGGATATTGAAGGTGTACCGAAGTGGAGGTTCTTGGAAACAGAGCAGCCGTAAAGGTTGGGGTGCCTGTGTCTTGTTGATTTTTAGTTTTCCCAATTTATACGCCCATGAGTGGAAGTGCCCTATGCTCTCTCAGCTGTGTTTATTACTTGTTTCAGGACACACCGTACACTTCTCCAGAGTGCCTGTTGGCAATTTACATCCCGCCCATCAGCGTAGCAAGGCTCCCATATCTCCATGGCCTGTCCTGCTTTTCTGGTTTTTACACTTTTTTCAACATGGCCCTTTTGACCGAGGGCAAGCGAGACTTGTTTGTAGCGTTGATTTGCCCTTCTGGCTTGCTTGGTTGGCCAAAAAGGGCGTATGCGTTTTTTCTGAATATATTCAGGAAAAAAACGCATACGCCCTTTTTGGCCAAGGGCATCATTGTCAACGTTTTGCCGCTTTTCATGTGCTTTAAAGGCGAGTCGAATCTACCTCCTGAAATCTGTTTCCTGCAAATCTGCCTTGCTTTCAAATCCTCTTCGTTGCCTTCCCTCAATATATTTGTGGACGAGAGTTCTCATTTATAACTCTGCACGTTTGTGAATTGCAGTGCCCCTGAGCTCCATTTGTCTACTCGCTTTTTTGGGAGCTGGCCGCAAAAGCGCAGGATTGCTTCAGGCTCTATTTTGGTTCCGGGGGGCAGGCTGAGCCTGTGGTTCATTCTTCTTCCTGATGGGAAAATGGAGTGACCTGTGCCTGTCCCAACACCTAGGGCTAGTCTCTCGTTGGTTGCCCGTCTTCCCGTTCATCCTCAGGAAAAATTGTAACCTGTACGAAACAGGAGGTTAAAGGTGCTGATTCTCCAAATAGGGAGATGGTTAGTCAAGCGGCTGGAATGGCGAACCCGAGCACAAGGAGAGGAGAAATGAGGTGCGTTTTAGAAACCTTTCCCGATCTCACGGCATACCATCTTCTGGGTTTCCCATGCATGTTTTGATGTAGGAAGATGCCCTTGCACCTGGATATTTGAGACCCATGGGGTGGGTACCGCACGGTATTACTTTAAATTATCTGCGTTTGCTCACCCAACCTCACCAATCCTCTCAGCCCCAAGAGTGTCCAGCCTTATGTCTCATCCAGCTGTGGGTCTAGATATGGTCAATCCAGGGTGCATCAGAGACCCTGAACGGATTTTGTAAGAATTTCTCTCTCTTTCACTGTCTTTGTTTTGTGGGTTTTTCAAAGTAATTTTTGTTTAGAATGGGGCTTGGCTGCTTTTCCCTGCTGTGTTTATGCCGCTTTACACCCTCTTGATTCACTTGCAGAGAGATATCGATACATAGGTTTTCAGATTCTTACTAGTCAGATATATTCTTGTGCGGTGACTAGGGGGTGTTGAGTCCAGTTCACTGAGCAGGGAGTAGGCCTTGTCTATTACATATTTGGCTTATGGAGCGGTCTCTGAGCTAATTTCAAACCGTTGTTTTATGTATCACCCCACATTACCTTTCCCGTTAAGCAGCCATAGTGTGTCTTCTAAAGGTGTGACTCTGTTCTGTTTTGTAATTCCGTTCAAGTGTAGCGATTTTGACATTCCCTCTCTAAGCGATATCTTAGGATAAGTGTCTTTTTCTGTGTGACTTATTTCACTTAGAATCATCGTCGATAAATCCACTCATCATGCTGCTAACTAGCCTTATGACATTGATTTCATGGCTGAGTGATATTCCATTGTGCCAAGTACCACCATTTCTTTATCCATTTTTCTCTTTCCTGGGATATTGAAGGTGTACCGAAGTGGAGGTTCTTGGAAACAGAGCAGCCGTAAAGGTTTGGGTGCCTGTGTCTTGTTGATTTTTAGTTTTCCCAATTTATATGCCCATGAGTGGAAGTGCCCTATGCTCTCTCAGCTGTGTTTATTACTTGTTTCAGGACACACCGTACAATTCTCCAGAGTGCCTGTTGCCAATTTACATCCCGCCCATCAGCGTAGCAAGGCTCCCATGTCTCCATGGCCTGTCCTGCTTTTCTGGTTTTTACACTTTTTTCAACATGGCTCTTTGACCGAGGGCAAGCGAGACTTGTTTGTAGCGCTGATTTGCCCTTCTGGCTTGCTTGGTTGGCCAAAAAGGGCGTATGCGTTTTTTCCTGAATATATTCAGGAAAAAAACGCATACGCCCTTTTTGGCCAAGGGCATCATTGTCAACGTTTTGCCGCTTTTCATGTGCTTTAAAGGCGAGTCGAATCTACCTCCTGAAATCTGTTTCCTGCAAATCTGCCTTGCTTTCAAATCCTCTTCGTTGCCTTCCCTCAATATATTTGTGGACGAGAGTTCTCATTTATAACTGTGCAGGTTTGTGAATTGCAGTGCCCCTGAGCTCCATTTGTCTACTCGCTTTTTTGGGAGCTGGCCGCAAAAGCGCAGGATTGCTTCAGGCCCTATTTTGGTTCCGGGGGGCAGGCTGAGCCTGTGGTTCATTCTTCTTCCTGATGGGAAAATGGAGTGACCTGTGCCTGTCCCAACACCTAGGGCTAGTCTCTCGTTGGTTGCCCGTCTTCCCGTTCATCCTCAGGACAAATTGCAACCTGTACGAAACAGGAGGTTAAAGGTGCTGATTCTCCAAATAGGGAGATGGTTAGTCAAGCGGCTGGAATGGCGAACCCGAGCACAAGGAGAGGAGAAATGAGGTGCGTTTTAGAAACCTTTCCCAATCTCACGGCATACCATCTTCTGGGTTTCCCATGCATGTTTTGATGTAGGAAGATGCCCTTGTACCTGGAGATTTGAGACCCATTGGGTGGGTACCCCGCGGTGTTACTGTAAAGTATCTGCGTTTGCTCACCCAACCTCACCAATCCTCACAGCCCCAAGAGTGTCCAGCCTTATGTCTCATCCAGCTGTGGGTCTAGATATGGTCAATCCAGGTTGCATCAGAGACCCTGAACGGATTTTGTAAGAATTTCTCTCTCTTTCACTGTCTTTGTTTTGTGGGTTTTTTAAAGTAATTTATGTTTAGAATGGGGCTTGGCTGCTTTTCCCTGCTGTGTTTTTGCCGCTTTAAACCCTCTTGATTCACTTGCAGAGAGATATCGATACATAGGTTTTCAGATTCTTACTAGTCAGATATATTCTTGTGCGGGTATTAGCGGGTGTTGAGTCCAGTTCACTGAGCAGGGAGTATGCCTTGTCTGTTACATATTTGGCTTATGGAGCGGTCTCTGAGCTAATTTCAAACCCTTGTTTTATGCATCACCCCACCTCACTTTTCCCGTTAAGCAGCCATAGTGTGTCTTCTAAAGGTGTGACTCTGTTCTGTTTTGTAATTCAGTTTAAGTGTAGCGATTTTGACATTCCCTCTCTAAGCGATATCTTAGGATAAGTGTCTTTTTCTGTGTGACTTATTTCACTTAGAATCATCGTCGCTAATTCCACTCATCATGCTGCTAACTAGCCTTATGACATTGATTTCATGGCTGAGTGATATTCCATTGTGCCAAGTACCACCATTTCTTTATCCATTTTTCTCTTTCCTGGGATATTGAAGGTGTACCGAAGTGGAGGTTCTTGGAAACAGAGCAGCCGTAAAGTTTGGGGTGCCTGTGTCTTGTTGATTTTTAGTTTTCCCAATTTATATGCCCATGAGTGGAAGTGCCCTATGCTCTCTAAGCTGTGTTTATTACTTGTTTCAGGACACACCGTACACTTCTCCAGAGTGCCTGTTGGCAATTTACATCCCGCCCATCAGCGTAGCAAGGCTCCCATGTCTCCATGGCCTGTCCTGCTTTTCTGGTTTTTACGCTTTTTTCAGCATGGCCCTTTTGACCGAGGGCAAGCGAGACTTCTTTGTAGCGCTGATTTGCCCTTCTGGCTTGCTTGGTTGGCCAAAAAGGGCGTATGCGTTTTTTCCTGAATATATTCAGGAAAAAACGCATACGCCCTTTTTGGCCATGGGCATCATTGTCAACGTTTTGCCGCTTTTCATGTGCTTTAAAGGCGAGTCGAATCTACCTCCTGAAATCTGTTTACTGCAAATCTGCCTTGCTTTCAAATCCTCTTCGTTGCCTTCCCTCAATATATTTGTGGACGAGAGTTCTCATTTATAACTCTGCACGTTTGTGAATTGCAGTGCCCCTGAGCTCCATTTGCCTCCTCGCTTTTTTGGGAGCTGGCCGCAAAAGCGCAGGATTGCTTCAGGCCCTATTTTGGTTTTGGGGGGCATGCTGAACCTGTGGTTCATTCTTCTTCCTGATGAGAAAATGCAGTGACCTGTGCCTGTCCCAACACCTAGGGCTACTCTCTCGTTGGTTCCCCATCTTCCCGTTAATCCTCAGGACAAATTGCAACCTGGACGAAATAGGAGGTTAAAGGTGCTGATTCTCCCAGTAGGGAGATGGTTAGTCAAGCGGCTGGAATGGCGAACCCGAGCACAAGGAGAGGAGAAATGAGGTGCGTTTTAGAAACCTTTCCCGATCTCACGCCATACCATCTTCTGGGTTTCCCATGCATGTTTTGATGTAGGAAGATGCCCTTGTACCTGGAGATTTGAGACCCATGGGGTGGGTACCCCACGGTGTTACTTTAAAGTATCTGCGTTTGCTCACCCAACCTCACCAATCTTCTCAGCCCCAAGCGTGTCCAGCCTTGTGTCTCATCCAGCTGTGGGTCTAGATATGGTCAATCCAGTTTACATCAGAGAAACTGAACGGATTTTGTAAGAATTTCTCTCTCTTTCACTGTCTTTGTTTTGTGGGTTTTTTAAAGTAATTTATGTTTAGAATGGACCTTGGCTGCTTTTCCCTGTTGTGTTTATGCCGTTTTACACCCTCTTGATTCACTTGCAGAGAGATATCGATACATAGCTTTTCAGATTCTTACTAGTCAGATATATTCTTGTGCGGTGACTAGGGGGTGTTGAGTCCAGTTCACTGAGCAGGGAGTAGGCCTTTTCTATTACATATTTGGCTTATGGAGAGGTCTCTGAGCTAATTTCAAACCCTTGTTTTATGCATCAACCCACCTCACCTATCCCGTTAATCAGCCATACTGTGTCTTCTAAAGGTGTGACTCTGTTTTGTTTTGTAATTCAGTTCAAGTGTAGCGATTTTTACATTCCCTCTCTAAGCGATATCTTAGGATAAGTGTCTTTTTCTGTGTGACTTATTTCACTTAGAATCATCGTCGCTAAATCCACTCATCATGCTGCTAACTAGCCTTATGACATTGATTTCATGGCTGAGTTATATTCCATTGTGCCAAGTACCACCATTTCTTTATCCATTTTTCTCTTTCTGAGATATTGAAGGTGTACCGAAGTGGAGGTGTTTGGAAACAGAGCAGCCGTAAAGGTTGAGGTGCCTGTGTCTTGTTGATTTTTAGTTTTCCTAATTTGTACGCCCATGAGTGGAAGTGCCCTATGCTCTCTAAGCTGTGTTTATTACTTGTTTCAGGACACACCGTACACTTCTCCAGAGTGCCTGTTGGCAATTTACATCCCGCCCATCAGCGTAGCAAGGCTCCCATGTCTCCATAGCCTGTCCTGCTTTTCTGGTTTTTACACTTTTTTCAGCATGGCCCTTTTGACCGAGGATAAGCGAGACTTCTTTGTAGCGCTGATTTGCCCTTCCGGCTTGCTAGGTTGGTCAAAAAGGGCGTATGCGTTTTTTCCTGAATATATTCAGGGAAAAACGCATACGCCCTTTTTGGCCAAGGGCATCATTGTCAACGTTTTGCCGCTTTTCATGTGCTTTAAAGGCGAGTCGAATCTACCTCCTGAAATTTGTTTCCTGCAAATCTGCCTTGCTTTCAAATCCTCTTCGTTGCCTTCCCTCAATATATTTGTGGACGAGAGTTCTCATTTATAACTCTGCACGTTTGTGAATTGCAGTGCCCCTGAGCTCCATTTGACTACTCGCTTTTTTGGGAGCTGGCCGCAAAAGCGCAGGATTGCTTCAGGCCCTATTTTGGTTCCGGGGGGCAGGCTGAGCCTGTGGTTCATTCTTCTTCCTGATGGGAAAATGGAGTGACCTGTGCCTGTCCCAACACCTAGGGTTAGTCTCTGGTTGGTTGCCCGTCTTCCCGTTCATCCTCAGGACAAATTGCAACCTGTACGAAACAGGAGGTTAAAGGTGCTGATTCTCCAAGTAGGGAGATGCTTAGTCAAGCGGCTGGAATGGCGAACCCGAGCACAAGGAGAGGGGAAAGAGGTGCGTTTTAGAAAACTTTCCCGATCTCACGGCATACCATCTTCTGGGTTTCCCATGCATGTTTTGATGTAGGAAGATGCCCTTGCACCTGGAGATTTGAGACCCGTGGGGTGGGTAGCCCGCGGTGTTACTTTAAAGTGTCTGCGTTTGCTCACCCAACCTCACCAATCCTCTCAGCCCCAAGAGTGTCCAGCCTTATGTCTCATCCAGCTGTGGGTCTAGATATGGTCAATCCAGGTTGCATCAGAGACCCTGAACGGATTTTGTAAGAATTTCTTTCTCTTTCACTGTCTTTGTTTTGTGGGTTTTTTAAAGTAATTTATGTTTAGAATGGGGCTTGGCTGTGTTTCCCTGCTGTGTTTATGCCGCTTTACACCCTCTTGATTCACTTGCAGAGAGATATCGATACATAGGTTTTCAGATTTTTACTAGTCAGATATATTCTTGTGCGGTGACTAGGGGGTGTTGAGTCCAGTTCACTGAGCAGGGAGTAGGCCTTGTCTATTACATATTTGGCTTATGGAGCGGTCTCTGAGCTAATTTCAAACCCTTTTTTTATGCATCACCCCACCTCACCTTTCCCGTTAAGCAGCCATAGTGTGTCTTCTAAAGGTGTGACTCTGTTCTGTTTTGTAATTCAGTTCAAGTGTAGCGATTTTGACATTCCCTCTATAAGCGATATCTTAGGATAAGTGTCTTTTTCTGTGTGACTTATTTCACTTAGAATCATCGTCGCTAAATCCACTCATCATGCTGCTAACTAGCCTTATGACATTGATTTCATGGCTGAGTGATATTCCATTGTGCCAAGTACCACCATTTGTTTATCCATTTTTCTCTTTCCTGGGATATTGAAGGTGTACCAAAGTGGAGGTTCTTGGAAACAGAGCAGCCGTAAAGTTTGGGGTGCCTGTGTCTTGTTGATTTTTAGTTTTCCCAATTTATATGCCCATGAGTGGAAGTGCCCTATGCTCTCTAAGCTGTGTTTATTACTTGTTTCAGGACACACCGTACAATTCTCCAGAGTGGCTGTTGGCAATTTACATCCTGCCCATCAGCGTAGCAAGGCTCCCATGTCTCCATGGCCTGTCCTGCTTTTCTGGTTTTTACACTTTTTTCAGCATGGCCCTTTTGACCGAGGGCAAGCGAGACTTCTTTGTAGTGCTGATTTGCCCTTCCGGCTTGCTTGGTTGGCCAAAAAGGGCGTATGCGTTTTTTCCTGAATATATTCAGGAAAAAACGCATACGCCCTTTTTGGCCATGGGCATCATTGTCAACGTTTTGCCGCTTTTCATGTGCTTTAAAGGCGAGTCGAATCTACCTCCTGAAATCTGTTTCCTGCAAATCTGCCTTGCTTTCAAATCCTCTTCGTTGCCTTCCCTCAATATATTTGTGGACAAGAGTTCTCATTTATAACTCAGCACGTTTGTGAATTGCAGTGCCCCTGAGCTCCATTTGTCTACTCGCTTTTTTGGGAGCTGGCCGCAAAAGCGCAGGATTGCTTCAGGCCCTATTTTGGTTCTGGGGGGCAGGCTGAGCCTGTGGTTCATTCTTCTTCCTGATGGGAAAATGGAGTGACCTGTGCCTGTCCCAACACCTAGGGCTAGTCTCTCGTTGGTTCCCCGTCTTGCCGTTCATCCTCAGGACAAATTGCAACGTGTACGAAACAGGAGGTTATAGGTGCCGATTCTCCAAGTAGGGAGATGGTTAGTCAAGCGGCTGGAATGGCGAACCCGAGCACAAGGAGAGGAGAAATGAGGTGCGTTTTAGAAACCTTTCCCGATCTCACGGCATACCATCTTCTGGGTTTCCCATGCATGTTTTGATGTAGGAAGATGCCCTTGTACCTGGAGATTTGAGACCCATCGGGTGTGTACCCCGCGGTGTTACTTTAAAGTATCTGCGTTTGCTCACCCAACCTCACCAATCCTCTGAGCCCCAAGAGTGTCCAGCCTTGTGTCTCATCCAGCTGTGGATCTAGATATGGTCAATCCAGGTTACATCAGAGACACTGAACGGATTTTGTAAGAATTTCTCTCTCTTTCACTGTCTTTGTTTTGTGTGTTTTTTAAGGTAATTTATGTTTAGAATGGATCTTGGCTGCTTTTCCCTGCTGTGTTTATGCCGCTTTACACCCTCTTGATTCACTTGCAGAGAGATATCGATACATAGGTTTTCAGATTCTTACTAGTCAGATATATTCTTGTGCGGTGACTAGGGGTTGTTGAGTCCAGTTCACTGAGCAGGGAGTAGGCCTTGTCTATTACATATTTGGCTTATGGAGCGGTGTCTGAGCTAATATCAAACCCTTGTTTTATGCATCAACCCACCTCACCTTTCCCGTTAATCAGCCATACTGTGTCTTCTAAAGGTGTGACTCTGTTCTGTTTTGTAATTCAGTTCAAGTGTAGCGATTTTGACATTCCCTCTCTAAGCGATATCTTAGAATAAGTGTCTTTTTCTGTGTGACTTATTTCACTTAGAATCATCGTACCAAAATCCAATCATCATGCTGCTAACTAGCCTTATGACATTGATTTCATGGCTGAGTGATATTCCATTGTGCCAAGTACCACCATTTCTTTATCCATTTTTCTTTTTCTGGGATATTGAAGGTGTACCGAAGTGGAGGTTCTTGGAAACAGAGCAGCCGTAAAGGTTGAGGTGCCTGTGTCTTGTTGATTTTTAGTTTTCCTAATTTGTACGCCCATGAGTGGAAGTGCCCTATGCTCTCTAAGCTGTGTTTATTACTTGTTTCAGGACACACCGTACACTTCTCCAGAGTGCCTGTTGGCAATTTACATCCCGCCCATCAGCGTAGCAAGGCTCCCATGTCTCCATGGCCTGTCCTGCTTTTCTGGTTTTTACACTTTTTTCAGCATGGCCCTTTTGACCGAGGGCAAGCGAGACTTCTTTGTAGCGCTGATTTGCCCTTCCGGCTTGCTAGGTTGGTCAAAAAGGGCGTATGCGTTTTTTCCTGAATATATTCAGGGAAAAACGCATACGCCCTTTTTGGCCAAGGGCATCATTGTCAACGTTTTGCCGCTTTTCATGTGCTTTAAAGGCGAGTCGAATCTACCTCCTGAAATTTGTTTCCTGCAAATCTGCCTTGCTTTCAAATCCTCTTCGTTGCCTTCCCTCAATATATTTGTGGACGAGAGTTCTCATTTATAACTCTGCACGTTTGAGAATTGCAGTGCCCCTGAGCTCCATTTGTCTACTCGCTTTTTTGGGAGCTGGCCGCAAAAGCGCAGGATTGCTTCAGGCCCTATTTTGGTTCCGGGGGGCAGGCTGAGCCTGTGGTTCATTCTTCTTCCTGATGGGAAAATGGAGTGATCTGTGCCTGTCCCAACACCTAGGGCTAGTCTCTGGTTGGTTGCCCGTCTTCCCGTTCATCCTCAGGACAAATTGCAACCTGTACGAAACAGGAGGTTAAAGGTGCTGATTCTCCAAGTAGGGAGATGCTTAGTCAAGCGGCTGGAATGGCGAACCCGAGCACAAGGAGAGGGGAAAGAGGTGCGTTTTAGAAAACTTTCCCGATCTCACGGCATACAATCTTCTGGGTTTCCCATGCATGTTTTGATGTAGGAAGATGCCCTTGCACCTGGAGATTTGAGACCCGTGGGGTGGGTACCCCGCGGTATTACTTTAAAGTATCTGCGTTTGCTCACCCAACCTCACCAATCCTCTCAGCCCCAAGAGTGTCCAGCCTTATGTCTCATCCAGCTGTGGGTCTAGATATGGTCAATCCAGGTTGCATCAGAGACCCTGAACGGATTTTGTAAGAATTTCTCTCTCTTTCACTGTCTTAGTTTTGTGGGTTTTTCAAAGTAATTTTTGTTTAGAATGGGGCTTGGCTGCTTACCCCTGCTGTGTTTATGCCGCTTTAATCCCTCTTGATTCACTTGCAGAGAGATATCAATACATAGGTTTTCAGATTCTTACTAGTCAGATATATTCTTGTGCGGGTACTAGCGGGTGTTGAGTCCAGTTCACTGAGCAGGGAGTATGCCTTGTCTGTTACATATTTGGCTTATGGAGCGGTCTCTGAGCTAATTTCAAACCCTTGTTTTATGCATCACCCCACCTCACTTTTCCCGTTAAGCAGCCATAGTGTGTCTTCTAAAGGTGTGACTCTGTTCTGTTTTGTAATTCAGTTTAAGTGTAGCGATTTTGACATTCCCTCTCTAAGCGATATCTTAGGATAAGTGTCTTTTTCTGTGTGACTTATTTCACTTAGAATCATCGTCGCTAATTCCACTCATCATGCTGCTAACTAGCCTTATGACATTGATTTCATGGCTGAGTGATATTCCATTGTGCCAAGTACCACCATTTCTTTATCCATTTTTCTCTTTCCTGGGATATTGAAGGTGTACCGAAGTGGAGGTTCTTGGAAACAGAGCAGCCGTAAAGTTTGGGGTGCCTGTGTCTTGTTGATTTTTAGTTTTCCCAATTTATATGCCCATGAGTGGAAGTGCCCTATGCTCTCTAAGCTGTGTTTATTACTTGTTTCAGGACACACCGTACACTTCTCCAGAGTGCCTGTTGGCAATTTACATCCCGCCCATCAGCGTAGCAAGGCTCCCATGTCTCCATGTCCTGTCCTGCTTTTCTGGTTTTTACGCTTTTTTCAGCATGGCCCTTTTGACCGAGGGCAAGCGAGACTTCTTTGTAGCGCTGATTTGCCCTTCCGGCTTGCTTGGTTGGCCAAAAAGGGCGTATGCGTTTTTTCCTGAATATATTCAGGAAAAAACGCATACGCCCTTTTTGGTCATGGGCATCATTGTCAACGTTTTGCCGCTTTTCATGTGCTTTAAAGGCGAGTCGAATCTACCTCCTGAAATCTGTTTACTGCAAATCTGCCTTGCTTTCAAATCCTCTTCGTTGCCTTCCCTCAATATATTTGTGGACGAGAGTTCTCATTTATAACTCTGCACGTTTGTGAATTGCAGTGCCCCTGAGCTCCATTTGTCTCCTCGCTTTTTTGGGAGCTGGCCGCAAAAGCGCAGGATTGCTTCAGGCCCTATTTTGGTTTTGGGGGGCATGCTGAACCTGTGGTTCATTCTTCTTCCTGATGGGAAAATGCAGTGACCTGTGCCTGTCCCAACACCTAGGGCTACTCTCTCGTTGGTTCCCCATCTTCCCGTTAATCCTCAGGACAAATTGCAACCTGGACGAAATAGGAGGTTAAAGGTGCTGATTCTCCCAGTAGGGAGATGGTTAGTCAAGCGGCTGGAATGGCGAACCCGAGCACAAGGAGAGGAGAAATGAGGTGCGTTTTAGAAACCTTTCCCGATCTCATGGCATACCATCTTCTGGGTTTCCCATGCATGTTTTGATGTAGGAAGATGCCCTTGTACCTGGAGATTTGAGACCCATGGGGTGGGTACCCCACGGTGTTACTTTAAAGTATCTGCGTTTGCTCACCCAACCTCACCAATCTTCTCAGCCCCAAGCGTGTCCAGCCTTGTGTCTCATCCAGCTGTGGGTCTAGATATGGTCAATCCAGGTTACATCAGAGACACTGAACGGATTTTGTAAGAATTTCTCTCTCTTTCACTGTCTTTGTTTTGTGGGTTTTTTAAAGTAATTTATGTTTAGAATGGATCTTGGCTGCTTTTCCCTGTTGTGTTTATGCCGTTTTACACCCTCTTGATTCACTTGCAGAGAGATATCGATACATAGGTTTTCAGATTCTTACTAGTCAGATATATTCTTGTGCGGTGACTAGGGGGTGTTGAGTCCAGTTCACTGAGCAGGGAGTAGGCCTTTTCTATTACATATTTGGCTTATGGAGAGGTCTCTGAGCTAATTTCAAACCCTTGTTTTATGCATCAACCCACCTCACCTATCCCGTTAATCAGCCATACTGTGTCTTCTAAAGGTGTGACTCTGTTTTGTTTTGTAATTCAGTTCAAGTGTAGCGATTTTTACATTCCCTCTCTAAGCGATATCTTAGGATAAGTGTCTTTTTCTGTGTTACTTATTTCACTTAGAATCATCGTCGCTAAATCCACTCATCATGCTGCTAACTAGCCTTATGACATTGATTTCATGGCTGAGTTATATTCCATTGTGCCAAGTACCACCATTTCTTTATCCATTTTTCTCTTTCTGAGATATTGAAGGTGTACCGAAGTGGAGGTTCTTGGAAACAGAGCAGCCGTAAAGGTTGAGGTGCCTGTGTCTTGTTGATTTTTAGTTTTCCTAATTTGTACGCCCATGAGTGGAAGTGCCCTATGCTCTCTAAGCTGTGTTTATTACTTGTTTCAGGACACACCGTACACTTCTCCAGAGTGCCTGTTGGCAATTTACATCCCGCCCATCAGCGTAGCAAGGCTCCCATGTCTCCATAGCCTGTCCTGCTTTTCTGGTTTTTACACTTTTTTCAGCATGGCCCTTTTGACCGAGGGCAAGCGAGACTTCTTTGTAGCGCTGATTTGCCCTTCCGGCTTGCTAGGTTGGTCAAAAAGGGCGTATGCGTTTTTTCCTGAATATATTCAGGGAAAAACGCATACGCCCTTTTTGGCCAAGGGCATCATTGTCAACGTTTTGCCGCTTTTCATGTGCTTTAAAGGCGAGTCGAATCTACCTCCTGAAATTTGTTTCCTGCAAATCTGCCTTGCTTTCAAATCCTCTTCGTTGCCTTCCCTCAATATATTTGTGGACGAGAGTTCTCATTTATAACTCTGCACGTTTGTGAATTGCAGTGCCCCTGAGCTCCATTTGACTACTCGCTTTTTTGGGAGCTGGCCGCAAAAGCGCAGGATTGCTTCAGGCCCTATTTTGGTTCCGGGGGGCAGGCTGAGCCTGTGGTTCATTCTTCTTCCTGATGGGAAAATGGAGTGACCTGTGCCTGTCCCAACACCTAGGGCTAGTCTCTGGTTGGTTGCCCGTCTTCCCGTTCATCCTCAGGACAAATTGCAACCTGTACGAAACAGGAGGTTAAAGGTGCTGATTCTCCAAGTAGGGAGATGCTTAGTCAAGCGGCTGGAATGGCGAACCCGAGCACAAGGAGAGGGGAAAGAGGTGCGTTTTAGAAAACTTTCCCGATCTCACGGCATACCATCTTCTGGGTTTCCCATGCATGTTTTGATGTAGGAAGATGCCCTTGCACCTGGAGATTTGAGACCCGTGGGGTGGGTAGCCCGCGGTGTTACTTTAAAGTATCTGCGTTTGCTCACCCAACCTCACCAATCCTCTCAGCCCCAAGAGTGTCCAGCCTTATGTCTCATCCAGCTGTGGGTCTAGATATGGTCAATCCAGGTTGCATCAGAGACCCTGAACGGATTTTGTAAGAATTTCTTTCTCTTTCACTGTCTTTGTTTTGTGGGTTTTTTAAAGTAATTTATGTTTAGAATGGGGCTTGGCTGTGTTTCCCTGCTGTGTTTATGCCGCTTTACACCCTCTTGATTCACTTGCAGAGAGATATCGATACATAGGTTTTCAGATTTTTACTAGTCAGATATATTCTTGTGCGGTGACTAGGGGGTGTTGAGTCCAGTTCACTGAGCAGGGAGTAGGCCTTGTCTATTACATATTTGGCTTATGGAGCGGTCTCTGAGCTAATTTCAAACCCTTTTTTTATGCATCACCCCACCTCACCTTTCCCGTTAAGCAGCCATAGTGTGTCTTCTAAAGGTGTGACTCTGTTCTGTTTTGTAATTCAGTTCAAGTGTAGCGATTTTGACATTCCCTCTATAAGCGATATCTTAGGATAAGTGTCTTTTTCTGTGTGACTTATTTCACTTAGAATCATCGTCGCTAAATCCACTCATCATGCTGCTAACTAGCCTTATGACATTGATTTCATGGCTGAGTGATATTCCATTGTGCCAAGTACCACCATTTGTTTATCCATTTTTCTCTTTCCTGGGATATTGAAGGTGTACCAAAGTGGAGGTTCTTGGAAACAGAGCAGCCGTAAAGTTTGGGGTGCCTGTGTCTTGTTGATTTTTAATTTTCCCAATTTATATGCCCATGAGTGGAAGTGCCCTATGCTCTCTAAGCTGTGTTTATTACTTGTTTCAGGACACACCGTACAATTCTCCAGAGTGGCTGTTGGCAATTTACATCCTGCCCATCAGCGTAGCAAGGCTCCCATGTCTCCATGGCCTGTCCTGCTTTTCTGGTTTTTACACTTTTTTCAGCATGGCCCTTTTGACCGAGGGCAAGCGAGACTTCTTTGTAGTGCTGATTTGCCCTTCCGGCTTGCTTGGTTGGCCAAAAAGGGCGTATGCGTTTTTTCCTGAATATATTCAGGAAAAAACGCATACGCCCTTTTTGGCCATGGGCATCATTGTCAACGTTTTGCCGCTTTTCATGTGCTTTAAAGGCGAGTCGAATCTACCTCCTGAAATCTGTTTCCTGCAAATCTGCCTTGCTTTCAAATCCTCTTCGTTGCCTTCCCTCAATATATTTGTGGACAAGAGTTCTCATTTATAACTCAGCACGTTTGTGTATTGCAGTGCCCCTGAGCTCCATTTGTCTACTCGCTTTTTTCGGAGCTGGCCGCAAAAGCGCAGGATTGCTTCAGGCCCTATTTTGGTTCTGGGGGGCAGGCTGAGCCTGTGGTTCATTCTTCTTCCTGATGGGAAAATGGAGTGACCTGTGCCTGTCCCAACACCTAGGGCTAGTCTCTCGTTGGTTCCCCGTCTTCCCGTTCATCCTCAGGACAAATTGCAACGTGTACGAAACAGGAGGTTATAGGTGCCGATTCTCCAAGTAGGGAGATGGTTAGTCAAGCGGCTGGAATGGCGAACCCGAGCACAAGGAGAGGAGAAATGAGGTGCGTTTTAGAAACCTTTCCCGATCTCACGGCATACCATCTTCTGGGTTTCCCATGCATGTTTTGATGTAGGAAGATGCCCTTGTACCTGGAGATTTGAGACCCATCGGGTGTGTACCCCGCGGTGTTACTTTAAAGTATCTGCGTTTGCTCACCCAACCTCACCAATCCTCTGAGCCCCAAGAGTGTCCAGCCTTGTGTCTCATCCAGCTGTGGATCTAGATATGGTCAATCCAGGTTACATCAGAGACACTGAACCGATTTTGTAAGAATTTCTCTCTCTTTCACTGTCTTTGTTTTGTGTGTTTTTTAAGGTAATTTATGTTTAGAATGGATCTTGGCTGCTTTTCCCTGCTGTGTTTATGCCGCTTTACACCCTCTTGATTCACTTGCAGAGAGATATCGATACATAGGTTTTCAGATTCTTACTAGTCAGATATATTCTTGTGCGGTGACTAGGGGTTGTTGAGTCCAGTTCACTGAGCAGGGAGTAGGCCTTGTCTATTACATATTTGGCTTATGGAGCGGTGTCTGAGCTAATATCAAACCCTTGTTTTATGCATCAACCCACCTCACCTTTCCCGTTAATCAGCCATACTGTGTCTTCTAAAGGTGTGACTGTGTTCTGTTTTGTAATTCAGTTCAAGTGTAGCGATTTTGACATTCCCTCTCTAAGCGATATCTTAGAATAAGTGTCTTTTTCTGTGTGACTTATTTCACTTAGAATCATCGTACCAAAATCCAATCATCATGCTGCTAACTAGCCTTATGACATTGATTTCATGGCTGAGTGATATTCCATTGTGCCAAGTACCACCATTTCTTTATCCATTTTTCTCTTTCTGGGATATTGAAGGTGTACCGAAGTGGAGGTTCTTGGAAACAGAGCAGCCGTAAAGGTTGAGGTGCCTGTGTCTTGTTGATTTTTAGTTTTCCTAATTTGTACGCCCATGAGTGGAAGTGCCCTATGCTCTCTTAGCTGTGTTTATTACTTGTTTCAGGACACACCGTACACTTCTCCAGAGTGCCTGTTGGCAATTTACATCCCGCCCATCAGCGTAGCAAGGCTCCCATGTCTCCATGGCCTGTCCTACTTTTCTGGTTTTTACACTTTTTTCAGCATGGCCCTTTTGACCGAGGGCAAGCGAGACTTCTTTGTAGCGCTGATTTGCCCTTCCGGCTTGCTAGGTTGGTCAAAAAGGGCGTATGCGTTTTTTCCTGAATATATTCAGGGAAAAACGCATACGCCCTTTTTGGCCAAGGGCATCATTGTCAACGTTTTGCCGCTTTTCATGTGCTTTAAAGGCGAGTCGAATCTACCTCCTGAAATCTGTTTCCTGCAAATCTGCCTTGCTTTCAAATCCTCTTCGTTGCCTTCCCTCAATATATTTGTGGACGAGAGTTCTCATTTATAACTCTGCACGTTTGTGAATTGCAGTGCCCCTGAGCTCCATTTGTCTACTCGCTTTTTTGGGAGCTGGCCGCAAAAGCGCAGGATTGCTTCAGGCCCTATTTTGGTTCCGGGGGGCAGGCTGAGCCTGTGGTTCATTCTTCTTCCTGATGGGAAAATGGAGTGACCTGTGCCTGTCCCAACACCTAGGGCTAGTCTCTGGTTGGTTGCCCGTCTTCCCGTTCATCCTCAGGACAAATTGCAACCTGTACGAAACAGGAGGTTAAAGGTGCTGATTCTCCAAGTAGGGAGATGCTTAGTCAAGCGGCTGGAATGGCGAACCCGAGCACAAGGAGAGGGGAAAGAGGTGCGTTTTAGAAAACTTTCCCGATCTCACGGCATACCATCTTCTGGGTTTCCCATGCATGTTTTGATGTAGGAAGATGCCCTTGCACCTGGAGATTTGAGACCCATGGGGTGGGTACCCCGCGGTATTACTTTAAAGTATCTGCGTTTGCTCACCCAACCTCACCAATCCTCTCAGCCCCAAGAGTGTCCAGCCTTATGTCTCATCCAGCTGTGGGTCTAGATATGGTCAATCCAGGTTGCATCAGAGACCCTGAACGGATTTTGTAAGAATTTCTCTCTCTTTCACTGTCTTTGTTTTGTGGGTTTTTCAAAGTAATTTTTGTTTAGAATGGGGCTTGGCTGCTTATCCCTGCTGTGTTTATGCCGCTTTAAACCCTCTTGATTCACTTGCAGAGAGATATCAATACATAGGTTTTCAGATTCTTACTAGTCAGATATATTCTTGTGCGGGTACTAGCGGGTGTTGAGTCCAGTTCACTGAGCAGGGAGTATGCCTTGTCTGTTACATATTTGGCTTATGGAGCGGTCTCTGAGCTAATTTCAAACCCTTGTTTTATGCATCACCCCACCTCACTTTTCCCGTTAAGCAGCCATAGTGTGTCTTCTAAAGGTGTGACTCTGTTCTGTTTTGTAATTCAGTTTAAGTGTAGCGATTTTGACATTCCCTCTCTAAGCGATATCTTAGGATAAGTGTCTTTTTCTGTGTGACTTATTTCACTTAGAATCATCGTCGCTAATTCCACTCATCATGCTGCTAACTAGCCTTATGACATTGATTTCATGGCTGAGTGATATTCCATTGTGCCAAGTACCACCATTTCTTTATCCATTTTTCTCTTTCCTGGGATATTGAAGGTGTACCGAAGTGGAGGTTCTTGGAAACAGAGCAGCCGTAAAGTTTGGGGTGCCTGTGTCTTGTTGATTTTTAGTTTTCCCAATTTATATGCCCATGAGTGGAAGTGCCCTATGCTCTCTAAGCTGTGTTTATTACTTGTTTCAGGACACACCGTACACTTCTCCAGAGTGCCTGTTGGCAATTTACATCCCGCCCATCAGCGTAGCAAGGCTCCCATGTCTCCATGGCCTGTCCTGCTTTTCTGGTTTTTACGCTTTTTTCAGCATGGCCCTTTTGACCGAGGGCAAGCGAGACTTCTTTGTAGCGCTGATTTGCCCTTCCGGCTTGCTTGGTTGGCCAAAAAGGGCGTATGCGTTTTTTCCTGAATATATTCAGGAAAAAACGCATACGCCCTTTTTGGCCATGGGCATCATTGTCAACGTTTTGCCGCTTTTCATGTGCTTTAAAGGCGAGTCGAATCTACCTCCTGAAATCTGTTTACTGCAAATCTGCCTTGCTTTCAAATCCTCTTCGTTGCCTTCCCTCAATATATTTGTGGACGAGAGTTCTCATTTATAACTCTGCACGTTTGTGAATTGCAGTGCCCCTGAGCTCCATTTGTCTCCTCGCTTTTTTGGGAGCTGGCCGCAAAAGCGCAGGATTGCTTCAGGCCCTATTTTGGTTTTGGGGGGCATGCTGAACCTGTGGTTCATTCTTCTTCCTGATGGGAAAATGCAGTGACCTGTGCCTGTCCCAACACCTAGGGCTACTCTCTCGTTGGTTCCCCATCTTCCCGTTAATCCTCAGGACAAATTGCACCTGGACGAAATAGGAGGTTAAAGGTGCTGATTCTCCCAGTAGGGAGATGGTTAGTCAAGCGGCTGGAATGGCGAACCCGAGCACAAGGAGAGGAGAAATGAGGTGCGTTTTAGAAACCTTTCCCGATCTCACGCCATACCATCTTCTGGGTTTCCCATGCATGTTTTGATGTAGGAAGATGCCCTTGTACCTGGAGATTTGAGACCCATGGGGTGGGTACCCCGCGGTGTTACTTTAAAGTATCTGCGTTTGCTCACCCAACCTCACCAATCCTCTCAGCCCCAAGAGTGTCCAGCCTTATGTCTCATCCAGCTGTGGGTCTAGATATGGTCAATCCAGGTTGCATCAGAGACCCTGAACGGATTCTGTAAGAATTTCTTTCTCTTTCACTGTCTTTGTTTTGTGGGTTTTTTAAAGTAATTTATGTTTAGAATGGGGCTTGGCTGTGTTTCCCTGCTGTGTTTATGCCGCTTTACACCCTCTTGATTCACTTGCAGAGAGATATCGATACATAGGTTTTCAGATTTTTACTAGTCAGATATATTCTTGTGCGGTGACGAGGGGGTGTTGAGTCCAGTTCACTGAGCAGGGAGTAGGCCTTGTCTATTACATATTTGGCTTATGGAGCGGTCTCTGAGCTAATTTTAAACCCTTTTTTTATGCATCACCCCACCTCACCTTTCCCGTTAAGCAGCCATAGTGTGTCTTCTAAAGGTGTGACTCTGTTCTGTTTTGTAATTCAGTTCAAGTGTAGCGATTTTGACATTCCCTCTATAAGCGATATCTTAGGATAAGTGTCTTTTTCTGTGTGACTTATTTCACTTAGAATCATCGTCGCTAATTCCACTCATCATGCTGCTAACTAGCCTTATGACATTGATTTCATGGCTGAGTGATATTCCATTGTGCCAAGTACCACCATTTCTTTATCCATTTTTCTCTTTCCTGGGATATTGAAGGTGAACCGAAGTGGAGGTTCTTGGAAACAGAGCAGCCGTAAATTTGGGGTGCCTGTGTCTTGTTGATTTTTAGTTTTCCCAATTTATATGCCCATGAGTGGAAGTGCCCTATGCTCTCTAAGCTGTGTTTATTACTTGTTTCAGGACACACCGTACAATTCTCCAGAGTGGCTGTTGGCAATTTACATCCTGCCCATCAGCGTAGCAAGGCTCCCATGTCTCCATGGCCTGTCCTGCTTTTCTGGTTTTTACACTTTTTTCAGCATGGCCCTTTTGACCGAGGGCAAGCGAGACTTCTTTGTAGTGCTGATTTGCCCTTCCGGCTTGCTTGTTTGGCCAAAAAGGGCGTATGCGTTTTTTCCTGAATATATTCAGGAAAAAACGCATACGCCCTTTTTGGCCATGGGCATCATTGTCAACGTTTTGCCGCTTTTCATGTGCTTTAAAGGCGAGTCGAATCTACCTCCTGAAATCTGTTTCCTGCTAATCTGCCTTGCTTTCAAATCCTCTTCGTTGCCTTCCCTCAATATATTTGTGGACAAGAGTTCTCATTTATAACTCAGCACGTTTGTGAATTGCAGTGCCCCTGAGCTCCATTTGTCTACTCGCTTTTTTGGGAGCTGGCCGCAAAAGCGCAGGATTGCTTCAGGCCCTATTTTGGTTCTGGGGGCAGGCTGAGCCTGTGGTTCATTCTTCTTCCTGATGGGAAAATGGAGTGACCTGTGCCTGTCCCAACACCTAGGGCTAGTCTCTCGTTGGTTCCCCGTCTTGCCGTTCATCCTCAGGACAAATTGCAACGTGTACGAAACAGGAGGTTATAGGTGCCGATTCTCCAAGTAGGGAGATGGTTAGTCAAGCGGCTGGAATGGCGAACCCGAGCACAAGGAGAGGAGAAATGAGGTGCGTTTTAGAAACCTTTCCCGATCTCACGGCATACCATCTTCTGGGTTTCCCATGCATGTTTTGATGTAGGAAGATGCCCTTGTACCTGGAGATTTGAGACCCATCGGGTGTGTACCCCGCGGTGTTACTTTAAAGTATCTGCGTTTGCTCACCCAACCTCACCAATCCTCTGAGCCCCAAGAGTGTCCAGCCTTGTGTCTCATCCAGCTGTGGATCTAGATATGGTCAATCCAGGTTACATCAGAGACACTGAACGGATTTTGTAAGAATTTCTCTCTCTTTCACTGTCTTTGTTTTGTGTGTTTTTTAAGGTAATTTATGTTTAGAATGGATCTTGGCTGCTTTTCCCTGCTGTGTTTATGCCGCTTTACACCCTCTTGATTCACTTGCAGAGAGATATCGATACATAGGTTTTCAGATTCTTACTAGTCAGATATATTCTTGTGCGGTGACTAGGGGTTGTTGAGTCCAGTTCACTGAGCAGGGAGTAGGCCTTGTCTATTACATATTTGGCTTATGGAGCGGTGTCTGAGCTAATATCAAACCCTTGTTTTATGCATCAACCCACCTCACCTTTCCCGTTAATCAGCCATACTGTGTCTTCTAAAGGTGTGACTCTGTTCTGTTTTGTAATTCAGTTCAAGTGTAGCGATTTTGACATTCCCTCTCTAAGCGATATCTTAGAATAAGTGTCTTTTTCTGTGTGACTTATTTCACTTAGAATCATCGTACCAAAATCCAATCATCATGCTGCTAACTAGCCTTATGACATTGATTTCATGGCTGAGTGATATTCCATTGTGCCAAGTACCACCATTTCTTTATCCATTTTTCTCTTTCTGGGATATTGAAGGTGTTCCGAAGTGGAGGTTCTTGGAAACAGAGCAGCCGTAAAGTTTGGGGTGCCTGTGTCTTGTTGATTTTTAGTTTTCCTAATTTGTACGCCCATGAGTGGAAGTGCCCTATGCTCTCTAAGCTGTGTTTATTACTTGTTTCAGGACACACCGTAAACTTCTCCAGAGTGCCTGTTGGCAATTTACATCCCGCTTATCAGCGTAGCAAGGCTCCCATGTCTCCATGGCCTGTCCTGCTTTTCTGGTTTTTACACTTTTTTCAGCATGGCCCTTTTGACCGAGGGCAAGCGAGACTTCTTTGTAGCGCTGATTTGCCCTTCCGGCTTGCTTGGTTGACCAAAAAGGGCGTATGCGTTTTTTCCTGAATATATTCAGGAAAAAACGCATACGCCCTTTTTGGCCAAGGGCATCATTGTCAACGTTTTGCCGCTTTTCATGTGCTTTAAAGGCGAGTCGAATCTACCTCCTGAAATCTGTTTCCTGCAAATCTGCCTTGCTTTCAAATCCTCTTCGTTGCCTTCCCTCAATATATTTGTGGACGAGAGTTCTCATTTATAACTCTGCACGTTTGTGAATTGCAGTGACCCTGAGCTCCATTTGTCTCCTCGCTTTTTTGGGAGCTGGCCGCAAAAGTGCAGGATTGCTTCAGGCCCTATTTTGGTTCTGGGGGGCAGGCTGAGCCTGTGGTTCATTCTTCTTCCTGATGGGAAAATGGAGTGTCCTGTGCCTCTCCAAAAACCTAGGGCTAGTCTCTCGTTGGATCCACGTCTTCCCGTTCATCCTTAGGATAAATTGCAACCTGTACGAAACAGGAGGTTAAAGGTGCTGATTCTCCAAGTAGGGAGGTGGTTAGTCAAGCGGCTGGAATGGCGAACCCGAGCACAAGGAGAGGAGAAATGAGGTGCGTTTTAGAAGCCTTTCCTGATCTCACAGCATACCATCTTCTGGGTTTCCCATGCATGTTTTGATGTAGGAAGATGCCCTTGCACCTGGAGATTTGAGACCCATGGGGTGGGTACCCCACGGTGTTACTTTAAAGTATCTGCGTTTGCTCACCCAACCTCACCAATATTCTGAGCCCCAAGCGTGTCCAGCCTTGTGTCTCATCCAGCTGTGGGTCTAGATATGGTCAATCCAGGTTACATCAGAGACACTGAACGGATTTTGTAAGAATTTCTCTCTCTTTCACTGTCTTTGTTTTGTGGGTTTTTTAAAGTAATTTATGTTTAGAATGGATCTTGGCTGCTTTTCCCTGTTGTGTTTATGCCGTTTTACACCCTCTTGATTCACTTGCAGAGAGATATCGATACATAGGTTTTCAGATTCTTACTAGTCAGATATATTCTTGTGCGGTGACTAGGGGGTGTTGAGTCCAGTTCACTGAGCAGGGAGTAGGCCTTTTCTATTACATATTTGGCTTATGGAGAGGTCTCTGAGCTAATTTAAACCCTTGTTTTATGCATCAACCCACCTCACCTATCCCGTTAATCAGCCATACTGTGTCTTCTAAAGGTGTGACTCTGTTTTGTTTTGTAATTCAGTTCAAGTGTAGCGATTTTTACATTCCCTCTCTAAGCGATATCTTAGGATAAGTGTCTTTTTCTGTGTGACTTATTTCACTTAGAATCATCGTCGCTAAATCCACTCATCATGCTGCTAACTAGCCTTATGACATTGATTTCATGGCTGAGTGATATTCCATTGTGCCAAGTACCACCATTTCTTTATCCATTTTTCTCTTCCCTGGGATATTGAAGGTGTACCAAAGTGGAGGTTCTTGGAAACAGAGCAGCCGTAAAGTTTGGGGTGCCTGTGTCTTGTTGATTTTTAGTTTTCCCAATTTATATGCCCATGAGTGGAAGTGCCCTATGCTCTCTTAGCTGTGTTTATTACTTGTTTCAGGACACACCGTACACTTCTCCAGAGTGCCTGTTGGCAATTTACATCCCGCCCATCAGCGTAGCAAGGCTCCCATGTCTCCATGGCCTGTCCTGCTTTTCTGGTTTTTACACTTTTTTCAGCATGGCCCTTTTGACCGAGGGCAAGCGAGACTTCTTTGTAGCGCTGATTTGCCCTTCCGGCTTGCTAGGTTGGTCAAAAAGGGCGTATGCGTTTTTTCCTGAATATATTCAGGGAAAAACGCATACGCCCTTTTTGGCCAAGGGCATCATTGTCAACGTTTTGCCGCTTTTCATGTGCTTTAAAGGCGAGTCGAATCTACCTCCTGAAATTTGTTTCCTGCAAATCTGCCTTGCTTTCAAATCCTCTTCGTTGCCTTCCCTCAATATATTTGTGGACGAGAGTTCTCATTTATAACTCTGCACGTTTGTGAATTGCAGTGCCCCTGAGCTCCATTTGTCTACTCGCTTTTTTGGGAGCTGGCCGCAAAAGCGCAGGATTGCTTCAGGCCCTATTTTGGTTCCGGGGGGCAGGCTGAGCCTGTGGTTCATTCTTCTTCCTGATGGGAAAATGGAGTGACCTGTGCCTGTCCCAACACCTAGGGCTAGTCTCTGGTTGGTTGCCCGTCTTCCCGTTCATCCTCAGGACAAATTGCAACCTGTACGAAACAGGAGGTTAAAGGTGCTGATTCTCCAAGTAGGGAGATGCTTAGTCAAGCGGCTGGTATGGCGAACCCGAGCACAAGGAGAGGAGAAATGAGGTGCGTTTTAGAAACCTTTCCCGATCTCACGCCATACCATCTTCTGGGTTTCCCATGCATGTTTTGATGTAGGAAGATGCCCTTGTACCTGGAGATTTGAGACCCATGGGGTGGGTACCCCACGGTGTTACTTTAAAGTATCTGCGTTTGCTCACCCAACCTCACCAATCCTCTCAGCCCCAAGAGTGTCCAGCCTTATGTCTCATCCAGCTGTGGGTCTAGATATGGTCAATCCAGGTTGCATCAGAGACCCTGAACGGATTCTGTAAGAATTTCTTTCTCTTTCACTGTCTTTGTTTTGTGGGTTTTTTAAAGTAATTTATGTTTAGAATGGGGCTTGGCTGTGTTTCCCTGCTGTGTTTATGCCGCTTTACACCCTCTTGATTCACTTGCAGAGAGATATCGATACATAGGTTTTCAGATTTTTACTAGTCAGATATATTCTTGTGCGGTGACGAGGGGGTGTTGAGTCCAGTTCACTGAGCAGGGAGTAGGCCTTGTCTATTACATATTTGGCTTATGGAGCGGTCTCTGAGCTAATTTTAAACCCTTTTTTTATGCATCACCCCACCTCACCTTTCCCGTTAAGCAGCCATAGTGTGTCTTCTAAAGGTGTGACTCTGTTCTGTTTTGTAATTCAGTTCAAGTGTAGCGATTTTGACATTCCCTCTATAAGCGATATCTTAGGATAAGTGTCTTTTTCTGTGTGACTTATTTCACTTAGAATCATCGTCGCTAAATCCACTCATCATGCTGCTAACTAGCCTTATGACATTGATTTCATGGCTGAGTGATATTCCATTGTGCCAAGTACCACCATTTCTTTATCCATTTTTCTCTTTCCTGGGATATTGAAGGTGTACCGAAGTGGAGGTTCTTGGAAACAGAGCAGCCGTAAAGTTTGGGGTGCCTGTGTCTTGTTGATTTTTAGTTTTCCTAATTTGTACGCCCATGAGTGGAAGTGCCCTATGCTCTCTAAGCTGTGTTTATTACTTGTTTCAGGACACACCGTAAACTTC
Organism: Eubalaena glacialis; assembly: GCF_028564815.1. NCBI lineage: Eukaryota > Metazoa > Chordata > Mammalia > Artiodactyla > Balaenidae > Eubalaena > Eubalaena glacialis. The sequence continues at coordinate 741,326 of NC_083734.1, read as the reverse complement.
TCCAGAGTGCCTGTTGGCAATTTACATCCCGCTTATCAGCGTAGCAAGGCTCCCATGTCTCCATGGCCTGTCCTGCTTTTCTGGTTTTTACACTTTTTTCAGCATGGCCCTTTTGACCGATGGCAAGCGAGACTTCTTTGTAGCGCTGATTTGCCCTTCCGGCTTGCTTGGTTGGCCAAAAAGGGCGTATGCGTTTTTTCCTGAATATATTCAGGAAAAAACGCATACGCCCTTTTTGGCCAAGGGCATCATTGTCAACGTTTTGCCGCTTTTCATGTGCTTTAAAGGCGAGTCGAATCTACCTCCTGAAATCTGTTTCCTGCAAATCTGCCTTGCTTTCAAATCCTCTTCGTTGCCTTCCCTCAATATATTTGTGGACGAGAGTTCTCATTTATAACTCTGCACGTTTGTGAATTGCAGTGCCCCTGAGCTCCATTTGTCTCCTCGCTTTTTTGGGAGCTGGCCGCAAAAGTGCAGGATTGCTTCAGGCCCTATTTTGGTTCTGGGGGGCAGGCTGAGCCTGTGGTTCATTCTTCTTCCTGATGGGAAAATGGAGTGTCCTGTGCCTCTCCAAAAACCTAGGGCTAGTCTCTCGTTGGATCCACGTCTTCCCGTTCATCCTTAGGATAAATTGCAACCTGTACGAAACAGGAGGTTAAAGGTGCTGATTCTCCAAGTAGGGAGGTGGTTAGTCAAGCGGCTGGAATGGCGAACCCGAGCACAAGGAGAGGAGAAATGAGGTGCGTTTTAGAAGCCTTTCCTGATCTCACAGCATACCATCTTCTGGGTTTCCCATGCATGTTTTGATGTAGGAAGATGCCCTTGCACCTGGAGATTTGAGACCCATGGGGTGGGTACCCCGCAGTGTTACTTTAAAGTATCTGCGTTTGCTCACCCAACCTCACCAATCTTCTCAGCCCCAAGCGTGTCCAGCCTTGTGTCTCATCCAGCTGTGGATCTAGATATGGTCAATCCAGGTTACATCAGAGACACTGAACGGATTTTGTAAGAATTTCTCTCTCTTTCACTGTCTTTGTTTTGTGTGTTTTTTAAGGTAATTTATGTTTAGAATGGATCTTGGCTGCTTTTCCCTGCTGTGTTTATGCCGCTTTACACCCTCTTGATTCACTTGCAGAGAGATATCGATACATAGGTTTTCAGATTCTTACTAGTCAGATATATTCTTGTGCGGTGACTAGGGGTTGTTGAGTCCAGTTCACTGAGCAGGGAGTAGGCCTTGTGTATTACATATTTGGCTTATGGAGCGGTGTCTGAGCTAATATCAAACCCTTGTTTTATGCATCAACCCACCTCACCTTTCCCGTTAATCAGCCATTCTGTGTCTTCTAAAGGTGTGACTGTGTTCCGTTTTGTAATTCAGTTCAAGTGTAGCGATTTTGACATTCCCTCTCTAAGCGATATCTTAGGATAAGTGTCTTTTTCTGTGTGACTTATTTCACTTAGAATCATCGTACCAAAATCCAATCATCATGCTGCTAACTAGCCTTATGACATTGATTTCATGGCTCAGTGATATTCCATTGTGCCAAGTACCACCATTTCTTTATACATTTTTCTCTTTCTGGGATATTGAAGGTGTACCGAAGTGGAGGTTCTTGGAAACAGAGCAGCCGTAAAGTTTGGGGTGCCTGTGTTTTGTTGATTTTTAGTTTTCCTAATTTGTACGCCCATGAGTGGAAGTGCCCTATGCTCTCTAAGCTGTGTTTATTACTTGTTTCAGGACACACCGTACACTTCTCCAGAGTGCCTGTTGGCAATTTACATCCCGCCTATCAGCGTAGCAAGGCTCCCATGTCTCCATGGCCTGTCTTGCTTTTCTGGTTTTTACACTTTTTTCAGCATGGCCCTTTTGACCGAGGGCAAGCGAGACTTCTTTGTAGCGCTGATTTGCCCTTCCGGCTTGCTTGCTTGGCCAAAAAGGGCGTATGCGTTTTTTCCTGAATATATTCAGGAAAAAACGCATACGCCCTTTTTGGCCAAGGGCATCATTGTCAAAGTTTTGCCGCTTTTCATGTGCTTTAATGGCGAGTCGAATCTACCTCCTGAAATCTGTTTCCTGCAAATCTGCCTTGCTTTCAAATCCTCTTCGTTGCCTTCCCTCAATATATTTGTGGACGAGAGTTCTCATTTATAACTCTGCACGTTTGTGAATTGCAGTGCCCCTGAGCTCCATTTGTCTACTCGCTTTTTTGGGAGCTGGCCGCAAAAGTGCAGGATTGCTTCAGGCCCTATTTTGGATCTGGGGGGCAGGCTGAGCCTGTGGTTCATTCTTCTTCCTGATGGGAAAATGGAGTGTCCTGTGCCTCTCCAAAAACCTAGGGCTAGTCTCTCGTTGGTTCCACGTATTCCCGTTCATCCTCAGGATAAATTGCAACCTGTACGAAACAGGAGGTTAAAGGTGCTGATTCTCCAAGTAGGGAGATGGTTAGTCAAGCGGCTGGAATGGCGAACCCGAGCACAAGGAGAGGAGAAATGAGGTGCGTTTTAGAAGCCTTTCCTGATCTCACAGCATACCATCTTCTGGGTTTCCCATGCATGTTTTGATTTAGGAAGATGCCCTTGCACCTGGAGATTTGAGACCCATGGGGTGGGTACCCCGCAGTGTTACTTTAAAGTATCTGCGTTTGCTCACCCAACCTCACCAATCTTCTCAGCCCCAAGCGTGTCCAGCCTTGTGTCTCATCCAGCTGTGGATCTAGATATGGTCAATCCAGGTTACATCAGAGACACTGAACGGATTTTGTAAGAATTTCTCTCTCTTTCACTGTCTTTGTTTTGTGTGTTTTTTAAGGTAATTTATGTTTAGAATGGATCTTGGCTGCTTTTCCCTGCTGTGTTTATGCCGCTTTACACCCTCTTGATTCACTTGCAGAGAGATATCGATACATAGGTTTTCAGATTCTTACTAGTCAGATATATTCTTGTGCGGTGACTAGGGGTTGTTGAGTCCAGTTCACTGAGCAGGGAGTAGGCCTTGTCTATTACATATTTGGCTTATGGAGCGGTGTCTGAGCTAATATCAAACCCTTGTTTTATGCATCAACCCACCTCACCTTTCCCGTTAATCAGCCATACTGTGTCTTCTAAAGGTGTGACTCTGTTCTGTTTTGTAATTCAGTTCAAGTGTAGCGATTTTGACATTCCCTCTCTAAGCGATATCTTAGGATAAGTGTCTTTTTCTGTGTGACTTATTTCACTTAGGATCATCGTACCTAAATCCACTCATCATGCTGCTAACTAGCCTTATGACATTGATTTCATGGCTGAGTGATATTCCATTGTGCCAAGTACCACCATTTCTTTATCCATTTTTCTCTTTCCTGGGATATTGAAGGTGTACCAAAGTGGAGGTTCTTGGAAACAGAGCAGCCGTAAAGTTTGGGGTGCCTGTGTCTTGTTGATTTTTAGTTTTCCTAATTTGTACGCCCATGAGTGGAAGTGCCCTATGCTCTCTAAGCTGTGTTTATTACTTGTTTCAGGACACACCGTACACTTCTCCAGAGTGCCTATTGGCAATTTACATCCCGCCTATCAGCGTAGCAAGGCTCCCATGTCTCCATGGCCTGTCCTGCTTTTCTGGTTTTTACACTTTTTTCAGCATGGCCCTTTTGACCGAGGGCAAGCGAGACTTCTTTGTAGCGCTGATTTGCCCTTCCGGCTTGCTTGGTTGGCCAAAAAGGGCGTATGCGTTTTTTCCTGAATATATTCAGGAAAAAAACGCATACGCCCTTTTTGGCCAAGGGCATCAGTGTCAACGTTTTGCCGCTTTTCATGTGCTTTAAAGGCGAGTCGAATCTACCTCCTGAAATCTGTTTCCTGCAAATCTGCCTTGCTTTCAAATCCTCTTCGTTGCCTTCCCTCAATATATTTGTGGACGAGAGTTCTCATTTATAACTGTGCACGTTTGTGAATTGCAGTGCCCCTGAGCTGCATTTGTCTACTCGCTTTTTTCGAGCTGGCCGCAAAAGCGCAGGATTGCTTCAGGCCCTATTTTGGTTCTGGGGGGCAGGCTGAGCCTGTGGTTCATTCTTCTTCCTGATGGGAAAATGGAGTGACCTGTGCCTGTCCCAACACCTAGGGCTAGTCTCTCGTTGGTTCCCCGTCTTCCCGTTCATCCTCAGGACAAATTGCAACCTGGACGAAATAGGAGGTTAAAGGTGCTGATTCTCCCAATAGGGAGATGGTTAGTCAAGCGGCTGGAATGGCGAACCCGAGCACAAGGAGAGGAGAAATGAGGTGCGTTTTACAAACCTTTCCCGATCTCACGGCATACCATTTTCTGGGTTTCCCATGCATGTTTTGATGTAGGAAGATGCCCTTGTACCTGCAGATTTGAGACCCATGGGGTAGGTACCCCGCGGTGTTACTTTAAAGTATCTGCGTTTGCTCACCCAACCTCACCAATCCTCTCAGCCCCAAGAGTGTCCAGCCTTATGTCTCATCCAGCTGTGGGTCTAGATATGGTCAATCCAGGTTGCATCAGAGACCCTGAACGGATTTTGTAAGAATTTCTCTCTCTTTCACTGTCTTTGTTTTGTGGGTTTTTTAAAGTAATTTATGTTTAGAATGGGGCTTGGCTGCTTTTCCCTGCTGTGTTTATGCCGCTTTACACCCTCTTGATTCAGTTGCAGAGGGATAGCGATACATAGGTTTTCAGATTCTTACTAGTCAGATATATTCTTGTGCGGTGACTAGGGGGTGTTGAGTCCAGTTCACTGAGCAGGGAGTAGGCCTTGTCTATTACATATTTGGCTTATGGAGCGGTCTCTGAGCTAATTTCAAACCCTTGTTTTATGCATCACCCCACCTCACCTTTCCCGTTAAGCAGCCATAGTTTGTCTTCTAAAGGTGTGACTCTGTTCTGTTTTGTAATTCAGTTCAAGTGTAGCGATTTTGACATTCCCTCTCTAAGCGATATCTTAGGATAAGTGTCTTTTTCTGTGTGACTTATTTCACTTAGAATCATCGTCGCTAAATCCACTCATCATGCTGCTAACTAGCCTTATGACATTGATTTCATGGCTGAGTGATATTCCATTGTGCCAAGTACCACCATTTCTTTATCCATTTTTCTCTTTCCTGGGATATTGAAGGTGTACCGAAGTGGAGGTTCTTGGAAACAGAGCAGCCGTAAAGGTTGAGGTGCCTGTGTCTTATTGATTTCTAGTTTTCCCAATTTATACGCCCATGAGTGGAAGTGACCTATGCTCTCAAAGCTGTGTTTATTACTTGTTTCAGGACACACCGTACACTTCTCCAGAGTGCCTTTTGGCAACGTACATCCTGCCCATTAGCGTAGCAAGGCTCCCATGTCTCCATGGCATGTCCTGCTTTTCTGGTTTTTACACTTTTTTCAGCATGGCATTTTTGACCGAGGGCAAGCGAGACTTCTTTGTATCGCTGATTTGCCCTTCCGGCTTGCTTGGTTGGCCAAAAAGGGCGTATGCGTTTTTTCCTGAATATATTCAGGGAAAAACGCATACGCCCTTTTTGGCCAAGGGCATCATTGTCAAGGTTGTGCCGCTTTTCATGTGCTTTAAAGGCGAGTCGAATCTACCTCCTGAAATCTGATTCTTGCAAATCTGCCTTGCTTTCAAATCCTCTTCGTTGCCTTCCCTCAATATATTTGTGGACGAGAGTTCTCATTTATAACTCTGCACGTTTGTGAATTGCAGTGCCCCTGAGCTCCATTTGTCTACTCGCTTTTTTGGGAGCTGGCCGCAAAAGCGCAGGATTGCTTCAGGCCCTATTTTGGTTCTGGGGGGCAGGCTGAGCCTGTGGTTCATTCTTCTTAATGATGGGAAAATGGAGTGACCTGTGCCTGTCCCAACACCTAGGGCTAGTCTCTAGGTTGGTTCCCCGTCTTCCCGTTCATCCTCAGGACAAATTGCAACCTGTACGAAACAGGAGGTTAAAGGTGCTGATTCTCCAAGTAGGGAGATGGTTAGTCAAGCGGCTGGAATGGCGAACCCGAGCACAAGGAGAGGAGAAATGAGGTCGTTTTAGAAGCCTTTCCCGATCTCACGGCATACCATCTTCTGGGTTTCCCATGCATGTTTTGATGTAGGAAGATGCCCTTGTACCTGGAGATTTGAGACCCATGGGGTGGGTACCCCGCGGTGTTAATTTAAAGTATCTGCGTTTGCTCACCCAACCTCACCAATCCTCTCAGCCCCAAGAGTGTCCAGCCTTATGTCTCATCCAGCTGTGGGTCTAGATATGGTCAATCCAGGTTGCATCAGAGACCCTGAACGGATTTTGTAAGAATTTCTCTCTCTTTCACTGTCTTTGTTTTGTGGGTTTTTTAAAGTAATTTATGTTTAGAATGGATCTTGGCTGCTTTTCCCTGCTGTGTTTATGCCGCTTTACACCCTCTTGATTCACTTGCAGAGAGATATCGATACATAGGTTTTCAGATTCTTACTAGTCAGATATATTCTTGTGCGGTGACTAGGGAGTGTTGAGTCCAGTTCACTGAGCAGGGAGTAGGCCTTGTCTATTACATATTTGGCTTATGGAGCGGTCTCTGAGCTAATTTCAAACCCTTGTTTTATGCATCACCCCACCTCACCTTTCCCGTTAAGCAGCCATAGTGTGTCTTCTAAAGGTGTGACTCTGTTCTGTTTTGTAATTCAGTTTAAGTGTAGCGATTTTGACATTCCCTCTCTAAGCGATATCTTAGGATAAGTGTCTTTTTCTGTGTGACTTATTTCACTTAGAATCATCGTCGCTAAATCCACTCATCATGCTGCTAACTAGCCTTATGACATTGATTTCATGGCTGAGTGATATTCCATTGTGCCAAGTACCACCATTTCTTTATCCATTTTTCTCTTTCCTGGGATATTGAAGGTGTACCGAAGTGGAGGTTCTTGGAAACAAAGCAGCCGTAAAGTTTGGGGTGCCTGTGTCTTGTTGATTTTTAGTTTTCCCAATTTATACGCCCATGAGTGGAAGTGCCCTATGCTCTCTAAGCTGTGTTTATTACTTGTTTCAGGACACACCGTACACTTCTCCAGAGTGCCTTTTGGCAATGTACATCCTGCCCATTAGCGTAGCAAGGCTCCCATGTCTCCATGGCCTGTCCTGCTTTTCTGGTTTTTACACTTTTCTCAGCATGGCATTTTTGACCGAGGGCAAGCGAGACTTCTTTGTAGCGCTGATTTGCAATTCCGGCTTGCTTGGTTGGCCAAAAAGGGCGTATGCGTTTTTCCCTGAATATATTCAGGGAAAAACGCATACGGCCTTTTTGGCCAAGGGCATCATTGTCAAGGTTGTGCCGCTTTTCATGTGCTTTAAAGGCGAGTCGAATCTACCTCCTGAAATCTGTTTCTTGCAAATCTGCCTTGCTTTCAAATCCTCTTCGTTGCCTTCCCTCAATATATTTGTGGACGAGAGTTCTCATTTATAACTCTGCACGTTTGTGAATTGCAGTGCCCCTGAGCTCCATTTGTCTACTCGCTTTTTTGGGAGCTGGCCGCAAAAGCGCAGGATTGCTTCAGGCCCTATTTTGGTTCTGGGGGGCAGGCTGAGCCTGTGGTTCATTCTTCTTCCTGATGGGAAAATGGAGTGACCTGTGCCTGTCCCAACACCTAGGGCTAGTCTCTCGTTGGTTCCCCATCTTCCCGTTCTTCCTCAGGACAAATTGCAACCTGTACGAAACAGGAGGTTAAAGGTGCTGATTCTCCAAGTAGGGAGATGGTTAGTCAAGCGGCTGGAATGGCGAACCCGAGCACAACGAGAGGAGAAATGAGGTGCGTTTTAGAAGCCTTTCCCGATCTCACGGCATACCATCTTCTGGGTTTCCCATGCATGTTTTGATGTAGGAAGATGCCCTTGTACCTGGAGATTTGAGACCCATGGGGTGTGTACCCCGCGGTGTTACTTTAAAGTATCTGCGTTTGCTCACCCAACCTCACCAATCCTCTCAACCCCAAGAGTGTGCAGCCTTATGTCACATCCAGCTGTGGGTCTAGATATGGTCAATCCAGGTTGCATCAGAGACCCTGAACGGATTTTGTAAGAATTTCTCTCTCTTTCACTGTCTTTGTTTTGTGGGTTTTTTAAAGTAATTTATGTTTAGAATGGATCTTGGCTGCTTTTCACTGCTGTGTTTTTGCCGCTTTACACCCTCTTGATTCACTTGCAGAGAGATATCGATACATAAGTTTTCAGATTCTTACTAGTCAGATATATTCTTGTGCGGTGACTAGGGGGTGTTGAGTCCAGTTCACTGAGCAGGGAGTAGGCCTTGTCTATTACATATTTGGGTTATGGAGCGGTCTCTGAGCTAATTTCAAACCCTTGTTTTATGCATCACCCCACCTCACCTTTCCCGTTAAGCAGCCATAGTGTGTTTTCTAAAGGTGTGACTCTGTTCTGTTTTGTAATTCAGTTCAAGTGTAGCGATTTTGACATTCCCTCTCTAAGCGATATCTTAGGATAAGTGTCTTTTTCTGTGTGACTTATTTCACTTAGAATCATCGTCGCTAAATCCACTCATCATGCTGCTAACTAGCCTTATGACATTGATTTCATGGCTGAGTGATATTCCATTGTGCCAAGTACCACCATTTGTTTATCCATTTTTCTCTTTCCTGGGATATTGAAGGTGTACCGAAGTGGAGGTTCTTGGAAACAGAGCAGCCGTAAAGTTTGGGGTGCCTGTGTCTTGTTGATTTTTAGTTTTCCCAATTTATACGCCCATGAGTGGAAGTGCCCTATGCTCTCTAAGCTGTGTTTATTACTTGTTGCAGGCCACACCGTACACTTCTCCAGAGTGCCTGTTGGCTATTTACATCCTGCCCATTAGCGTAGCAAGGCTCCCATGTCTCCATGGCCTGTCCTGCTTTTCTGGTTTTTACACTTTTTTCAGCATGGCATTTTTGACCGAGGGCAAGCGAGACTTCTTTGTAGCGCTCATTTGCCCTTCCGGCTTGCTTGGTTGGCCAAAAAGGGCGTATGCGTTTTTTCCTGAATATATTCAGGGAAAAACGCATACGCCCTTTTTGGCCAAGGGCATCATTGTCAACGTTTTGCTGCTTTTCATGTGCTTTAAAGGCTAGTCGAATCTACCTCCTGAAATTTGTTTCCTGCAAATCTGCCTTGCTTTCAAATCCTCTTCGTTGCCTTCCCTCAATATATTTGTGGACGAGAGTTCTCATTTATAACTCTGCACGTTTGTGAATTGCAGTGCCCCTGAGCTCCATTTGTCTACTCGATTTTTGGGAGCTGGCCACAAAAGCGCAGGATTGCTTCAGGCCCTATTTTGGTTCTGGGGGGCAGGCTGAGCCTGTGGTTCATTCTTCTTCCTGATGGGAAAATGGAGTGACCTGTGACTGTTCCAACACCTAGGGCTAGTCTCTCGTTGGTTGCCCGTCTTCTCGTTCATCCTCAGGACAAATTGCAACCTGTACGAAACAGGAGGTTAAAGGTGCCGATTCTCCAAGTAGGGAGATGGTTAGTCAAGTCGCTGGAATGGCGAACCCGAGCACAAGGAGAGGAGAAATGAGGTGCGTTTTAGAAGCCTTTCCCGATCTCACGGCATACCAACTTCTGGGTTTCCCATGCATGTTTTGATGTAGGAAGATACCCTTGTACCTGGAGATTTGAGACCCATGGGGTGGGTACCCCGCGGTGTTACTTTAAAGTATCTGCGTTTGCTCACCCAACCTCACCAATCCTCTCAGCCCCAAGAGTGTCCAGCCTTATGTCTCATCCAGCTGTGGGTCTAGATATGGTCAATCCAGGTTGCATCAGAGACCCTGAACGGATTTTGTAAGAATTTCTCTCTCTTTCACTGTCTTTGTTTTGTGGGTTTTTTAAAGTAATTTATGTTTAGAATGGATCTTGGCTGCTTTTCCCTGCTGTGTTTATGCCGCTTTACACCCTCTTGATTCACTTGCAGAGAGATATCGATACATAGGTTTTCAGATTCTTACTAGTCAGATATATTCTTGTGCGGTGACTAGGGGGTGTTGAGTCCAGTTCACTGAGCAGGGAGTAGGCCTTGTCTATTACATATTTGGCTTATGGAGCGGTCTCTGAGCTAATTTCAAACCCTTGTTTTATGCTTCACTCCAGCTCACCTTTCCCGTTAAGCAGCCATAGTGTGTCTTCTAAAGATGTGACTCTGTTCTGTTTTGTAACTCAGTTCAAGTGTAGCGATTTTGACATTCCCTCTCTAAGCGATATCTTAGGATAAGTGTGTTTTTCTGTGTGACTTATTTCACTTAGAATCATCGTACCTAAATCCACTCATCATGCTCCTAACTAGCCTTATGACATTGATTTCATGGCTGAGTGATATTCCATTGTGCCAAGTACCACCATTTCTTTATCCATTTTTCTCTTTTTGGGATATTGTAGGTATACCGAAGTGGAGGTTCTTGGAAACAGAGCAGCCGTAAAGGTTGGGGTGCCTGTGTCTTGTTGATTTTTAGTTTTCCTAATTTGTACGCCCATGAGTGGAAGTGCCCTATGCTCTCTAAACTGTGTTTATTACTTGTTTCAGGACACACCGTACACATCTCCAGAGTGCCTGTTGGCAATTTACATCCCGCCCATCAGCGTAGCAAGGCTCCCATGTCTCCATGGCCTGTCCTGCTTTTCTGATTTTTACACTTTTTTCAGCATGGCCCTGTTGACCGAGGGCAAGCGAGACTTCTTTGTAGCGCTGATTTGCCCTTCCGGCTTGCTTGGTTGGCCAAAAAGGGCGTATGCGTTTTTTCCTGAATATATTCAGGAAAAAAACGCATACGCCCTTTTTGGCCAAGGGCATCATTGTCAACGTTTTGCCGCTTTTCATGTGCTTTAAAGGCGAGTCGAATCTACCTCCTGAAATCTGTTTCCTGCAAATCTGCCTTGCTTTCAAATCCTCTTCGTTGCCTTCCCTCAATATATTTGTGGACGAGAGTTCTCATTTATAACTCTGCACGTTTGTGAATTGCAGTGCCCCTGAGCTCCATTTGTCTACTCGCTTTTTTGGGAGCTGGCCGCAAAAGCGCAGGATTGCTTCAGGCCCTATTTTGGTTCTGGGGGGCAGGCTGAGCCTGTGGTTCATTCTTCTTCCTGATGGGAAAATGGAGTGACCTGTGCCTGTCCCAACACCTAGGGCTAGTCTCTCGTTGGTTCCCCGTCTTCCCGTTCATCCTCAGGACAAATTGCAACCTGGACGAAATAGGAGGTTAAAGGTGCTGATTCTCCCAATAGGGAGATGGTTAGTCAAGCGGCTGGAATGGCGAACCCGAGCACAAGGAGAGGAGAAATGAGGTGCGTTTTACAAACCTTTCCCGATCTCACGGCATACCATCTTCTGGGTTTCCCATGCATGTTTTGATGTAGGAAGATGCCCTTGTACCTGGAGATTTGAGACCCATGGGGTGGGTACCCCGCGGTGTTACTTTAAAGTATCTGCGTTTGCTCACCCAACCTCACCAATCCTCTCAGCCCCAAGAGTGTCCAGCCTTATGTCTCATCCAGCTGTGGGTCTAGATATGGTCAATCCAGGTTGCATCAGAGACCCTGAACGGATTTTGTAAGAATTTCTCTCTCTTTCACTGTCTTTGTTTTGTGTGTTTTTTAAAGTAATTTATGTTTAGAATGGGTCTTGGCTGCTTTTCCCTGCTGTGTTTATGCCGCTTTACACCCTCTTGATTCAGTTGCAGAGGGATAGCGATACATAGGTTTTCAGATTCTTACTAGTCAGATATATTCTTGTGTGGTGACTAGGGGGTGTTGAGTCCAGTTCACTGAGCAGGGAGTAGGCCTTGTCTATTACATATTTGGCTTATGGAGCGGTGTCTGAGCTAATTTCAAACCCTTGTTTTATGCTTCACTCCAGCTCACCTTTCCCGTTAAGCAGCCATAGTGTGTCTTCTAAAGATGTGACTCTGTTCTGTTTTGTAATTCAGTTCAAGTGTAGCGATTTTGACATTCCCTCTCTAAGCGATATCTTAGGATAAGTGTGTTTTTCTGTGTGACTTATTTCACTTAGAATCATCGTACCTAAATCCACTCATCATGCTCCTAACTAGCCATATGACATTGATTTCATGGCTGAGTGATATTCCATTGTGCCAAGTACCACCATTTCTTTATCCATTTTTCTCTTTTTGGGATATTGTAGGTATACCGAAGTGGAGGTTCTTGGAAACAGAGCAGCCGTAAAGGTTGGGGTGCCTGTGTCTTGTTGATTTTTAGTTTTCCTAATTTATACGCCCATGAGTGGAAGTGCCCTATGCTCTCTAAGCTGTGTTTATTACTTGTTTCAGGACACACCGTACACTTCTCCAGAGTGCCTATTGGCAATTTACATCCCGCCTATCAGCGTAGCAAGGCTCCCATGTCTCCATGGCCTGTCCTGCTTTTCTGCTTTTTACACTTTTTTCAGCATGGCCCTTTTGACCGAGGGCAAGCGAGACTTCTTTGTAGCGCTGATTTGCCCTTCCGGCTTGCTTGCTTGGCCAAAAAGGGCGTATGCGTTTTTTCCTGAATATATTCAGGAAAAAAACGCATACGCCCTTTTTGGCCAAGGGCATCATTGTCAACCTTTTTGCTGCTTTTCATGTGCTTTAAAGGCGAGTCGAATCTACCTCCTGAAATCTGTTTCCTGCAAATCGGCCTTGCTTTCAAATCCTCTTCGTTGCCTTCCCTCAATATATTTGTGGACGAGAGTTCTCATTTATAACTCTGCACGTTTGTGAATTGCAGTGCCCCTGAGCTCCATTTGTCTCCTCGCTTTTTTGGGAGCTGGCCGCAAAAGCGCAGGATTGCTTCAGGCCCTATTTTGGTTCTGGGGGGCAGGCTGAGCCTGTGGTTCATTCTTCTTAATGATGGGAAAATGGAGTGACCTGTGCCTGTCCTAACACCTAGGGCTAGTCTCTCGTTGGTTGCCCGTCTTCCCGTTCATCCTCAGGACAAATTGCAACCTGTACGAAACAGGAGGTTAAAGGTGCTGATTCTCCAAGTAGGGAGATGGTTAGTCAAGCGGCTGGAATGGCGAACCCGAGCACAAGGAGAGGAGAAATGAGGTGCGTTTTAGAAACCTTTCCCGATCTCACAGCATACCATCTTCTGGGTTTTCCATGTATGTTTTGATGTAGGAAGATGCCCTTGTACCTGGAGATTTGAGACCCATGGGGTGGGTACCCCGCGGTGTTACTTTAAAGTATCTGCGTTTGCTCACCCAACCTCACCAATCCTCTGAGCCCCAAGAGTGTCCAGCCTTATGTCTCATCCAGCTGTGGGTCTAGATATGGTCAATCCAGGTTGCATCAGAGACCCTGAACGGATTTTGTAAGAATTTCTCTCTCTTTCACTGTCTTTGTTTTGTGGGTTTTTTAAAGTAATTTATGTTTAGAATGGGGCTTGGCTGCTTTTCCCTGCTGTGTTGATGCCGCTTTACACCCTCTTGATTCACTTGCAGAGAGATATCGATACATAGGTTTTCAGATTCATACTAGTCAGATATATTCTTGTGCGGTGACTAGGGGGTGTTGAGTCCAGTTCACTGAGCAGGGAGTAGGCCTTGTCTATTACATATTTAGCTTATGGAGCGGTGTCTGAGCTAATTTCAAACCCTTGTTTTATGCATCACCCCACCTCACCTTTCCCGTTAAGCAGCCATAGTGTGTCTTCTAAAGGTGTGACTCTGTTCTGTTTTGTAATTCAGTTTAAGTGTAGCGATTTTGACATTCCGTCTCTAAGCGATATCTTAGGATAAGTGTGTTTTTCTGTGTGACTTATTTCACTTAGAATCATCGTACCTAAATCCACTCATCATGCTCCTAACTAGCCTTATGACATTGATTTCATGGCTGAGTGATATTCCATTGTGCCAAGCACCACCATTTCTTTATCCATTTTTCTCTTTCTGTGATATTGAAGGTGTACCGAAGTGGAGGTTCTTGGAAACAGAGCAGCCGTAAAGGTTGGGGTGCCTGTGTCTTGTTGATTTTTAGTTTTCCTAATTTGTACGCCCATGAGTGGAAGTGCCCTATGCTCTCTAAGCTGTGTTTATTACTTGTTTCAGGACACACCGTACATATCTCCAGAGTGCCTGTTGGCAATTTACATCCCGCCCATCAGCGTAGCAAGGCTCCCATGTCTCCATGGCCTGTCCTGCTTTTCTGATTTTTACACTTTTTTCAGCATGGCCCTGTTGACCGAGGGCAAGCGAGACTTCTTTGTAGCGCTGATTTGCCCTTCCGGCTTGCTTGGTTGGCCAAAAAGGGCGTATGCGTTTTTTCCTGAATATATTCAGGAAAAAAACGCATACGCCCTTTTTGGCCAAGAGTATCATTGTCAACGTTTTGCCGCTTTTCATGTGCTTTAAAGGCGAGTCGAATCTACCTCCTGAAATCTGTTTCCTGCAAATCTGCCTTGCTTTCAAATCCTCTTCGTTGCCTTCCCTCAATATATTTGTGGACGAGAGTTCTCATTTATAACTCTGCACGTTTGTGAATTGCAGTGCCCCTGAGCTCCATTTGTCTACTCGCTTTTTTCGAGCTGGCCGCAAAAGCGCAGGATTGCTTCAGGCCCTATTTTGGTTCTGGGGGGCATGCTGAACCTGTGGTTCATTCTTCTTCCTGATGGGAAAATGGAGTGACCTGTGCCTGTCCCAACACCTAGGGCTAGTCTCTCGTTGGTTCCCCGTCTTCCCGTTCATCCTCAGGACAAATTGCAACCTGGACGAAATAGGTTAAAGGTGCTGATTCTCCCAGTAGGGAGATGGTTAGTCAAGCGGCTGGAATGGCGAACCCGAGCACAAGGAGAGGAGAAATGAGGTGCCTTTTACAAACCTTTCCCGATCTCACGGCATACCATCTTCTGGGTTTCCCATGCATGTTTTGATGGAGGAAGATGCCCTTGTACCTGGAGATTTGAGACCCATGGGGTGGGTACCCCACGGTGTTACTTTAAAGTATCTGCGTTTGCTCACCCAACCTCACCAATCCTCTCAGCCCCAAGAGTGTCCAGCCTTATGTCTCATCCAGCTGTGGGTCTACATATGGTCAATCCAGGTTGCATCAGAGACCCTGAACGGATTTTGTAAGAATTTCTCTCTCTTTCACTGTCTTTGTTTTGTGTGTTTTTTAAAGTAATTTATGTTTAGAATGGGTCTTGGCTGCTTTTCCCTGCTGTGTTTATGCCGCTTTACACCCTCTTGATTCAGTTGCAGAGGGATAGCGATACATAGGTTTTCAGATTCTTACTAGTCAGATATATTCTTGTGCGGTGACTAGGGGGTGTTGAGTCCAGTTCACTGAGCAGGGAGTAGGCCTTGTCTATTACATATTTGGGTTATGGAGCGGTCTCTGAGCTAATTTCAAACCCTTGTTTTATGCTTCACACCAGCTCACCTTTCCCGTTAAGCAGCCATAGTGTGTCTTCTAAAGATGTGACTCTGTTCTGTTTTGTAATTCAGTTCAAGTGTAGCGATTTTGACATTCCCTCTCTAAGCGATATCTTAGGATAAGTGTGTTTTTCTTTGTGACTTATTTCACTTAGAATCATCGTACCTAAATCCACTCATCATGCTCCTAACTAGCCTTATGACATTGATTTCATGGCTGAGTGATATTCCATTGTGCCAAGTACCACCATTTCTTTATCCATTTTTCTCTTTTTGGGATATTGTAGGTATACCGAAGTGGAGGTTCTTGGAAACAAAGCAGCCGTAAAGGTTGGGGTGCCTGTGTCTTGTTGATTTTTAGTTTTCCTAATTTGTACGCCCATGAGTGGAAGTGCCCTATGCTCTCTAAGCTGTGTTTATTACTTGTTTCAGGACACACCGTACACTTCTCCAGAGTGCCTATTGGCAATTTACATCCCGCCTATCAGCGTAGCAAGGCTCCCATGTCTCCATGGCCTGTCCTGCTTTTCTGCTTTTTACACTTTTTTCAGCATGGCCCTTTTGACCGAGGGCAAGCGAGACTTCTTTGTAGCGCTGATTTGCCCTTCCGGCTTGCTTGCTTGGCCAAAAAGGGCGTATGCGTTTTTTCCTGAATATATTCAGGAAAAAAACGCATACGCCCTTTTTGGCCAAGGGCATCATTGTCAAAGTTTTGGTGCTTTTCATGTGCTTTAAAGGCGAGTCGAATCTACCTCCTGAAATCTGTTTCCTGCAAATCTGCCTTGCTTTCAAATCCTCTTCGTTGCCTTCCCTCAATATATTTGTGGACGAGAGTTCTCATTTATAACTCTGCACGTTTGTGAATTGCAGTGCCCCTGAGCTCCATTTGTCTACTCGCTTTTTTGGGAGCTGGCCGCAAAAGCGCAGGATTGCTTCAGGCCCTATTTTGGTTCTGGGGGGCAGGCTTAGCCTGTGGTTCATTCTTCTTAATGATGGGAAAATGGAGTGACCTGTGCCTGTCCTAACACCTAGGGCTAGTCTCTCGTTGGTTGCCCGTCTTCCCGTTCATCCTCAGGACAAATTGCAACCTGTACGAAACAGGAGGTTAAAGGTGCTGATTCTCCAAGTAGGGAGATGGTTAGTCAAGCGGCTGGAATGGCGAACCCGAGCACAAGGAGAGGAGAAATGAGGTGCGTTTTAGAAACCTTTCCCGATCTCACAGCATACCATCTTCTGGGTTTTCCAGGCATGTTTTGATGTAGGAAGATGCCCTTGTACCTGGAGATTTGAGACCCATGGGGTGTGTACCCCGCAGTGTTACTTTAAAGTATCTGCGTTTGCTCACCCAACCTCACCAATCCTCTGAGCCCCAAGAGTGTCCAGCCTTACGTCTCATCCAGCTGTGGGTCTAGATATGGTCAATCCAGGTTGCATCAGAGACCCTGAACGGATTTTGTAAGAATTTCTCTCTCTTTCACTGTCTTTGTTTTGTGTGTTTTTTAAAGTAATTTATGTTTAGAATGGGTCTTGGCTGCTTTTCCCTGCTGTGTTTATGCCGCTTTACACCCTCTTGATTCACTTGCAGAGAGATATTGATACATAGGTTTTCAGATTCTTATTAGTCAGATATATTCTTGTGCGGTGACTAGGGGGTGTTGAGTCCAGTTCACTGAGCAGGGAGTTGGCCTTGTCTATTACATATTTGGCTTATGGAGCGGTCTCTGAGCTAATTTCAAACCCTTGTTTTATGCATCACCCCACCTCACCTTTCCCGTTAAGCAGCCATAGAGTGTCTTCTAAAGGTGTGACTCTGTTATGTTTTGTAATTCAGTTTAAGTGTAGCGATTTTGACATTCCCTCTATAAGTGATATCTTAGGATAAGTGTCTTTTTCTGTGTGACTTATTTCACTTAGAATCATCGTCGCTAAATCCACTCATTATGCTGCTAACTACCTTATGACATTGATTTCATGGCTGAGTGATATTCTATTGTGCCAAGTACCACCATTTCTTTATCCATTTTTCTCTTTCTGAGATATTGAAGGTGTACCGAAGTGGAGGTTCTTGGAAACAGAGCAGCCGTAAAGGTTGAGGTGCCTGTGTCTTGTTGATTTGTAGTTTTCCCAATTTATACGCCCATGAGTGGAAGTGACCTATGCTCTCAAAGCTGTGTTTATTACTTGTTTCAGGACACACCGTACACTTCTCCAGAGTGCCTATTGGCAATTTACATCCCGCCTATCAGCGTAGCAAGGCTCCCATGTCTCCATGGCCTGTCCTGCTTTTCTGCTTTTTACACTTTTTTCAGCATGGCATTTTTGACCGAGGGCAAGCGAGACTTCTTTGTATCGCTGATTTGCCCTTCCGGCTTGCTTGGTTGGCCAAAAAGGGCCTATGCTTTTTTTCCTGAATATATTCAGGGAAAAACGCATACGCCCTTTTTGGCCAAGGGCATCATTGTCAAGGTTGTGCCGCTTTTCATGTGCTTTAAAGGCGAGTCGAATCTACCTCCTGAAATCTGATTCTTGCAAATCTGCCTTGCTTTCAAATCCTCTTCGTTGCCTTCCCTCAATATATTTGTGGACGAGAGTTCTCATTTATAACTCTGCACGTTTGTGAATTGCAGTGCCCCTGAGCTCCATTTGTCTCCTCGCTTTTTTGGGAGCTGGCCGCAAAAGCGCAGGATTGCTTCAGGCCCTATTTTGGTTCTGGGGGGCAGGCTGAGCCTGTGGTTCATTCTTCTTCCTGATGGGAAAATGGAGTGACCTGTGCCTGTCCCAACACCTAGGGCTAGTCTCTAGGTTGGTTCCCCGTCTTCCCGTTCATCCTCAGGACAAATTGCAACCTGTACGAAACAGGAGGTTAAAGGTGCTGATTCTCCAAGTAGGGAGATGGTTAGTCAAGCGGCTGGAATGGCGAACCCGAGCACAAGGAGAGGAGAAATGAGGTCGTTTTAGAAGCCTTTCCCGATCTCACGGCATACCATCTTCTGGGTTTCCCATGCATGTTTTGATGTAGGAAGATGCCCTTGTACCTGGAGATTTGAGACCCATGGGGTGTGTACCCCGCGGTGTTACTTTAAAGTATCTGCGTTTGCTCACCCAACCTCACCAATCCTCTCAGCCCCAAGAGTGTCCAGCCTTATGTCTCAATGAGCTGTGGGTCTAGATATGATCAATCCAGGTTGCATCAGAGACCCTGAACGGATTTTGTAAGAATTTCTCTCTCTTTCACTGTCTTGGTTTTGTGGGTTTTTAAAAATAATTTATGTTTAGAATGGGTCTTGGCTGCTTTTCCCTGCTGTGTTTATGCCGTTTTACACCCTCTTGATTCACTTGCAAAGAGATATCGATACATAGGTTTTCAGATTTTTACTAGTCAGATATATTCTTGTGCGGTGACTAGGGGGTGTTGAGTCCAGTTCACTGAGCAGGGAGTAGGCATTGTCTATTACATATTTGGCTTATGGAGCGGTCTCTGAGCTAATTTCAAACCCTTGTTTTATGCATCACCCCACCTCACCTTTCCCGTTAAGCAGCCATAGTGTGTCTTCTAAAGATGTGACTCCGTTCTGTTTTGTAATTCAGTTCAAGTGTAGCGATTTTGACATTCCCTCTCTAAGCGATATCTTAGGATAAGTGTGTTTTTCTGTGTGACTTATTTCACTTAGAATCATCGTACCTAAATCCACTCATCATGCTCCTAACTAGCCTTATGACATTGATTTCATGGCTGAGTGATATTCCATTGTGCCAAGTACCACCATTTCTTTATCCATTTTTCTCTTTTTGGGATATTGTAGGTATACCGAAGTGGAGGTTCTTGGAAACAAAGCAGCCGTAAAGGTTGGGGTGCCTGTGTCTTGTTGATTTTTAGTTTTCCTAATTTGTACGCCCATGAGTGGAAGTGCCCTATGCTCTCTAAGCTGTGTTTATTACTTGTTTCAGGACACACCGTACACTTCTCCAGAGTGCCTATTGGCAATTTACATCCCGCCTATCAGCGTAGCAAGGCTCCCATGTCTCCATGGCCTGTCCTGCTTTTCTGGTTTTTACACTTTTTTCAGCATGGCCCTTTTGACCGAGGGCAAGCGAGACTTCTTTGTAGCGCTGATTTGCCCTTCCGGCTTGCTTGCTTGGCCAAAAAGGGCGTATGCGTTTTTTCCTGAATATATTCAGGAAAAAAACGCATACGCCCTTTTTGGCCAAGGGCATCATTGTCAACGTTTTGCTGCTTTTCATGTGCTTTAAAGGCGAGTCGAATCTACCTCCTGAAATCTGTTTCCTGCAAATCTGCCTTGCTTTCAAATCCTCTTCGTTGCCTTCCCTCAATATATTTGTGGACGAGAGTTCTCATTTATAACTCTGCACGTTTGTGAATTGCAGTGCCCCTGAGCTCCATTTGTCTACTCGATTTTTTGGGAGCTGGCCGCAAAAGCGCAGGATTGCTTCAGGCCCTATTTTGGTTCTGGGGGGCAGGCTGAGCCTGTGGTTCATTCTTCTTAATGATGGGAAAATGGAGTGACCTGTGCCTGTCCTAACACCTAGGGCTAGTCTCTCGTTGGTTGCCCGTCTTCCCGTTCATCCTCAGGACAAATTGCAACCTGTACGAAACAGGAGGTTAAAGGTGCTGATTCTCCAAGTAGGGAGATGGTTAGTCAAGCGGCTGGAATGGCGAACCCGAGCACAAGGAGAGGAGAAATGAGGTGCGTTTTAGAAACCTTTCCCGATCTCACAGCATACCATCTTCTGGGTTTTCCATGCATGTTTTGATGTAGGAAGATGCCCTTGTACCTGGAGATTTGAGACCCATGGGGTGTGTACCCCGCAGTGTTACTTTAAAGTATCTGTGTTTGCTCACCCAACCTCACCAATCCTCTGAGCCCCAAGAGTGTCCAGCCTTATGTCTCATCCAGCTGTGGGTCTAGATATGGTCAATCCAGGTTGCATCAGAGACCCTGAACGGATTTTGTAAGAATTTCTCTCTCTTTCACTGTCTTTGTTTTGTGTGTTTTTTAAAGTAATTTATGTTTAGAATGGGTCTTGGCTGCTTTTCCCTGCTGTGTTTATGCCGCTTTACACCCTCTTGATTCACTTGCAGAGAGATATTGATATATAGGTTTTCAGATTCTTATTAGTCAGATATATTCTTGTGCGGTGACTAGGGGGTGTTGAGTCCAGTTCACTGAGCAGGGAGTAGGCCTTGTCTATTACATATTTGGCTTATGGAGCGGTCTCTGAGCTAATTTCAAACCCTTGTTTTATGCATCACCCCACCTCACCTTTCCCGTTAAGCAGCCATAGAGTGTCTTCTAAAGGTGTGACTCTGTTATGTTTTGTAATTCAGTTTAAGTGTAGCGATTTTGACATTCCCTCTATAAGCGATATCTTAGGATAAGTGTCTTTTTCTGTGTGACTTATTTCACTTAGAATCATCGTCGCTAAATCCACTCATCATGCTGCTAACTACCTTATGACATTGATTTCATGGCTGAGTGATATTCTATTGTGCCAAGTACCACCATTTCTTTATCCATTTTTCTCTTTCTGAGATATTGAAGGTGTACCGAAGTGGAGGTTCTTGGAAACAGAGCAGCCGTAAAGGTTGAGGTGCCTGTGTCTTGTTGATTTGTAGTTTTCCCAATTTATACGCCCATGAGTGGAAGTGATCTATGCTCTCAAAGCTGTGTTTATTACTTGTTTCAGGACACACCGTACACTTCTCCAGAGTGCCTATTGGCAATTTACATCCCGCCTATCAGCGTAGCAAGGCTCCCATGTCTCCATGGCCTGTCCTGCTTTTCTGCTTTTTACACTTTTTTCAGCATGGCCCTTTTGACCGAGGGCAAGCGAGACTTCTTTGTAGCGCTGATTTGCCATTCCGGCTTGCTTGGTTGGCCAAAAAGGGCGTACGCGTTTTTCCCTGAATATATTCAGGGAAAAACGCGTACGCCCTTTTTGGCCAAGGGCATCATTGTCAAGGTTGTGCCGCTTTTCATGTGCTTTAAAGGCGAGTCGAATCTACCTCCTGAAATCTGTTTCTTGCAAATCTGCCTTGCTTTCAAATCCTCTTCGTTGCCTTCCCTCAATATATTTGTGGACGAGAGTTCTCATTTATAACTCTGCACGTTTGTGAATTGCAGTGCCCCTGAGCTCCATTTGTCTTCTCGCTTTTTTGGGAGCTGGCCGCAAAAGCGCAGGATTGCTTCAGGCCCTATTTTGGTTCTGGGGTGCAGGCTGAGCCTGTGGTTCATTCTTCTTCCTGATGGGAAAATGGAGTGACCTGTGCCTGTCCCAACACCTAGGGCTAGTGTCTCGTTGGTTCCCCATCTTCCCGTTCTTCCTCAGGACAAATTGCAACCTGTACGAAACAGGAGGTTAAAGGTGCTGATTCTCCAAGTAGGGAGATGGTTAGTCAAGCGGCTGGAATGGCGAACCCGAGCACAACGAGAGGAGAAATGAGGTGCGTTTTAGAAGCCTTTCCCGATCTCACGGCATACCATCTTCTGGGTTTCCCATGCATGTTTTGATGTAGGAAGATGCCCTTGTACCTGGAGATTTGAGACCCATGGGGTGTGTACCCCGCGGTGTTACTTTAAAGTATCTGCGTTTGCTCACCCAACCTCACCAATCCTCTCAGCCCCAAGAGTGTCCAGCCTTATGTCACATCCAGCTGTGGGTCTAGATATGGTCAATCCAGGTTGCATCAGAGACCCTGAACGGATTTTGTAAGAATTTCTCTCTCTTTCACTGTCTTGGTTTTGTGGGTTTTTTAAAGTAATTTATGTTTAGAATGGATCTTGGCTGCTTTTCCCTGCTGTGTTTTTGCCGCTTTACACCCTCTTGATTCACTTGCAGAGAGATATCGATACATAGGTTTTCAGATTCTTACTAGTCAGATATATTCTTGTGTGGTGACTAGGGGGTGTTGAGTCCAGTTCACTGAGCAGGGAGTAGGCCTTGTCTATGACATATTTGGCTTATGGAGCGGTCTCTGAGCTAATTTCAAACCCTTGTTTTATGCATCACCCCACCTCACCTTTCCCGTTAAGCAGCCATAGTGTGTCTTCTAAAGGTGTGACTCTGTTCTGTTTTGTAATTCAGTTCAAGTGTAGCGATTTTGACATTCCCTCTATAAGCGATATCTTAGGATAAGTGTCTTTTTCTGTGTGACTTATTTCACTTAGAATCATCGTCGCTAAATCCACTTATCATGCTGCTAACTAGCCTTATGACATTGATTTCATGGCTGAGTGATATTCCATTGTGCCAAGTACCACCATTTCTTTATCCATTTTTCTCTTTCCTGGGATATTGAAGGTGTACCGAAGTGGAGGTTCTTGGAAACAGAGCAGCCGTAAAGTTTGGGGTGCCTGTGTCTTGTTGATTTTTAGTTTTCCCAATTTATACGCCCATGAGTGGAAGTGCCCTATGCTCTCTAAGCTGTGTTTATTACTTGTTGCAGGCCACACCGTACACTTCTCCAGAGTGCCTGTTGGCTATTTACATCCTGCCCATTAGCGTAGCAAGGCTCCCATGTCTCCATGGCCTGTCCTGCTTTTCTGGTTTTTACACTTTTTTCAGCATGGCATTTTTGACCGAGGGCAAGCGAGACTTCTTTGTAGCACTGATTTGCCCTTCCGGCTTGCTTGGTTGGCCAAAAAGGGCGTATGCGTTTTTTCCTGAATATATTCAGCAAAAAACGCATACGCCCTTTTTGGCCAAGGGCATCACTGTCAACGTTTTGCCGCTTTTCATGTGCTTTAAAGGCGAGTCGAATCTACCTCCTGAAATCTGTTTCCTGCAAATCTGCCTTGCTTTCAAATCCTCTTCGTTGCCTTTCCTCAATATATTTGTGGACGAGAGTTCTCATTTATAACTCTGCACGTTTGTGAATTGCAGTGCCCCTGAGCTCCATTTGTCTACTCGCTTTTTTGGGAGCTGGCCGCAAAAGCGCAGGATTGCTTCAGGCCCTATTTTGGTTCTGGGGGGCAGGCTGAGCCTGTGGTTCATTCTTCTTCCTGATGGGAAAATGGAGTGACCTGTGCCTGTCCCAACACCTAGGGCTAGTCTCTCGTTGGTTCCCCGTCTTCCCGTTCATCCTCAGGACAAATTGCAACCTGTACGAAACAGGAGGTTAAAGGTGCTGATTCTCCAAGTAGGGAGATGGTTAGTCAAGCAGCTGGAATGGCGAACCCGAGCACAAGGAGAGGAGAAATGAGGTGCGTTTTAGAAACCTTTCCCGATCTCATGGCATACCATCTTCTGGGTTTCCCATGCATGTTTTGATGTAGGAAGATGCCCTTGTACCTGGAGATTTGAGACCCATGGGGTGTGTACCCCGCGGTGTTACTTTAAAGTATCTGCGTTTGCTCACCCAACCTCACCAATCCTCTCAGCCCCAAGAGTGTCCAGCCTTATGTCTCATCCAGCTGTGGGTCTAGATATGGTCAATCCAGGTTGCATCAGAGACCCTGAACGGATTTTGTAAGAATTTCTCTCTCTTTCACTGTCTTTGTTTTGCGGGTTTCTTAAAATAATTTATGTTTAGAATGGGGCATGGCTGCTTTTCCCTGCTGTGTTTATGCCGCTTTACACCCTCTTGATTCACTTGCAGAGAGATATCGATGCATAGGTTTTCAGATTCTTACTAGTCAGATATATTCTTGTGCGGTGACTAGGGGGTGTTGAGTCCAGTTCACTGAGCAGGGAGTAGGCCTTGTGTATTACATATTTGGCTTATGGAGCGGTCTCTGAGCTAATTTCAAACCCTTGTTTTATGCATCACCCCACCTCACCTTTCCCGTTAAGCAGCCATAGTGTGTCTTCTAAAGGTGTGACTCTGTTCTGTTTTGTAATTCAGTTCAAGTGTAGCGATTTTGACATTCCCTCTATAAGCGATATCTTAGGATAAGTGTCTTTTTCTGTGTGACTTATTTCACTTAGAATCATCGTCGCTAAATCCACTCATCATGCTGCTAACTAGCCTTATGACATTGATTTCATGGCTGAGTGATATTCCATTGTGCCAAGTACCACTATTTCTTTATCCATTTTTCTCTTTCCTGGGATATTGAAGGTGTACTGAAGTGGAGGTTCTTGGAAACAGAGCAGCCGTAAAGTTTGGGGTGCCTGTGTCTTGTTGATTTTTAGTTTTCCCAATTTATACACCCATGAGTGGAAGTGCCCTATGCTCTCTACGCTGTGTTTATTACTTGTTTCAGGACACACCGTACACTTCTCCAGAGTGCCTTTTGGCAATGTACATACTGCCCATTAGCGTAGCAAGGCTCCCATGTCTCCATGGCATGTCCTGCTTTTCTGGTTTTTACACTTTTTTCAGCATGGCCCTTTTGACCGAGGGCAAGCGAGACTTCTTTGTAGCGCTGATTTGCCCTTCCGGCTTGCTTGCTTGGCCAAAAAGGGCGTATGCGTTTTTTTCCTGAATATATTCAGGAAAAAAACGCATACGCCCTTTTTGGCCAAGGGCATCATTGTCAACGTTTTGCCGCTTTTCATGTGCTTTAAAGGCGAGTCGAATCTACCTCCTGAAATCTGTTTCCTGCAAATCGGCCTTGCTTTCAAATCCTCTTCGTTGCCTTCCCTCAATATATTTGTGGACGAGAGTTCTCATTTATAACTCTGCACGTTTGTGAATTGCAGTGCCCCTGAGCTCCATTTGTCTACTCGCTTTTTTGGGAGCTGGCCGCAAAAGCGCAGGATTGCTTCAGGCACTATTTTGGTTCTGGGGGGCAGGTTGAGCCTGTGGTTCATTCTTCTTCCTGATGGGAAAATGGAGTGACCTGTGCCTGTCCCAACACCTAGGGCTAGTCTCTCGTTGGTTGCCCGTCTTCCCGTTCATCCTCAGGACAAATTGCAACCTGTACGAAACAGGAGGTTAAAGGTGCTGATTCTCCAAGTAGGGAGGTGTTTAGTCAAGCGGCTAGAATGGCGAATCCGAGCACAAGGAGAGGAGAAATGAGGTGCGTTTTAGAAGCCTTTCCCGATCTCACGGCATACCATCCTCTGGGTTTCCCATGCATGTTTTGATGCAGGAAGATGCCCTTGTACCTGGAGATTTGAGACCCTTGGGGTGGGTACCCCGCGGTGTTACTTTAAAGTATCTGCGTTTGCTCACCCAACCTCACCAATCCTCTGAGCCCCAAGAGTGTCCAGCCTTATGTCTCATCCAGCTGTGGGTCTAGATATGGTCAATCCAGGTTGCATCAGAGACCCTGAACGGATTTTGTAAGAATTTCTCTCTCTTTCACTGTCTTTGTTTTGTAGGTCTTTTAAAGTAATTTATGTTTAGAATGGATCTTGGCTGCTTTTCCCTGCTGTGTTTATGCCGCTTTACACCCTCTTGATTCACTTGCAGAGAGATATCGATACATAGGTTTTCAGATTCTTACTAGTCAGATATATTCTTGTGCGGTGACTAGGGGGTGTTGAGTCCAGTTCACTGAGCAGGGAGTAGGCCTTGTCTATTACATATTTGGCTTATGGAGCGGTCTCTGAGCTAATTTCAAACCCTTGTTTTATGCATCACCCCACCTCACCTTTCCCGTTAAGCAGCCATAGTGTGTCTTCTAAAGATGTGACTCTGTTCTGTTTTGTAATTCAGTTCAAGTGTAGCGATTTTGACATTCCCTCTCTAAGCGATATCTTAGGATAAGTGTGTTTTTCTGTGTGACTTATTTCACTTAGAATCATCGTACCTAAATCCACTCATCATGCTGCTAACTAGCCTTATGACATTGATTTCATGGCTGAGTGATATTCCATTGTGCCAAGTACCACCATTTCTTTATCCATTTTTCTCTTTCCTGGGATATTGAAGGTGTACCGAAGTGGAGGTTCTTGGAAACAAAGCAGCCGTAAAGTTTGGGGTGCCTGTGTCTTGTTGATTTTTAGTTTTCCCAATTTATACGCCCATGAGTGGAAGTGCCCTATGCTCTCTAAGCTGTGTTTATTACTTGTTTCAGGACACACCGTACACTTCTCCAGAGAGCCTTTTGGCAATGTACATCCTGCCCATTAGCGTAGCAAGGCTCCCATGTCTCCATGGCCTGTCCTGCTTTTCTGGTTTTTACACTTTTCTCAGCATGGCATTTTTGACCGAGGGCAAGCGAGACTTCTTTGTAGCGCTGATTTGCCATTCCGGCTTGCTTGGTTGGCCAAAAAGGGCGTATGCGTTTTTCCCTGAATATATTCAGGGAAAAACGCATACGCCCTTTTTGGCCAAGGGCATCATTGTCAAGGTTGTGCCGCTTTTCATGTGATTTAAAGGCGAGTCGAATCTACCTCCTGAAATCTGTTTCCTGCAAATCTGCCTTGCTTTCAAATCCTCTTCGTTGCCTTCCCTCAATATATTTGTGGACGAGAGTTCTCATTTATAACTGCACGTTTGTGAATTGCAGTGCCCCTGAGCTCCATTTGTCTACTCGCTTTTTTGGGAGCTGGCCGCAAAAGCGCAGGATTGCTTCAGGCCCTATTTTGGTTCTGGGGGGCAGGCTGAGCCTGTGGTTCATTCTTCTTCCTGATGGGAAAATGGAGAGACCTGTGCCTGTCCCAACACCTAGGGCTAGTCTCTCGTTGGTTCCCCATCTTCCCGTTCTTCCTCAGGACAAATTGCAACCTGTACGAAACAGGAGGTTAAAGGTGCTGATTCTCCAAGTAGGGAGATGGTTAGTCAAGTGGCTGGAATGGCGAACCCGAGCACAACGAGAGGAGAAATGAGGTGCGTTTTAGAAGCCTTTCCCGATCTCACGGCATACCATCTTCTGGGTTTCCCATGCATGTTTTGATGTAGGAAGATGCCCTTGTACCTGGAGATTTGAGACCCATGGGGTGTGTACCCCGCGGTGTTACTTTAAAGTATCTGCGTTTGCTCACCCAACCTCACCAATCCTCTCAGCCCCAAGAGTGTGCAGCCTTATGTCACATCCAGCTGTGGGTCTAGATATGGTCAATCCAGGTTGCATCAGAGACCCTGAACGGATTTTGTAAGAATTTCTCTCTCTTTCACTGTCTTTGTTTTGTGGGTTTTTTAAAGTAATTTATGTTTAGAATGGATCTTGGCTGCTTTTCACTGCTGTGTTTTTGCCGCTTTACACCCTCTTGATTCACTTGCAGAGAGATATCGATACATAAGTTTTCAG
The DNA here is from genome assembly GCF_028564815.1 of Eubalaena glacialis. NCBI lineage: Eukaryota > Metazoa > Chordata > Mammalia > Artiodactyla > Balaenidae > Eubalaena > Eubalaena glacialis. The sequence continues at coordinate 713,789 of NC_083734.1, read as the reverse complement.
ATTCTTACGAGTCAGATATATTCTTGTGCGGTGACTAGGGGGTGTTGAGTCCAGTTCACTGAGCAGGGAGTAGGCCTTGTCTATTACATATTTGGCTTATGGAGCGGTCTCTGAGCTAATTTCAAACCCTTGTTTTATGCATCACCCCACCTCACCTTTCCCGTTAAGCAGCCATAGTGTGTCTTCTAAAGGTGTGACTCTGTTCTGTTTTGTAATTCAGTTCAAGTGTAGTGATTTTGACATTCCCTCTATAAGCGATATCTTAGGATAAGTGTCTTTTTCTGTGTGACTTATTTCACTTAGAATCATCGTCGCTAAATCCACTCATCATGCTGCTAACTAGCCTTATGACATTGATTTCATGGCTGAGTGATATTCCATTGTGCCAAGTACCACCATTTGTTTATCCATTTTTCTCTTTCCTGGGATATTGAAGGTGTACCGAAGTGGAGGTTCTTGGAAACAGAGCAGCCGTAAAGTTTGGGGTGCCTGTGTCTTGTTGATTTTTAGTTTTCCCAATTTATACGCCCATGAGTGGAAGTGCCCTATGCTCTCTAAGCTGTGTTTATTACTTGTTGCAGGCCACACCGTACACTTCTCCAGAGTGCCTGTTTGCTATTTACATCCTGCCCATTAGCGTAGGAAGGCTCCCATGTCTCCATGGCCTGCCCTGCTTTTCTGGTTTTTACACTTTTTTCAGCATGGCATTTTTGACCGAGGGCAAGCGAGACTTCTTTGTAGCACTGATTTGCCCTTCCGGCTTGCTTGGTTGGCCAAAAAGGGCGTATGCGTTTTTTCCTGAATATATTCAGGGAAAAACGCATACGCCCTTTTTGGCCAAGGGCATCATTGTCAACGTTTTGCCGCTTTTCATGTGCTTTAAAGGCTAGTCGAATCTACCTCCTGAAATTTGTTTCCTGCAAATCTGCCTTGCTTTCAAATCCTCTTCGTTGCCTTCCCTCAATATATTTGTGGACGAGAGTTCTCATTTATAACTCTGCACGTTTGTGAATTGCAGTGCCCCTGAGCTCCATTTGTCTACTCGATTTTTGGGAGCTGTCCACAAAAGCGCAGGATTGCTTCAGGCCCTATTTTGGTTCTGGGGGGCAGGCTGAGCCTGTGGTTCATTCTTCTTCCTGATGGGAAAATGGAGTGACCTGTGACTGTTCCAAAACCGAGGGCTAGTCTCTCGTTGGTTGCCCGTCTTCTCGTTCATCCTCAGGACAAATTGCAACCTGTACGAAACAGGAGGTTAAAGGTGCCGATTCTCCAAGTAGGGAGATGGTTAGTCAAGTCGCTGGAATGGCGAACCCGAGCACAAGGAGAGGAGAAATGAGGTGCATTTTAGAAGCCTTTCCCGATCTCACGGCATACCATCTTCTGGGTTTCCCATGCATGTTTTGATGTAGGAAGATACCCTTGTACCTGGAGATTTGAGACCCATGGGGTGGGTACCCCGCGGTGTTACTTTAAAGTATCTGCGTTTGCTCACCCAACCTCACCAATCCTCTCAGCCCCAAGAGTGTCCAGCCTTATGTCTCATCCAGCTGTGGGTCTAGATATGGTCAATCCAGGTTGCATCAGAGACCCTGAACGGATTTTGTAAGAATTTCTCTCTCTTTCACTGTCTTTGTTTTGTGGGTTTTTTTAAGTAATTTATGTTTAGAATGGTGCTTGGCTGCTTTTCCCTGCTGTGTTTATGCCGCTTTACACCCTCTTGATTCACTTGCAGAGAGATATCGATACATAGGTTTTCAGATTCTTACTAGTCAGATATATTCTTGTGCGGTGACTAGGGGGTGTTGAGTCCAGTTCACTGAGCAGGGAGTAGGCCTTGTCTATTACATATTTGGCTTATGGAGCGGTCTCTGAGCTAATTTCAAACCCTTGTTTTATGCATCACCCCACCTCACCTTTCCCGTTAAGCAGCCATAGTGTGTCTTCTAAAGGTGTGACTCTGTTCTGTTTTGTAATTCAGTTCAAGTGTAGCGATTTTGACATTCCCTCTATAAGCGATATCTTAGGATAAGTGTCTTTTTCTGTGTGACTTATTTCACTTAGAATCATTGGACCTAAATCCAATCATCATGCTGCTAACTAGCCTTATGACATTGATTTCATGGCTGAGTGATATTCCATTGTGCCAAGTACCACTATTTCTTTATCCATTTTTCTCTTTCCTGGGATATTGAAGGTGTACTGAAGTGGAGGTTCTTGGAAACAGAGCAGCCGTAAAGTTTGGGGTGCCTGTGTCTTGTTGATTTTTAGTTTTCCCAATTTATACACCCATGAGTGGAAGTGCCCTATGCTCTCTACGCTGTGTTTATTACTTGTTTCAGGACACACCGTACACTTCTCCAGAGTGCCTTTTGGCAATGTACATACTGCCCATTAGCGTAGCAAGGCTCCCATGTCTCCATGGCATGTCCTGCTTTTCTGGTTTTTACACATTTTTCAGCATGGCCCTTTTGACCGAGGGCAAGCGAGACTTCTTTGTAGCGCTGATTTGCCCTTCTGGCTTGCTTGCTTGGCCAAAAAGGGCGTATGCGTTTTTTTCCTGAATATATTCAGGAAAAAAACGCATACGCCCTTTTTGGCCAAGGGCATCATTGTCAACGTTTTGCCGCTTTTCATGTGCTTTAAAGGCGAGTCGAATCTACCTCCTGAAATCTGTTTCTTGCAAATCTGCCTTGCTTTCAAATCCTCTTCGTTGCCTTCCCTCAATATATTTGTGGACGAGAGTTCTCATTTATAACTCTGCACGTTTGTGAATTGCAGTGCCCCTGAGCTCCATTTGTCTACTCGCTTTTTTGGGAGCTGGCCGCAAAAGTGCAGGATTGCTTCAGGCCCTATTTTGGTTCTGGGGGGCAGGCTGAGCCTGTGGTTCATTCTTCTTCCTGATGGGAAAATGGAGTGACCTGTGCCTGTCCCAACACCTAGGGCTAGTCTCTCGTTGGTTCCCCATCTTCCCGTTCTTCCTCAGGACAAATTGCAACCTGTACGAAACAGGAGGTTAAAGGTGCTGATTCTCCAAGTAAGGAGATGGTTGGTCAAGCGGCTGGAATGGCGAACCCGAGCACAAGGAGAGGAGAAATGAGGTGCGTTTTAGAAGCCTTTCCCGATCTCACGGCATACCATCTTCTGGGTTTCCCATGCATGTTTTGATGTAGGAAGATGCCCTTGTACCTGGAGATTTGAGACCCATGGGGTGTGTACCCCGCGGTGTTACTTTAAAGTATCTGCGTTTGCTCACCCAACCTCACCAATCCTCTCAGCCCCAAGAGTGTCCAGCCTTATGTCACATCCAGCTGTGGGTCTAGATATGGTCAATCCAGGTTGCATCAGAGACCCTGAACGGATTTTGTAAGAATTTCTCTCTCTTTCACTGTCTTTGTTTTGTGGGTTTTTTAAAGTAATTTATGTTTAGAATGGATCTTGGCTGCTTTACACTGCTGTGTTTTTGCCGCTTTACACCCTCTTGATTCACTTGCAGAGAGATATCGATACATAGGTTTTCAGATTCTTACTAGTCAGATATATTCTTGTGCGGTGACTAGGGGGTGTTGAGTCCAGTTCACTGAGCAGGGAGTAGGCCTTGTCTATTACATATTTGGCTTATGGAGCGGTCTCTGAGCTAATTTCAAACCCTTGTTTTATGCATCACCCCACCTCACCTTTCCCGTTAAGCAGCCATAGTGTGTCTTCTAAAGGTGTGACTCTGTTCTGTTTTGTAATTCAGTTCAAGTGTAGCGATTTTGACATTCCCTCTCTAAGCGATATCTTAGGATAAGTGTCTTTTTCTGTGTGACTTATTTCACTTAGAATCATCGTCGCTAAATCCATTCATCATGCTGCTAACTAGCCTTATGACATTGATTTCATGGCTGAGTGATATTCCATTGTGCCAAGTACCACTATTTCTTTATCCATTTTTCTCTTTCCTGGGATATTGAAGGTGTACTGAAGTGGAGGTTCTTGGAAACAGAGCAGCCGTAAAGTTTGGGGTGCCTGTGTCTTGTTGATTTTTAGTTTTCCCAATTTATACGCCCATGAGTGGAAGTGCCCTATGCTCTCTAAGCTGTGTTTATTACTTGTTGCAGGCCACACCGTACACTTCTCCAGAGTGCCTGTTGGCTATTTACATCCTGCCCATTAGCGTAGCAAGGCTCCCATGTCTCCATGGCCTGTCCTGCTTTTCTGGTTTTTACACTTTTTTCAGCATGGCATTTTTGACCGAGGGCAAGCGAGACTTCTTTGTAGCACTGATTTGCCATTCCGGCTTGCTTGGTTGGCCAAAAAGGGCGTATGCGTTTTTTCCTGAATATATTCAGGGAAAAACGCATACGCCCTTTTTGGCCAAGGGCATCATTGTCAACGTTTTGCCGCTTTTCATGTGCTTTAAAGGCGAGTCGAATCTACCTCCTGAAATTTGTTTCCTGCAAATCTGCCTTGCTTTCAAATCCTCTTCGTTGCCTTCCCTCAATATATTTGTGGACGAGAGTTCTCATTTATAACTCTGCACGTTTGTGAATTGCAGTGCCCCTGAGCTCCATTTGTCTACTCGCTTTTTTCGGAGCTGGCCGCAAAAGTGCAGGATTGCTTCAGGCCCTATTTTGGTTCTGGGGGGCAGGCTGAGCCTGTGGTTCATTCTTCTTCCTGATGGGAAAATGGAGTGACCTGTGCCTGTCCCAACACCTAGGGCTAGTCTCTCGTTGGTTCCCCGTCTTCCCGTTCATCCTCAGGACAAATTGCAACCTGTACGAAACAGGAGGTTAAAGGTGCTGATTCTCCAAGTAGGGAGATGGTTAGTCAAGCGGCTGGAATGGCGAACCCGAGCACAACGAGAGGAGAAATGAGGTGCGTTTTAGAAGCCTTTCCCGATCACACGGCATACCATCTTCTGGGTTTCCCATGCATGTTTTTATGTAGGAAGATGCCCTTGTACCTGGAGATTTGAGACCCATGGGGTGGGTACCCCGCGGTGTTACTTTAAAGTATCTGCGTTTGCTCACACAACCTCACCAATCCTCTCAGCCCCAAGAATGTCCAGCCTTATGTCTCATCCAGCTGTGGGTCTAGATATGCTCGATTCAGGTGGCATAAGAGCCCCTGAACTGATTTTGTAAGAATTTCTCTCTCTTTCACTGTCTTTGTTTTGTTGGTTTTTTTAAGTAATTTATGTTTAGAATGGGTCTTGGCTGCTTTTCCCTGCTGTGTTTATGCCGCTTTACACCCTCTTGATTCACTTGCAGAGAGATATCGATACATAGGTTTTCAGATTCTTACTAGTCAGATATATTCTTGTGCGGTGACTAGGGGGTGTTGAGTCCAGTTCACTGAGCAGGGAGTAGGCCTTGTCTATTACATATTTGGCTTATGGAGCGGTCTCTGAGCTAATTTCAAACCCTTGTTTTATGCATCACCCCACCTCACCTTTCCCGTTAAGCAGCCATAGTGTGTCTTCTAAACTTGTGACTCTGTTCTGTTTTGTAATTCAGTTCAAGTGTAGCGATTTTGACATTCCCTCTCTAAGCGATATCTTAGGATAAGTGTCTTTTTCTGTGTGACTTATTTCACTTAGAATCATCGTACCTAAATCGAATCATCATGCTGCTAACTAGCCTTATGACATTGATTTCATGGCTGAGTGATATTCCATTGTGCCAAGTACCACCATTTCTTTATCCATTTTTCTCTTTCCTGGGATATTGAAGGTGTACTGAAGTGGAGGTTCTTGGAAACAGAGCAGCCGTAAAGTTTGGGGTGCCTGTGTCTTGTTGATTTTTAGTTTTCCCAATTTATACGCCCATGAGTGGAAGTGCCCTATGCTCTCTCAGCTGTGTTTATTACTTGTTTCAGGACACACCGTACACTTCTCCAGAGTGCCTGTTGGCAATTTACATCCCGCCCATCAGCGTAGCAAGGCTCCCATGTCTCCATGGCCTGTCCTGCTTTTCTGGTTTTTACACTTTTTTCAGCATGGCATTTTTGACCGAGGGCAAGCGAGACTTCTTTGTAGCACTGATTTGCCCTTCCGGCTTGCTTGGTTGGCCAAAAAGGGCGTATGCGTTTTTTCCTGAATATATTCAGGAAAAAACGCATACGCCCTTTTTGGCCAAGGGCATCATTGTCAACGTTTTGCCGCTTTTCATGTGCTTTAAAGGCGAGTCGAATCTACCTCCTGAAATCTGTTTCATGCAAATCTGCCTTGCTTTCAAATCCTCTTCGTTGCCTTCCCTCAATATATTTGTGGACGAGAGTTCTCATTTATAACTCTGCACGTTTGTGAATTGCAGTGCCCCTGAGCTCCATTTGTCTCCTCGCTTTTTTGGGAGCTGGCCGCAACAGCGCAGGATTGCTTCAGGCCCTATTTTGGTTCTGGGGGGCAGGCTGAGCCTGTGGTTCATTCTTCTTCCTGATGGGAAAATGGAGTGACCTGTGCCTGTCCCAACACCTACGGCTAGTCTCTCGTTGGTTCCCCGTCTTCCCGTTCATCCTCAGGACAAATTGCAACCTGTACGAAACAGGAGGTTAAAGGTGCTGATTCTCCAAGTAGGGAGATGGTTAGTCAAGCGGCTGGAATGGCGAACCCGAGCACAAGGAGAGGAGAAATGAGGTGCGTTTTAGAAACCTTTCCCGATCTCATGGCATACCATCTTCTGGGTTTCCCATGCATGTTTTGATGTAGGAAGATGCCCTTGTACCTGGAGATTTGAGACCCATGGGGTGTGTACCCCGTGGTGTTACTTTAAAGTATCTGGGTTTGCTCACCCAACCTCACCAATCCTCTCAGCCCCAAGAGTGTCCAGCCTTATGTCTCTTCCAGCTGTGGGTCTAGATATGGTCAATCCAGGTTGCATCAGAGACCCTGAACGGATTTTGTAAGAATTTCTCTCTCTTTCACTGTCTTTGTTTTGTGGGTTTTTTAAAGTAATTTATGTTTAGAATGGGGCTTGGCTGCTTTTCCCTGCTGTGTTTATGCCGCTTTACACCTTCTTGATTCACTTGCAGACAGATATCGATACATAGGTTTTCAGATTCTTACTAGTCAGATATATTCTTGTGCGGTGACTATGGGGTGTTGAGTCCAGTTCACTGAGCAGGGAGTAGGCCTTGTCTATTACATATTTGGCTTATGGAGCGGTCTCTGAGCTAATTTCAAACCCTTGTTCTATGCATCACCCCACCTCACCTTTCCCGTTAAGCAGCCGTAGTTTGTCTTCTAATGGTGTGACTCTGTTCTGTTTTGTAATTCAGTTCAAGTGTAGCGATTTTGACATTCCCTCTATAAGCGATATCTTAGGATAAGTGTTCTTTTCTGTGTGACTTATTTCACTTAGAATCATCGTCGCTAAATCCACTCATCATGCTGCTAACTAGCCTTATGACATGGATTTCATGGCTGAGTGATATTCCATTGTGCCAAGTACCACCATTTCTTTATCCATTTTTCTCTTTCCTGGGATATTGAAGGTGTACCGAAGTGGCGGTTCTTGGAAACAGAGCAGCCGTAAAGTTTGGGGTGCCTGTGTCTTGTTGATTTTTATTTTTCCCAATTTATACGCCCATGAGTGGAAGTGCCCTATGCTCTCTCAGCTGTGTTTATTACTTGTTTCAGGACACACCGTACACTTCTCCAGAGTGCCTGTTGGCAATTTACATCCCGCCCAATAGTGTAGCAAGGCTCCCATGTCTCCATGGCCTGTCCTGCTTTTCTGGTTTTTACACTTTTTTCAGCATGGCTCTTTTGACCGAGGGCAAGCGAGACTTCTTTGTAGCGCTGAGTTGCCCTTCCGGCTTGCTTGGTTGGCCAAAAAGGGCGTATGCGTTTTTTCCTGAATATATTCAGGAAAAAAACGCATACGCCCTTTTTGGCCAAGGGCATCATTGTCAACATTTTGCCGCTTTTCATGTGCTTTAAAGGCGAGTCGAATCTACCTCCTGAAATCTGTTTCCTGCAAATCGGCCTTGCTTTCAAATCCTCTTCGTTGCCTTCCCTCAATAATTTGTGGACGAGAGTTATCATTTATAACTCTGCACGTTTCTGAATTGCAGTTCCCCTGAGCTCCATTTGTCTACTCGCTTTTTTGGGAGCTGGCCACAAAAGTGCAGGATTGCTTCAGGCCCTATTTTGGTTCTGGGGGGCAGGCTGAGCCTGTGGTTCATTCTTCTTCCTATTGGGAAAATGGAGTGACCTGTGCCTGTCCCAACACCTACGGCTAGTTTCTCGTTGGTTCCCCGTCTTCACGTTCATCCTCAGGACAAATTGCAACCTGTACGAAACAGGAGGTTAAAGGTGCCGATTCTCCAATTAGGGAGATGGTTAGTCAAATGGCTGGAATGGCGAACCCGAGCACAAGGAGAGGAGAAATGAGGTGCGTTTTAGAAACCTTTCCCGATCTCACGGCATACCATCTTCTGGGTTTCCCATGCATGTTTTGATGGAGGAAGATGCCCTTGTACCTGGAGATTTGAGACCCATGGGGTGTGTACCACGCGGTGTTACTTTAAAGTATCTGCGTTTGCTCACCCAACCTCACCAATCCTCTGAGCCCCAAGAGTGTCCAGCCTTATGTCTCATCCAGCTGTGGGTCTAGATATGGTCAATCCAGGTTGCATCAGAGACCCTGAACGGATTTTGTAAGAATTTCTCTCTCTTTCACTGTCTTTGTTTTGTGGGTTTTTTAAAATAATTTATGTTTAGAATGGCGCTTGGCTGCTTTTCCCTGCTGTGTTTATGCCGCTTTACACCCTCTTGATTCACTTGCAGAGAGATATCGATACATAGGTTTTCAGATTCTTACTAGTCAGATATATTCTTGTGCGGTGACTATGGGGTGTTGAGTCCAGTTCACTGAGCAGGGAGTAGGCCTTGTCTATTACATATTTGGCTTATGGAGCGGTCTCTGAGCTAATTTCAAACCCTTGTTTTATGCATCACCCCACCTCACCTTTCACGTTAAGCAGCCATAGTGTGTCTTCTAAAGGTGTGACTCTGTTCTGTTTTGTAATTCAGTTCAAGTGTAGCGATTTTGACATTCCCTCTATAAGCGATATCTTAGGATAAGTGTCTTTTTCTGTGTGACTTATTTCACTTAGAATCATCGTCGCTAAATCCACTCATCATGCTGCTAACTAGCCTTATGACATTGATTTCATGGCTGAGTGATATTCCATTATGCCAAGTACCACCATTTCTTTATCCATTATTCTCTTTCCTGGGATATTGAAGGTGTACCGAAGTGGAGGTTCTTGGAAACAGAGCAGCCGTAAAGTTTGGGGTGCCTGTGTCTTGTTGATTTTTAGTTTTCCCAATTTATACGCCCATGAGTGGAAGTGCCCTATGCTCTCTAAGCTGTGTTTATTACTTGTTTCAGGACACACCGTACACTTTTCCAGAGTGCCTGTTGGCAATTTACATCCCGCCCATCAGCGTAGCAAGGCTCCCATGTCTCCATGGCCTGTCCTGCTTTTCTGGTTTTTACACTTTTTTCAGCATGGCCCTTTTGACCTAGGGCAAGGGAGACTTCTTTGTAGCACTGGTTTGCCATTCCGGCTTTCTTGGTTGGCCAAAAAGGGCGTATGCGTTTTTTCCTGAATATATTCAGGAAAAAAACGCATACGCCCTTTTTGGCCAAGGGCATCATTGTCAACGTTTTGCCGCTTTTCATGTGCTTTAAAGGCGAGTCGAATCTACCTCCTGAAATCTGTTTCCTGCAAATCTGCCTTGCTTTCAAATCCTCTTCGTTGCCTTCCCTCAATATATTTGTGGACGAGAGTTCTCATTTATAACTCTGCGCGTTTCTGAATTGCAGTGCCCCTGAGCTCCATTTGTCTACTCGCTTTTTTGGGAGCTGGCCGCAAAAGCGCAGGATTGCTTCAGGCCCCATTTTGGTTCTGGGGGGCAGGCTGAGCCTGTGGTTCATTCTTCTTCCTGATGGGAAAATGGAGTGACCTGTGCCTGTCCCAACACCTAGGGCTACTCTCTCGTTGGTTCCCCGTCTTCCCGTTCATCCTCAGGACAAATTGCAACCTGTACGAAACAGGAGGTTAAAGGTGCCGATTCTCCAAGTAGGGAGATGGTTAGTCAAGTGGATGGAATGGCGAACCCGAGCACAACGAGAGGAGAAATGAGGTGCGTTTTAGAAACCTTTCCCGATCTCACGGCATACCATCTTCTGGGTTTCCCATGCATGTTTTGATGTAGGAAGATGCCCTTGTACCTGGAGATTTGAGACCCATGGGGTGGGTACCCCACGGTGTTACTTTACAGTATCTGCGTTTGCTCACCCAACCTCACCAATCCTCTCAGCCCTAAGAGTGTCCAGCCTTATGTCTCATCAAGCTGTGGGTCTAGATATGCTCGATCCAGGTGGCATAAGAGCCCCTGAACTGATTTTGTAAGAATTTCTCTCTCTTTCACTGTCTTTGTTTTGTTGGTTTTTTTAAGTAATTTATGTTTAGAATGGTGCTTGGCTGCTTTTCCCTGCTGTGTTTATGCCGCTTTACACCCTCTTGATTCACTTGCAGAGAGATATCGATACATAGGTTTTCAGATTCTTACTAGTCAGATATATTCTTGTGCGGTGACTAGGGGGTGTTGAGTCCAGTTCACTGAGCAGGGAGTAGGCCTTGTCTATTACATATTTGGCTTATGGAGCAGTCTCTGAGCTAATTTCAAACCCTTGTTTTATGCATCACCCCACCTCACCTTTCCCGTTAAGCAGCCATAGTGTGTCTTCTAAAGGTGTGACTCTGTTCTGTTTTGTAATTCAGTTCAAGTGTAGCGATTTTGACATTCCCTCTCTAAGCGATATCTTAGGATAAGTGTCTTTTTCTGTGTGACTTATTTCACTTAGAATCATCGTACCTAAATCCAATCATCATGCTGCTAACTAGCCTTATGACATTGATTTCATGGCTGAGTGATATTCCATTGTGCCAAGTACCACCATTTCTTTATCAATTTTTCTCTTTCCTGGGATATTGAAGGTGTACGGAAGTGGAGGTTCTTGGAAACAGAGCAGCCGTAAAGTTTGGGGTGCCTGTGTCTTGTTGATTTTTAGTTTTCCCAATTTATACGCCCATGAGTGGAAGTGCCCTATGCTCTCTAAGCTGTGTTTATTACTTGTTTCAGGACACACCGTACTCATCTCCAGAGTGCCTGTTGGCAATTTACATACCGCCCATCAGCGTAGCAAAGCCCCCATGTCTCCATGGCCTGTTCTGCTTTTCTGGTTTTTACACTTTCTTCAGCATGGCCCTTTTGACCGAGGGCAAGCGAGACTTCTTTGTAGCGCTGATTTGCCCTTCCAGCTTGCTTGGTTGGCCAAAAAGGTTGTATGCGTTTTTTCCTGAATATATTCAGGAAAAAACGTATACGCCCTTTTTGGCCAAGGTCATCATTGTCAACGTTTTGCCACTTTTCATGTGCTTTAAAGGCGAGTCGAATCTACCTCCTGAAATCTGTTTCCTGCAAATCTGCCTTGCTTTCAAATCCTCTTCGTTGCCTTCCCTCAATATATTTTTGGACGAGAGTTCTCATTTATAACTCTGCACGTTTGTGAATTGCAGTGCCCCTGAGCTCCATTTGTCTACTCGCTTTTTTGGGAGCTGGCCGCAAAAGCACAGGATTGCTTCAGGACCTATTTTGGTTCTGGGGGCAGGCTGAGCCTGTGGTTCATTCTTCTTCCTGATGGGAAAATGGAGTGACCTGTGCCTGTCCCAACACCTAGGGCTAGTCTCTCGTTGGTTCCCCGTCTTCCCGTTCATCCTCAAGACAAATTGCAACCTGTACGAAACAGGAGGTTAAAAGTGCTGATTCTCCAAGTAGGGAGATGGTTAGTCAAGTGGCTGGAATGGCGAACCCGAGCACAAGGAGAGGAGAAATGAAGTGCGTTTTAGAAGCCTTTGCCGATGTCACGGCATACCATCTTCTGGGTTTCCCTTGCATGTTTTGATGTAGGAAGATGCCCTTGTACCTGGAGATTTGAGACCCATGGGGTGGGTACCCCGCGGTGTCACTTTAAAGTATCTGCGTTTGCTCACCCAACCTCACCAATCCTCTCAGCCCCAAGAGTGTCCAGCCTTATATCTCATCCAGCTGTGGGTCTAGATATGGTCGATCCAGGTGGCATAAGAGCCCCTGAACGGATTTTGTAAGAATTTCTCTCTCTTTCACTGTCTTTGTTTTGTGGGTTTTTTAAAGTAATTTATGTTTAGAATGTGGCTTGGCTGCTTTTCCCTGCTGTGTTTATGCCGCTTTACACCCTCTTGATTCACTTGCAGAGAGATATCGATACATAGGTTTTCAGATTCTTACTAGTCAGATATATTCTTGTGCAGTGACTATGGGGTGTTGAGTCCAGTTCACTGAGCAGGGAGTAGGCCTTGTCTATTACATATTTGGCTTATGGAAAGGTGTCTGAGCTAATTTCAAACCCTTGTTTTATGCATCACCCCACCTCGCCTTTCCCGTTAAGCAGCCATAGTGTGTCTTCTAAAGGTGTGACTCTGTTCTGTTTTGTAATTCAGTTCAAGTGTAGCGATTTTGACATTCCCTCTATAAGCGATATCTTAGGATAAGTGTCTTTTTCTGGGTGACTTATTTCACTTAGAATCATCGTACCTAAATCCACTCATCATGCTGCTAACTAGCCTTATGACATTGATTTCATGGCTGAGTGATATTCCATTGTGCCAAGTACCACCAGTTCTTTATCCATTTTTCTCTTTCTGGGATATTGAAGGTGTACCGAAGTGGAGATTCTTGGAAACAGAGCAGCCATAAAGGTTGGGGTGCCTGTGCATTGTTGATTTTTAGTATTCCCAATTTATACGCCAATGAGTGGAAGTGCCCTATGCTCTCTAAGCTGTGTTTATTACTTGTTTCAGGACACACCGTACACTTCTCCAGAGTGCCTGTTTGCAATTTACATCCCGCCCAGCAGCGTAGCAAGGCTCCCATGTCTCCATGGCCTGTCCTGCTTTTCTGGGTTTTACACTTTTTTCAGCATGGCCCTTTTGACCGAGGGCAAGCGAGACTTCTTTGTAGCGCTGATTTGCCCTTCCGGCTTGCTTGGTTGGCCAAAAAGGGCGTATGCGTTTTTTCCTGAATATATTCAGGAAAAAACGCATACGCCCTTTTTGGCCAAGGGCATCATTGTCAACGTTTTGCCGCTTTTCATGTGCTTTAAAGGCGAGTCGAATCTACCTCCTGAAATCTGTTTCCTGCAAATCTGCCTTGCTTTCAAATCCTCTTCGTTGCCTTCCCTCAATATATTTGTGGACGAGAGTTCTCATTTATAACTCTGCACGTTTGTGAATTGCAGTGCCCGTGATCTCCATTTGTCTACTCGCTTTTTTGGGAGCTGGCCGCAAAAGCGCAGGATTGTTTCAGGCCCTATTCGGCTTCCGGGGGGCAGGCTGAGCCTGTGGTACATTCTTCTTCCTGATGGGAAAATGGAGTGACCTGTGCCTGTCCCAACACCTAGGGCTAGTCTCCCGTTGGTTCCTCGTCTTCCCGTTCATCCTCAGGACAAATTGCAACCTGTACGAAACAGGAGGTTAAAGGTGCTGATTCTCCAAGTAGGGAGATGGTTAGTCAAGTGGCTGGAATGGCGAACCCGAGTTCAAGGAGAGGAGAAATGAGATGCGTTTTACATGCCTTTCCCGATCTCATGGCATACCATATTCTGGGTTTCCCATGCATGTTTTGATGTAGGAAGATGCCCTTGTACCTGGAGATTTGAGACCCATGGGGTGTGTACCCCGCAGTATTACTTTAAAGTATCTGCATTTGCTCACCCAACGTCACCAATCCTCTCAGCCCCAAGAGTGTCCAGCCTTATGTCTCATCCAGCTGTGGGTCTAGATAAGGTCAATCCAGGTTGCATCAGAGACCCTGAACAGATTTTGTAAGAATTTTGCTCTCTTTCACTGTCTTTGTTTTGTGGGTTTTTTTAAGTAATTTATGTTTAGAATGGGGCTTGGCTGCTTTTCCCTGCTGTGTTTATGCCGCTTTACACCCTCTTGATTCACTTTCAGAGAGATATCGATACATAGGTTTTCAGATTCTTACTAGTCAGATATATTCTTGTGCGGTGACTAGGGGGTGTTGAGTTCATTTCACTGAGCAGGGAGTAGGCCTTGTCTATTACATATTTGGCTTATGGAACGGTGTCTGAGCTAATTTCAAACCCTTGTTTTATGCATCACCCCACCTCACCTTTCCCGTTAAGCAGCCATAGTGTGTCTTCTAAAGGTGTGACTCTGTTCTGTTTTGTAATTCAGTTCAAGTGTAGCGATTTTGACATTCCCTCTAGAAGCGATATCTTAGGATAAGTGTCTTTTTCTGTGTGGTGTATTTCGCTTATAATCATAGTACCTAAATCCACTCATCATGCTGCTACCTAGCCTTATGACATTGATTTCATGGCTGAGTGATATTCCATTGTGCCAAGTCCCACCATTTCTTTATCCATTTTTCTATTTCCTGGGATATTGAAGGTGTACCGAAGTGGAGGTTCTTGGAAACAGAGCAGCCGTAAACTTTAGGGTGCCTGTGTCTTGTAGATTTTTAGTTTTCCCAATTTATACGCCAATGAGTGGAAGTGCCCTATGCTCTCTAAGCTGTGTTTATTACTTGTTTCAGGACACACCGTACACTTCTCCAGAGTGCCTGTTGGCAATTTACATCCCGCCCAGCAGCGTAGCAAGGCTCCCATGTCTCCATGGCCTGTCCTGCTTTTCTTGTTTTTACACTTTTTTTAGCTTTGCACTTTTGACCGAGGGCAAGCGAGACTTCTTTGTAGCGCTGATTTGCCCTTCCGGCTTGCTTGGTTGGCCAAAAAGGGCGTATGCGTTTTTTCCTGAATATATTCAGGAAAAAACGCATACGCCCTTTTTGGCCAAGGGCATCATTGTCAACGTTTTGCCGCTTTTCATGTGCTTTAAAGGCGAGTCGAATCTACCTCCTGAAATCTGTTTCCTGCAAATCTGCCTTGCTTTCAAATCCTCTTCGTTGCCTTCCCTCAATATATTTTTGGACGAGAGTTCTCATTTATAACTCTGCACGTTTGTGAATTGCAGTGCCCCTGAGCTCCATTTGTCTACTCGCTTTTTTGGGAGCTGGCCGCAAAAGCACAGGATTGCTTCAGGACCTATTTTGGTTCTGGGGGCAGGCTGAGCCTGTGGTTCATTCTTCTTCCTGATGGGAAAATGGAGTGACCTGTGCCTGTCCCAACACCTAGGGCTAGTCTCTCGTTGGTTCCCCGTCTTCCCGTTCATCCTCAAGACAAATTGCAACCTGTACGAAACAGGAGGTTAAAAGTGCTGATTCTCCAAGTAGGGAGATGGTTAGTCAAGTGGCTGGAATGGCGAACCCGAGCACAAGGAGAGGAGAAATGAAGTGCGTTTTAGAAGCCTTTGCCGATGTCACGGCATACCATCTTCTGGGTTTCCCTTGCATGTTTTGATGTAGGAAGATGCCCTTGTACCTGGAGATTTGAGACCCATGGGGTGGGTACCCCGCAGTATTACTTTAAAGTATCTGCGTTTGCTCACCCAACCTCACCAATCCTCTCAGCCCCAAGAGTGTCCAGCCTTATATCTCATCCAGCTGTGGGTCTAGATATGGTCGATCCAGGTGGCATAAGAGCCCCTGAACGGATTTTGTAAGAATTTCTCTCTCTTTCACTGTCTTTGTTTTGTGGGTTTTTTAAAGTAATTTATGTTTAGAATGTGGCTTGGCTGCTTTTCCCTGCTGTGTTTATGCCGCTTTACACCCTCTTGATTCACTTGCAGAGAGATATCGATACATAGGTTTTCAGATTCTTACTAGTCAGATATATTCTTGTGCAGTGACTATGGGGTGTTGAGTCCAGTTCACTGAGCAGGGAGTAGGCCTTGTCTATTACATATTTGGCTTATGGAAAGGTGTCTGAGCTAATTTCAAACCCTTGTTTTATGCATCACCCCACCTCGCCTTTCCCGTTAAGCAGCCATAGTGTGTCTTCTAAAGGTGTGACTCTGTTCTGTTTTGTAATTCAGTTCAAGTGTAGCGATTTTGACATTCCCTCTATAAGCGATATCTTAGGATAAGTGTCTTTTTCTGGGTGACTTATTTCACTTAGAATCATCGTACCTAAATCCACTCATCATGCTGCTAACTAGCCTTATGACATTGATTTCATGGCTGAGTGATATTCCATTGTGCCAAGTACCACCAGTTCTTTATCCATTTTTCTCTTTCTGGGATATTGAAGGTGTACCGAAGTGGAGATTCTTGGAAACAGAGCAGCCATAAAGGTTGGGGTGCCTGTGCATTGTTGATTTTTAGTATTCCCAATTTATACGCCAATGAGTGGAAGTGCCCTATGCTCTCTAAGCTGTGTTTATTACTTGTTTCAGGACACACCGTACACTTCTCCAGAGTGCCTGTTTGCAATTTACATCCCGCCCAGCAGCGTAGCAAGGCTCCCATGTCTCCATGGCCTGTCCTGCTTTTCTGGGTTTTACACTTTTTTCAGCATGGCCCTTTTGACCGAGGGCAAGCGAGACTTCTTTGTAGCGCTGATTTGCCCTTCCGGCTTGCTTGGTTGGCCAAAAAGGGCGTATGCGTTTTTTCCTGAATATATTCAGGAAAAAACGCATACGCCCTTTTTGGCCAAGGGCATCATTGTCAACGTTTTGCCGCTTTTCATGTGCTTTAAAGGCGAGTCGAATCTACCTCCTGAAATCTGTTTCCTGCAAATCTGCCTTGCTTTCAAATCCTCTTCGTTGCCTTCCCTCAATATATTTGTGGACGAGAGTTCTCATTTATAACTCTGCACGTTTGTGAATTGCAGTGCCCGTGATCTCCATTTGTCTACTCGCTTTTTTGGGAGCTGGCCGCAAAAGCGCAGGATTGTTTCAGGCCCTATTCGGCTTCCGGGGGGCAGGTTGAGCCTGTGGTACATTCTTCTTCCTGATGGGAAAATGGAGTGACCTGTGCCTGTCCCAACACCTAGGGCTAGTCTCCCGTTGGTTCCTCGTCTTCCCGTTCATCCTCAGGACAAATTGCAACCTGTACGAAACAGGAGGTTAAAGGTGCTGATTCTCCAAGTAGGGAGATGGTTAGTCAAGTGGCTGGAATGGCGAACCCGAGTTCAAGGAGAGGAGAAATGAGATGCGTTTTACATGCCTTTCCCGATCTCATGGCATACCATATTCTGGGTTTCCCATGCATGTTTTGATGTAGGAAGATGCCCTTGTACCTGGAGATTTGAGACCCATGGGGTGTGTACCCCGCAGTATTACTTTAAAGTATCTGCATTTGCTCACCCAACGTCACCAATCCTCTCAGCCCCAAGAGTGTCCAGCCTTATGTCTCATCCAGCTGTGGGTCTAGATAAGGTCAATCCAGGTTGCATCAGAGACCCTGAACAGATTTTGTAAGAATTTCGCTCTCTTTCACTGTCTTTGTTTTGTGGGTTTTTTTAAGTAATTTATGTTTAGAATGGGGCTTGGCTGCTTTTCCCTGCTGTGTTTATGCCGCTTTACACCCTCTTGATTCACTTTCAGAGAGATATCGATACATAGGTTTTCAGATTCTTACTAGTCAGATATATTCTTGTGCGGTGACTAGGGGGTGTTGAGTTCATTTCACTGAGCAGGGAGTAGGCCTTGTCTATTACATATTTGGCTTATGGAACGGTGTCTGAGCTAATTTCAAACCCTTGTTTTATGCATCACCCCACCTCACCTTTCCCGTTAAGCAGCCATAGTGTGTCTTCTAAAGGTGTGACTCTGTTCTGTTTTGTAATTCAGTTCAAGTGTAGCGATTTTGACATTCCCTCTAGAAGCGATATCTTAGGATAAGTGTCTTTTTCTGTGTGGTGTATTTCGCTTATAATCATAGTACCTAAATCCACTCATCATGCTGCTACCTAGCCTTATGACATTGATTTCATGGCTGAGTGATATTCCATTGTGCCAAGTCCCACCATTTCTTTATCCATTTTTCTATTTCCTGGGATATTGAAGGTGTACCGAAGTGGAGGTTCTTGGAAACAGAGCAGCCGTAAACTTTAGGGTGCCTGTGTCTTGTAGATTTTTAGTTTTCCCAATTTATACGCCAATGAGTGGAAGTGCCCTATGCTCTCTAAGCTGTGTTTATTACTTGTTTCAGGACACACCGTACACTTCTCCAGAGTGCCTGTTGGCAATTTACATCCCGCCCAGCAGCGTAGCAAGGCTCCCATGTCTCCATGGCCTGTCCTGCTTTTCTTGTTTTTACACTTTTTTTAGCTTTGCACTTTTGACCGAGGGCAAGCGAGACTTCTTTGTAGCGCTGATTTGCCCTTCCGGCTTGCTTGGTTGGCCAAAAAGGGCGTATGCGTTTTTTCCTGAATATATTCAGGAAAAAACGCATACGCCCTTTTTGGCCAAGGGCATCATTGTCAACGTTTTGCCGCTTTTCATGTGCTTTAAAGGCGAGTCGAATCTACCTCCTGAAATCTGTTTCCTGCAAATCTGCCTTGCTTTCAAATCCTCTTCGTTGCCTTCCCTCAATATATTTTTGGACGAGAGTTCTCATTTATAACTCTGCACGTTTGTGAATTGCAGTGCCCCTGAGCTCCATTTGTCTACTCGCTTTTTTGGGAGCTGGCCGCAAAAGCACAGGATTGCTTCAGGACCTATTTTGGTTCTGGGGGCAGGCTGAGCCTGTGGTTCATTCTTCTTCCTGATGGGAAAATGGAGTGACCTGTGCCTGTCCCAACACCTAGGGCTAGTCTCTCGTTGGTTCCCCTTCTTCCCCTTCATCCTCAAGACAAATTGCAACCTGTACGAAACAGGAGGTTAAAAGTGCTGATTCTCCAAGTAGGGAGATGGTTAGTCAAGTGGCTGGAATGGCGATCCCGAGCACAAGGAGAGGAGAAATGAAGTGCGTTTTAGAAGCCTTTCCCGATGTCACGGCATACCATCTTCTGGGTTTCCCTTGCATGTTTTGATGTAGGAAGATGCCCTTGTACCTGGAGATTTGAGACCCATGGGGTGGGTACCCCGCAGTATTACTTTAAAGTATCTGCGTTTGCTCACCCAACCTCACCAATCCTCTCAGCCCCAAGAGTGTCCAGCCTTATATCTCATCCAGCTGTGGGTCTAGATATGGTCGATCCAGGTGGCATAAGAGCCCCTGAACGGATTTTGTAAGAATTTCTCTCTCTTTCACTGTCTTTGTTTTGTGGGTTTTTTAAAGCAATTTATGTTTAGAATGTGGCTTGGCTGCTTTTCCCTGCTGTGTTTATGCCGCTTTACACCCTCTTGATTCACTTGCAGAGAGATATCGATACATAGGTTTTCAGATTCTTACTAGTCAGATATATTCTTGTGTGGTGACTAGGGGGTGTTGAGTCCAGTTCACTGAGAAGGGAGTAGGCCTTGTCTATTACATATTTGGCTTATGGAACGGTGTCTGAGCTAATTTCAAACCCTTGTTTTATGCATCACCAAACCTCACCTTTCCCGTTAAGCAGCCATAGTGTGTCTTCTAAATGTGTGACTCTGTTCTGTTTTGTAATTCAGTTCAAGTGTAGCGATTTTGACATTCCCTCTATAAGCGATATCTTAGGATAAGTGTCTTTTTCTGTTTGACTTATTTCACTTAGAATCATCGTACCTAAATCCACTCATCATGCTGCTAACTAGCCTTATGACATTGATTTCATGGCTGAGTGATATTCCATTGTGCCAAGTACCACCATTTCTTTATCCATTTTTCTCTTTCTGGGATATTGAAGGTGTACCGAAGTGGAGGTTCTTGGAAACAGAGCAGCCGTAAAGGTTGGGGTGCCTGTGTCTTGTTGATATTTAGTATTCCCAATTTATACGCCAATGAGTGGAAGTGCCCTATGCTCTCTAAGCTGTGTTTATTACTTGTTTCAGGACACACGGTACTCTTCTCCAGAGTGCCTGTTGGCAATTTACATCCCGCCCATCAGCGTAGCAAGGCTCCCATGTCTTCATGGCCTGTCCTGCTTTTCTGGTTTTTACACATTTTTTAAGCATGGCCCTTTTCACCGAGGGCAAGCGAGACTTCTTCGTAACGCTGATTTGCCCTTCCGGCTTGCTTGGTTGGCCAAAAAGGGCGTATGCGTTTTTTCCTGAATATATTCAGGAAAAAACGCATACGCCCTTTTTGGCCAAGGGCATCATTGTCAACGTTTTGCCGCTTTTCGTGTGCTTTAAAGGCGAGTCGAATCTACCTCCTGAAATCTGTTTCCTGCAAATCTGCCTTGCTTTCAAATCCTCTTCGTTGCCTTCCCTCAATATATTTGTGGACGAGAGTTCTCATTTATAACTCTGCACGTTTGTGAATTGCAGTGCCCCTGAGCTCCATTTATCTACTCGCTTTTTTGGGAGCTGGCCGCAAAAGCACAGGATTGCTTCAGGCCCTATTTTGGTACTGGGGGCAGGCTGAGCCTGTGGTTCATTCTTCTTCCTGATGGGAAAATGGAGTGACCTGTGCCTGTCCCAACACCTAGGGCTAGTCTCTCGTTGGTTCCCCGTCTTCCCTTTCATCCTCAGGACAACTTGCAACCTGTACGAAACAGGAGGTTAAAGGTGCTGATTCTCCAAGTAGGGAGATGGTTAGTCAAGCGGCTGGAATTGCGAACCCAAGCACAAGGAGAGGAGAAATGAGGTGCGTTTTAGAAGCCTTTCCCGATCTCACGGCATACCATCTTCTGGGATTCCCATGCATGTTTTGATGTAGGAAGATGCCCTTGTACCTGGAGATTTGAGACCCATGGGGTGGGTACCCCGCAGTATTACTTTAAAGTATCTGCGTTTGCTCACCCAACCTCACCAATCCTCTCAGCCCTAAGTGGGTCCAGCCTTATGTCTCATCCAGCTGTGGGTCTAGATATGGTCAATCCAGGTTGCATCAGAGACCCTGAAGAGATTTTGTAAGAATTTCTCTCTCTTTCACTGTCTTTGTTTTGTGGGTTTTTTAAAGTAATTTATGTTTAGAATGGGGCTTGGCTGCTTTTCCCTGCTGTGTTTATGCCGCTTTACACCGTCTTGATTCACTTGCAGAGAGATATCGATACATAGGTTTTCAGATTCTTACTAGTCAGATATATTATTGTGTGGTGACTAGGGGGTGTTGAGTCCAGTTCACTGAGCAGGGAGTAGGCCTTGTCTATTACATATTTGGCTTATGGAACGGTGTCTGAGCTAATTTCAAACCCTTGTTTTATGCATCACCCGCCTCACCTTTCCCGTTAAGCAGCCATAGTGTGTCTTCTAAAGGTGTGACTCTGTTCTGTTTTGTAATTCAGTTCAAGTGTAGCGATTTTGACATTCCCTCTATAAGCGATATCTTAGGATAAGTGTCTTTTTCTGTGTGACTTATTTCACTTAGAATCATCGTACCTAAATCCACTCATCATGCTGCTAACTAGCCTTATGACATTGATTTCATGGCTGAGTGATATTCCATTGTGCCAAGTACCACCATTTCTTTATCCATTTTTCTCTTTCTGGGATATTGAAGGTGTACTGAAGTGGAGGTTCTTGGAAACAGAGCAGCCGCAAAGGTTGGGGTGCCTGTGCATTGTTGATTTTTAATATTCCCAATTTATACGCCAATGAGTGGAAGTGCCCTATGCTCTCTCAGCTGTGTTTATTACTTGTTTCAGGACACACCGTACACTTCTCCAGAGTGCCTGTTTGCAATTTACATCCCGCCCAGCAGCGTAGCAAGGCTCCCATGTCTCCATGGCCTGTCCTGCTTTTCTGGTTTTTACACTTTTTTCAGCATGGCCCTTTTGACCGAGGGCAAGCGAGACTTCTTTGTAGCGCTGATTTGCCCTTCCGGCTTGCTTGGTTGGCCAAAAAGGGCGTATGCGTTTTTTCCTGAATATATTCAGGAAAAAACGCATACGCCCTTTTTGGCCAAGGGCATCATTGTCAACGTTTTGCCGCTTTTCATGTGCTTTAAAGGCGAGTCGAATCTACCTCCTGAAATCTGTTTCCTGCAAATCAGCCTTGCTTTCAAATCCTCTTCGTTGCCTTCCCTCAATATATTTGTGGACGAGAGTTCTCATTTATAACTCTGCACGTTTGTGAATTGCAGTGCCCCTGAGCTCCATTTACCTACTCGCTTTTTTGGGAGCTGGCCGCAAAAGCGCAGGATTGCTTCAGGCCCTATTTTGGTTCTGGGGGCAGGCTGAGCCTGTGGTTCATTCTTCTTCCTGATGGGAAAATGGAGTGACCTGAGCCTGTCCCAACACCTAGGGCTAGTCTCTCGTTGGTTCCCCGTATTCCTGTTCATCCTCAGGACAAATTGCAACCTGTACGAAACAGGAGGTTAAAAGTGCTGATTCTCCAAGTAGGGAGATGGTTAGTCAAGCGGTTGGAATGGCGAACCCGAGCACAAGGAGAGGAGAAATGAAGTGCGTTTTAGAAGCCTTTCCCGATGTCGCGGCATACCATCTTCTGGGTTTCCCTTGCATGTTTTGATGTAGGAAGATGCCCTTGTACCTGGAGATTTGAGACCCATGGGGTGGGTACCCCGCAGTATTACTTTAAAGTATCTGCATTTGCTCACCCTACCTCACCAATCCTCTCAGCCCCAAGAGTGTCCAGCCTTATGTCTCATCCAGCTGTGGGTCTAGATATGGTCGATCCAGGTGGCATAAGAGCCCCTGAACGGATTTTGTAAGAATTTCTCTCTCTTTCACTGTCTTTGTTTTGTGGGTTTTTTAAAGTAATTTATGTTTAGAATGGGGCTTGGCTGCTTTTCCCTGCTGTGTTTATGCCGCTTTACACCCTCTTGATTCACTTGCAGAGAGATATCGATACATAGGTTTTCAGATTCTTACTAGTCAGATATATTCTTGTGTGGTGACTAGGGGGTGTTGAGTCCAGTTCACTGAGTAGGGAGTAGGCCTTGTCTATTACATATTTGGCTTATGGAAAGGTGTCTGAGCTAATTTCAAACCCTTGTTTTATGCATCACCCCACCTCACCTTTCCCGTTAAGCAGCCATAGTGTGTCTTCTAAAGGTGTGACTCTGTTCTGTTTTGTAATTCAGTTCAAGTGTAGCGATTTTGACATTCCCTCTATAAGCGATATCTTAGGATAAGTGTCTTTTTCTGTGTGACTTATTTCACTTAGAATCATCGTCGCTAAATCCACTCATCATGCTGCTAACTAGCCTTATGACATTGATTTCATGGCTGAGTGATATTCCATTGTGCCAAGTACCACCATTTCTTTATCCATTTTTCTCTTTCTGGGATATTGAAGGTGTACCTAAGTGGAGGTTCTTGGAAACAGAGCAGCTGTAAAGGTTGGGGTGCCTGTGTCTTGTTGATATTTAGTATTCCCAATTTATACGCCAATGAGTGGAAGTGCCCTATGCTCTCTAAGCTGTGTTTATTACTTGTTTCAGGACACACCGTACACTTCTCCAGAGTGCCTGTTGGCAATTTACATCCAGCCCATCAGCGTAGCAAGGCTCCCATGTCTCCATGGCCTGTCCTGCTTTTCTGGTTTTTATATTTTTTCAGCATGGCCCTTTTGACCGAGGGCAAGCGAGACTTCTTTGTAGCACTGATTTGCCCTTCCGGCTTGCTTGGTTGGCCAAAAAGGGCGTATGCGTTTTTTCCTGAATATATTCAGGAAAAAACGCATACGCCCTTTTTGGCCAAGGGCATCATTGTCAACGTTTTGCCGCTTTTCATGTGCTTTAAAGGCGAGTCGAATCTACCTCCTGAAATCTGTTTCCTGCAAATCTGCCTTGCTTTCAAATCCTCTTCGTTGCCTTCCCTCAATATATTTGTGGACGAGAGTTATCATTTATAACTCTGCACGTTTGTGAATTGCAGTGCCCCTGAGCTCCATTTGTCTACTCGCTTTTTTGGGATCTGGCCGCAAAAGCGCAGGATTGCTTCAGGCCCTATTTTGGTTCTGGGGGCAGGCTGAGCCTGTGGCTCATTCTTCTTCCTGATGGGAAAATGGAGTGACCTGTGCCTGTCCCAACACCTATGGCTAGTCTCTCGTTGGTTCCCCGTCTTCCCGTTCATCCTCAGGACAAATTGCAACCTGGACGAAACAGGAGGTTAAAGGTGCTGATGTTCCAAGTAGGGAGATGGTTAGTCAAGCGGCTGGAATGGCGAACCCGAGCACAAGGAAAGGAGAAATTAGGTGCGTTTTAGAAACCTTTCCCGATCTCACGGCATACCATCTTCTGGGTTTCCCATGCATGTTTTGATGTAGGAAGATGCCCTTGTACCTGGAGATTTGAGACCCATGGGGTGGGTACCCTGTGGTATTACTTTAAAGTATCTGCGTTTGCTCACCCAACCTCACCAATCCTATCAGCCCCAAGAGTGTCCAGGCTTATGTCTCATCCAGCTGTGGGTCTAGATATGGTTAATCCAGGTGACATAAGAGCCCCTGAACTGATTTTGTAAGAATTTCTCTCTCTTTCACTGTCTTTGTTTTGTGGGTTTTTTAAAGTAATTTATGTTTAGAATGGGGCTTGGCTGCTTTTCCCTGCTGTGTTTATGCCGCTTTACACCCTCTTGATTCACTTGCAGAGAGATATCGATACATAGGTTTTCAGATTCTTACTAGTCAGATATATTCTTGTGCGGTGACTAGGGGGTGTTGAGTCCAGTTCACTGAGCACGGAGTAGGCCTTGTCTATTACATATTTGGCTTATGGAGCGGTCTCTGAGCTAATTTCAAACCCTTGTTGTATGCATCACCCCACCTCACCTTTCCCGTTAAGCAGCAATAGTGTGTCTTCTAAAGGTGTGACTCTCTTCTGTTTTGTAATTCAGTTCAAGTGTAGCGATTTTGACATTCCCTCTATAAGCGATATCTTAGGATAAGTGTCTTTTTCTGTGTGACTTATTTCACTTAGAATCATCGTCGCTAAATCCACTCATCATGCTGCTAACTGGCCTTAAGACATTGATTTCATGGCTGAGTGATATTCCATTGTGCCAAGTACCACCATTTCTTTATCCATTTTTCTCTTTCCTGGGATATTGAAGGTGTACCGAAGTGGAGGTTCTTGGAAACAGAGCATCCGTAAAGTTTGGGGTGCCTGTGTCTTGTTGATTTTTAGTTTTCCCAATTTATACGCCCATGAGTGGAAGTGCCCTATGCTCTCTAAGCTGTGTTTATTACTTGTTTCAGGACACACCGTACACTTCTCCAGAGTGCCTGTTGGCAATTTACATCCCGCCCATCAGCGTAGCAAGGCTCCCATGTCTCCATGGCCTGTCCTGCTTTTCTGGTTTTTACACTTTTTTCAGCATGGCCCTTTTGACCGAGGGCAAGCGAGACTTCTTTGTAGCGCTGATTTGCCCTTCCGGCTTGCTTGGTTGGCCAAAAAGGGCGTATGCGTCTTTTCGTGAATATATTCATGAAAACACGCATACGCCCTTTTTGGCCAAGGGCATCATTGTCAACGTTTTGCCGCTTTTCATGTGCTTTAAAGGGGAGTCGAATCTACCTCCTGAAATCTGTTTCCTGCAAATCTGCCTTGCTTTCAAATCCTCTTCGTTTCCTTCCCTCAATATATTTGTGGACGAGAGTTCTCATTTATAACTCTGCACGTTTGTGAATTGCAGTGCCCCTGAGCTCCATTTGTCTACTCGTTTTTTTGGGAGCTGGCCGCAAAAGCGCAGGATTGCTTCAGGCCCTATTCGGCTTCCGGGAGGAAGGCTGAGCCTGTGGTTCATTCTTCTTCTTGTTGGGAAAATGGAGTGACCTGTGCCTGTCCCCACACCTAGGGCTAGTCTCTCGTTGGTTCCCCATCTTCCCGTTCATCCTCAGGACAAATTGCAACCTGTACGAAACAGTAGGTTAAAGGTGCTGATTCTGCAAGTAGGGACATGGTTAGTCAAGCGGCTGGAATGCCGAACCCGAGCACAAGGAGAGGAGAAATGAGGTGCGTTTTAGAAACCTTACCCGATCTCACGGCGTACCATCTTCTGGGTTTCCCATGCTTGTTTTGATGTAGGAAGATGCCCTTGTACCTGGAGATTTGAGACCCATGGGGTGGTACCCCGCGGTGTTACTTTAAAGTATCTGCATTTGCTCACCCAACCTCACCAATCCTCTCAGCCCCAAGAGTGTCCAGCCTTATGTCTCATCCAGCTGTGGGTCTAGATGTGGTCAATCCAGGTTGCGTCAGAGACCCTGAACGGATTTTGTAAGAATTTCTCTCTCTTTCACTGTCTTTGTTTTGTGGGTTTTATAAAGTAATTTATGTTTAGAATGGGGCTTGGCTGCTTTTCCCTGCTGTGTTTATGCCGCTTTACACCCTCTTGATACACTTGCAGAGAGATATCGATACATAGGTTTTCAGATTCTTACTAGTCAGATATATACTTGTGTGGTGACTAGGGGGTGTTGAGTCCAGTTCACTGAGCAGGGAGTAGGCCTTGTCTATTACATATTTGGCTTATGGAGCGGTCTCTTAGCTAATTTCAAACCCTTGTTTTATGCATCACCCCACCTCACCTTTCCCATTCAGCAGCCATAGTGTGTCTTCTAAAGGTGTGACTCTGTTCTGTTTTGTAATTCAGTTCAAGTGTAGTGATTTTGACATTCCCTCTTTAAGCGATATCTTAGGATAAGTGTCTTTTTCTGTGTGACTTATTTCACTTAGAATCATCGTACCTAAATCCACTCATCATGCTCCTAACTAGCCTTATGACATTGATTTCATGGCTGAGTGATATTCCATTGTGCCAAGTATCACCATTTCTTTATCTATTTTTCTCTTTCTGGGATATTGAAGGTGTACCGAAGTGGAGGTTCTTGGAAACAGAGCAGCCGTAAAGGTTGGGGTGCCTGTGTCTTGTTGATTTTTAGTTTTCCTAATTTGTATGCCCATAAGTGGAAGTGCCCTATGCTATCTAAGCTGTGTTTATTATTGTTTCAGGACACACCGTACACTTCTCCAGAGTGCCTGTTGGCAATTTACATCCCGCCCATCAGCATAGCAAGGCTCCCATGTCTCCATGGCCTGTCCTGCTTTTCTGGTTTTTACACTTTTTTCAGCATGGCGCTTTTGACCGAGGGCAAGTGAGACTTCTTTGTAGCGCTGATTTGCCCTTCCGGCTTGCTTGGTTGGCCAAAAAGGGCGTATGCGTTTTTTCCTGAATATATTCAGGAAAAAACGCATACGCCCTTTTTGGCCAAGGGCATCATTGGCAACGTTTTGCCGCTTTTCCCGTGCTTTAAAGGCGAGTCGAATCTACCTCCTGAAATCTATTTCCTGCAAATCTGCCTTGCTTTCAAATCCTCTTGGTTGCCTTCCCTCAATATATTTGTGGACGAGAGTTGTCATTTATAACTCTGCACGTTTGTGAATTGCAGTGCCCCTGAGCTCCATTTGTCTACTCGCTGTTTTGGGAGCTGGCCGCAAAATCACAGAATTGCTTCAGGCCCTATTTTGGTTCTGGGGGGCATGCTGAACCTGTGGTTCATTCTTCTTCCTGATGGGAAAATGGAGTGACTTGTGCCTGTCCCAACACCTAGGGCTAGTCTCTCGTTGTTTCCCCGTCTTCCCGTTCATCCTCAGGACAAATTGCAACCTGGACGAAACAGGAGGTTAAAGGTGCTGATTCTCCAAGTAGGGAGATGGTTAGTCAAGCGGCTGGAATGGCGAACCCGAGCACAACGAGAGGAGAAATGAGGTGCATTTTAGAAACCTTTCCCGATCTCACGGCATACCATCTTCTGGGTTTCCCATGCATGTTTTGATGTAGGAAGATGCCCTTGTACCTGGAGATTTGAGACCCATGGGGTGGGTACCCCGCGGTGTTACTTTAAAGTATCTGGGTTTGCTCACCCAACCTCACCAATCCTCTGAGCCCCAAGAGTGTCCAGCCTTATGTCTCATCCAGCTGTGTGTCTAGATATGGTCAATCCAGGTTGCATCATAGACCCTGAACGGATTTTGTAAGAATTTCTCTCTCTTTCACTGTCTTTGTTTTGTGGGTTTTTTAAAATAATTTATGTTTAGAATGGGGCTTGGCTGCTTTTCCCTGCTGTGTTTATGCCGCTTTACACCCTCTTGATTCACTTGCAGAGAGATATCGATACATAGGTTTTCAGATTCTTACTAGTCAGATATATTCTTGTGCGGTGACTAGGGGGTGTTGAGTCCAGTTCACTGAGCAGGGAGTAGGCCTTGTCTATTACATATTTGGCTTATGGAGCGGTCTCTGAGCTAATTTCAAACCCTTGTTTTATGCATCACCCCACCTCACCTTTCCCGTTAAGCAGCCATAGTGTGTCTTCTAAAGGTGTGACTCTGTTCTGTTTTGTAATTCAGTTCAAGTGTAGCGATTTTGACATTCCCTCTCTAAGCGATATCTTAGGATAAGTGTCTTTTTCTGTGTGACTTATTTCACTTAGAATCATCGTACCTAAATCCACTCATCATGCTGCTAACTAGCCTTATGACATTGATTTCATGGCTGAGTGATATTCCATTGTGCCAAGTACCACCATTTCTTTATCCATTTTTCTCTTTCCTGGGATATTGAAGGTGTACCAAAGTGGAGGTTCTTGGAAACAGAGCAGCCGTAAAGTTTGGGGTGCCTGTGTCTTGTTGATTTTTAGTTTACCCAATTTATACGCCCATGAGTGGAAGTGCCCTATGCTCTCTAAGCTGTGTTTATTACTTGTTTCAGGACACACCGTACACTTCTCCAGAGTGCCTGTTGGCAATTTACATCCCACCCATCAGCGTAGCAAGGCTCCCATGTCTCCATGGCCTGTCCTGCTTTTCTGGTTTTTACACTTTTTTCAGCATGGCATTTTTGACCGAGGGCAAGCGAGACTTCTTTGTAGCGCTGATTTGCCCTTCCGGCTTGCTTGGTTGGCCAAAAAGGGCGTATGCGTTTTTTCCTGAATATATTCAGGAAAAAACGCATACGCCCTTTTTGGCCAAGGGCATCATTGTCAACGTTTTGCCGCTTTTCATGTGCTTTAAAGGCGAGTCAAATCTACCTCCTGAAATCTGTTTCCTGCAAATCTGCCTTGCTTTCAAATCCTCTTCGTTGCCTTCCCTCAATAATTTGTGGACGAGAGTTATCATTTATAACTCATTACGTTTGTGAATTGCAGTGACCCTGAGCTCCATTTGTCTCCTCGGTTTTTTGGGAGCTGGCCGCAAAAGCGCAGGATTGCTTCAGGCCCTATTTTGGTTCTGGGGGGCAGGCTGAGCCTGTGGTTCATTCTTCTTCCTGATGGGAAAATGGAGTGACCTGTGCCTGTCCCAACACCTAGGGCTAGTCTCTCGTTGGTTGCCCATCTTCTCGTTCATCCTCAGGACAAATTGCAACCTGTACGAAACAGGAGGTTAAAGGTGACGATTCTCCAAGTAGGGAGATGGTTAGTCAAGTCGCTGGAATGGCGAACCCGAGCACAAGGAGAGGAGAAATGAGGTGCGTTTTAGAAACCTTTCCCGATCTCACGGCATACCATCTTCTG
The DNA here is from genome assembly GCF_028564815.1 of Eubalaena glacialis. NCBI lineage: Eukaryota > Metazoa > Chordata > Mammalia > Artiodactyla > Balaenidae > Eubalaena > Eubalaena glacialis. The sequence continues at coordinate 684,275 of NC_083734.1, read as the reverse complement.
GGTTTCCCATGCAGGTTTTGATGTAGGAAGATGCCCTTGTATCTGGAGATTTGAGACCCATTGGGTGGGTACCCCGCGGTTTTACTTTAAAGTATCTGCGTTTGCTCACCCAACCTCACCAATCCTCTCAGCCCCAAGAGTGTCCAGCCTTATGTCTCATCCAGCTGTGGGTCTAGATATGGTCAATCCAGTTTGCATCAGAGACCCTGAACGGATTTTGTAAGAATTTCTCTCTCTTTCACTGTCTTTGTTTTGTGGGTTTTTTAAAGTAATTTATGTTTAGAATGGATCTTGGCTGCTTTTCCCTGCTGTGTTTATGCCGCTTTACACCCTCTTGATTCACTTGCAGAGAGATATCGATACATAGGTTTTCAGATTCTTACTAGTCAGATATATTCTTGTGCGGTGACTACGGGGTGTTGAGTCCAGTTCACTGAGCAGGGAGTAGGCCTTGTCTATTACATATTTGGCTTATGGAGCGGTCTCTGAGCTAATTTCAAACCCCTGTTTTATGCATCACCCCACGTCACCTTTCCCGTTAATCAGCCATAGTGTGTCTTCTAAAGGTGTGACTCTGTTCTGTTTTGTAATTCAGTTCAAGTGTAGCGATTTTGACATTCCCTCTCTAAGCGATATCTTAGGATAAGTGTCTTTTTCTGTGTGACTTATTTCACTTAAAATCATCGTCGCTAAATCCACTCATCATGCTGCTAACTAGCCTTATGACATTGATTTCATGGCTGAGTGATATTCCATTGTGCCAAGTACCACCATTTGTTTATCCATTTTTCTCTTTCCTGGGATATTGAAGGTGTACCGAAGTGGAGGTTCTTGGAAACAGAGCAGCCGTAAAGTTTGGGGTGCCTGTGTCTTGTTGATTTTTAGTTTTCCCAATTTATACGCCCATGACTGGAAGTGCCCTATGCTCTCTAAGCTGTGTTTATTACTTGTTGCAGGCCACACCGTACACTTCTCCAGAGTGCCTGTTGGCAATTTACATCCTGCCCATTAGCGTAGCAAGGCTCCCATGTCTCCATGGCCTGTCCTGCTTTTCTGGTTTTTACACTTTTTTCAGCATGGCATTTTTGACCGAGGGCAAGCGAGACTTCTTTGTAGCACTGATTTGCCCTTCCGGCTTGCTTGGTTGGCCAAAAAGGGCGTATGCGTTTTTTCCTGAATATATTCAGGAAAAAACGCATACGCCCTTTTTGGCCAAGGGCATCATTGTCAACGTTTTGCCGCTTTTCATGTGCTTTAAAGGCGAGTCAAATCTACCTCCTGAAATCTGTTTCCTGCAAATCTGCCTTGCTTTCAAATCCTCTTCGTTGCCTTCCCTCAATAATTTGTGGACGAGAGTTATCATTTATAACTCTGCACGTTTGTGAATTGCAGTGCCCCTGAGCTCCATTTGTCTACTCGCTTTTTTGGGAGCTGGCCGCAAAAGCGCAGGATTGCTTCAGGCCCTATTTTGGTTCTGGGGGGCAGGCTGAGCCTGTGGTTCATTCTTCTTCCTGATGGGAAAATGGAGTGACCTGTGCCTGTCCCAACACCTAGGGCTAGTCTCTCGTTGGTTGCCCGTCTTCCCGTTCATCCTCAGGACAAATTGCAACCTGTACGAAACAGGAGGTTAAAGGTGCCGATTCTCCAAGTAGGGAGATGGTTAGTCAAGCGGCTGGAATGGCGAACCCGAGCACAAGGAGATTAGAAATGAGGTGCGTTTTAGAATCCTTTCCCGATCTCACGGCATACCATCTTCTGGGTTTCCCATGCATGTTTTGATGTAGGAAGATGCCCTTGTACCTGGAGATTTGAGACCCATGGGGTGGGTACCCCGCGGTGTTACTTTAAAGTATCTGGGTTTGCTCACCCAACCTCACCAATCCTCTGAGCCCCAAGAGTGTCCAGCCTTATGTCTCATCCAGCTGTGGGTCTAGATATGGTCAATCCAGGTTGCATCATAGACCCTGAACGGATTTTGTAAGAATTTCTCTCTCTTTCACTGTCTTTGTTTTGTGGGTTTTTTAAAATAATTTATGTTTAGAATGGGGCTTGGCTGCTTTTCCCTGCTGTGTTTATGCCGCTTTACACCCTCTTGATTCACTTGCAGAGAGATATCGATACATAGGTTTTCAGATTCTTACTAGTCAGATATATTCTTGTGCGGTGACTAGGGGGTGTTGAGTCCAGTTCACTGAGCAGGGAGTAGGCCTTGTCTATTACATATTTGGCTTATGGAGCGGTCTCTGAGCTAATTTCAAACCCTTGTTTTATGCATCACCCCACCTCACCTTTCCCGTTAAGCAGCCATAGTGTGTCTTCTAAAGGTGTGACTCTGTTCTGTTTTGTAATTCAGTTCAAGTGTAGCGATTTTGACATTCCCTCTCTAAGCGATATCTTAGGATAAGTGTCTTTTTCTGTGTGACTTATTTCACTTAGAATCATCGTACCTAAATCCAATCATCATGCTGCTAACTAGCCTTATGACATTGATTTCATGGCTGAGTGATATTCCATTGTGCCAAGTACCACCATTTCTTTATCCATTTTTCTCTTTCCTGGGATATTGAAGGTGTACTGAAGTGGAGGTTCTTGGAAACAGAGCAGCCGTAAAGTTTGGGGTGCCTGTGTCTTGTTGATTTTTAGTTTTCCCGATTTATACGCCCATGAGTGGAAGTGCCCTATGCTCTCTCAGCTGTGTTTATTACTTGTTTCAGGACACACCGTACAATTCTCCAGAGTGCCTGTTGGCAATTTACATCCCGCCCATCAGCGTAGCAAGGCTCCCATGTCTCCATGGCCTGTCCTGCTTTTCTGGTTTTTACACTTTTTTCAGCATGGCATTTTTGACCGAGGGCAAGCGAGACTTCTTTGTAGCGCTGATTTGCCCTTCCGGCTTGCTTGGTTGGCCAAAAAGGGCGTATGCGTTTTTTCCTGAATATATTCAGGAAAAAACGCATACGCCCTTTTTGGCCAAGGGCATCATTGTCAACGTTTTGCCGCTTTTCATGTGCTTTAAAGGCGAGTCAAATCTACCTCCTGAAATCTGTTTCCTGCAAATCTGCCTTGCTTTCAAATCCTCTTCGTTGCCTTCCCTCAATAATTTGTGGACGAGAGTTATCATTTATAACTCTGCACGTTTGTGAATTGCAGTGCCCCTGAGCTCCATTTGTCTACTCGCTTTTTTGGGAGCTGGCCGCAAAAGCGCAGGATTGCTTCAGGCCCTATTTTGGTTCTGGGGGGCAGGCTGAGCCTGTGGTTCATTCTTCTTCCTGATGGGAAAATGGAGTGACCTGTGCCTGTCCCAACACCTAGGGCTAGTCTCTCGTTGGTTGCCCGTCTTCTCGTTCATCCTCAGGACAAATTGCAACCTGTACGAAACAGGAGGTTAAAGGTGACGATTCTCCAAGTAGGGAGATGGTTAGTCAAGTCGCTGGAATGGCGAACCCGAGCACAAGGAGAGGAGAAATGAGGTGCGTTTTAGAAACCTTTCCCGATCTCACGGCATACCATCTTCTGCGTTTCCCATGCAGGTTTTGATGTAGGAAGATGCCCTTGTATCTGGAGATTTGAGACCCATTGGGTGGGTACCCCGCGGTTTTACTTTAAAGTATCTGCGTTTGCTCACCCAACCTCACCAATCCTCTCAGCCCCAAGAGTGTCCAGCCTTATGTCTCATCCAGCTGTGGGTCTAGATATGGTCAATCCAGGTTGCATCAGAGACCCTGAACGGATTTTGTAAGAATTTCTCTCTCTTTCACTGTCTTTGTTTTGTGGGTTTTTTAAAGTAATTTATGTTTAGAATGGATCTTGGCTGCTTTTCCCTGCTGTGTTTATGCCGCTTTACACCCTCTTGATTCACTTGCAGAGAGATATCGATACATAGGTTTTCAGATTCTTACTAGTCAGATATATTCTTGTGCGGTGACTACGGGGTGTTGAGTCCAGTTCACTGAGCAGGGAGTAGGCCTTGTCTATTACATATTTGGCTTATGGAGCGGTCTCTGAGCTTATTTCAAACCCCTGTTTTATGCATCACCCCACGTCACCTTTCCCGTTAATCAGCCATACTGTGTCTTCTAAAGGTGTGACTCTGTTCTGTTTTGTAATTCAGTTCAAGTGTAGCGATTTTGACATTCCCTCTCTAAGCGATATCTTAGGATAAGTGTCTTTTTCTGTGTGACTTATTTCACTTAGAATCATCGTCGCTAAATCCACTCATCATGCTGCTAACTAGCCTTATGACATTGATTTCATGGCTGAGTGATATTCCATTGTGCCAAGTACCACCATTTGTTTATCCATTTTTCTCTTTCCTGGGATATTGAAGGTGTACCGAAGTGGAGGTTCTTGGAAACAGAGCAGCCGTAAAGTTTGGGGTGCCTGTGTCTTGTTGATTTTTAGTTTTCCCAATTTATACGCCCATGACTGGAAGTGCCCTATGCTCTCTAAGCTGTGTTTATTACTTGTTGCAGGCCACACCGTACACTTCTCCAGAGTGCCTGTTGGCTATTTACATCCTGCCCATTAGCGTAGCAAGGCTCCCATGTCTCCATGGCCTGTCCTGCTTTTCTGGTTTTTACACTTTTTTCAGCATGGCATTTTTGACCGAGGGCAAGCGAGACTTCTTTGTAGCACTGATTTGCCCTTCTGGCTTGCTTGGTTGGCCAAAAAGGGCGTATGCGTTTTTTCCTGAATATATTCAGGAAAAAACGCATACGCCCTTTTTGGCCAAGGGCATCATTGTCAACGTTTTGCCGCTTTTCCCGTGCTTTAAAGGCGAGTCGAATCTACCTCCTGAAATCTGTTTCCTGCAAATCTGCCTTGCTTTCAAATCCTCTTCGTTGCCTTCCCTCAATATATTTGTGGACGAGAGTTCTCATTTATAACTCTGCACGTTTGTGAATTGCAGTGCCCCTGAGCTCCATTTGTCTACTCGCTTTTTTGGGAGCTGGCCGCAAAAGCGCAGGATTGCTTCAGGCCCTATTTTGGTTCTGGGGGGCAGGCTGAGCCTGTGGTTCATTCTTCTTCCTGATGGGAAAATGGAGTGACCTGTGACTGTTCCAACACCTAAGGCTAGTCTCTCGTTGGTTGCCCGTCTTCTCGTTCATCCTCAGGACAAATTGCAACCTGTACGAAACAGGAGGTTAAAGGTGACGATTCTCCAAGTAGGGAGATGGTTAGTCAAGTCGCTGGAATGGCGAACCCGAGCACAAGGAGAGGAGAAATGAGGTGCGTTTTAGAAACCTTTCCCGATCTCACGGCATACCATCTTCTGGGTTTCCCATGCATGTTTTGATGTAGGAAGATTGCCTTGTACCTGGAGATTTGAGACCCATGGGATGGGTACCCCGCGGTATTACTTTAAATATCTGCCTTTGCTCACCCAACCTCACCAATCCTCTGAGCCCCAAGAGTGTCCAGCCTTCTGTCTCATCCAGCTGTGGGTCTAGATATGGTCAATCCAGTTTGCATCAGAGACCCTGAACGGATTTTGTAAGAATTTCTCTCTCTTTCACTGTCTTTGTTTTGTGGGTTTTTTAAAATAATTTATGTTTAGAATGGCGCTTGGCTGCTTTTCCCTGCTGTGTTTATGCCACTTTACAGCCTCTTGATTCACTTGCAGAGAGATATCGATACATAGGTTTTCAGATTCTTACTAGTCAGATATATTCTTGTGCGGTGACTAGGGGGTGTTGAGTCCAGTTCACTGAGCAGGGAGTAGGCCTTGTCTATTACATATTTGGCTTATGGAGCGGTCTCTGAGCTAATTTCAAACCCTTGTTTTATGCATCACCCCACGTCACCTTTCCCGTTAATCAGCCATAGTGTGTCTTCTAAAGGTGTGACTCTGTTCTGTTTTGTAATTCAGTTCAAGTGTAGCGATTTTGACATTCCCTCTCTAAGCGATATCTTAGGATAAGTGTCTTTTTCTGTGTGACTTATTTCACTTAGAATCATCGTCGCTAAATCCACTCATCATGCTGCTAACTAGCCTTATGACATTGATTTCATGGCTGAGTGATATTCCATTGTGCCAAGTACCACCATTTGTTTATCCATTTTTCTCTTTCCTGGGATATTGAAGGTGTACCGAAGTGGAGGTTCTTGGAAACAGAGCAGCCATAAAGTTTGGGGTGCCTGTGTCTTGTTGATTTTTAGTTTTCCCAATTTATACGCCCATGACTGGAAGTGCCCTATGCTCTCTAAGCTGTGTTTATTACTTGTTTCAGGACACACCGTACACTTCTCCAGAGTTCCTTTTGGCAATGTACATCCTGCCCATTAGCGTAGCAAGGCTCCCATGTCTCCATGGCCTGTCCTGCTTTTCTGGTTTTTACACTTTTTTCAGCATGGCCCTTTTGACCGAGGGCAAGCGAGACTTCTTTTTAGCACTGATTTGCCCTTCCGGCTTGCTTGGTTGGCCAAAAAGGGCGTATGCGTTTTTTCCTGAATATATTCAGGGAAAAACGCATACGCCCTTTTTGGCCAAGGGCATCATTGTCAAGGTTGTGCCGCTTTTCATGTGCTTTAAAGGCGAGTCGAATCTACCTCCTGAAATCTGTTTCTTCCAAATCTGCCTTGCTTTCAAATCCTCTTCGTTGCCTTCCCTCAATATATTTGTGGACGAGAGTTCTCATTTATAACTCTGCACGTTTGTGAATTGCAGTTCCCCTGAGCTCCATTTGTCTACTCGCTTTTTTGGGAGCTGGCCGCAAAAGCGCAGGATTGCTTCAGGCCCTATTTTGGTTCTGGGGGGCAGGCTGAGCCTGTGGTTCATTCTTCTTCCTGATGGGAAAATGGAGTGACCTGTGCCTGTCCCAACACCTAGGGCTAGTCTCTCGTTGGTTACCCGTCTTCCCGTTCTTCCTCAGGACAAATTGCAATCTGTACGAAACAGGAGGTTAAAGGTGCTGATTCTCCAAGTAGGGAGATGGTTAGTGAAGTGGCTGGAATGGCGAACCCGAGCACAACGAGAGGAGAAATGAGGTGCGTTTTAGAAGCCTTTCCCGATCTCACGGCATACCATCTTCTGGGTTTCCCATGCAGGTTTTGATGTAGGAAAATGCCCTTGTACCTGGAGATTTGAGACCCATGGGGTGTGTACCCCATGGTGTTACTTTAAAGTATCTGCGTTTGCTCACCCAACCTCACCAATCCTCTCAGCCCCAAGAGTGTCCAGCCTTATGTCTCATCCAACTGTGGGTCTAGATATGGTCAATCCAGGTTGCATCAGAGACCCTGAACGGATTTTGTAAGAATTTCTCTCTCTTTCACTGTCTTTGTTTTGTGGGTTTTTTAAAGTAATTTATGTTTAGAATGGATCTTGGCTGCTTTTCCCTGCTGTGTTTATGCCGCTTTACACCTTCTTGATTCACTTGCAGAGAGATATCGATACATAGGTTTTCAGATTCTTACTAGTCAGATATGTTCTTGTGCGGTGACTAGGGGGTGTTGAGTCCAGTTCACTGAGCAGGGAGTAGGCCTTGTCTATTACATATTTGGCTTATGGAGCGGTCTCTGAGCTAATTTCAAACCCTTGTTTTATGCATCACCCCACGTCACCTTTCCCGTTAATCAGCCATACTGTGTCTTCTAAAGGTGTGACTCTGTTCTGTTTTGTAATTCAGTTCAAGTGTAGCGATTTTGACATTCCCTCTCTAAGCGATATCTTAGGATAAGTGTCTTTTTCTGTGTGACTTATTTCACTTAGAATCATCGTACCTAAATCCACTCATCATGCTGCTAACTAGCCTTATGACATTGATTTCATGGCTGAGTGATATTCCATTGTGCCAAGTACCACCATTTGTTTATCCATTTTTCTCTTTCCTGGGATATTGAAGGTGTACCGAAGTGGAGGTTCTTGGAAACAGAGCAGCCGTAAAGTTTGGGGTGCCTGTGTCTTGTTGATTTTTAGTTTTCCCAATTTATACGCCCATGAGTGGAAGTGCCCTATGCTCTCTAAGCTGTGTTTATTACTTGTTTCAGGACACACCGTACACTTCTCTAGAGTGCCTGTTGGCAATTTACATCCTGCCCATTAGCGTAGCAAGGCTCCCATGTCTCCATGGCCTGTCCTGCTTTTCTGGTTTTTACACTTTTTTCAGCATGGCATTTTTGACCGAGGGCAAGCGAGACTTCTTTGTAGCACTGATTTGCCCTTCCGGCTTGCTTGGTTGGCCAAAAAGGGCGTATGCGTTTTTTCCTGAATATATTCAGGAAAAAACGCATACGCCCTTTTTGGCCAAGGGCATTACTGTCAACGTTTTGCCGCTTTTCATGTGCTTTAAAGGCGAGTCGAATCTACCTCCTGAAATCTGTTTCCTGCAAATCTGCCTTGCTTTCAAATCCTCTTCGTTGCCTTCCCTCAATATACTTGTGGACGAGAGTTCTCATTTATAACTCTGCACGTTTGTGAATTGCAGTGACCCTGAGCTCCATTTGTCTCCTCGGTTTTTTGGGAGCTGGCCGCAAAAGCGCAGGATTGCTTCAGGCCCTATTTTGGTTCTGGGGGGCAGGCTGAGCCTGTGGTTCATTCTTCTTCCTGATGGGAAAATGGAGTGACCTGTGCCTGTCCCAACACCTAGGGCTAGTCTCTCGTTGGTTGCCCGTCTTCCCGTTCATCCTCAGGACAAATTGCAACCTGTACGAAACAGGAGGTTAAAGGTGCCGATTCTCCAAGTAGGGAGATGGTTAGTCAAGCGGCTGGAATGGCGAACCCGAGCACAAGGAGATTAGAAATGAGGTGCGTTTTAGAATCCTTTCCCGATCTCACGGCATACCATCTTCTGGGTTTCCCATGCATGTTTTGATGTAGGAAGATGCCCTTGTACCTGGAGATTTGAGACCCATGAGGTTGGTACCCCGCGGTGTTACTTTAAAGTATCTGGGTTTGCTCACCCAACCTCACCAATCCTCTGAGCCCCAAGAGTGTCCAGCCTTATGTCTCATCCAGCTGTGGGTCTAGATATGGTCAATCCAGGTTGCATCATAGACCCTGAACGGATTTTGTAAGAATTTCTCTCTCTTTCACTGTCTTTGTTTTGTGGGTTTTTTAAAATAATTTATGTTTAGAATGGGGCTTGGCTGCTTTTCCCTGCTGTGTTTATGCCGCTTTACACCCTCCTGATTCACTTGCAGAGAGATATCGATACATAGGTTTTCAGATTCTTACTAGTCAGATATATTCTTGTGTGGTGACTAGGGGGTGTTGAGTCCAGTTCACTGAGCAGGGAGTAGGCCTTGTCTATTACATATTTGGCTTATGGAGCGGTCTCTGAGCTAATTTCAAACCCTTGTTTTATGCATCACCCCACCTCACCTTTCCCGTTAATCAGCCATAGTGTGTCTTCTAAAGGTGTGACTCTGTTCTGTTTTGTAATTCAGTTCAAGTGTAGCGATTTTGACATTCCCTCTCTAAGCGATATCTTAGGATAAGTGTCTTTTTCTGTGTGACTTATTTCACTTAGAATCATCGTCGCTAAATCCACTCATCATGCTGCTAACTAGCCTTATGACATTGATTTCATGGCTGAGTGATATTCCATTGTGCCAAGTACCACCATTTGTTTATCCATTTTTCTCTTTCCTGGGATATTGAAGGTGTACCGAAGTGGAGGTTCTTGGAAACAGAGCAGCCATAAAGTTTGGGGTGCCTGTGTCTTGTTGATTTTTAGTTTTCCCAATTTATACGCCCATGAGTGGAAGTGCCCTATGCTCTCTAAGCTGTGTTTATTACTTGTTTCAGGACACACCGTACACTTCTCCAGAGTTCCTTTTGGCAATGTACATCCTGCCCATTAGCGTAGCAAGGCTCCCATGTCTCCATGGCCTGTCCTGCTTTTCTGGTTTTTACACTTTTTTCAGCATGGCCCTTTTGACCGAGGGCAAGCGAGACTTCTTTGTAGCACTGATTTGCCCTTCCGGCTTGCTTGGTTGGCCAAAAAGGGCGTATGCGTTTTTTCCTGAATATATTCAGGGAAAAACGCATACGCCCTTTTTGGCCAAGGGCATCATTGTCAAGGTTGTGCCGCTTTTCATGTGCTTTAAAGGCGAGTCGAATCTACCTCCTGAAATCTGTTTCTTCCAAATCTGCCTTGCTTTCAAATCCTCTTCGTTGCCTTCCCTCAATATATTTGTGGACGAGAGTTCTCATTTATAACTCTGCACGTTTGTGAATTGCAGTGCCCCTGAGCTCCATTTGTCTACTCGCTTTTTTGTGAGCTGGCCGCAAAAGTGCAGGATTGCTTCAGGCCCTATTTTGGTTCTGGGGGGCAGGCTGAGCCTGTGGTTCATTCTTCTTCCTGATGGGAAAATGGAGTGACCTGTGCCTGTCCCAACACCTAGGGCTAGTCTCTCGTTGGTTACCCGTCTTCCCGTTCTTCCTCAGGACAAATTGCAATCTGTACGAAACAGGAGGTTAAAGGTGCTGATTCTCCAAGTAGGGAGATGGTTAGTGAAGCGGCTGGAATGGCGAACCCGAGCACAACGAGAGGAGAAATGAGGTGCGTTTTAGAAGCCTTTCCCGATCTCACGGCATACCATCTTCTGGGTTTCCCATGCAGGTTTTGATGTAGGAAAATGCCCTTGTACCTGGAGATTTGAGACCCATGGGGTGTGTACCCCACGGTGTTACTTTAAAGTATCTGCGTTTGCTCACCCAACCTCACCAATCCTCTCAGCCCTAAGAGTGTCCAGCCTTATGTCTCATCCAACTGTGGGTCTAGATATGGTCAATCCAGGTTGCATCAGAGACCCTGAACGGATTTTGTAAGAATTTCTCTCTCTTTCACTGTCTTTGTTTTGTGGGTTTTTTAAAGTAATTTATGTTTAGAATGGATCTTGGCTGCTTTTCCCTGCTGTGTTTATGCCGCTTTAAACCTTCTTGATTCACTTGCAGAGAGATATCGATACATAGGTTTTCAGATTCTTACTAGTCAGATATATTCTTGTGCGGTGACTAGGGGGTGTTGAGTCCAGTTCACTGAGCAGGGAGTAGGCCTTGTCTAGTACATATTTGGCTTATGGAGCGGTCTCTGAGCTAATTTCAAACCCTTGTTTTATGCATCACCCCACGTCACCTTTCCCGTTAATCAGCCATACTGTGTCTTCTAAAGGTGTGACTCTGTTCTGTTTTGTAATTCAGTTCAAGTGTAGCGATTTTGACATTCCCTCTCTAAGCGATATCTTAGGATAAGTGTCTTTTTCTGTGTGACTTATTTCACTTAGAATCATCGTACCTAAATCCACTCATCATGCTGCTAACTAGCCTTATGACATTGATTTCATGGCTGAGTGATATTCCATTGTGCCAAGTACCACCATTTGTTTATCCATTTTTCTCTTTCCTGGGATATTGAAGGTGTACCGAAGTGGAGGTTCTTGGAAACAGAGCAGCCGTAAAGTTTGGGGTGCCTGTGTCTTGTTGATTTTTAGTTTTCCCAATTTATACGCCCATGAGTGGAAGTGCCCTATGCTCTCTAAGCTGTGTTTATTACTTGTTTCAGGACACACCGTACACTTCTCCAGAGTGCCTGTTGGCAATTTACATCCTGCCCATTAGCGTAGCAAGGCTCCCATGTCTCCATGGCCTGTCCTGCTTTTCTGGTTTTTACACTTTTTTCAGCATGGCATTTTTGACCGAGGGCAAGCGAGACTTCTTTGTAGCACTGATTTGACCTTCCGGCTTGCTTGGTTGGCCAAAAAGGGCGTATGCGTTTTTTCCTGAATATATTCAGGAAAAAACGCATACGCCCTTTTTGGCCAAGGGCATTACTGTCAACGTTTTGCCGCTTTTCATGTGCTTTAAAGGCGAGTCGAATCTACCTCCTGAAATCTGTTTCCTGCAAATCTGCCTTGCTTTCAAATGCTCTTCGTTGCCTTCCCTCAATATATTTGTGGACGAGAGTTCTCATTTATAACTCTGCACGTTTGTGAATTGCAGTGACCCTGAGCTCCATTTGTCTCCTCGGTTTTTTGGGAGCTGGCCGCAAAAGCGCAGGATTGCTTCAGGCCCTATTTTGGTTCTGGGGGGCAGGCTGGGCCTGTGGTTCATTCTTCTTCCTGATGGGAAAATGGAGTGACCTGTGCCTGTCCCAACACCTAGGGCTAGTCTCTCGTTGGTTGTCCGTCTTCCCGTTCATCCTCAGGACAAATTGCAACCTGTACGAAACAGGAGGTTAAAGGTGCCGATTCTCCAAGTAGGGAGATGGTTAGTCAAGCGGCTGGAATGGCGAACCCGAGCACAAGGAGATTAGAAATGAGGTGCGTTTTAGAATCCTTTCCCGATCTCACGGCATACCATCTTCTGGGTTTCCCCTGCATGTTTTGATGTAGGAAGATGCCCTTGTACCTGGAGATTTGAGACCCATGCGGTGGGTACCCCGCGGTGTTACTTTAAAGTATCTGGGTTTGCTCACCCAACCTCACCAATCCTCTGAGCCCCAAGAGTGTCCAGCCTTATGTCTCATCCAGCTGTGGGTCTAGATATGGTCAATCCAGGTTGCATCATAGACCCTGAACGGCTTTTGTAAGAATTTCTCTCTCTTTCACTGTCTTTGTTTTGTGGGTTTTTTAAAATAATTTATGTTTAGAATGGGGCTTGGCTGCTTTTTCCTGCTGTGTTTATGCCGCTTTACACCCTCTTGATTCACTTGCAGAGAGATATCGATACATAGGTTTTCAGATTCTTACTAGTCAGATATATTCTTGTGCGGTGACTAGGGGGTGTTGAGTCCAGTTCACTGAGCAGGGAGTAGGCCTTGTCTATTACATATTTGGCTTATGGAGCGGTCTCTGAGCTAATTTCAAACCCTTGTTTTATGCATCACCCCACCTCACCTTTCCCGTTAATCAGCCATAGTGTGTCTTCTAAAGGTGTGACTCTGTTCTGTTTTGTAATTCAGTTCAAGTGTAGCGATTTTGACATTCCCTCTCTAAGCGATATCTTAGGATAAGTGTCTTTTTCTGTGTGACTTATTTCACTTAGAATCATCGTCGCTAAATCCACTCATCATGCTGCTAACTAGCCTTATGACATGGATTTCATGGCTGAGTGATATTCCATTGTGCCAAGTACCACCATTTCTTTATCCATTTTTCTCTTTCCTGGGATATTGAAGGTGTACCGAAGTGGCGGTTCTTGGAAACAGAGCAGCCGTAAAGTTTGGGGTGCCTGTGTCTTGTTGATTTTTATTTTTCCGAATTTATACGCCCATGAGTGGAAGTGCCCTATGCTCTCTCAGCTGTGTTTATTACTTGTTTCAGGACACACCGTACACTTCTCCAGAGTGCCTGTTGGCAATTTACATCCCGCCCAATAGTGTAGCAAGGCTCCCATGTCTCCATGGCCTGTCCTGCTTTTCTGGTTTTTACACTTTTTTCAGCATGGCCCTTTTGACCGAGGGCAAGCGAGACTTCTTTGTAGCACTGATTTGCCCTTCCGGCTTGCTTGGTTGGCCAAAAAGGGCGTATGCGTTTTTTCCTGAATATATTCAGGAAAAAACGCATACGCCCTTTTTGGCCAAGGGCATCATTGTCAACGTTTTGCCGCTTTTCATGTGCTTTAAAGGCGAGTCGAATCTACCTCCTGAAATCTGTTTCCTGCAAATCTGCCTTGCTTTCAAATCCTCTTCGTTGCCATCCCTCAATAATTTGTGGACGAGAGTTATCATTTATAACTCTGCATGTTTGTGAATTGCAGTGCCCCTGAGCTCCATTTGTCTACTCGCTTTTTTGGGAGCTGGCCGCAAAAGCGCAGGATTGCTTCAGGCCCTATTTTGGTTCTCGGGGGCAGGCTGAGCCTGTGGTTCATTCTTCTTCCTGATGGGAAAATGGAGTGACCTGTGCCTGTCCCAACACCTAGGGCTAGTCTCTCGTTGGTTCCCCGTCTTTCCGTTCATCCTCAGGACAAATTGCAACCTGTACGAAACAGGAGATTAAAGGTGCTGATTCTCCAAGTAGGGAGATGGTTAGTCAAGCGGCTGGAATGGCGAACCCGAGCACAAGGAGAGGAGAAATGAGGTGCATTTTAGAAGCCTTTCCCGATCTCACGGCATACCATCTTCTGGGTTTCCCATGCATGTTTTGATGTAGGAAGATGCCCTTGTACCTGGAGATTTGAGACCCAAGGTGTGAGTACCACGCGGTGTTACTTTAAAGTATCTGCGTTTGCTCACCCAACCTCACCAATCCTCTCAGCCCCAAGAGTGTCCAGCCTTATGTCTCATCCAGCTGTGGGTCTAGATATGGTCAATCCAGGTTGCATCAGAGACCC